>NW_027361812.1:1200000-1800000 GCF_039654945.1 Dendrobates tinctorius
CTGAGTTTGACGGCATGGCCGTTGAGACCGCAATCCTGAAGGAATCAGGTCTGTCCAGTCAGGTTATTCAAACTATGCTCAGAGCCAGGAAACCAGCCTCTTCCCGCATCTACCATAGGTACTGGAAGGCTTTTTTCTGTTGGTGTGATGATAAAAAAGTCTTCCCAATGTTCTTTTCTATCCCATCTATCCTTGGGTTTCTTCAGTCTGGTTTAGAAGCGGGTCTGTCCCTCAGTACGCTCAAGGGCCATGTTTCCGCTCTCTCTATCCTCTTCCAAAGAGCTTCTCTACCACAGGTCAAGACCTTTCTCCAAGGGGTCTCCCATGTGGCTCCTCCTCATCATTCGCCGATAGACCCGTGGGATCTCAATCTCGTTCTTAGCGCTCTCCAGAAGGCGCCGTTCGAGCCTATCCAGGCCATTCCTTTGTCCCTTCTCTCGTGGAAGGTCACCTTTTTGGTTGCCATTACATCCATCAGAAGAGTTTCTGAATTGGCAGCCTTGTCATGTCTTTCCCCTTACCTGATTCTCCATCAGGATAAGGTCGTCCTCAGGCCCGTTCCTTCTTTTCTTCCAAAGGTGGTTTCCTCTTTCCATATCAATGAGGATATCATTCTCCCATCTTTTTGTCCGGCTCTCTCTCATCCGCATGAGAAGTCTCTCCACAAACTGGACGTATTTAGAGCCCTGCATGTCTATCTCACCAGGACCTCTTCCTTTCGTCAGTCTGATTCCTTGCTGGTCATCTCTGAAGGTCACCGGAAAGGGCTTCCAAATCCACGATCGCTCGCTGGATTCGTTCGACCATTCTGGAAGCTTACCGACTTCAGGAAAAACGTCCCCCTCCGGGAGTGAGAGCTCACTCCACCCGGGCTGTGGCGGCTTCGTGGGCCGTTCGTCACCAGGCTTCAGCTTTACAAGTTTGCAAGGCTGCGACCTGGTCGTCCTTGCACACCTTTGAGGTTCTACAGGGTTCATACCCAGACCTCGTCTGATGTTGTTGGAAGGAAGGTACTGCAGGCGGCGGTGGCACACCGGCCGACCTAAGCCTTTCCTATTCTTTCGTTCCTTATTGCTGTTCCCGCCCTTGGGACTGCTTTGGAATGTCCCATGGTAATCTGTGTCCCCCAATAAGGCGATAAAGAAAGATGGATTTTTGGTTCTTACCGTAAAATCTTTCTTGGAGCCTTCATTGGGGGACACAGCACCCGCCCTGTTTAAGTTGTACCGTGTTGGGTCTTTGAAACACTTGTTGGGTTAGTACATATGTTTAGAGTTTTCTCATTGCTTCTCCTGCTTTCTCACCAACTGAGGTGCTTGGTGCCTGTCGGTGGGTGTATACTGCCGGGGAGGAGCTAATTTTCTTGTTTTGCATAGTGTCAGCCTCCTAGCAGCAGCATACACCCATGGTAATCTGTGTCCCCCAATGAAGGCTCCAAGAAAGATTTTACGGTAAGAACCAAAAATCCATCTTTTTTTTAAATGGCTTATTCCTGCTGGATTTTTTTAACATTTGAAGTCTATGCTAATTAGCGCATCTATTTTCCTTTCAATTGTAACTGATTTGTTTTTGCTTACTGGATATGGCAAGCAAAAGACTGACCAGTTGCTGGATCCAGTAAGCAAAAACTGGATCCATTACAAATGAGACACTGTTTAACAGATCTGCTACTGGATCCATTCAAACTGATCACTACTTGACATGTGAACATAGCCTAACTTCTCTATAGAAATTAATGGACACGATAAAAAGCTGACTGGGATCTTGGGCATTCTTCTCGAAAGTTACTACTGTGCTTACTTGGCCAGTGTAGGTCTGTTGGAAACAATCTATACTCTACACTCCCTGACAGAAGTTGTAGCTTATCCATGTTATGTAAATAAAAGTTTATAACCTGACATTAAATTCCTCCATTGGTTGTATAAATTATTCTTTTGAAGCTGAAACACTCCAAAATGTGGTTTAGGTTAAGATAATAAATTGCCATCACTGCAGAAATATTGATCATTTAACGGACGCAGAATGGTCCGATTTTGGCAAGACAAGTGTTTTGTTGCCCACAGAAAGTAATGTGATATTCAAACAAATTAACTTAAAATACAAATATGTTGCATAACATTGGTGAATGACGTTGTGGTGCTATTGGAGTCATATTTTGTGTGACTTCCATGAGCTTGAGGGACTGCATCCAAGCGATTCAACAATGATTCATACAATTTATTAAGTCATCAGGAATAGCAAAGAAAGCAGTCTTACATGCCTCCTAGAGTTCATCTAGATTCTTTGGTTTTGTCTTCCAAGCTTCCTCTTTCATCCTACCCCAAACATGCTCAGTCATCATGTCTGGTGACTGGGCTGGCCAGTACTTGAGCACCTTGATCTTTTTTACCTGGAGGAACTTTGTTGTAGAGATGGATGTATGAGATGGAGCACCATCCTGCTACAGAATTTGACCCCTTTTATGATTTGGAATATAAGAGGTAGCTAATACTTGATATTTTAGGCTATTGATATTGCCTTCCACCTTGCAAATGTTTCGCACACCCCCATACTGAATGTAACCCCATGCCATGATCTTTCCACCACCAAATTTAACTGTTTTCTGGGTGTATTTTGGATCCATACGGGCTCCAGTAGGTCTCCTGCAGTATTTGCGGCGGCTGTGGTGTAATGCTACTGAAGTTTCATCAGAGAAATCCACCTTCTGCCACTTTTCCAGCATCCATCTGTTTAGCAGGCTGTGGGACTTTGCAAATGCCACATAGTGGTTTTTTTTTTTTGGTTTTTTTTATTTGCTTTTTGTTTAGTGCTGGCTTCTAGGCACTGATTCGACCATGGAGGCCATTTCGAGACAGAATCCTACTAACTGTTCTAGTTGACACGGGGACTTGAGGTGACCAGGCCTGTTGAAGCTCTGCTGCAGTGGAAGAGGGGCTTGCTTTGGATTTTCTAACCAACAAGCGTTCCTCTTGAGCAGTTGTCTTGTGGGGTCTGGCGGACCTGGGCTTGTCAAACACATCTCCAGTCTCTTCGAAAATATATATATATATATATATATATATATATATATATATATATATATATATATATATATATATATAATATTTATTTATTTTTTTTATTCTTTGTACTTGACGCTGAGACACATTAAAGGTGCCAGCCACCTCTGCAGTGGATCTGGATCCAGGATTTGGTTGCAGGGTGGATTTTTGACATGTTGTCAGGGCTCAAGTGAAGGTCTGGGGTGCTGGTTTTTTTATACACGCCCACTAATTAACTGATCATTTACTGAGCACAGGTGAGGATGTAAACTAGGATTGTATGACCAGACAACTTTTGTCTTGCCAAAATCTGACTCTTCTGTGTCCCTTAAATGATCAATGTTTCTGCATTGATGGCAATTTATTTTCTTAAACTAAACCACATTTTGGAGGGTTTCAGCTTTCAAAACAATTTATACAACCAATGGATGATTTTTAACATCAAATTATAAGCTTTTTATATAACATAAGTGACAACTTCTGTCAGGTAGTGTGTAAAATAAAGGCTCTCAGCAGTGTGACAGCAAATCAAAGCAAGTTATTTGCAAACTTGCTTACTGTCATGTCTAACTGAATCAATTTAACCCCTTACCTACAATGGACGTAATATTCCATCCATGTGACCCTGGACCTAATTCCCATGGACGAAATATTACGTCATAGCGATCAGCGGCTGACACCCAGCACAATGTGTCAGGGGCGGTCACAGACCGCCCCCGACACGTTAACCCCTTGCACACCGCAATCAATCGCAGTGTACCAGGGGTTAAAGGGAAGCATCGGCAGGGAGGGGGCTCCCTCCGTGCTTCCCTGTGCCCCCCACAGCAGCGCAATGTGCAGCGCTGCTGCGGGGGGCTCTTTCTCTGCAGGCCCCCGGATCCAAGATGGCGACGGGGACCTTCAGGGGCCTGCAGGGAGCTGGCTTCCTCATGCCTGCACAGCGCAGGCAAGGAGGAAGCTGACAGATCGGTCACGTGACAGATCGGTCACGTGACAGATCGGTCACGTGACAGATCGGTCACGTGACAGATCGGTCACGTGACAGATCGGTCACGTAAGCGATCACAAGATGTCACGTGTCCGAAAATGATACCAATAAAAGCGTCAACTCGTCCCGCAAAAAATAAGACCTCACATGACTCGGTGGGTCAAAATATGGAAAAAACTATAGCTCTCAATATGTGGTGATGCAAAAACTATTTTTACATTAAAAAGCGTCTTTTAGCGTGTGACAGCTGCCAAACATAAAAACCCGCCATAAATAGTAAATCAAACCCCCCCCGTTATCACCCCCTTAGTTAGGGGAAAAATAATAAAATTAAAAGTGTATTTATTTCCATTTTCCAATTTGGGTTAGGGCTAGGGTTAGGGGTGTGTTGGTCTTAGGGTTGGAGTTATAATTGGGGGTTTCCACTGTTTGGGCACATCAGGTGCTCTCCAAATGCAACATGGCGTCTGATCTCAATTCCAGCCAATTCTGCGTTGAAAAAGTCAAATGGTGCTCCTTCCCTTCCAAGCTCTGCCATGCACCTAAACAGTGTTTTACCCCAACATACAGGGTATCTGCCTACTCAGGACAAATTTGCAAAACAACTTTTGGGGTCCAATTTCTCCTGTTACTCTGAGGAAAAAAAAAAATTGGGGGGCAAAAATATCTTTTGTGGAAAATGATTTTTATTTTCACGCTCGGGCGTTATAAACTTCTGTGAAGCACTTGGGGGTTCAAAGTGCTCACCACACATCTAGAGAAGTTCCGTGGGGGGTCTAGTTTCCAAAATGGGGTCACTTGTGGGGAGTTTCAATAGTTTAGGTATATCAGGGGCTGTCCAAACGCACATGACACCTGCAGACCATTCCATCAAAGTCTGCATTCCAAAACGTCACTACTTCCCTTCCGAACCCCGACGTGTGTCCATACAGTAGTTTTCTCCCACATATGGGGTATCGGCGTACTCAGGACAAATTGAACAACAACTTTTGGGGTCCAATTTCTCCTGGTACCCTTGGGAAAATAAAAAAAATTGGTGACTAAAAGATCATGTTTGTGGAAAAAATACGATTTGTTTATTTTCATGCCTGGGCATTATAAACTTCTGTGAAGCCCTTGGGGGTTCAAAGTGCCCACCACACATCTAGATAAGTTCCTTGGGGGGGTCTAGTTTCCAAAATGGTGTCATTTGTGGGGGGTTTCCACTGTTTTGGCACATCAGGGGTTTTCCAATTGCGACATGGTGTCCGATCTCAATTCCAGCCAAAAAAGTCAAATAGCGCTGCTTCCCTTCCGAGCTCTGCTATGCGCCAAAATAGTGGTTTACCTCCACATGGGGTATTGGCGTACTCAGGACAAATTGCACAATAACTTTTAGGGTCCTGTTACCCTTGGGAAAATAAAAATTGGGGTGAAAAGATCATTTTTGTGGAAAAAATGATTTTTTTAATTGTACCGCTGTACATTATAAACTTTTGTGAAGCCCTTGTGGGTTCAAAGTTCTCACCACATATCTAGATAAGTTCCTTGGGGGGTCTAGTTTCCAAAATGGGGTTACTTGTGGTGGGTTTCCACTGTTTAGGTACATCAGGGGCTCTCCAAACGTGACATGGCGTCCGATCTGAATTCCAGCCAATTTTTTTCATTGAAAAAGTCAAATGGTGCTCCTTCCATTCTGAGCTCTGCCATGCGCCGAAACAGTCGTTCCCCCCCCCCCCCCCACATATCAGGTATCAGCGTACTCAGGACAAATTGCACAATAACTTTTCCAGTCCAATTCCTCCTGTTACCCTTGGTAAAATAAAAAAAAATTTGAACCTGAAATTTTTTTTTTTGTGAAAGTTAAATGTTCATTTTTTTTGTTTTTTAAATATTCAAAAAATTCCTGTGATGCACCTGAAGGGTTAATAAACTTCTTGCATGTGGTTTTGAGCACCTTAAGGGGTGCAGTTTTTAGAATGGTGTCACTTTTGGGTCACTTTTGGGTATTTTCTATCATATAGACCCCTCAAAGTGGCTTCAAATGTGATGTGGTCTGTAAAAATTAAATGGTGTTGCAAAAATGAGAAATCGCTGGTCAACTTTTTACCCTTTATAACTTCCTAACAAAAAAAATTTTGGTTCCAAAATTGTGCTGATGTAAAGTAAACATGTGGGAAATGTTAATTTTTTTTCTGTGCCATATCTCTGATTTAAGGGCATAAAAATTCAAAGTTGGAAAATTGCAAAGTTTTCGCCAAATTTCTTTTTTTTTTTTTTTTTTTCCCACAAACGCAAGTTATTTGAATGAAATTTTACCACTAACATGAAGTACAATATGTCACGAGAAACCAATGTCAGAATCACCGGAATCCATGGAAGAGTTTGAGTTATTACCTCATAAAGAGACAGTGGTCAGAATTGTATAAATTGGCCCGGGAGTTAATGTGCAAACCACCCTTGGTAGTGAAGGAGTTAATAACCTGAGACTACCTTTTTAAAGGGTTTATATAATATTTTACATAGTTCAATATATGGCTTTTTTAAGCTATGGGTTGGGAACTGCAGTATTAAACTCTTCTTGTGTGCATAGTTTTGAGAGCTTGATCTGCTTTGGTAATGTTCTCCATATCTTTTTCTAGATTGTATGTGGCTACAGTCACACCATGGGGCTGACTGATCAAGGGTATCTCTACTCCTGGGGAGCCAACACAAATGGCCAGTTGGGTATTGGTAACAAAAGCAACCAGCTTTCTCCAGTAAGAGTGGAGACTAAAGAAAGGTATAGTATACTGGAGCGCATGGGTTTTTTCCACACCTTTTAAAGAGAACCTGTTGCAATGTCAAGAGGACAGTTTTTCTCTTAGGCCTCTTTCACACTTCAGTTTTTTGCCATCCGTCAAAATCCGCCAAAATTTGAAAATGGCTGATCCGTAAAAAATGTATGAAAACGGATGCCAGCTGATGGAACGGATCCGTTTTAAGGATCCGTTATACCAATTTTAGTGCGGATCCTCAACAAAACTGATCCGTTCAATCAGCTGGCATCTGTTTTTCACATCCGTTGGATCCGTTTTCTTGAGGATCCGTTTTTCCACTCCTCCAAAATGGGATGCTCCCAAATATGATTGGCTCTTGGAGAATGCTCCCAAATGTGATTGGATACTGGAAACTAGGGAGAAATATATCTAGGGTGTTGTGATACAATTTCTTTGAAAGGTTTTAGAGCTAGTGGCAGCGATGGAAGGAGTTAGTGCGAGTCTGGAAGGAGTTATTGCGAGTATTGACAGCTTCTGTGTGGAATTTGATCTTCACTGCAATCGGTTGGCAATTGTTGCTCTCCAGAGGGAGAAAAGAAGACTGCGAATCCTGCGTATGAGGAGACGGCGCCAGTGGATTCATCCCATTAATGCGCAGAGGTTTACCCGTGGCGTTTTTCCACACTGTACCTGGAATTGAGGGATAATCCGGACAAGTTCTTCAACTACGTGCGCATGAGGCTGGAATTGTTCGAGATATTGGTGGATCGTGTTGGAGAACAAATCCGGAGAAGGGACACACAAATGCGGTTTTCTATATCACCGGCGGAGCGTTTGATGGTGACCCTTCGGTAAGTTATCTACTTTTTAAAATGTTTTAGATTCTGCAGGCTTTTATTGTTATGTTATGGCTTGTAGTTTGTATTAATTTTACTTTTTTTCCCTTTTTTTTTTTTTTAACAGATTCCTGGCAACTGGAGAATCATTCACCTCCCTCCATTTCCAGTTCCGGATTGGGATTTCAACTATTGCTGGAATTGTACAACAGACCTGTCGGGCATTGTGGGATTCTCTACAGGAGGAATACATCCCAGAGCCAACACAGGAGAGGTGGCTGGAGATTGCCGACAAGTTTCAAGAAATCTGCCAGTTTCCAAACTGTATCGGTGCCATGGATGGCAAGCATATTCGGATTGTGAAACCCATGGGATCTGGTTCACAGTTTTACAACTATAAGAAATACTTTTCTATTGTGCTTATGGCCATTTCGGATGCAAACTGCAAATTCATTGCTGTGGACATTGGTGCATACGGTCATTCAAATGACTCAGGTATTCAAGATGTCCACCATGGGCCGTCGCTTGTATGGAGACAATTTTGACTTCCCACCTCCAAGACCACTCCCTGGAACAACAGGCCCACCAATGCCTTTTGTGTGCGTTGGCGACGATGCTTTTCAGCTTTCTAAACACCTACTCAAACCATATGGTAGTCGTGGATTAACACACTGGAAAAGAATCTATAACTATCAGTTAACCAGAGCGCGGAGTGGTGGAGTGCGCGTTTGGAATTTTAACTGCCAAATGGAGAGTCCTGTTAACGGCCATTAAAATGAAAACAGAGACTGTGGATGAGGTGGTGAAGGCCTGTGTAATCCTGCACAATTTTGTCCTTTCAAAGGAACCCGTTTCCATCGATGAAAATCTGTCTGAAACCACCTTGTGGGATTATGAGCAGCAAACTTTTCGGAGTACTGGCTCAGTGTCAAGAATGAGGGAGACCTTTGCAGACTATTTTCTCACACCAGAGGGACAAGTGGACTGGCAAGATGACCTGATATAATTTTCTTCTTAATATACCAATTGAGTACCATTTTTTTTTTATTTTTAACTGAAATTTTACCAAGTGTTTGGTTTTCCCAAGCATTGTGTACCATGTGATTTGGTTTACCTAGTGTTGTGTTTTTTTTTGTTTTTTTTATAGTTTTACACTTTGCAATGTTACCAATTGTTGGGTACCAAGCATTGTTTTACACTTTGAAATGTTACCAAGTGTTGGGTACCGAATGTTGTGCTACCAAGTGTTGGTTTTTTGTACCTTGTACACCACCGGTGTACTGTGAAATATTACCCAGTGTTGTGTTACCAAGTGTTTACCTTTTACACCACTGGTGTACTTTGAATATTTCCCAAGAAAGACCAAAAAATAAACAACACAATAAAGTTCTTTTTGAAAAAAAAACATTGTTTTTGTGAATTTGTACTAACTTTTTTTTGTGAATTTTTTTTAGTTTTTTTTTTTTTTTTTTTTTTTTTTTTTTTGGTATCTTAAACCTTTTTTGTAAATACTTTTTTTGGAAAAAAAAAGTTTATAAATTGATAATGTTGGGTGGAGATAGTATTGGAGGGGTTGACCACATCGAGGGGAGGGGGGGGGGGGGGGGAGGAGGAGGACTGGGGAGGGAGTTGGTGAGGACCAGAAGTGGAAGGGGGGTTTAACACATGTGGTTGGGACGGGAGTGGATGGACAGACGAGGTTTGTGGGTACATTGAAGGTGTATGTGGGGGTGTGTATGGTGAGGGCATTGGGGTATAATGCAATGGGGAAGGAAGGTACTGGGAAGAATGGAACGGGGAACTAGAGAAAGGAGAGGGAGTGGTAGGAGGAGGGACGGTTGTATGATGGATGGGGGGGGAAGGATGGGATGCTTCTGCAAGTACTTCCACTAGAGCATTCTGACAGGCTTGCATCACACGCATCTGCTGGTGAGTACTTAAACCTTCCATTTGCCGGGCAACGGAATGAAAAAAGGTATGTCTCGGTGTCTGGTTTGATTCTAAATTCATCTGTTCCATGTATCTTCTGAGTTCCATGATACTTTGATTGATCATGATCAACCCAGAAGATAACTGTTGTCCATAAGTGTGGAAACCATGCTGGACAGATGAGTTTAGACTCAGTCAGACATGGTCATCCTTTCCTGACTCCTCAGACGCTGCTGGCCAGAACCAAAAGTTGGTCGGGATGTTGCGGCAGTGTCTGAGGGGTGGGGAACAGGGAAAAAGTCGTCACCAGCAGCTTCATGTGATGAAGTCTGCCCTGCTGCTCCAGGTCACCGGGGGCGGTCTCACTAGGGATCACTCCAGAGGGACGTAACTCTGATGCAGACTCCTGAGTGCTGCAGATGGTGCTAAAAAAAAAGGAGTAGAAATGTTTAACCAAATTTTTTTTTCAGCAGACTTAAATTAAATATCAATATTTTTAATATACATTTTTTTCTCCTTTTTGGAAAGATCATGGCATGGGGTTACATTCAGTATGGGGGTGTGCGAAACATTTGCAAGGTGGAAGGCAATATCAATAGCCTAAAATATCAAGTATTAGCTACCTCTTATATTCCAAATCATAAAAGGGGTCAAATTCTGTAGCAGGATGGTGCTCCATCTCATACATCCATCTCTACAACAAAGTTCCTCCAGGTAAAAAAGATCAAGGTGCTCAAGTACTGGCCAGCCCAGTCACCAGACATGATGACTGAGCATGTTTGGGGTAGGATGAAAGAGGAAGCTTGGAAGACAAAACCAAAGAATCTAGATGAACTCTAGGAGGCATGTAAGACTGCTTTCTTTGCTATTCCTGATGACTTAATAAATTGTATGAATCATTGTTGAATCGCTTGGATGCAGTCCCTCAAGCTCATGGAAGTCACACAAAATATGACTCCAATAGCACCACAACGTCATTCACCAATGTTATGCAACATATTTGTATTTTAAGTTAATTTGTTTGAATATCACATTACTTTCTGTGGGCAACAAAACACTTGTCTTGCCAAAATCGGACCATTCTGCGTCCGTTAAATGATCAATATTTCTGCAGTGATGGCAATTTATTATCTTAACCTAAACCACATTTTGGAGTGTTTCAGCTTCAAAAGAATAATTTATACAACCAATGGAGGAATTTAATGTCAGGTTATAAACTTTTATTTACATAACATGGATAAGCTACAACTTCTGTCAGGGAGTGTAGAGTATAGATTGTTTCCAACAGACCTACACTGGCCAAGTAAGCACAGTAGTAACTTTCGAGAAGAATGCCCAAGATCCCAGTCAGCTTTTTATCGTGTCCATTAATTTCTATAGAGAAGTTAGGCTATGTTCACATGTCAAGTAGTGATCAGTTTGAATGGATCCAGTAGCAGATCTGTTAAACAGTGTCTCATTTGTAATGGATCCAGTTTTTGCTTACTGGATCCAGCAACTGGTCAGTCTTTTGCTTGCCATATCCAGTAAGCAAAAACAAATCAGTTACAATTGAAAGGAAAATAGATGCGCTAATTAGCATAGACTTCAAATGTTAAAAAAATCCAGCAGGAATAAGCCATTTAAAAAAAAGATGGATTTTTGGTTCTTACCGTAAAATCTTTCTTGGAGCCTTCATTGGGGGACACAGATTACCATGGGTGTATGCTGCTGCTAGGAGGCTGACACTATGCAAAACAAGAAAATTAGCTCCTCCCCGGCAGTATACACCCACCGACAGGCACCAAGCACCTCAGTTGGTGAGAAAGCAGGAGAAGCAATGAGAAAACTCTAAACATATGTACTAACCCAACAAGTGTTTCAAAGACCCAACACGGTACAACTTAAACAGGGCGGGTGCTGTGTCCCCCAATGAAGGCTCCAAGAAAGATTTTACGGTAAGAACCAAAAATCCATCTTTCTTTATCGCCTTATTGGGGGACACAGATTACCATGGGACATTCCAAAGCAGTCCCAAGGGCGGGAACAGCAATAAGGAACGAAAGAATAGGAAAGGCTTAGGTCGGCCGGTGTGCCACCGCCGCCTGCAGTACCTTCCTTCCAACAACATCAGACGAGGTCTGGGTATGAACCCTGTAGAACCTCAAAGGTGTGCAAGGACGACCAGGTCGCAGCCTTGCAAACTTGTAAAGCTGAAGCCTGGTGACGAACGGCCCACGAAGCCGCCACAGCCCGGGTGGAGTGAGCTCTCACTCCCGGAGGGGGACGTTTTTCCTGAAGTCGGTAAGCTTCCAGAATGGTCGAACGAATCCAGCGAGCGATCGTGGATTTGGAAGCCCTTTCCGGTGACCTTCAGAGATGACCAGCAAGGAATCAGACTGACGAAAGGAAGAGGTCCTGGTGAGATAGACATGCAGGGCTCTAAATACGTCCAGTTTGTGGAGAGACTTCTCATGCGGATGAGAGAGAGCCGGACAAAAAGATGGGAGAATGATATCCTCATTGATATGGAAAGAGGAAACCACCTTTGGAAGAAAAGAAGGAACGGGCCTGAGGACGACCTTATCCTGATGGAGAATCAGGTAAGGGGAAAGACATGACAAGGCTGCCAATTCAGAAACTCTTCTGATGGATGTAATGGCAACCAAAAAGGTGACCTTCCACGAGAAGGTACCGAATGTTGTGCTACCAAGTGTTGGTTTTTTGTACCTTGTACACCACCGGTGTACTGTGAAATATTACCCAGTGTTGTGTTACCAAGTGTTTACCTTTTACACCACTGGTGTACTTTGAATATTTCCCAAGAAAGACCAAAAAATAAACAACACAATAAAGTTCTTTTTGAAAAAAAAACATAGTACAAATTCACAAAAACAAACTTTTTGTGAATTTTTTTTAGTTTTTTTTTTTTTTTTTTTTTTTTTTTTTTTGGTATCTTAAACCTTTTTTGTAAATACTTTTTTTGGAAAAAAAAAGTTTATAAATTGATAATGTTGGGTGGAGATAGTATTGGAGGGGTTGACCACATCGAGGGGAGGGGGGGGGGGGGGGGAGGAGGAGGACTGGGGAGGGAGTTGGTGAGGACCAGAAGTGGAAGGGGGGTTTAACACATGTGGTTGGGACGGGAGTGGATGGACAGACGAGGTTTGTGGGTACATTGAAGGTGTATGTGGGGGTGTGTATGGTGAGGGCATTGGGGTATAATGCAATGGGGAAGGAAGGTACTGGGAAGAATGGAACGGGGAACTAGAGAAAGGAGAGGGAGTGGTAGGAGGAGGGACGGTTGTATGATGGATGGGGGGGGAAGGATGGGATGCTTCTGCAAGTACTTCCACTAGAGCATTCTGACAGGCTTGCATCACACGCATCTGCTGGTGAGTACTTAAACCTTCCATTTGCCGGGCAACGGAATGAAAAAAGGTATGTCTCGGTGTCTGGTTTGATTCTAAATTCATCTGTTCCATGTATCTTCTGAGTTCCATGATACTTTGATTGATCATGATCAACCCAGAAGATAACTGTTGTCCATAAGTGTGGAAACCATGCTGGACAGATGAGTTTAGACTCAGTCAGACATGGTCATCCTTTCCTGACTCCTCAGACGCTGCTGGCCAGAACCAAAAGTTGGTCGGGATGTTGCGGCAGTGTCTGAGGGGTGGGGAACAGGGAAAAAGTCGTCACCAGCAGCTTCATGTGATGAAGTCTGCCCTGCTGCTCCAGGTCACCGGGGGCGGTCTCACTAGGGATCACTCCAGAGGGACGCAACTCTGATGCAGACTCCTGAGTGCTGCAGATGGTGCTAAAAAAAAAGGAGAAAAAAATGTATATTAAAAATATTGATATTTAAGTCTGCTGAAAAAAAAATTTGGTTAAACATTTCTACTACAGAAATGGTTTGTGGAATATTTACCTTCTGCACACCATTGTTGATCGCAGGAACGCCAGGGCTCTGTAGTTCTTGTACTGGGGTCCCCGGTGTCCTCCCGATCCACTCAGGGTCTGCAGCTCCTTGTTGTAGTCCCTCTTGAAGCGATCCCGGAGCGACCGCCACCGTGTGATAACCCTGTCACCTGTGAAGCAAAAAAAAGGGGTTTAGTATTCAACACTTCACATGCTGGAATATAAGTTACTGAAGTTGTAATACTTACGCACAAAATCCCTGGCCCTCGCATTGAGTTCCTCCCAGTTCTCAATAAGAACAGACCTCATCCCAGAGCCATCGGGTGGTTGGTTGGTCGGCGTGTAAACGGTTTCCCATGTTCCACAGCGGCTCCCGGTTTTCCACCTCACGGAAGAGTTCATCTGTATCAATAATGACACCCTCCTCCAGATGTCTCCGGGGAGCACGCTGTGAAACCTGTGAAGATAAAAAAAAAGCAAAACAAAAAAAAAAATTACATTCTAATCAAACTCATGATGTTCATTTAATCAATTATCCAAATAGCGTTACTTACCGTTTGCCGACCACTAGAGACATCACCTTGACGACCCTGGGATGTCCTGGGAGTCACTCTAGTGCGGGCACCGGATTCTGAAGACTGGAAAAAAAAAAAAAAATTTTGTTTGGATGCATGTGTAGTTGTGTGTGCACTGTGATGAATGTTTGTGTTGGGTGTAGCATTATGTATGTGTGCATGTGCTAAATTTACACTCTGCGCACCCCCTCCTTGTGTCTCTCCACCCTGCACGTCTCCTCCTGGAAGCTCCTCTGAATCAGCTTCCTGTCAAAACATAATACATGGATAGTGTTTTTAAACAAAAAAAAGTTAAAAAAAGTGTTTTTTACCTCGGCTCGCTGATGTGAGGGGGAGCTTTCAGGAGAAGACATTACGGTCTGGGTCAGCTGCGTTGGCAGCTGCAGTGCTTCCTGAAGTGATCTGTAAGTATAAAGACACTTGTTAAGCTACTATACAAAGGATCATAATAAGCTTTCAGGCCTTTATACTTACAGGGAAACAAATGGTTGCCTGTACTCTGCTGTGGCCTGGCCGGCCGTCTCTGCTGCGGCCTTTCTGGTGGTGCTTCATGAAGTGATCTGCAAGTATAAAGAAAATGATATGAAAGTAAAAAAAAAAAAAAAAAAAAAAAAAAAAAAATCATTTGTATATAATTTGTGTAATTCCCTGAAACTAAGTATATGCAGTTTTAAGTGTTTGCATGTCTAAATTCCCTTATAGAATCATAGAATCGTAGAGTTGGAAGGGACCTCCTGGGCCATCTGGTCCAACCCCCTGCTCAAAGCAGGATTCGCTAAATCATCCCAGTCAGATGTCTGTCCAGCCTCTGTTTGAAGACTTCCATTGAAGGAGAACTCACCACTTCTCGTGGCAGCCTGTTCCACTCATTGATCACGCTAACTGTCAAAAAGTTTTTTCTAATATCTAATCTGTGTCTCCTCCCATTCATTTTCATCCCATTGCTTCTAGTCTTTCCTTGTGCAAATGAGAATAAAGTTGATCCTTCTACAATGTGACAGCCCTTTAGATATTTGTAGACAGCTATTAAGTCTCCTCTCAGTCTTCTCTTTTGCAAACTAAACATTCCCAAATCCTGCAACCTTTCCTCATAAGACAGGGTTTGCAGACCGGTCACCATTCTGGTCGCTCTTTTCTGAACTTGCTCCAGTTTGTTGATGTCTTTTTTAAAATGTGGTGCCCAAAACTGGACACAATATTCCAGATGAGGTCTGACCAAAGAGGAGTAGAGGGAAATAATGACTTCACGTGATCTAGACTGTATGCTTCTGTTAATACATCCTAGAATTGCATTTGCCTTTTTTGCTGCTGCATCACACTGTTGACTCATATTCAGTCTGTGATCTATTAGTATACCCAAGTCTTTTTCACATGTGCTGTCACTTAGCCCTATTCCTCCCATTCTATATATGTTTTTTCCATTTTTATCTCTCACCGAGTGTAACCACAATGATTGAAGGTGTGTAATATTTTGTGTAAACCCACACTTTATCTTTGCATGTGTTTGAATTCCCTGAAAAAGTGTAACGGAGTGTAACCAGTGATTGAAGGTGTGTAATTGCTGTGTATACCAGTGTTTGCATATCCCTCAAACTCTCACCGAGAGTGTAACCACAGTGATAGAAGGTCTCACCGAGAGTGTAACCAGTGATTGAAGGTGTTTAATTTCTATGTATACCCACACTGTTTGCATGTTTTTGAATTCCCTGAAAAACTCTCACCGAGAGTTTAAGGTGCGTAATTGCTGTGTATACCCAGATTTTTTTCATGGTATGTTGCAATCTCTCACTTTTAACCACACTTGAATACCAAAAAATTTAATGTACCTTTATGGTAACTTAATTTTACTTTTTTTTTTCTTTTTTTTTTTTTTGATACTAAGGAGATTTTTTTCAAAACGGTTTTTTTTTTTTTTTTTTATAATTTTTTTATTCCAACAAATAGGAGCTACTCTGCTCTTTATTTCAAATACCACAATAAATGAAAAATAAAAAAACACCGATTTACAACAGATACATTAATCACACCACAATTGCAAATATGAAAATAAAATCCAATAAACATGCAAAAGAAAAACAATTGAAATATTAAAAAAAATCGCTCTCTCGCTGAGGAGACAGGTTTTGTAGCTCTAGTTTGGTCTTCTATCAGTCAGGCTGGTGTTTGATGTCTGGCTCGGTGTCTTCAGTGTGGCTGTTGCCAGATGTCTGGGCCCAATTACACCACATACAATACCAGTTAGGCCAGCTTCACATTTGCACTTTATAGCGCAGCGATGACCTGCACACGGCCGCTGCTAATCCCCGCCCCATCCGGTCATCGCCGCCTACTAGCGCACATGGACGCTTGCGATCTGCGCACCTTATCTTTAGCATAGGGTGCGCAGATCTTGCGCTGCCAGGATTTTACCGTGTGCTGCGCACTTTTGAAGGTGTCTCGTGCGTGCCAAAATGCAACATGCTGCGTTTGGTTCACAAGGGCACACCTTCAAAAGTGCGCAGCACATGGTAAAATCCTGCCAGTGCACGATCTGCGCACCCTATGCTAAAGATAGGGTGCGCAGATCGCAAGCGTTCATGTGCGCTAGTAGGCGGCGATGACCGGATGGGATGGGGATTAGCGGCGGCCGTGTGCAGGTCATCGCTGCGTTATAAAGTGCAATTGTGAAACCGGCCTTACACCACACAATCACAGCATAAGAAATACAATATTACAGTTGTATGAAAATAACGCACACGCACGCACACACACGCACACACACACGTGCGCTCCAGGGGTCTTGCAGGTGGTAGACTTGCAGCTGGGCAGGCAGGTTTTATAGCTCTAGTTCAATCTTCTATCAGTCAGGCTGCAGTCGGATGTCTTGCTTGGTGTCTTCAGTGTTGCTGGTGCCGGATTGTCTGGGCCCAATTATACCACATACCATACACCACACAATCACAGCATAAAAAATACAATATTACAGTTGTATGAAAATAAAATGCAGTACACATGCAACAGAAAATAAGTATGGAAAAAAAAAATATACACACAGACATGGAACACTCGCAGACCACACACAGGCAGGCTACACACTAGCAGGCCATACACACACAAATGTCATAAATAGGTATACTCACACTTTTAGGCGAGCTGGTACTGGCAGGCCTCTTGATAGCTGATAGCTGTGTGGCAGCTTGGTGGCTGTCTGCAGGCTTGGTGGGTGTCTGGCAGGCTTGGTTCCTGGCTGGCTGACTGCTACTGCATGTCTCGGCCCAATTAACCCACCTTATATAGTTTTGGGACTGTCTGTAAAAGTATCTTTTTTTTTTTTTTTTTTTTTTTTTTTTTTTCTGGGCATGCGCAGTGCGATTTTGCAGATCCTGCCGGTGGATTCCGCAAAATCGCGGGTCCTGGCGGATCCGCCGCCCATAGGCGCCCATTCTACCGCATGGCGGATCCGCCGTCACCCGCCATTTTGACGGCGAAAAAAACGTTGCAAGCTCTGTCCCCCTCAGACAGAATCCGCAAGGAATTTTGCGGATCCGCCGAATACCGGACGCAACGGACGACCATCCGTCAAAATCCGCCACTAATGTATCCCAATGGGGGAAATGGCGGATCCGCAACAAGAAAAAGCGGATCCGCCATTTTCAAATTTTAGCGGATTTTGACTGATGGCAAAAAACTGAAGTGTGAAAGAGGCCTTATTCACTGTACTCTCAAGTTCTTTTTTCTTTGTCTGCCTCATGCATCCAAAGATATGGGCCCTTTATTTGGTGCAGGGTAATGCAGAGCAGCCTGAAGACAAGTCCGCTTCATAAGTATCATAAACAGCGCAGTAAATAAACACCTATATCGCTGTAACTTTATGGCAAAATTGTATACAAATGAAAACCTATATACTAGAATATAAGCCGAGGCCCCTAATTTTGCCACGGAAAACTGGGTAAGCTTATTGACTCGTGCATAAGCCTGGTATGTGTGGCTCTCCCCCCTCCCAGTATGCATGGCTCTGCTCCCCTGTCCCATCCTTCTATGTATGGCTCAGCTCCCAGTGCTACACCGTCCTGACCGGTCACGTGGTACCACTCATTGAAGTAATTAATATGGACGCCACGCCTATTGGAGTTGAGTTGCATCCAAATTCATTACATTAAAGAGTCGTACCATCTGACCGCTCAACACAGGAAAAAGCTGCCAGTCCCGGGACAACAGAGGATGCAGGGACGTTCAGCAATGGCACAGGAGGGGTGAGTATGATGTTCCAGCCACCGGCTTCTGCTGCTGCCCTCCCCCTCTGGTTTCTGCACAATGACTCGTGTATAAGATGAGGGGGCATTTTCAGCACAAAAGTGCTGAAAATCTCAGCTTATACATGAGTATATATGGTACTTAAGAGAGCAGCAGGAATAAAAGCAAGTACTGGCCCCTTTTGACCTGCGAAGACTCCTTTGAAGACCTGCCTATCATATCCTCCCTCTCACAGCCGTAAACAGCTTTTCAACACTTCCAATTGTCTACTCCGTCCCCCAGCACCTCCTCCCCTTCTCATTACCACTGAAGACTTTGCCTCTTTCTTTAAGCAGAAGATTGATACGATCAGAGAAAGATTTGGCCCCCAGCCCCAATGCCCGTCTTGGCTGCTCAGCCCTGTTCCTCCAAAACCAACTTCTCCACCATGACAGGTCAGCTCTCCACCCTCCTATAAGATCAAACCTCACCACTTGCATGCTTGACCTGCTCCCATCCCACTTCATCCCTAACCTCGCTACAGTCTTCATCCCTACTCTAACACACCTCTTTAACCTCTCGCTTACAAATGGTGTTCCCCAGCCTCTCCTCTCTGCCAAGCCCTTCATTGGCTTCCTATCGTCCAGAGGCTCCAGTTCAAAACCCTAACTATGACATACAAAGCCATCCACAACCTGTCTACTCCATACATCTGTGATGTGGTCTCTGGGTACTTACCCACAGGCGACCTTCAATCCTCAAGATCTTGTTCTCTATTCTCCTGTTATCTCTTTTCCCACAACTGCATACAAGACTTCTCCCATGCTTCCCCCATACTCTGGAACTCTCTACTCCAACACATCAGACTCTCTCCTACCATGGAAACCTTCAAAAAGAACCTGAAGACCAACCTCTTCTGACAAGCCTGCAACCTGCAGTGATCCTCAGTCCACTGAACCTCCGCACGACCGCTCTACCCTCTTCTAGTGTATCCTCACCCATTCCCTGTAGACTGAACCCTTGCGGACAGGGTCCTCTCTCCTGTACTTGTGTGTCTTGTATTGTGCTTGTCTATATATGCCCCTTTTCACATGTAAAGTGCAATGGAATAAATGGCGCTATAAAAATGTATAATAGCAAACTTTAAAAATTTAATGTTTCAGTTAATATTGATACGAAACAGTAAGCTGAGTTATATGCTCTATATAGAACAGCAACTCTCCCATAATCTAGGCCAAGTCTTGGCACCAAGTTCCATATTGCAGTTTAGAGCCTGAATGCAAGCTTTCAACCAGCCAGGCAAAACTCATAGCTGGGGCTGCAACCCTCAGCTGTCAGTGTTGGCAAGGCTGGTTATCAAGAATAGAGGGGTCCCCATTCTGACTTTTTCTTTAAATAATAAAAATCAGTGTGAGGTCCCCCATTTTTAACCAGCTTTGCTAAAGCTGACAGCATGTAAACACTGGATGTTAGAGTATGGTTCTGGTTCCCAAACTTTTTCTAACTGTTTGGCTGAACCCGAACATCCAGGTGTTTGCACATCTCTAGTGTGCACCTGTGCTTGGTTAGTAGTCATTTTGTGCTGAGACTCACTGAAAAGTAACAAAATTGAAGTACCTCTTTACAATTACTGTGTAATTACGTTCTGTTATTTGTTCCATCAAAGTCTGAATAACATGTCTTGTGTTTGGTTTTTGCAGAATAGTGGAGATTGCAGCCTGTCACTCATCTCATACTTCGTCTGCCAAGTCGCAAAGTGGCCAAGTTTATATGTGGGGTCCATGTCGTGGCCAGATTATTCTCGCTCCTCACCTCACAAACTTTACTTGTACGGATGATGTGTTTGCTTGTTTTTCAAACCCACCAGTCATGTGGCGCGTGCTTTCTGTAGGTAAGTTATTGCTTTGCTAAAGGTTAGAATTGACACTTATCAGCACTTTGTATCTGTACATGTACAGGTTCATGCATATTTTCTTTACCCTCCCCCCCTTATTTCCTCATGTTGTAAGCTTGCAAGCAAGACCCTCATGCCTCTCAACTGATGTGTGCAAAACATTACATATGTCCCCTCTGATTTGTAAATTGCTGAATGTCTGCTTTATAAATAAAAATTTAGTAGTTTTTTGCGAGCAATACTGACCTTTAGATAAATTATTATTTGAGGTCTTGTCACCTTTATGATAAAACTGAATTCCCCATTGCACTAGCCTATTTTCACATCAGGACTCAGTTATTTACTAGAATAATGGCAATTAGTGTGATTATTAGATTTGCTGTTTATTAAGATATTAATCTTACTCACAATGTTGAATCTAGAACCTGAAGACTTTCTAACAGTTGCCGAGTCACTGAAGAGGGAGTTTGATAGTGAAGAAACAGCAGACTTGAAATTCCGTTTGGAAGGAAAAGATATTCATGTCCATAAAGCAGTCTTAAAAATAAGGTAAAGTTTACATAGATGGAACATGACTACCATGTAGCGAAGTCAGGGCACTGTGATCAATCAAGTTCTACTACACCAAACTCCAGTTATTCCTTTATGGACCCTGCTTTGTGCACTGGGGCACAGTCGTATGGAAAAAGAAATGACCTTCCCCCAAACTGTTCACACAAAGTTGGAAGCTATAATTGTCCCAAATGTCTTGTATGCTGAAGTTTTAAGATTTTTCACTGGAACTAAGGGGTACTTCACACTAAGCGAGATCGCTAGCGAGATCGTTGATGCGTCACCGATTTTATGACAACAGCGATCTCGTTACGTGTGACACTTAGCAGCGACCAGGCCCCCTCTGTGATGTCGCTGATCGTGCTCGAATGTCCTGGGCCATTTTTTTGATCGTTGGTGTCCCGCTGGCCAGCATGCATAGCTGTGTTTGAATCCAACGAGCGACCTCGTTAGCGACTCAGAAATCATGGATGCAGGCGGGAGTCGTCAGAATCGCTGCTGTAGCGCTAAGCGACGCACCAGCGATCCCGCCGAAATCGTTGCTGTGTCGTTGGGTAAATTTGACTGTTTGATGGCTTACTCTCGACCATTTAGCGACGCACCAGTGATCCTTACCAGGTCGTATCGTTGTTGGGATCGCTGGTGTGTTGCTTAGTGTAACGGTACCCTAAGAATCTAGTCAACTCTCAAAAAACAATCCCATAGCATTATTCCCTTCACCAAGCTTTACAGTTGGCATAATGCTGTCAGTTGGGTAACGATATTTGACAAACTCGTCCTTCAGCCTGAATAGTGGGATTTCTCATTACTTGCATACTAAAATGGACATACCAAGCCTCTTGCATCTGGTTTAACCCCTTAAAATGAATGCAACACTTTACAGTTCCAGCAAAGTGGCTGTGTTTTTTTTTTTTTTTTAGAAATCCAATGCCCACTATGGTGGGGGTGACCTCCATCCTTCACGCAGTGTAAATCGACCTGCAGTGCATTTTAAATCTACAACATGTTAATCCCTCTTGTGGGTATAGTGTTTTTTATGTGTAAATTTTACCTATAGAATTGGTGTAAAAAAACACATGTTTTTTAGGGTTTCCCGTGCCTAGACTGCACTAAAACATGTAATCTGCAGATGACTACATTAATTTTCTCAAAGCCAAATACTAGGAAGCATCAAAAACAAAAGTTTTACTTAAATCCAGTCTCACCCATCTAATCCCAATAAATACAGAAAATGTGCAATATAACTCTACAATTACTCATCATGGGAATGTAGGCTTACGAATACTCCGTGTAGTGTGGAAATGTTTTTTCAGGTTTGGGACTGGGGCCTAAAATGGATGGCTCTTTCTTTGGACTTAGTGACCCTTGGCACAAAGTGTACTGCTTAATTACATAGTGTATATCCTTTGTCAGACTGACAGAAGCGTGGTCTCACTGCTCAAACCGTTTCCACTACCTGAGTTGTGGCGACCATCTTTCGCGCCTCTCCATCCAATGCTTGGTGGTGTAAGGCTTGCCTGCAGCTGATTGGCTGAGCTCCTGGCGCACAGTTACTGTGCTAATGCCAGAGGCAGTAATTGAGTCGGCAGATCGTTGGCGAGTCTTATACACTGTGCCTCACAATGCTGATGTCCTACTACAGGACCGTGCTGGTATAGGTGAGCGCTATAAAAGATCCATTCTGTCACACGTTGGTAAAGGCAGATGGCACGGCAAGGTGATTACGTTTCTCAATGCTTTTTAATAGTGTGTGTGTGTATATATGTTGTATTCAATATGCAATTGTTTTCCAAAATAGTTTATTCCCCAATTCACTGTGTATAGTACGTGTTTATATTTTTGAGAAACTTTTAACCCCCCTTCCCAAAAAATGTGGCTTACTGGTATGTCTGTATTCCAGGTGACTGCCTGCAGTCGTGTTTATAGTGGTATCTGAATACGGGCACACTTGGTGAATATCTATAAATGACGTGCTCTCATTCTGTCATGACTGTTACCAGTTTATAATGGTTGCTGTTCAACTAAATGCTTTTTTTTTTTTTTCCTACTAATATGTTTGGTTAAAATTCTTAGAATTGTCATTGAGTCATTTCTACAAACCAGCCCTTCTGCCCCCGTCATGGCTGGGCTTCTGCCAACATTACTGGAGTATGTGACCGACTGGGCTTTTTCTCTTTACAGATGTGAACACTTCCGCACAATGTTCCAATCTCATTGGAATGAAAACTCCAAAGAAGTCATAGAAATTAACCAGTTTTCCTACCCAGTATACTACGCCTTCTTACAGTACTTGTACACAGATACAGTGGACCTGCCGCCAGAAGATGCTATAGGTATAAAATGGCTTGGAGGACAGGTCGGTCAGGTCCAAATGTGTACTGCACTTGGTCAATCTTTGTAATCAGCAGCGGTGCCTTTGTGAATGCTGTTACATGCTACACGTGGCCATAACTCTGAAGCAGAATATAAAACTAGCTGGATTCCAGTGCTGTCAGTTACTGGACTGCTTAGTGCAGGTTTGATAGACTCAGTCTTCTCAGCTGTAGATGTAGCAGTGCTTGGAATGCTGAGCTGTGTATAACTCTGCCCACGCCACTGGCAGATTTGTGTTCACTGTACATTGTTGGCAAGCGGCCAATCAGTGGGGGGGCGGGGTTACACAGAGTAGCCTGACTGGCTTGCACGTGAGACCTAGTCCTGCTTTGATAATTTACTGCTGATAAAACACGGATTGTATTGAAGCTACAACATACAGCCTAATTGACATAATACTGGAATCTGACACTCTTGCCCTACATTATATTGCTGATTAAATTGCAAAAACCTGCTGTCCGATTTCCTATAACATTGATGGCTTAACCATCAGGTTTGTCAGTCAATAATGGCACTGCAGCCTGCTCTAATCTTAAAGGGTTATCCACTCCAAATCGATAAGATTGTAGACTTTTGAATTTGCACAGCTGTGTGCTGCAAGGATTTGCTGATTTCTTTGCTGGGACCATAGTATGTATGCATTATACATACCCCTGGCCAGAGCAGTCTAGTGTTGCAGCCTTGCTCTATACTCTTGTATTGAGCAAGGCTGTGCCCCTGACTAGTGGCGCTGCCGTACAGTGAGCGTGGCTGACTAGCGGGCACAGCTGTGCTCTATACAAGTATATGAAGCAAGGCCACACTTACTGGAAGGGCTCTGGCTGGGAGTATGTATAGCATACATACCCTTCGGTCCTGGCTCAGAAACTGGTGAATCCCTGCAGCAGTGTGGGCACTGGGGATTCATAATCAATTTGGAATGGACAACCCCTTTAATGGGATGTGTGTGAACCTTATCCTAGATTTACAGAACACGCTACAGTCTGAGATTCAGACACTCCAATTGTTTGTCAAAAGCTCGAAATTTTCATAAGTGGCTAATGTCAGATAAAATGCCAACTGCCCTAGTGCAGTGTCTTGTATACATGACATTGGGCTGGTATTTAGTTAATTGTTTTCAACACTTCTGCTCTTTACATCCAGGACTATTAGATCTTGCAACATCCTACTGTGAAAACAGATTAAAGAAACTGTGTCAGCATATCATCAAGAGAGGGATAACGGTGGAAAACGCCTTCCTATTGCACTCTGCTGCAGTCCGGTATGAGGCAAAGGTAAATCTCCCAGTTATCTGTATGGACTGGGACGCTGTAGATCCCACTCCTGCTTTCTGAGGACAGGTATTATGGCAAATCCTGGTTTTGTGCTGCCAACAAGGTATGTTGGTTCTACAGGATTATGAAAACGTGCCTGCAAAAAATGGCTACAAACCACACACTACTGTAGACTAGTTTTTTAAATTTTTTTTAGATAAATATTTTTAGTTGACTTGGTATTTATTTTAATGGGGGGAAGAAAATTACAACCAAGACAGTTCATGTCTTAAACACGTAAGCAACATTTAAGCCCCCATCACACTTGGTGAGATCGCTAGCAAGATCGCTGCTGAGTCACAAGTTTTGTGACGCAACAGCGATCTCGCTGTGTGTGACACGTATCAGCGACCGGCCCCCCCCCGCCGGGTATCGCTGATCGTGCTCTAATGTCCTGGGCCATTTTTTTGATCGTTGGTCTCCCGCTGGCCAGCACACATCGCTGCATGTGGCAGAGGGAGACCATCGATCAGTGAGCTCCCAGCGCTGTAAGCAAATGCTGGGAGCTGGTATCCAAGGTAAACAGTGGGTAACTAAGCGCGCGTCGCTTAGTTACCTGCTATGTACCCTGGATACCAGCGTGCTCGCGCTGGGAGCTGGTATCCAAGATAAACAGAGGGTAACTAAGCGCTGCAGGCGCTTGTTACCTGCTTCATCGCTGGTCCTGATCGCTGGTGAGATCCGCCTGTTTGACAGCTCCCCAGTGATCATATAGTAACACACCAGCGAGCCTGACCAGGTCATATTGTTGTCGGGATCGCTGGTGCGTCGCTTAGTGTGATGGGGGCTTTAGAGGAGACCTAAAGAACAAGGGAACCATATTACATCATAACAGTCCCACCCAGACCTTGCCCTACAGAGCATCACATTGTGCCCAGTTAACAATATCCTTTTTTTTTTTTTTTTGTCTGAGATCTAAAGTAGTTTCATGACTTTTGGGACATTTTTTTTTTTTTTTTTTTTTTTTTTTTCTCCACCCCATCTGTGGCCCCGTCCACGATTTTTTTCCGGAATTCTAGTAGTTCTACTCCATAGTTCACACGTGCGCAAAGCAATCTTGCTTCGCCCATGTATGTTTTGCCCAACTGCTTGCAAAGCTGAAAATCATTACTGTGCATGCGTCGGTACACTATGTCCCGGAAGTATTTCACGGTGTTCCAGGACATACAGTTGTGGCCAAAAGTATTGACACCCCTGCAATTCTGTCAGATAATACTCAGTTTCTTCCTGAAAATGATTGCAAACACAAATTCTTTGGTATTATCTTCATTTAATAGGTCTTAAATGAAAAAACACAGAAGAGAATGAAGCAAAAAGCAAAACATTGATCATTTCACACAAAACTCCAAAAATGGGCCAGGCAAAAGTATTGGCACCCTCAGCCTAATACTTGGTTGCATAACCTTTAGCCAAAATAACTGCGACCAACCGCTTCCGGTAACAATCAATGAGTTTCTTACAATGCTCTGCTGGAATTTTAGACCATTCTTCTTTGACAAACTGCTCCAGGTCCCTGATATTTGAAGGGTGCCTTCTCCAAACTGCCATTTTTAGATCTCTCCACAGGTGTTCTATGGGATTCAGGTCTGGGACTCATTGCTGGCCACCTTAGAAGTCTCCAGTGCTTTATCTCAAACCATTTTCTAGTGCTTTTTGAAGCGTGTTTTGGGTCATTATCCTGCTGGAAGACCCATGACCTCTGAGGGAGACCCAGCTTTCTCCCACTGGGCCCTACATTATGCTGCAGAATTTGTTGGTAGTCTTCTGACTTCATAATGCCATGCACACAGTCAAGCAGTCCAGAGGCAGCAAAGCAACCCCAAAACATCAGGGAACCTCCGCCATGTTTGACTGTAGGGACTGTGTTCTTTGCCTCTTTTTTTCCTCCTGTAAACTCTATGTTGATGCCTTTGCCCAAAAAGCTCTACTTTTTGTCTCATCTGACCAGAGAACATTCTTCCAAAACGTTTTAGGCTTTTTCAGGTAAGTTTTGGCAAACTCCAAGCTGGCTTTTTTGTCTCTGGGTAAGAAGTGGGGTTTTCCTGGGTCTCCTACCATAGTCATGGACAAAAGTTTTGAGAATGACACAAATATATTTTCACATGATCTGCTGCCCTCTGGTTTTTATGTGTGTTTGTCAGATGTTTTTATCACATACAGAAATATAATTGCAACAATATTATGAGTAACAAAAGGTTATATTGACAGTTAGAATGAGTTAATGCAGCAAGTCAATATTTGCAGTGTTGACCCTTCAGGTCCTCTGCAATTCTCCCTGGCATGCTCTCAATCAACTTCTGGATCAAATCCTGACTGATAGCAGTCCATTCTTGCAAAATCAATGCTTTTATTTTGTCTGAATTTGAAGGTTTTTGTTTGTCCACCTGTCTCTTTATTGACCACAAGTTCTCAATGGGATTAAGATCTGGGGAGTTTCCAGGCCATGGTCCCAAAATCTGTTTTGTTCCCTGAGCCATTTAGTTATCACCTTTGCTTTATGGCAAGGTGCTCCATCATGTTGAAAAAGGCATTGTTGATCGCCAAACTGCTCTTGGATGGTTGGGAGAAGTTGCTCTCAGAGGACATTCTGGTACCATTCTTTATTCATGGCTGTGTTTTTAGGCAAGACTGAGAGAGAGCCCATTCCCTTGGCTGAGAAGCAACCCCACACATGAATGGTTTCAGGATGCTTGACAGTTGGCATGAGACAAGACTGGTGGTAGCGCTCACCTCGTCTTCTCCGAATAAGCCGTTTTCCAGATGTCCCAAACAATCGAAAAGGGGATTCATCAGAGAAAATGACTTTACCCCAGTCCTCAGCAGTCCACTCCCTGTACCTCTTGCAGAATATCAGTCTGTCCATGATGATTTTTCTGGAGAGAAGTGGCTTCTTTGCTGCCCTCCTTGAGACCAGGCCTTGCTCTAAGAGTCTCCGCCTCACAGTGCGTGCAGATGCACTCACACCTGCCTGCTGCCATTCCTGAGCAAGCTCTGCACTGCTGGTAGCCCGATCCCGCAGCTGAAACACTTTTAAGAGACGGTCCTGGCGCTTGCTGGTCTGTCTTGGGCGCCCTGGAGCCTTTTTGGCAACAAGGGAACCTCTCTCCTCAAAGTTCTTGATGATGCGATAGATTGACTGAGGTACAATCTTTCTAGCTGCGATACTCTTCCCTGTTAGGCCATTTTTGTGCAGTGCAATGATGGCTGCACGTGTTTCTTTAGAGATAACCATGGTTAACAGAAGAGAAACAATGATGCCAAGCACCAGCCTCCTTTTAAAGTGTCCAGTGGTGTCATTCTTAATCATGACAGATTGATCTCCAGCCCTGTCCTCATCAACACCCACACCAGTGTTAATGGAGCAATCACTGAAATGATGTTAGCTGGTCCTTTTAAGGCAGGGCTGCAATGATGTTGAAATGTGTTTTGGGGGATAAAGTTCATTTTCTAGGCAAATATTGACTTTGCAAGTAATTGCTGTTAAGCTGATCACTCTTTATAACATTCTGGAGTATATGCAAATTGCCATTAGAAAAAAATGAAGCAGTAGACTTTGTAAAAATTAATATTTGAATCATTCTCAACTTTTGGCCATGACTGTACAGTCCCTTTTCATTCAGACGCCGACTGATAGTACGGGTTGACACTGTTGTACCCTCGGACTGCAGGGCAGCTTGAACTTGTTTGGATGTTAATCGAGGTTCTTTATCCAACATCCGCACAATCTTGCGTTGAAATCTCTTGTCAATTTTTCTTTTCCGTCCACATCTAGGGAGGTTAGCCACAGTGCCATGGGCTTTAAACTTCTTGATGACACTGCGCACGGTAGACACAGGAACATTCAGGTCTTTGGAGATGGACTTGTAGCCTTGAGATTGCTCATGCTTCCTCACAATTTGGTTTCTCAAGTCCTCAGACAGTTCTTTGGTCTTCTTTCTTTTCTCCATGCTCAGTGTGGTACACACAAGGATGCAGGACAGAGGTTGAGTCAACTTTAATCCATGTCAACTGGTTGCAAGTGTGATTTAGTTATTGCCAACACCTGTTAGGTGCCACAGGTAAGTTACAGGTGCTGTTAATTACACAAATTAGAGAAGCATCACATGATTTTTTGAACAGTGCCAATACTTTTGTCCGCTTTTTTTTTTTTTTTTTTTTTTTGTGGAATTATATCCAATTTGGCTTTAGGACAATTATTTTTGTGTTTTTTCACTTAAGACAAATTAAATGAAGATAATACCAAAGAATTTGTGTTTGCAATCATTTTCAGGAAGAAACTGAGTATTATCTGACAGAATTGCAGAGGTGTCAATACTTTTGGCCACAACTGTAGTGTACCGGCACATGCGCAGTAATTTTCGGCGTTGCCCGCAGTTGGGCAAAGCATACTGTGCGAAGCAAGATTGCCTTGCGCACGCGCGATCTATGGAGTAGAACTACTAAAATTCCAGAGAAGATCGTGGACTGGGGCCACGGATGGGGTGGAGGAAAAAAAAGAAACATCAGACCGGACACAGGCCATTTACATAGGCCGCCAACTTCCGCTGACAGATTCCCTTTAACATGCGATATATGTAGCTCAGCAGTGCACAACCTTTTTAAAGGGAACCTGTCATCAGGATTGTGCAGTGTCAGGTTGGCACAGTTATACTGGTTGTTTAATCTTTATTTTCAATTTTGAGTTAATGATATGCCCGTGCTCTAGGGCAGCTTGTGGTGGGTCTTCATGTGGTGCTCTGATAAGGTATTCATAATGACTGCTAACAGGTTGCTGATCCCTCAAAAATCCATTTGGAAATGGCACCTGCACAGTAGCATCTAAGAAAACCGAGAAAATGGGGTATGCATATAGATAGGGATCACATTAAAATAATTTTATTTGAGTACAAACAAAGACACAAGTATATAACCAAAACTATAAAAACATTTAAACAAAAATGGCTAGAGGAACCTGACCCAATATGGTCCTCCCCAGTAGCATAGAGGTACATAATCTGCCTCAGTAACAGATGTCAAAATTTTGACTGAGTACTATCAAAGTATCAAATTGTTAGCAAATGCAAACTCAGTCAATTTACTAAGAAACAGTTCAATTGATGGTGTGCTACCAGAAAAGCTTAATTAGTAAATAGCAATCTGAGGTAAAGGAAAATGAATGAATTGGGACACAATGTAGATAAATGTGGATGATTGCCAGAAAAGACGCTCCATTTGAATAGTAGAGCCATTACCCAATATGGTTCCAGCTGATGTGTTCAGGCAACGTTTGGACAGCCATATGACCTCCATAAATAAAGTGCTGTGTTCAGCCTGGGAAGAGTTGTGTAGAGGTGATTTGATAGCTGCTTCTATGCCTGCACTGCTGGCGGTGCCATCTTGTTAGAGAAGCAAAAACATCTCTGCATGCGCAGTAGCAGCTATCAGATCACCTCTGTATACACTGATAGCTGCTACTGCACAGGTGTGGCGGGTGCTACTTTCAAATGGATTTTTTTTTATCAGGATAACCTCAGCCACAATTATAAAGACAGTACACATGTGACTATGCTGCAGCGCAGGTGCTACGGCTGGTGCCTGCCTGCAGAAGGGGATTTTTTTTTCTGTGTGTGTGTATATGTGTGTGTATGTGTATATGTGTGTGTATGTGTGTGTATGTGTATATGTGTGTGTATGTGTGTGTATGTGTATATGTGTGTGTATGTGTATATGTGTGTATGTGTATATGTGTGTGTATGTGTATATGTGTGTGTATGTGTATATGTGTGTGTATGTGTATATGTGTGTGTATGTGTATATGTGTGTGTATGTGTATATGTGTGTGTATGTGTATATGTGTGTGTATGTGTATATGTATGTGTGTGTGTGTATATGTATATATTATATTCATTTACTATGTAAACTAGGGGGCTGGTCAGTGAGGGATCAGTGACCTGTCAAAATCCTTACAGATGCATATGTAAGCAGAGCGCCACATGAAGACCCCCCATCCCCCCCCCCCCCCCCACAGGCCGCCACAGAGCACGAGCATATTAACAGACAGTAAAGATTAAACAACCACAATACTGAGTTAATCACCCAGGTCTCATTTTGATCAGTACAACTGTGCTGACCGGACACTGTATGTTACTGAGCAAGCTCCTGCTGACCTTTTCCCTTTTAAGGTCAGAGTGCCAAATTGTGAGCATACACTATCTAGGGCCTCATAAAATTTAGAGGTGTATTCAGATACGAACAAGGACAGTAAATCCAGCTTCCAGGAATGTCCATTAAGATCCCAAAAGTCGTCTTGAAGTGCTAAAAAGAAAATAGCAAGTACTGTCATTGCAATGATTAAGAACATCAGTGCCTGAAATGCATCTGCTTTTACAATGACTGTGTAGCTGCAATTTGTTTCTAACAACATTTCTCAAACCTTTTTGGATGTTAATGGATGTTCCTGGTAGCTGGATTTACTTGCCTTGTTCCTCTACACCTGTGGTTGTACCAATTGTTACATGCCAGCTGTCTCTTCTCTGGTGTATATTTGGATGTGTGTGTCAAAACAATTCAAATGCAGTTGAAGTTCAGACTTTCAGCTTTCATTTGAGGGTATCTACATTAGAAACAGGGTGGCACCTGATAAGGAGCTGAAACTCCTAAACACTTCAATTACTTTTGGTCCCTTTAAAATTGGATGGACAGATTTAATAATTGTAAATAAAATGTTCATTTCCAGTACATGGTTGAAAACCCTTTGTTGGCAATGACTGCCTGAAGTCTTGAACTCATGGACATCACCAGACACTGATTCCTCCTTTTTGATGCTCTGCCAGGCCTTCACTGCGGTGGTTTTCAGTTGCTGTTTGTTTGTGGGCATTTCTGTCTGAAGTTTAGTCTTTAACAAGTGAAATGCATGCTCAATTAGGTTGCGATCAGGTGACTGACTTGGCCATTCAAGAAGAATCTGTTCCATAATCTATTACATTTGGGTTCCATATCTGGAACTTCCCCTACTGTACACAGGTTTCTCAGCTCCACTTCTTGGCAGTAAAGAAAAAGTGATCAAGATGACCATACATTGAGTGCAGCAATACCTGTAGTTTGAGCGTTACTGACCTCTGAGAAATCTGATGGGGCCACAAAGAATGGAAATGTGGGCTGCATGTGGCCCACAGGGCGCAGGTTATGCAATCATGATGTAATTATGTAAATTGCCATTCCACACACTCGAATCCTGTATTGTAGGCTGTTCCCTTTGCCCATCATTGTATAAATCCTTTTAAATCTGGTCTCTAACAAACCTCTTGAGGGAAGGGTAGGTGTCAATCCATTCCTCCCAGTTGGCATCACATTGGCTGAGACTAGTAGTCGTGTGACCACAAACATATAACTTGCATACATGCAGCCATGTGACCGCTAGCACTAGGGAGTTATTGGCATCATTTGACATTCTGCAGTCAGTGACTGCTGACTTCTCACACATCCAGAAAATACTTTTTAAAGTTTGACTATGAATTTAATTTTGAGTTTGTTTTTCTTCCAGGATTTGGAAGATTTTTGTTTCAAATTTTGTGTCAATCATCTAACAGGAGTGACGCAGACTATGGCTTTTTGGCAAATGGATGGCATGCTGCTTAAGGACTTTATTGTGAAGGCTGGACAATGTGGAGGATTTAAGAACTGACATTATTGGTTCTGCATAGGCCATATTTCTGTATTTTTAATTCAAAGTTGGGCATTAATTTAACTGTATCCAAAATAATTAAGTAGCACAAGTATGTTAACTATTCAAATGAAGGATCAGAATAAAACTTGCATTTTAGGATATTTTTTTGTATATAGCTTACTCTAGATTTGTGGAGAAATGTAGGATAGCCATTTTAATTTAATCCAAAGTACTTACTGAATGTGGCACAGGCTGCAGATATGGTCTTGTTCAGTTCATTGGGCAAAAGGATTCAAACTACCATCTGGGGTTCAGTCTTTCAGAGCAGGATTCCCCCCCCCCTTTGAGAATCTTGTGTCTGGAATCCTGGGTGCCTCTGATGCTTAAAGCTCACATGACATGGCGGAGGCCTGGTAAGCCCAGAAGTACCGAGGATTGCCGACACAGCTGTGAATGCTGCCCAGATCCAGCAGAAACTGGTGGCCAAACTGGATGTATTTCATATATCTTTGCTCATCTTTAGTTCTGACAATCTTCTGTATGGAGACAGTTTTTTATCTTCTATATTAATTTGCACTTAATATTTGAAATGCTAGACCAGTTAAGGCACTACAGCGGAAACTTCATTTCATCATTAATAGCATATGGCATGGTCTTAGATTTTTATCAGTAGAACCAACTCTTCTAAGCGGTCTACATGGACATGCAGGTAATGGGAAGCTGAATAACATGATGCCTCTCTGATCCAATATCTCATTATGGGGAAATTCATGTTTTTCTTATCTCTAAATGAGCTGTTAAGACCTATGGGTGGATCACAGATCTCCCTGAGAATCTACCGCCAGAGATTTTTTTAAATATAAGGGGTGTTTGGGCTGGACACATCTCTGCTAAAGGAAAACCTGAATTTCTCAAATGACCTCTAATCACAGTTATCAAATGATTTTGATTTATTGCTATGACATGTGTGCCCATATAGACGGCTTAGGAGGGTTAATCTTACTGACAGATGCCATTAGAGCCTATTTTTCATATCTAATGACTGACGCCATGGAATCAGAATGGTGAATTATGGAGTAGACAGATCTATTGGAAATAGAGCAATTGCAGAGAGAACTGGAAATGACCAAGAAGTTTTAATTTGTAATGCGTCTGTTTTGTTTGCTTTTCATGTTTGTATTATATTGCACCCATTATGGCATATTTAAATAAAGTGCCTAGGGCAGATACTGTTCCACTGCCTTGTACAGCAATCAGTTATTTGTTTACTTACTGTATAGGCATTTTTTAATAAAGCATTATTCTATCTGATTAAGCTGAAAAGTATCCATTAAGCTACTTTATAATCCTGTAAATACAAGGTAAGAGCAGAGGTTTTTTTTATTGAATCATACAAATGTTCAAGACTTCAAAATATTTAACAACGTAAAATGGCACAGCATAGGGTCAAGAATGCAGAAACAGTAACTGGTGGGAGTGTAACCTTGTAGAACAGTGTCCCCCTGCATTATCACAACATGCACTGAAATCATACTGTTAAGGATATGATTATGAAGATATACAAATCGTGGATGTTATGCTGAATATGTATTGAATGGAGTGCTTGTGTTCTCGAATTCATGCTTGTCAAAAAGTTGCATAAACCTTCATTGTGACATGATTAATACACTGAGCTTATAAAAAATGAATGCTGTAACGGTGAGTATGAGGGTGTTTGCACACGCTGCGGACTGCTCTGCGGAATTTTCCGTGCGGATTTGATGAAAACCGCAGGTCAAAAGACCTGCGGTTTAGCCTGCAGTTTTCCCCTGCGGTTTGACACCTGTAATGGAGCAGGTGCCAAACTTTAGCGGAATCCGCACAAAGAAGTGACATGCTGCGGTTTTGAAACCGCAGAAAACCTGCATGGAAAATTCCGTGGTGTCTGCACTGCGGTTTTCATTTTACATAGGTTATAATGGTACTGTACACTGCAGCAAAAACTGCTGTGGATCCGCAGCATGTGCACATACCCTCACTCTCCACTTTCCTGATATAAACCAAAGATTAATTTGCTGTGTGCCACAGCTGTCAGCTTGACCTTAATTGGTTAACCATTAGCAATAATTTTTAGATAAGGCAATATGGGGGAAAAACACCTTGTTTCCAGGACGTCCACCTGACAGCACCATGGAGGACGTCCTCCTCCTCCTTACAGGGACAGGAAAGCACACAAGAGGTTAAAAGGCCATGTCCCACCCCCTTTCCCCTCAGTGTTTTTTCTGTCCCTGCACGGAGGGACACGCGAGAGCTTACCGGAGGGGCCCAGGGGATCGTGCGGCCGGTCCAATCCTTCCCCTGTCAAGAGGTCCCGGGGCCGAAACTTCCCGGTGGGGAGTCCCTCGGCTCCAAAGGCCAGGAGCAGGACGACGCTCCTGGAGGGAGCAGTTCCTCCCGGTGGGGGGGCTCTCTGCTCCAGGACGGGTCGGCTCCCCGCAGGCGGCTGGCCGTGCGGGCACCGACAGAAGTGGGCGCAATCGGGGCTGCAGACCAGGCGGGCCGGGCCCCGCGGCGCGCCGAGTACCCGCAGGACGACGCCGACGGCTGGGCATTGGAGGCCGGAGCGCCATAGCAGGCGGGGAGGCGGCTCCCTGCACGCGCCGAGCGCAGATGCCCGGCAGGAAGTGGAGGCGCGGCTTACCAGCGTCACATCTGGTGACGTCAGACGCCGGTTTCAAATCCAGGGCGCGCGCGCTCCTGGACCACAGCGTTCTCCAGAGTCGTCACAGGTCGTTCCAGGCTGTGTGACTGCATCGGACGCCAGGAGCAGGATGGAAGGCAACACTGCATCTGGTGGAGGGGTAAGTGCGCATAGCGCAGACCACCCTCCCCACCCGTCCCCACAGCCCAGATCTGATGAGGTGCCCCTTATGTTATCAGGAAAAGGGAACCCCGGCAGAGTCCCCCTCGGGGAAGGACCCGGCGAAAGCCACCTCCAAATCAGTCAGATGTCCGGTGTGCAGAGTAAAGCTGCCAGACACCTATAGCAAGACCCTATGCGGTCCCTGTACCTCCAGGGTCATAGGCGAGGAACAGCCATCTCTACTTTCCGAAATGAGGTCGCTGATAAGGGAAGAGATTCAGGCCTCTACAACCCGGCGTCGATCCCCCAGCCCTGGGCCAAGTCGCAAGCGTCCGAGGTGGGAACCAGTCCCAGTATCAGAGGCGAGCCCTAGCGAGGAATCCGATTTCCGGGACTCAGATCAGGAGGAAGAAGGCGAGATCCTGGGGGATAGTCAGAAGCAGAACAGAAAGTACCTATTCAGACTGGAGGATACAGACGAGCTGGTACACACGGTCAGAAATACCATGCAGATGGAAGAAGTCCCTAAGCCACAGTCCAGACAGGACTTAATGTTTGGAGGACTGGTGTCCCGCAAACAGGTGGTGTTCCCTGTAAGCGAGCACATCAAAGCAATGATCCTGGAGGAGTGGAAAGAAGCAGAGCGTCGGTTGACACTCTCCCGAGACTTTAAAAATAGACTGCCCTTCGATCCCGAGGAAACTCGGGCGTGGGAAGAAGTCCCTAAGATCGACGTCCCAGTCGCCAAAGTTACTAAGAAGACGGCTATCCCAGCCGAGGACTCATCCGGTCTTCGAGACCCGATGGATAGAAAGGCGGACGTCTTGTTAAAAAGAGCATGGGAGATGTCGGCGGCCCTGATTAGAGCCAACATAGCAGCCACCTCGGTGGCTAGGTCTATGTTCCTGTGGTTGGGGCAGTTGGAGGAACACCTAACCAACAAGACCCCGAGGTCAGAGATACTAGCATCTCTTCCTCTCTTGAAATCAGCCACGGCGTTCCTGTCGGATACGTCGGTGGAATCAGTTAGGTTTGCGGCCAGAAACAGCTCCCTCTCTAATGCGGCCCGGAGAGCAGTCTGGCTTAGATCCTGGTCGGGGGATAACCCTTCTAAAGCAAAGTTATGTGCCATCCCTTTCTCGGGTCTGAGGGTGTTTGGTCCAGCCCTGGATAATATCCTTGAGCTGGTGTCCGATAAGAATAAGGGATTCCCGGAAGAAAAGCCCAGGCGGTCCCAGTCCTTTCGGAGAGGCTCCTTCTTCAGAGGACATTCAGAGTTTAGGGGCTGGGCGAGGTCTAATAGAAGCTCCTACAAAGGCTCCTTCAGCCAAAGTGGGAGGAACAGAGGTCCCCCATTTGCATCGACATCTAGATCGAGGAGACAATGACGCCATAGGCATTGGGGGGAGACTTCGCCACTTTGCAGCAAACTGGTCACGAGTCACCAACAATCAGTGGGTCCTCAGAACCATCAGGGAAGGTTACAGGATAGAGCTCTATTCTCCTCCCCCCGACAGATATATTGCCCCCACTGTCGTCCGGGAGGACTCCGCAATGTGGTCGGATCTTCAGGACATGTTAGACTCAGGGGTCATAATACCAGTTTCACCGTCAGAAAGAGGGAAAGGGCACTACTCTTCCCTGTTTGCAATCACAAAGAAATCCGGCGAGGCCCGCACCATCATAAACCTGAAGCCACTAAATGCTTGGGTCAGATACAGGAGGTTCCGGATGGAATCAATCCGATCTGCAATTCCTCTAATAGACAGGGACGCAGTTATGTGCACCCTAGACCTAAAAAAGGCATACTATCAGGTTCCTATCCATCCCTCATCCCAAGGCCTACTAAGGTTCGCGATCAGTTCACCAGCCTGGACCTGCCATTTCCAGTTCCAGGGTCTTCCATTCGGGCTGGCCTCAGCTCCCAGGATCTTTACAAAACTGGTGGTAGAGGTGGTGGCCTACCTGAGAGATCAGGGTATTGTGATTGTGCCGTACCTGGACGACTTCTTACTGGTGGCAAGATCCAAAGAAGCGCTCATCCGAGACAGGATCCGAACAACTACTGTGATGGAGTTCCTGGGCTGGGTGATCAACTGGGAGAAGTCGGACCTCACACCAGACACCAGAAAGGTATTCCTGGGAGTCCTCCTAGACTCAGCCGACAGAATATCCTGGCTACCCGAGCAGAAGCAGAAGTCCATTCAGGCCAGAACCAGAGGCCTGTTGAAGCGTCAATGCTCCATAAGGGAAGCAATGGAGGTCCTGGGCCTCATGACGGCCTGCATCCAGTGCGTCCGTTGGGCCCAATTCCACTCGGGGCTGTTACAAAGAGAGATTCTCGCGAGGTGGGACAGGAGTCGGGCATCGCTAGACAAACCCCTAAGGCTCTCAGGACGAGTAAAGGAGTCCCTTCGCTGGTGGTTACAGGCCAGGAACCTTCAGGTGGGCGTGCATTGGACAACCTCTCCATACGTGGTAGTCACCACAGACGCAAGTGCGTGGGGATGGGGAGCCCACATAGAAGGGAAGATCTTCCAGGGGAAGTGGCCAGCAAGCATCAAGGCCAGATCCTCCAATTTCAAGGAACTCTTCGCGGTCTGGGAAGCGTTGCGGAGAAACCGGTCGGTACTAAAGAGTCGTCATGTTCGCATTTTATCCGACAATACAACGACAGTGGCATTCCTGAAACACCAAGGAGGAACCAGACATCAACCACTACAGGCACTGGCGGAAAAGATATTCACGTGGGCAGAACGGACAGTTCGCTCCGTGACCGCGGTACATCTAGAGGGTTCCCAAAACGAAGTGGCAGACTACCTGAGCAGACAACAGATCCACCCGACAGAGTGGGAATTGAACGTAGAGATCTTCGACCAGCTTTGTCAGCGCTGGGGGACCCCCAGTATAGATCTCTTCGCAAGCTGGAAGAACTCGAAGGTTCTCAGATTCTACTCCCTAAATCCGATGGACCACCCAGAAGGCGTAGACGCCCTGAGTCAGACTTGGGGAGAATCCCTCTCTTATGCGTTCCCACCACTGGCCCTCATACCGGCAGTGCTCAGAAAGATACGCGAGGACCACGCAAGAGTGATATTGATAGTGCCATACTGGCCGAGGAGAAGCTGGTTTTCCCTTCTGGGAGCCATGGCAGTAGAAGATCCAGTCGAACTGCCCCTGTGGGAGAACATCATCCACCAGGGCCCGATCCACCACCCGGACCCAGCAAGACTCCATTTATCGGCTTGGATCCTGAGAGGGACATCCTGAAGGCAAAATGATTGTCGGAGCAGGTCATATCCACCCTACAGGCCAGCAGGAAGCCGGTGACGTCGGCAATTTATCGGAAGATATGGAAAAGATTCTGTCTGGAGGGTGGCAGGTCCGAGCTCGTGGCAGGCACCCCTGATCTCCCTAACATACTAGGGTTCCTGCAGGCAGGTTTTAATAAAGGCCTCAAGCCCAGCACTCTAAAAGTCCAGGTTTCAGCTTTGAGCGCCTTCTTCAATTATCAGTTAGCTGCACATCCCTGGGTGATAAGGTTTATAAAAGCCACACAGCGCCTGCGCCCCACGATTAGGCAGCTCACCCCGCCATGGGACCTGGGCCTGGTACTTCGGTTCCTCTGCTCGGACACTTTCGCCCTTAGTGAGAAGATAGCCATCCCTGCTCTCACTCGTAAAACGGCCTTTCTAGTAGCCATTACCACGGCCAAAAGAATAGGGGAGATCCAGGCCCTATCCACTAAGGATCCATACCTCCAGATAAGAGAGGACAGTATAATCCTAAGGTTAGACCCGGCATTTACCCCAAAGGTAGCCTCTACAAGAAATCTGAACCAGGAGGTAGTGTTACCCTCTTTCTGCGATAATCCCCGAAATGAGAAGGAGCGGCGGCTCCACTCGCTAGACGTGAGGCGCGCAGTTATAGAATACCTAGAGGCCACCAATAGTTGGCGTGTCGACCCGAACCTGTTCGTTCTCTTTTGGAGGTAGGAATAAAGGGAAGAAGGCCTCTAAGGCGTCCATCGCGCGTTGGATTACCTCAGTAATCTCGGATGCCTACCAGGCTGAAGGCGCCAGCCCGCCTGATTCCTTAAAAGCCCACTCTACGAGGGCGGTATCGGCCTCATGGGCCGAGCGGGCGGGGGCGTCAGTTGATCAAATTTGTCGAGCGGCAACCTGGGCTAGTCTTAATACATTCTGCAAACACTACAAACTAGATGTGTTAGCTGGCCAACAAACCGCATTTGGGAGAAAAGTTCTCCAGGCAGTAATCCCACCCTGAGGAGGTGCTTTGGTACTCTCCATGGTGCTGTCAGGTGGACGTCCTGGAAAATAGGTATTAGACCTACCGGTAATGATGTTTCCAGGAGTCCATCCTGACAGCACGGGTAGTTCCCTCCCTGTTATGTTATACTATGTTGTATTATGTTATGTCATATGCTGTAATATGATTGTTTCATTAAACTGTTACTAGCATCATCCACCTTGTGGTACTTGTCAAATCACTGAGGGAAAGGGGGTGGGACATGGCCTTTTAATCTCTCGTGTGCTTTCCTGTCCCTGTAAGGAGGAGGAGGATGTCCTCCATGGTGCTGTCAGGATGGACTCCTGGAAACATCATTACCGGTAGGTCTAATACCTATTTTCTTATCTATAAATACTGAACACCTCAGCCAATAATCAGAATTCATTTGAGACATGACTCATTGTCTTTGTCTATTAATTTCTCTGTCTGGCTGTAAACCGCCAAGATATAACTTGGCAGCAGACAATTAAGATGACAACACACTTATCTCGTGTGACCTAACATTTTGGTACCCAATGTGGGGCTAGGATGAAAGTTTGGAGATGTCCAGCATCAAACACTACCTCCAATCATAGAACGGACCTCTTGAGGGTGGCGAGTGCTCCTCCAGCTGGGTAAGAAAACGATGTCTCATCTATAACCCTCCAGTGTCTCCATGCTGCGAAAGATCAGTTGGCTGTCAGACTCAAACATATTAGCGATCGGTCACTAAAGGCCCTGTCACACACAGCGAGATTGGTAGCGAGATTGCTGATTTTGTGATGCATCAGTGACCCCCCCCTAGCTGGGTATCGCTGATCGTGCAGAAGTGTCCTGGGCCATTTTTTGATTGGCCTCCCGCTGGCAGCCGCGCATCGCTGCGTGTGGCAGCGGGAGACCAACGGTCAGCGAGCTCCCAGTGCTGTAAGCAGACGCTGGGAGCTGGTATCCGAGGTAAATATCGGGTAACTAAGCGCACACGTCACTTAGATACCCTCTGTGTACCTTGGATACCTGCGTGCTTGTGCTGGGAGCTGGTATCTGCCTGTTTGACAGCTCACCAGCGATCATGTAGCGAGGCATCAGTGATCCTGACAAGGTTGTATTGTTGTCAGGATCGCTGGTGCACTTAGTGTGACGGGACCCTAAGTCCTAGTAACAAAAACCCACCCTGGTCATGATTTCCTTAATTGTCTCTCTGCTCTACTGTTTGTATGTTTGCAGACATATTCCATAATTGTCAGGATATCTTGTTTGACCAAGTGAGAGGGCTTCTAATGTTCAGTCATAGTGATACCATACTGCACAAGGGCTGTCAGAACAGTACAGAAGGGTGACACATTAACACTGAGCAATAACCCTGGTTCCGATCTTAGGGTACTATTACACTATGCATCAGCGATCCCGACAACAATACGACCTGGTAAAGATTGCTGGTATGTCGCTAGTAAGCTGTCAAACAGACAGATCTACTCAGTGGTGATCCGTATAACGACCTTGGTGGTCGTTGGGACCTTGTCACACAGCAGCTATTCTGATGACTCCTGCCTGTGTTCTGCATCGCCAATGAGGTCGCTTGTATGGCATCAAGCACAAATGCATGCTGGCCAGCAGGACACTGATCAAAAAATGGCCCAGGACATTTGAGCACGATCAGTGAGATCGCAGTGGGGAAATCTGTGATGTTTCCGCGATCTCTCTATGTGAGACAGGGCCTTGAGTACCTGTGAGATTTCATCAACAGTCTAATGTCTGGGGTCTGGCAATGTGACTAACGCATAAATAAAAAGATTGAAGCAATGCCACAACTCCTCTGCTAGCATGAATTGCTGAAACTCACAGCAAAAGGTCCAAGCTAGTTAATAATTAGCTGTGCTCTTGTCACCCAGGCCAAACCACAGGTTGAGCCCTGTTTTGTCTTGGTGACAAATACATTAGGTAGTATATATCCCTGCATGTCAGGCTGAAGGTTAACTGTCTTATGGAAAAGAAAGGAAAAAGTATTGACCAATTCACTATTGATCACAGAGGTCAGGGGTCGTGCCCTGATTGTGTGCAGACTCTAGAGCTCAGCATTTCCAAACAAGTTTGGTGCATTATCAAAGTACTAGACACCCCCTCCCCAGATTCAGCCCAGGTGTAGACTTTTCATGTGTACAAATCAGGCTGGTATATAGCTGGATAAATTATGAAGTGGTTTGGTGTCATGGATTCACAGTTGAATAATATTGTAAAGTCTGGTATCAGTGTCATCATAAGCTGTCTTCTGTCTATCAATTTGTATTGTGTATGATTTGCTGGCAGTAGGTGCACTAGCATATAAAGTCTTGAATTCTTTCTCTAAACTCACAATGATTATATACAGAATGTTATAAACAAGTTTTGTTTTTGCATACCTTAGAATTATAAAGTTGGATGTTTACATGAATACTTTTAAGAGAATCTCTTAAAGCTCCAGCAAGTGTCCAGGGCTGCAGAGTGGCATTGGAAGAAAACAAATTTGCAAGATGACTCTACTGCATTCAAACAGGCAACACTCGCATTCAAATCTGCCCTCACCTCTGCTAAACTGACCTACTTCACAACCCTCGTATCTTCCCTATCCTACAATCCCAAACAGTTATTCAAAACTTTCATCTCCCTCCTCCACCCACCACTGTCCCCTCCAACCTCCCTCATCTCTGCTGAGGACTTTGCCACACACTTCAAAAATAAGATTGGCCAAGCAAGGCAAGTCTTCATTGTTCAACCACCACACCCACTTTTGTATACCAGACCAATGCCCAAACCCCATAACCTCCCTCTCCAACATCACTGAAGGGGAGCTTAATCGCCTCTTCTCCAAATCGCACCTCACAACCTGTGCCCTTGACCCCATCCCACCTCCCCACCCTCACCACCACATTTATCCCATCCCTAACCCACCTCTTCAGCCTATCGCTAATGTCGGTACCTTCCCTTCTGCTTTTAAACATGCCACAATCACGCCTATCCTTAAAAAGCTAACCCTCGACCCAGCCGCTATGTCCGGCTATCGCCCAGTATCACTGCTCCCATTTGCTTCCAAACTCCTAGAGCTGTACGTCCACGCTGAACTTTCCTCCCAACTCTCATCTAACTTGCTCTTTGACAATCTGGTTTCCACTCCCATCACTCCACTGAGACAGCCCTGACCAAAATTACCAATGACCTACTTACAGCCAAAGCAAACAGACAATACTCTATATTCCTGCTTCTAGACCTGTCCTCTGCATTCAACACAGTTGACCACTGCCTCCTCCTACAGATCCTCTCCTTTGGCATCAAAGACCTCACCCTATCCTGGATCTCCTCATACCTTTCAAACCGTATATTCAGCGTCTCCCACACTACCTCCTCATCCCACCCTCGCTCTGTTGGAGTCCCCCAAGGCTCTGTTCTAGGACCCCTACTCTTCTCAATTTATACCTTTGGGCCTGGGTCAACTCATAAAGTCCCATGGATTCAAGTACCACCTTTATGCTGACGACACTCAGATGTCACCTCTCTGCTGCTCAGCATCCCGGAGTGTCTATCAGCCATATCATCCTCCTTCTCTCGCTTCCTCAAGCTCAATGTGGACAAATCTGAACTTACCATCTTTCCCCAATCTCACAGGTCAGGTAAGGAAGATCGATCTATCACAATTAATGACATCACGCTTTCCCCAGTACCGGAAGTCCGCTGCCTCGGAGTAACCCTTGACTCTGCCCTGTCCTTCAAACCGCACATCCAAGCTCTTTCTACCTCCTGTCGCCTCCATCTCAAAAATATTTCCAGAATCTGTCCTTTCCTCAACCCTCACTCTACTGAAATGCTTGTGCACACCCTCATCATCTCCTGCCTCGACTACTGCAACATCCTTTTCTGTGGTCTCCCTGCTAACACCCTAGCACCTCTCCAGTCCATCTTTAACTCTGCTGCCCGACTAATCCATCTCTCTCCTCGCTACTCCTCCGCTTCTCCCCTCTGCAAATCACTTCACTGGCTTCCATTCCCTCAGCGTATCCAGTTCAAATTACTAATACTGACCTACAAGGACATCTATAACCTGTCACCTAAATATGTCTCTAAACTAATCTCCCAATACCTTCCTTCACGTAATCTCCGGTCATCCCAAGACCTCCTTCTGTCCTCCACACTTATTTGTTCCTCACCCAACCACCTCCAAGACTTCTCCCGAATATCCCCCATCCTCTGGAATTCTTTGCCCCAACATGCACGACTATCAACCACATTTGGATCCTTCAGACGGAACCTGAAAACCCCACCTCTTCAAGCAAGCCTACAGCCTGCAATGATCCCCGCTGCCTCCTCACCACTACTGGAGATTTCACCTCAACCAACACCGGAACTGCTGCAACCCTTCCACCTACTGTCTCCTTCCACTCTTTTCTTGTAGCATGTAAGCCCGAAAGGGCAGGGTCCTCTCCCCTCGGTATCAGTCTGTCATTGTAAGTTTGTTTACTGTAAGTGATATCTGTAATTTGTATGTAACCCCTTATGTAAAGAACCATGGAATCAATGGTGCTATATAAATAAAAAAAAAAATTTGTTTTTGTTTTTTTTTTACTTATGCGTCATTGATAGTGTGACACTGTTGTTAGCTGCTGTGGTTTATCATTCTTTGGCATGGCTGCACTTTCTGTATCGTTTACAAGATTTTGTTAAAGTGAAAGCAGATATTCTAACACTTTATCTTGTGTTTTTAGATGTGTTTCTGGGTACATAATTTTTAAATGCCCTGATGGTGGAACAGACTCACTTAATTATAGCACCATTTATTCCTTGGCATTTTTCATGTGAAGGGTATACATAATGAAAACAAGTACAGTAATCTTAACCAATACAAGTTGCAACTGGTACAGGAGGAGAGAGGACCCTGCCTGCGAAGACTCACAATCTTCAACTAATTGTTATCTAACCTCCTATAGTGACATTTACTTACCTTGAACACAATGATATCACAGAGACCCCTTTCCCTGGACATAACTGCTGTACTGTCACACTTAGCGATGTACCAGCGATCCCGACCAGCGATATGACGTGGTCAGGATCGCTGGTGCATCGCTAAGTGGTTGCTAGTGAGCTGCCACACAGGCAGATCTCACCAGCGACATCGCAGGGGTCGGGGGTCGCTACTTACCTGTCAGACGAGGCGATCCTGACGTCCTCCCGCCCGTGTCCACGCGTCGCTCGTCACAGCAGGAAGCTGACGACGAGAAACGGTCCAGGATGTTCTCGCGCGATCAGCGATAACAAGTGGGGGAGCGGTCGGAGGTAAGTATCACACATAGCGATATCGCTATAACATCACAAAAACCAGTGATGTTATAGCGATATTGCTAGCGATATCACTTAGTGTGACAGGCTCTTTAGAGTACATATAGCTTTTCCAGTCACATGCCCAGAATTTAAAAGTACATAAATATACCTACCAGATTAACTATCCAAAACCCCATGGGAACTTTGTCTCAAGAGCCAGACATACGTCCCTCAAACGCCTTCAGAATTTAGACGATAGAATGTGTGGCAGTAATATGAAGCCGGTAGTGGAGCCGAGTAAGGAAACACGCATGTGAGAAAAAAAAAAAAACCTGATCCGGAAGGGATTGGATAAGGAATGGAAGAATGTGTTAGTAGAGAGCAGCATCCAGCCTCAGGTATTTTGAGGTCTTACAGGACCCTGAAGCATTTTACAACATGGTAAAGAAAGTGACAATGTTACTGAATGCTATGCCAATCAGGTGCATAAGGAAAGTGTCAGTTGCTACAGCTGCACTACAGCCATTGATGCCTCCTATGTACATTCCCGATGACTGGGCATGTGCCAGCTGTCAAATGCAGAACATTGAGACCTGTTCTGACTGTCAGATGACAAACCCAAATAATCCTACCCTCTTCCCAGTAATTTATGTGGATAGCAACCCGTATGCTACCTCCTGTCAGCCTCCACTGTAGCTCCATTAATTAATGCAGTCTATAAAATGAGGATGATATGGAGGTACATGTTCAAGGAGAACAGGGAAGACATGAATCAGCAGCCCAGACTGATAATCCACAGCATCCCATCAACAAGATCCAGCATTTGCCACAATATGGTGATGGGGACATCATCTTTATCCTGCCCATGTAAACCCAAAGCTTACACACTGACACAACCTGTTCCCCTCAAGGACTCCTGCAAATACCAGGAAACAGATACATTAGTGAACAGCTTGCCAGACCCAGTAAAACATACCATACCATGCCATTCTACAAGAGGATGTGTCAAATACAGAAGGCGCAATCTGCCTCATGGGCAGATTTAGTGAGGCTCACTCAAGTTAAAGCAGGCTATTCCTTTTGGCCGAGAATGCGACTGGCCCTTGAACCTAGCAATCTGCATGTAGAATGGCTTGGATCACATGTAACCGGAAATTTTCTCCAATAGCTTTGTCTGGGCTAAGAATTGCCTACAAGCCCAGAACCCACCCACTCTCCAGGATGTCATGCAGGAAAACGAGGAATCTGTGGATAGTTTCTTCCACCGATTTAATCAAATGTCTCAGATTTGAAATGCAAGTTAGTCCCCAATTGGAAGAAGCTTTAACACCAGCATCAGCCACTCTTGGGACCACCAACGAGCTCCAGACCATAATAGGATATTGGAATACTGAATCCGCAAATGAAAAAACCCCTGCAGATCACAAAAACAGTCAAAGGACCAACGCCTACCACCCAGATAGAGGTTGAGGGTAAACCTCTCATTTTCCTGGTGGGTACCACTGCCAGAGGTGTCTATTAGTCTCATCAGGCCTATAGCTAGAGTCCTTTCTTGGACTTGTATCCTACTGTCGTCCCTGAATCCTGGATGCCTCTCTACACATGTAACTCCTGTATGATTGCCTCAAGGACACTCCCTTCAGTCTAACCAAGGAAGCCATTGATGGATTCTACATACTAAAGGCTCCAATCACATCCTCTCCTGCTCTAGGACTACCAGACTACAACAAATTGTTCTGCCTGTTTGTCATGGAGAAGCAAGGCCATTCAACTGGAGTCCTGACACAACTTCACAGAGGAAGACAGCGCCCTCTGCCAGACTTGACCCAGTTGTCCGTGAGGCACAAACCTGCATGAGAGCCGTGTGTGCAACCTACCTGTTGCTGGATAAGACCTCTGACATTATGGGCCACCAGCTGAAGATAATGGCACCTTTTGACATTACTGCCATTCTGGCCCAGACAGAGACAAAACATCTGTCTGCCTCTTACATCTGCAATGCCGTATTCTGCTCCCAGACGTCATCATCTCCAGATGTGCTGTCCTTAACCCAGCTACTCTCCTACATCTGCCAAGGGGGGAGAGGATGAAGATCACATTTCTGACACACTAGTGGAAGAGGTATTTGACTCTGAAATGGCTCAACACGATTGTCTCGCTCTCATGAGGCAAAAAAAACCTCCGGATTTGACTCAGTTACTGATGTACCTTTGGAAGATCCTGACCTGATGCTCTTTGTGGATGGATCAAGGTATGCAGACCAGAAGGCCATTCACACACTGGTATAACAGTAGTCACAGAAGATACCATGTGCTAGCAAAACCACTGCCTCCATCCAGAGGCAGAACTGCAGGGCTTGACAGAAGCATGCAAGATGTCTGTTCAACACAAAGCTGACTTACGCTACACTCATAGCAAGTGTCACGACTATGGACCAATCTGGAGGGCAAGAAACTTCATCACGGCTAATGGAACGCCTGTCAGACACCACAAAGACATACAACATCCAGAAACAGAGGAAAAGGGACAACCCTGGGAAAAAAAAAATGCTCTGACACTCCAGAAGCAAGCATCAAAAGAAAAGAAGAAATGGACCCAAGATGGAGCCACGCAGAATGAAAGATGCCTATTGATAAATAAAGAAAAATTTAAGGCCTCAGAACAAAAAAAACTTACACAGTTAATGCTTGAGAGGACCACGAGAGCCATAGCATAAAAGTTTGTCTTCCCCTTGGAAGACTAAACACTCTAGCAGCAGGTCCAACAAAAATTAGCCCCTATAAGATCCTATTCGTACATACAGTTTAGGATTATATATTCCCACTATAGTTTTCCATATGCAGACAAAGTTTATAGTTAACTAAAATATGTGACTAAAATATGTTCTCAAGTTACATCCATCATAGATCCACAGGACCCAGAAGAAGAAGCCCACCAGATCCTACCCGGTGACTGGGTCCTCACAACCAAGAGGTTCAACAGACGTACCCTCAATCTCGCCTAGAGATGACAGCCCGTTCCAAGACCTGTCTACTACCCCAGCAGTCCATGGATCCACGCTTCCCACTGCAAGGAGATGCCAGATCCAGAGGTGGCTGCCACTCTTCATCCATCTATCACTTATCCTTGATCTAAGCCAAGGTGTAGCCAGCCACCAAGGGGCAGTCACCCATGAGGTGGATCTAATGACCTTCTGGTATAATGTCTCCACCCCAAGATTAACATATCAATTTGACTACTGCCTCATAGTAGAATTCCCAGGCCCCATGCCACAGTTTAACATCTGGCTAGGCACAAAATTCATCTGTGTCCCCACTGCTAAAACGGGAAGGTTCACACTGTGAGGGTTGGTAACTTGTTGGGGGGCACACTGGTGAAAGTGACTGGGGATATCAACCAGTCCAGGGCCTGCAACGCAGAGACAAATGGCGAACCAGCCTATTAACCTGCATGACCTTGTCCAAAGCCCCCTTTAATGGCCAGAGGGGATAGATAATCCCCACAAACATTAGCTCCTTGGTGTGTGAGCTGTAACATGGCCTGATTGATCAGAAAACAATGGAACATAATTAGACTCAGCGTTATCTTAAGATGATTCCTCACATTCTTGGAAAAAGCTTTCACTAACCTGTCATCGAGCTGCAGAATCATATATTCCATCCAACCATAGAGCTGCGGCAAGAACCACTGACACTTTGATAAAGACTCTTGGAGCCACTGCTAGACCGAATGGAAGACCGGTAAACTGCAAATGGAATATCCGAGACCCCACCCGAATGGCTAACTGAAGAAACTTGCGATGAGCTGGCAGATTGGCATTGTGCAGGTACGCATCCTGAAGATCTATGGTTGCCAGGAAGTCCTCTTTCCGGAGAATCACTATCACAGACCAAATAATTTTCATTTTAAACTTTTTTATTTCTAGAAAACATCTACACAGGTTAGATCTATAACCAGATGCCATTTTCCCTTTGGTTTGGGGACTGAAAATACTAGGGAACAGACTCCTGACCTTTCTTGCTGAGTTGGAACTTTTTATAGAGCCAGTTTTTGGAGGAAGTCCTGCATCAGATGACAGACCACCAGATTCTTGCCATCATTTAAAAGAAAACTATTTGGAGGATAAGCCTTTAGCACAAGAGAATACCCCCCTCCTCACCACTGACTTGAACCCAAGGTCTGAGGAGGTAACAGACCAAATTTAAGAAAAACTGGATAATCTTCCGCTTATGGGTAACTGATTTCTAGCGTCATAATTGTGAAACTTTATGGAAGGATGACTTGTTTTTTTGCGGAGACTGTCTCTGGCTTTGGCCTGGACGGCTTTCTTTTTCTATATCTTCTAAATCTGGGGCAATTCCTTCTTTGAGAACAAAATGGCTTAAGAGTTCTCTTTGGTTACTGAAAAGAGAATCTCTCAATCAATGATTTGAGTATCTTTTTTATATGTGTACCAAAAAAATCTGAAAGTTAAAAAGGCAGGGAACAAAAATGTTTTTTTTAGATGGAATGTCACCCAACCATTGCTTAATCCACAACACACAGAATTGGCTGTAATTTAAGCTCTTGAGAAGTACCTCAGAATATCAAAAGGAGTGTCACATAAAAAGTCTGCGGCAAATTTCATAACTGGCTGTTTATCCAGAATCTCTTCCTTTCTCACTCCCTACTCCAAATCATTGGACAACTTGCTAACCCAGAGTCTTCTAGCTCGGCAACTGGAACAGATGGTAAGGTGATTTTAAGAGGCAGACGCCATAAAACAATTTTTCAGAAAGAAAACTGCCTTCCTGACCTTTAGGCCCTTTAGAAAAGAAGACTCTTTTGAGGGGAAAAAAAGAAGACTTCAACAGTCTAGCCATTTTCCAGGTCCACCTTACCTTAGGAGGTGCATCCCAGTATGCTGCATTTTTACAATCCACTTCTAGCGCTGAATCAAATTCCTAGGTCCAACTTTTGCTCTGGCTATGTTCACTCCTTTTGTAGACACTAATTCAAAATGGGGTATACTGAACAAAAAAGTCTGTCATTTGCTGGAAGATAAAACAATCTCTGCTTCTTTGCCTTGCGATCTGTATGTCTGCATGGTGCAGAAAGTACAGGTCCTCCATAGAAGTATCTGAAGTGGCACCACTCTCTGAATCAGCTGATGAAGAGGAAGACGCTCTCCATTAAGGTGTTGCTCCTCTATGCTGATTCTTTTTTAGCAGAACCCTGAAATTCTTGAACGGCATCAGGCAACTCATTCTTAAACCAGCTGAGAAAGCTAAGAGTACATGTCTCGAACATAGCCATCGGCTAATTACTGCTCACAGGAAGACAGGTAATGGTGGGAGACTCACTACTGAGGCACAGAAGCAGCCATTTGCAGACCGGACATAACCGCAAGAGAAGTATGCTGCCTCCCAAGTGTGAAGATCAAGGATGTGACAGGATACCAAAGCTCATCGGTTCCAAGGACGTCCATCCATTTCTTCTAATACATGTTGGCACCAATGACATGGCAAGGAAGGACTTACCAACAATCTGCAAGGACTTTGAAGAGTTGGGGAAGTAAAGGAACTGGATGCACAGGTAGTTTTTTCTTCTATCCTTCCAGTAGACGGGCATGAAATTATACTGATGAAGGATATGAGGTGCAGCAAAGAAGACCCAAGACAACATACTCGGAAGGGAGGTAAGAAAATTTCTAAAACAATCCACAGGTGTCGAGGTAGCTATTTAGGGAGGGCTAATTAACCCTTCACGGTTGATCCAGTGATGTCCAAATTATTGCAGTGTTGCTAGCAACTCAAATGACCACACGGAGACGGGGGTCTCTGTACGGGAGGATCGAGGCAGATCACTAAGCCCTTTTATTTTAGTCACATCTTTTATAATCTTTTGCTTAATTATGCAAGGTTCTCAAGTACCAATAACATCATTTCACTTTGTAAGCCAATAATATTGCAAGAAAACCGGAAACTACATATATGTCCGTATCCAAATAGAAAGTAGTATAATGGCATATTCTTCAGAGTTTTACACTCCCGCCGCCTCCCTTATCTTTGCACCTGATGAGAACAGTCTGGTTTCATGACAGCCCATGCCAATTACAAAAATTTATCTTACAGCAACAAAAATGAAGAAATGAAACCTTCAGAGAATGGACAAAACGAAACTTCAGCTCTGATTTTAGTATTAACCCTTCACATTCCCCCCTAGATAGATTTTGTTAACATATGCAGCATCAGAGGTGCTATCCCAAGCTAACAGCTTGAGGGGTACTGGTCTTCACATGGCTGATGCCGTGTTATCAGTCATGGCTGTCGCGGCGCACCCATCCCCCTGTATACTGCAGTTCATGAATAACAATTTTTGATGACGGTGGTGATCTTTTGTAGGTAGCCATGTGCTTGGCTTCAACATCTTCATCAAGTAGCCTTTTGAGATCGGTGCAGAGAAGAGCAGGGACAACGACGCCTTTGGTATCATCATTAGCTGTCTTAGTGCAGACTTTCCTAATACATACAGAAATACACCAAAGAACAAGTTTTAGTATCACATATACAACAAGGATACAGGCAGCAATGTGTAACAAGCTTTGTAAGATCCCAGCTATCCAGCCCCCAATTCCCTTAAACCAATTGGCTGGATTGAGAAAGGAGAAAGTGTCTGACCACCAACTGTCCTTAGTACGACCATTGTCTTTATCGTATTGATCTCTGAGTCTTTGAATATCTTCTAACTTTAACTTCTACCAATACCAATATGGAAAATGCGAAAAACCAAAACATTATGCCCCCTTTATTTGATATTGGCTTGTTGGGTGATGAGGACTTGATAGGGACCGTCATACAAGGGTTCTAGTCCGTGCTTCCTGACATGCCTCTTCACGACTACCAAATCACCAGGCTTCAGGTTATGACAGGTGTCGGTTTCTGCTGAATCTGGAAAAGAAAAGGAAACTAGAACATAGGTGTTAGCAAGATTTTTACTAAGCTGAATAACATATTGAACAGCACGGTCAGTTTCTTCTGATAATTGCTGAGGCTGGAAATTTGCAACTGGGGGGCCTAGCACCAAACAATATCTCATATGGGGACAGGCCATGTTTTGCAATAGGGGTAGTACGAATGTGGTATAGTACAATGGGTAGGAGCTCAGGCCATGGAGCCGTAGTCTCCTGCATCATTTTGGTCAATTGTCCCTTCAGTGTGCCGTTCAGCCTCAACTTTCCCACTGGATTGTGGGTGGTACGGAGTATGGAGTGCTACATTGGATCCAAGCATTGTCAGAACTTCTTGTTACACATGAGAAGAAAAGGCCGGACCTTGATCACTTTCAACAACTTCTGGAACCCCATATCTGCATATAACTTCCATCACCAGTTTCTTCGCTGTAGTTTTTGCAGTCATGTTGGTAACAGGGAATGCTTCCGGCCAATTGAAGAACCAGGGCTCAGTAGAATTTTTGCACCAGTGCGAGGGCCTGATTCTTTCCTTGATATATAGGTCCATGTGCCCATGTGGCAATAGCAGGGTACATCCGCTTAGGGAGACACACGAGTTGGTCCTTTTTCTAGAGACCATTATCCATTCGTGCCCCATCAGTCTTCCATTGCTTCACCTCTTTAGAGACATTCTCTGCGTTGTCATTAAGCGGTCTCGCAGGGTTCGACAGAAAACTTCAGTCTGTTGTAGATCATCAGGTTCTTGTAGGGTCAGTGCTTCTTGTAACTGTTTACACTGAGAGCGTGTGGTCACCATAGCTGGTATAGTTGGTTCAATGGGTAAGAGAGCGGCGGCTTTTGCTTGCATATCCGCAAATGTGTTGCCAACAGTCTGTGGACTGGTCCTAGGACCGTGCGCCTTAACTTTGATAATGGCCACCTGAGTAGGTAATTTGATCGAGTCCATGAGGGTTTTAACAGCTTCAGCATTTTTCACTGGGGTTCCGGCAGTAGTAATAAACCCTCGATTGGTCCATAGAGCCCCAAAATCGTGAGCAATACCAAATGCATACCGTGAGTACCGTATATATATTAGCCCGTCTGTTCTTGGCCAAAGTACATGCAGTAGACAGAGCCTGGAGTTCTGCTTCTTGTGCTGACTGTGAGGGCGGGAGCGCAGCTGCGTGCACTACAGTGTCCTCTGTGGTAACAGCATATCCTGTGTGGAATCTACCAAACTCGTCAGCATATCTTGAACCATCCGTGTATAACACCAGATCAGGATTTGGGAGTGGATTCTCACTGACATTTGGTGGAGTAGCTGTTTCTTCAGTCAGAAGTTGGGAACAATCATATTGGAGGTAATCTTCATCACTGCCATCTTTCCTTATAGTTCATTATACCGTCTTTCAAGGCTTTGTAAAGGGGTTGCATTATGCAGGATGCATCTGGTATCCACTGACGACAATAAGTGCATAGTCCAAGAAAACGCTGGAGTTCAGCTTCATCTTTTGGGAAAGGAAGGGAGCTGACAGCTATTTTTCTTTCTTCTGCGAGGTGTCTGGCACCCTGAAGGAGACAGTGACCCAAGAATATCACTTGACCAAGGCAGAACTGAAGTCCCGAGGCCGAAACCCGACAGTTCAGTGCTGCCAGATGCTTAAGGAGGCTAACAATGACAACAATGGCAGAAGACACCTGCTCATATTTTTTTGCAAACTGGTTGGGACTGTTTTGGGCCCCTTGTGGCATAACTGTCCATGTTAACTGTCGTCCCTGATACGTGAATGCAAATAGAAACTGGCAATCTGGGTGTAACGGAATGCTAAAGAAGGCATTGGTAAGATCAATAACTGTAAACCAAGCAGCATCCTGGGGTATTTGGGACAAAAGAGTATGTGGATTAGGCACCAGGTTTGAGAAACACTTTTACTGGTTCTACAGGCATTTTCCCTATATCATTTGGCCCTTTTGACCAGAGTTTAGATGGTATCTCTGAGAGGTATGGGGTGAGTCATTGATCCTCAGGCAATATTGGGGGTGGATCTGAGCCTATCAGGGCCATCATAACTGTAGAAAGGGCATGCAAAATACAGATTTCCTCACTGTCTTCATCTACATAGGGATTATATAACGTAAGAGCCATCTGACCATCATCTTGGAATTGTATTCCGGAGCGGAACTGTGATAATAAATCCGCCCCTAGTAAATTTACAGGACATGTGGGAGAGATTACAAACTGAATAGTAACCTTGGGGAAAGGTCCCACAGAATTAGGGTTTATAAAAGTATATTAATTGGGTCTACCATCTACTCCGATTAAAACAAGCTCTTGATCTGAGAATTGAATAGGGGTATCCGTAGGTACATCTGATGACTTGATTATAGAATTGGCCGCCCCAGTGTCTACCATGAACTTAACATGGGTGTCCCCTACAGGGAGCGTGACGGATGAGCATGCACCAGGTTTGGTGGAGGACATTGTGATGGCAGACCCTGGTTGGCCACCCCTTCAGTATGGACAATTATCAGGATTTTGGGGCTGTCCGTAACCGGGGTATCCTCTAGGGTTCCCAGTATTTAGATTACGATTGGAAGAGAGAACTTGAGGGTAGCATCTATCAGCGGGAGTGTGACCAAGTCGCCCACAGCGCCAGCATTAGCAGGGAGGGGCTGAGGAGCAGGGTTCCCAGTAGCTGGGGGGGGCAGAGTTTGCTGTGTGCTCCAGTGATACTGATAAGACTGGCTGTGTACTCGCAGCTGCGGTGGGGGCGAAGGGGGATATGGTGTGGGCTAAGATGGGAAGGGGTACTGAAGCAGCTGCTAGCTTGCTAGTTTTTTTTTTTTTTTCTCTCTCTCTCTGAACAGAGCGGGTAAAAGTCTTCTGAAAACTTTTTATTACTTTCAATGCATTGTCTGGAGTGGAATTCTCAACGTCAGGTCTAACTGAAATTATTGCCTCTTGCAATTCGGTTCTGAGGCCGGACATCAAAGCTGCCACAAAAAGATATGTATGGGCTTCATTATACAGTGAGAATCCCAGATCTCTAAATACTACCATAAGACACCCATAGAACTTCTCGGCAGTCTCCCCTTTGGCCTGTGTGACATCTGTGAGAGAGATAGCTTGGTCTGCTAATTTATCTTGTGCCCAAACCTTTAAAGCATTGCAGAAATCAACACCACCCTCATAGATTTCCCCATCCAGATTCATATTACATATTATGCCACCCTCAATAATTGGAAAATACCCCTCCCCAACTTTTACTCGAAGTATGTGTAATAGATCTCTTCGGGGAGTGGAATAAATGTCTCGATTTGATGCCATTTGCCTGTAGAAAGCCATGGGGGAAGTCTCTGGATCGGGTAATTGATTGCGAACAGTGTCTATTTGTGATGGGGTGAAGGGATTATACTCATAACCACTAGCAATATTAGACATAGCGGGGACTGAGGCTAGCGGCGGATGATAATAGGTACCGTCAGCATTCAACAACGGAATGGTGGGGGCGGCTACTCCCGGTCTTCTTGTGCCACAATTATAACAAATTATAACAGACCTCTCTCCACTGAGGATTAGTAACTCCACATACAGCACAGATCCACCCGGCAGGATCATAGGATGGGGGCATACTGAGTTTCGGTAGTCCAGGATACATCGGTGCCTAGGGTTAAGGGGCACAGAGCTTACAGTCGGGAGGAGAGGCTTGATTTCCTGGGGAGGGACCTTATCATCTAGCAGGGAAACTTCTTGTTTCAAATCATCACTTTTAACTATTTGCCTGACACATTAGTATTAATCTCAGTTCCTTCTTTAATCAATCACTTTCTCACACCACAGTCACTTTCTTGAACCACAATACATCCCGTCCCTGTCATAATAATAGACAATTTTCCTTCTTCAACATAGCAGTAACAGAAACAATCAGAATTCACTTGCTGTTAAATGTCCACATAACTTTCATTATACAATTCATGTGCCAAGCCACGGAATTCCTCAGCGCATTCAAGTAATCCATCATCAGTCAACCTTCCTTTATTCTTTTTAACTCCTTCATCCCATAGCGTAGGCTGCAACCTCCCGCCCTTAGGAAATCCCAGAATCGAAAATATTTTTCCTGCATTCCTGACAAATTTCTTTCCTCGTCTTTGAATCATAAGACTAACAGTATCTGATCCTTCACACAGTTCCAAACTTTTCTTTTTCTTCCACAGAAACATAATTCTCTCCTTTAGAGCCAAACATCCTGACAAATTGTGCACAGATCTGGCGGCCATTTCAGTCTCTGTTCCACCGGGTCAATAATCCCCCTCTGGGATTGCCCAAAATTCGCGGTACTCAGTGAAAGGAGGAGGGCGTCTCAGACTATCCCTCCGGACACCTCTGGTTATATACTGTATATCTATCTATATATACCCGAGTTACGTATCCTACCCATCTTCGATCACTCACCACGCCCAATACTAATAATGATTGGGAATTTCAGGATATTTTGACTATAAAGAGAGTCACAATCACTGGTCAATCCGGGGTGTCCGTCCCTTATGAGGTACGGTTCGAGCACTGGGCCCCCAACGGGACTACACCTCTATATGATTCCACCCATGAATCACACCACCAGGGGACAAACCTCAGATCCTCTTTGCAGCAACAAGCACAGGAGAACCACACCAACGGTCAGTCTGAACAGTATAACTGCCAACTTACCGTGGTTGCCGTGGGGGGTGATCAGTCCTAATTTTCCAGCACCTGTGTCCGCTCCGAGGGTCCTTTGTCTTGTTGTCCTCCAGGGGCAGAGGCGTCCCTGTTCGAGGGCCCCACGTTGCACACCAAGCTGTCGAGGTAGCTATTTAGGGAGGGCTAATTAACCCTTCACGGTTGATCCAGTGATGTCCAAATTATTGCAGTGTTGCTAGCAACTCAAATGACCACACGGAGACGGGGGGTCTCTGTACGAGAGGATCGAGGCAGATCACTAAGCCCCTTTATTTTAGTCACATCTTTTATAATCTTTTGCTTAATTATGCAAGGTTCTCAAGTACCAATAGCATCATTTCACTTTGTAAGCCAATAATATTGCAAGAAAACCGGAAACTACATATATGTCCGTATCCAAATAGAAAGTAGTATAATGGCATATTCTTCAGAGTTTTACACTCCCGCCGCCTCCCTTATCTTTGCACCTGATGAGAACAGTCTGGTTTCATGACAGCCCATGCCAATGACAAAAATTTATCTTACAGCAACAAAAATGAAGAAACGAAACATTCAGAGAATGGACAAAACGAAACTTCAGCTCTGATTTTAGTATTAACCCTTCACACAGGGAGGAGATTGGAACAAAACAAAATCCTCTAACCTGCATGCTCACAAAACGCCAGAAGCCTGACAACAAAATGGAAGAACTAGAAGCAGAAATATCTACAGGCAACTATGACATAGTGGGAATAACTAAGACATGGTTAGATGAAAGCTATGACTGGGCAGTTAACTTACAGGGTTAAAGTATGTTTAGAAAGGATTGCAAAAATCGGAGAGGAGGAGGGGTTTGTCTTTACGTAAAGTCTTGTCTAAAGTCCACTTTAAGGGAAGATATTAGTGAAGGGAATGAGGATGTCGAGTTCATATGGGTCGAAATACATGGAGGGAAAAATAGTAACAAAATTCTCATTGGGGTCTGTTACAAACCCCCAGATATAACAGAAATCATAGAAATTCTACTACTAAGGCCGATATATGAAACTGCAACCCATAATGAGGTCCTTGTTATGGGGGACTTTAACTACCCGGATATTAACTGGGAAATAGAGACCTGTAAAACCCATAAAGGCAACGGGTTTCTGCTAATAACCAAAAAAAATTATCTTTCACAATTGGTGCAGAATCCAACCATAGGAGCAGCATTTTTAGACTTAATATCTAATAGACCTGGCAGAATAACATATCTGCAGATCGTCAGGCATCTAGGAAATAGCGACAACAATATTGAACAGTTTCACTTGTCTTTCGCAAGGGGGACATGTCAGGGAGTCACAAAAACACTGAACTTTAGGAAGGCAAAGTTTGACCAGCTTAGAGATGCCCTTAATCTGGTTGACTGGTACAATGTCCTCAGAAATAAGAATACAGATAATAAATGGTAAATGTTTAAGGACATCCTACATAGGCACTGTAAGCGGTTTATACCTTGTGGGAATAAAAGGACAAGAAATAGGAAAAACCCAATGTGGCTAAACAAAGAAATAAGAGGGGCAATTAATAGTAAAAAGAAAGCATTTAAACTACTAAAGCAGGATGTCTTGTTGAAGTTCTAAAAAACTATAGGGAGAAAAATACTTTATCTAAAAAAAACTAATTAAAGCTGCCAAAAAGGAAACAGAGAAGCACATTGCTAAGGAGGGTAAAAGTAATTCCAAACTGTTCTTCAACTATATCAATAGTAAAATATTCAAAAGTGAAAGTGTAGATCCCTTAAAAAATTGTGAGGACAGAATGGTTGTAGATAACGAGGAAAAAGCCAATATATTAAACACCTTCTTCTCCACGGTATTCATGGTGGAAAATGTAATGCTAGGTGAAATGCCGAGAGACAAAGAAAACCCTATATTAAGGGTCACCAATCTAACCCAAGAAGAGGTGCAAAACCGGCTAAATAAGATTAAAATAGATAAATCTCCGGGTCCGGATGGCATACAGCCACGAGTATTAAGAGAACTAAGTAATGTAATAGACAAACCATTATTTCTTATATTTAGGGACGGGGTTTGTTCCACAGGACTGGCGCATAGCAAATGTGGTGCCAATATTCACAAAGGGCTCTAAAAGTGAACCTGGAAATTATAGGCCAGCAAGTCTAACCTCTATTGTTGGTAAAATATTTGAAGGGTTTCTGAGGGATGTTATGCTGGATTATCTCAATGAGAATAACTGTTTAACTCCATATAAGCATGGGTTCATGAGGATTTACTCCTGTCAAACCAATCTAATCAGTTTATTATGAAGAGGTAAGCTATAGACTGGACCAAGGTGAGCCATTGGACGTGGTATTTCTTGATTTTTCCAAAGCGCAAATCAATGAGCATAGCAAGCGATATGAGATCCTCCAAGGAGGTCAGAGTATCTCGTCCAGCGAGCTCATCTTTAATCTTGCCAGAAAGCCCCTGACAAAAGGCCCCAACCAAAGCCTCAATATTCCACCCCAGCTCCGAGGACAACGTGTGGAAGCGGATCGCATATTGTCCGACCGTGAGGGCGCCTTGATGGAGGGACTCTGTGGTGGAGGTGAGCCCTGCCCAGGCTCATCAAAGACCCTTCGAAAGGTGTCCATAGAAGACAAAATACTGGGCACAATGGGGTCGTTGCGTTCCCAAAAAGGATTCACCCAGGAGAGGGCCTCTCCCTCCAAATGGGACACGATAAAGGCCACCTTGCCCTGGTCGGTGGGGTACTGCTGGGGTAACAACTCAAAGTGTAACCGACACTGGTTTAGAAAACCTCTGCATAGCTTGGGGTCACCGCCATAGCGAGGCGGTTTATGGAGACGGGGGGAGGAGCTGACGAGGAGTCAGAGGCGCGGGATGGTACCTGCGAGCAGGCCGACTGTAAGGAAAGCAGGCGATCATCCAGAGGCCATATAGGACAAAATGTGAGCCTAGTTATCACGCTGCTGGACCAGCTCCTGCTGAAGGCCGGCTAACTGGGAGGCACTCTCGGGATCTGCGGTCTGTAAGGCTGACACACGGGAATCCATTGTCTTCATGAAAGACGTAATGCGAGTCTGGTTTTCTCGCAAAAATACTAGCTCCTTCTGAGCAGTGGTCCCAGCGGGGTCCATGGCCTGATTATACTGTTATGCTAGAGACGGCGAGTTCCAAGAGTGGACCCACTGGACCATGATACCGAAACGCTCCTGAGCGAGCGCCCCAGATTGGACCAACCCCTATACAGGGATTGTTAGGGAGCAAGCTCAAGGACCTCTAGTACCAAGACTGCCAGGACCAACACAAAAAACGGAGGTGAGACTGGGTAGCAGGGAGAGGATTATGTACTGATCGGGGAAGATACAGGAGGCACAGAGATAGGAAAGCATGAGATGGAGAGCGTATGAGGGCTGAGGAGAGCGGAGGTGGAGATGGGAGGAAACACCAGGAGGACACGGGACTGGAGCAGGCTCTGGAACAGACGGAAGGAGAGACAAAGGTTTAGGACGCAAGCTAAACAAAGGTAACAGCTAGCGGCAACAAGACAGGGCCTACGTATGGGAGAACTCAATAATCAGGTGCCTCCACTAAGGGAGGGCGGCCTGAAATACCGAGTGACTGCCATCCATTAGACAGGCAGAGCTGCCGGGTCAGGTCACACGGGAGGATAAGGGCTGCGGGTGCACGCATGGTCGGGCCCTAAGGCGCATGAGCGAACAAAGAGCGCGGCCGACGGCGGAGGAGGAGCGTGCCAGAGCGTTCGTGCCGGCACCCGGCAGGGTGCAGGAGCAGGAAGCGGGGAAGGCCAGGGCAGGGTGAGAGTGGCGTCGGACATGGCGCTGCCAGCAGCAGACCCGGGCCCGGTGGCGGTGAGCAAAGTGCTAACACATCATCTCGTCCCACAAAAAAAACAAGCCGCCATACAGCTCCATCAGCGGAAAAATAAAAAAGTTATAGCTCTCAGAATAAAGTGATGCAAAAACAATTATTTTTTCTATAAAATAGTTTTTATTGTATAAAGGTGCCAAAAGATAAAAAATTATATAAATGAAGTATTGCTGTAATCGTACTGACCCAAAGAATATAACTGCCTTATAAATTTTACCACACACGGAACGATATTATCCCCCCCCAAAAAAAAAGAAATTCATGAATTGCAGGTTTTTGCTCATTCTGTCTCCCAAAAATCGGAATAGAAAGCGATCAAAAAATATCATGTGCCCGAAAACGGTACCAATAAAAACGTCAACTCGTCTTGCAAAAAACAAGACTTCACATGACTCTGTGGGCCAAAATATGGAAAAATTATAGCTCTCAAAATGTGGTGATGCAAAAACTATTTTTTTGCAATAAAAAGCGTATTTTAGCGTGTGACAGCTGCCAAACATAAAAACGTTAGTTTTTAACCTGGACGGTGCCAAGATGCGACCGAACCACTGGTGAAGCAGCTGCTGGGAACGCAGTGTCAGTAACCGGGGGGCAGGGCCACCATTATGTCATTACTGCCCTGACTGGCATATGGGGCCCGATCAGCAGAGGGGGCCCACAACGGTCCCCATCACCTCTACCCACTGCCCCACCACCAGCAGCAGGATTCTGCCAATCAAGTAACTGAACCTGCTTCCAGGACGCAGGTTCAGTTACTCTATTGCCGTGAGGGCCCACACGGCAATAGTTAAAGCCGTCAGCCAATCAGAGGGGTGAAGATCACTCGCCGCTGGAGCGTGGCAAGGTAAAGAGAAAGGTGTGGGTTTTTTTAAATTAGTATTGAAAGCATCAAGCTGGCAGGATGGAGATGGGGCAGGATTGGAGACACTGGGGGCAGGATTGGAGACACTGGGGGCTGGATGAAAGATATGTGGGCAGGATGAAAGACATGGAGGCAGGATTGCAGGCACAGGGGGCAGAATTGCAGACACAAGGGGCATGATTGGAGACACTGGGGGCATGATTGGAGACACGGGGACAGGATTGGAGACACTGGGGGCATGATTGGAGACACTGGGGGCATGATTGGAGACACGGGGGCAGGATTGGAGATACTGGGGGCAGGATTTGAGACACGGGACATGATTGGAGGCACAGGGGGCTGGATGAAAGATACGGGGGCTGGATGAAAGATACGGGGGCAGGATGAAAGACATGGAGGCAGGATTGCAGGCACAGGGGGCAGGATTGCAGACACAAGGGGCATGATTAGAGACACTGGGGGCATGATTGGAGACACAGGGCAGAATGGAGACACAGGGGTCAGGATGGAAGACATGGGGGCAGGATTGCAGACAGGGGGAAGGATTGCAGACACAAGGGGCATGATTGGAGGCACAAGGGGCATGATTGGAGACACTGGGGGCAGAATTGGAGACACGGGGGGCAGGATTGGAGACACGGGGGCAGGATTGGAGACACAGGGGGCAGGATTGGAGACACAGGGGGCAGGATTGGAAACACAGGGGGCAGGATTGGAAACACAGGGGGCAGGATTGGAAACACAGGGGGCAGGATTGGAAACACAGGGGGCAGGATTGGAAACACAGGGGGCAGGATTGGAAACACAGGGGGCAGGATTGGAAACACAGGGGGCAGGATTGGAAACACAGGGGGCAGGATTGGAAACACAGGGGGCAGGATGAAAGACATGGGGACAGGACTGAAGACACAGGGGGGCAGGATGGAGACATGGTGTGGGATGGAGACAGATGGGGCAAGATCATGGGGCAGGATTGGAGACAGAGGGCAGGATGGAGACAGATGGTGCAGGATCATGGGGCAGGATGGAGACAGATGGTGCAGGATCATGGTGTAGGATTGGAGACACGGGGGCAGGATGAATGACATGGGAGCAGGATTGCAGGCACAGGGGGCAGGGTTGGAGACAGATGGGGCAGGATGGAGACAGATCATGCAGGATGGAGACAGATCAGGCAGGATCATGGGGCAAGATGGATATGATGGAGACAGATGTGGCAGGATGGGGAGATCATATAGGGCAGAATTGATACTCATAAGGGCAGGATAGGAGAACATATGGCTGAAGCTAGGAATGAGACACGCGAGGGTCAGGATGGGGGATATTATTGCCATAAGGGCTAAATAAGGGACATTATTACTGCAGTGTTGTATTTATTTTATTTTTTTAGTATAGTTTTAAATGGGGGGGCGGTCCTTTTACTGTGCAGAGAGATACTATGTTGCCTTTTATCTTCATATGGTGTAATGCAGAAGTTGGGAAAAAATAAGTAATGTGTTCTGCAAGCAGAGCTCTAGATAACGTTATCTCCTGCAGAGACGAGCCCTGGCTGGAAGAAGTGTTGGTGGTCTTTGCTGGATGAAAGATGAAAAGCGAAGATGAAGGGGCTTCACCTAGAGACGTCACTGGTGAGTCAGTGTGTTACCTATACACTGACACTATACACTGTATACTATATACAGAGCTCCTGTGTATAATGTCATTGATCACTGTATTACCTGTACACAGACACTGCATACTAAGTACAGATCTCGTGTGTATAATGGCTCTTATGGTGATAGTATTGTTTTTTTATTACTAATCAGTGTTGTAGTATTCAGTCACTATGTGGTTGTAATATGTGGTCTGGACATGGTGTTGCGGTATTTGTAAATTCAATGAAAGATGCAGCTCACTAGAGACAGCATTCTGACATCGGAGCATGAGACCGCTGTGTCAAAGCGCTTGATTTAAAACAATGAAGAATGGAAAGTCCAGCTGGACATTCATTTCTTCGTTGCGGTATTTGTCCCTTTTATGTGCTATTATTTGGTCACTTTGTGGTGGTAACATGTGGTCTGGTCATGGTGCAGTGGTATTTGTTCCTTGTATGTGATCTTATTCGGTCACTGTGGTGATAATGTGTGGTCTGGACATGGTGTGGCGGTATTTGTTCCTTGTATGTGGTATTATAGGTCACTATGTGGTGGTAATATTATGTCTGGTCATGGTGCGGTGGTATTTGTCCCTTGTATGTGATATTATTGGTAATTTTAAAAATTTAAAAATATACCTAATTTGTATTGCATATTTTAACAAATATTTAATAGGTTTCAGTACGCTAGTCTGAAAGTTGCCTTAGACCTGTGACGGGGACAAAGGGGCATCCTCTACATCTGGAGGAAAGACGGTTTAAGCATACTCACAGACGCGGATTCTTTACTGTAAGAGCAGTGAGACTATGGAACTCTCTGCCATATGATGTTGTAATGAGTGATTCCCTACTAAAATTTAAGAAGGGACTGGATGCCTTTCTTGAAAAGTATAATATTACAGGGAATATACACTAGTTTCCTTAATATTGCGTTGATCCAGGGAGCTAGTCTGATTGCCGTATGTGGAGTCGGGAAGGAATTTTTATCTCCAATGTGAAGCTTACTGTTTGCTATATGGGTTTTCTTTGCCTTCCTCTGGATCAACATGTTAGGGCAGGTTAGGATAGGATATGGGTTGAACTAGATGGACTTAAAGTCTTCCTTCAACCTTAATAACTATGTTACTATGTCTGTTTTTGATCCCAGTCACAGATGAAAATTACCCATACAAATGTATGGGTCCATGGAAACAACTGACAGCAAAGCATGGCATCAGTGTATAATCTGTGTGCCGTTCGTAATTAACATTGTAATGAATAGGAGAAGCTTTGTAGCTGTAGTTTATTTTTTCATCAGCGAAAGTCACTGTTCTTTACATATCAGAAAAATCATGGACGTCTGAATGAGGCTTAAAGGGGTTGTCTGGCAAAACAGAAAAGTCTGCAGTGACTATGTGATGGCGGTACGATACAGTAACAATTCCCCTGTGTTCTTTGAGTGAGTGGACTGTCACAGGATTACACATATGAGATTTACATGCTTGCAGTCATGTGCCGACTTTCCCCCACTTCTCAAAGTTCAAGCAGAGTAGTCTAGATGGTACATAACTGCAAGTGTGAATGACTTACATGCGGTTATCTGAGGAATAAAGGGAAATTGTGACACTATCATGGTTCAACACCCTGCAGTCACATACAGTTAGTACAGACTTTTCTTCTTAGACTGGACAACCCCTTTAAGGAGTTGCCCAGCTACACCACTTTATTCCATAAGCATCCCAAATTAACACTTGACCACAAGTAGATAGTTTATACAGTTTATTAAATTGCAGGCGTCGGATGTTTAGTATTTACAAGAGTTGAAATTGTGGTGCAATTCATTGGCGATCAGTAATGGTTGCAACGTGCAGAATGTTAGCGGAGTGCACAGTGCTGTTTCCTGTTACTGCATGTTGTACCGATGCAACTGTTCGGGGAACACAGACCTACACTTTTGATAATATATTGCACCTCTACTTTCTCTGGTACTCTTCATATATGCAACTCGACTTTCTGACAGATTGCATTCTGACCGTTGTTTCAACTTATTGGTTTCTACAAATATCCAGTAAAAAATAACTTTTTCTGTGTTTTCTTTAGTCCTTTTTTTTATTCAAAATTGAACTAATCCGATGAACCATAAGCGCCACAGGATGAGGACTGCTGAAATCTATCCAGCTCATTTCGAAGGTTTCCTATTAATACTTCGACATTAGGCAGAATTGCATATCCACGAAATAAGTTTGCAGAAGCGAGGACATAGGACATGTATATGGCCTGCCTGTCCTCTTGCATGGTCCGACATTGTCCTGCAACTGCAATGCTAAATCCATCCATATCATCCAGATCTTCAACTCTTTTATGTTGAAAACTTGACTGGCTTACATCCCTGGGAAAGCGACGATTCAACCGCCTTCTAAATGGTGTGATCCTCTGAGAAGGCCCAGAATGGTGTCCTGGTGCTGGTTCATTCACCTCTGACCCTGGAGTTTCAGTCTCTTCCAGCAATGAATCTTCAGTTCTAAACATAAAAAGAGGAATTAGTCTGGTAGCCTTACTTCAGTTTGGAGTCCTAATGTAGATTTATGCTCCATCATCCAGTTTTTAATGACTAGGTGCTATATAATGTCTCCACTACACTCCACACACAGGAGTGGAGATCCTGCTCCCCTATCTCTGTCACACATCCTAAAATGAAAAAGCTGTATAGACCGCAAAACACCCACTATTCTAGTTTTCGTGTGCTTCTCCACCTCTCCGTCACTATTCTGTCCCTTTTCTCTCCATAGACTTCTATGGGCAGTATGTTATCGCTCAGTGAACTGACAGTACATCTTATTCTCTCAAGACAAATTTTAGTAGTTGAAAATTGACGAGTTTCCTGCAAAAAATACTAATTATTAAAGGGGGAACGCATCCACCTCTATTGAAGTACCAATATTAACTACTAATCTCTATCTATATATTTTGGTCCACTACCAATCTACACTAGTTCTTCAGTGAATGTTTGGTTCAGGGAGCAAGAGGGAAGAGAACTGGTTTATTAGTGGAGAAAAAAGGTACATTTAAAAAAAATGGTAAATGTAATTAGTTATCAGGTTAGCGGTATGATGAGATACTTACCGCTGGGGTGACATGTTTGACAAGACCTCATCACTATCCTGGAATCGCTTTCTCTTTGACGTAATGGACTCCTTTTTCCTTATGGCATCATCTGACAGAATGTTAAATGCAATATTAGTCATAGGTAAAAAACTATCCTCTCGTTATAAAAATTGAGACGCAGCATTTTAATATTTATCTCATTCCCACCACAGACAATTTTTTTTTCCTCCTATTCTTCCAAGAGAAATAACTTATTATTTCTGCTGATATAGCCTTATGAGGGCTTGTTTATTTGCAGGACGAATTGTAAAGTGGAGTTTTAAGGGGTCTCAGAATCAGGTCTCACCGATCTGCTTGCAATTAGTGCAATGAAATATGGAAAAACATTACAAAGGTCCAGGTTTTGAAAATTCGTAACACAATTGTTGTGCAATTATGTTTTAAAGTACACCAGCCTCATCAGGTCTTATAAATCTATTAATGTATGCAGTTTGTATTATGAAATCTGCTGACAGACCTGCTTGAAGTGAGCGCTGTATAAATGGCTGAGGTATTGACATTTTTTCCATTAAGAATCACGAGGTGCCAATGAGTTGCCATCTTTGAACTTTGCTTGTTATTACCACTATATACTGTAATACTGGCATGAAGAAATGTCAGATATTGAGACTGCTGCGGCCGATGAGATACGGTGACATCACACCTGAAGCTTCAGTCCGGAAAGTGACTAACATTAGTCGACATAGGTGTGAGAAAAATAAAATATAGATAAAAATGAAAAATAGCAGCTATCTGGGAAAACACAGAAACAAGAAATACCTGAAGTTTCTTGATTTCTCAAAGGTTCACCCAGATTATTCTCCGCCTGAAAGTACATAATGGGAAAGTCAGTAAGAAATAAGTTTGCCAAAGTTGTAGACTTTAAAAATGCATCCTGTGTCAGAAAACTTTTCTTCACAATTAACTTTTTATGCCAACACTTACCCTAGCGTTCAGCTGTACTCCATGATTGACTGCAGCCAAACACCTACCGGGGTAGCGGCAGACACACAGTGCTGGACAAGGGAGAGTAATGGCCCCATTACATAGAGCCAGATCGCCGATTTTGTGACGCCACAGCGATCTCGCCAGCGAGATCACTGTGTGTGACATGTATCAGCAACCGGCCCCCCTACCGGATATCGCTGATTGCGCTCCAATGTCCTGGGCTGTATTTTGATCGTTGGTCTCCCGCTGGCCAGCGCGACGCTGGGAGCTGGTATCCAATGTAAACAGCGGATATCTAAGAGCAGCGCGGCTCTTAGATACCCGCTGTTTACCCTGGAAACAAGCTTGCTCGCTGGTCCTGATCGCTGGTGGGTCTGTCTATGTGACTGCTCACCAGCGATCAGCTAACTATGTCCCTGCGATCCCATCCACATCGGATCGTTGGTGGGATCGCTGGGACATTGAAGAGTGTAACAGGGCCTTAAAGTAAAGCTTGGTTTGTTTGTTTGTTTGTTTTTTTTAAAAGCTAACTCTGCTTGCGGGAAAAAGTTTTCTGAAATGGGACAACCCCATAAATTTTTATTTCCTTTTTATTTCACTTGTTTTATTTTAGAGCCGTAACGTTTTATCATCCTTAGTGGCAGCTTCAACCTACATTTCTCACTGGCAGGTAGACATCTTATCTAATTATTCCTTTTAAACACCAATTTAAAAAAACAACATAGTATACAAAGAAAATTAGCAATAACAACCATAAAGACATGCAGTTATCAAATAACCCCACTGTGCGAGTAAGAAATATTGGGGCACATTTACCAAGATAAACGCTCTAGAATCCTGGGGCAATTAGTGCAAAAAAAAACCAAAACAAAACCTGTAATGCATGAATTGCGCCATATTTATGTTTTAGATAATTTCTTGACATTGTTCTGTGGAGACATGACTGCTGAAAACAGGAGATCTTGATGGAATGTCACCGTGCCATTTTGTGTGACCCTGTGTGCCAAAAAAAGGGCTAAGGGTACCGTTACACTTAGCGATGCACCAGCGATCCCGACAACAATATGGTGCATCGCTAAGTGGTCGCTAGTGAGCTGCCACACAGGCAGATCTCACCAGCAACATAGCAGGGGTCGTTACTTACCTGCCAGACGCGGCGATCCTGACGTCCTCCCGCCCGCATCCACGTGTCGCTTGTCAGCGCCACAGGAAGTGCCCGACGAGAAATGATCCAGGACGTTCTCGCGCGACCAACGATGAGCAGCGGGGGAGCCGGTCGGAATTAAGTATCAGACATAGCAATATCGCTGTTACGTCACAGCGATATTGCTAGCAATATCGCTATGTTTAACGGGGGCTTAAGTTTAGGGTGCACACATTTCTGGCACAAAGTAAGACGACTAAATCAGTTTAAAAAGGAGAGAAGCCAGCGCTGCTTGTGGTCAGAACGCAATACATAAAGTGCATATGCACATATTAATATCTAACTGTATTCAAAATGAGATATTTGGCAAAAAATTGATCAATCATTTGAGCCACCCCGCCGCGCCAAGGCAATCTCATGTGGGGTCCTACTCTACGTTTTTTATATTCGTTGTGCCATTGCAGCCTCCTAAATGTATTAAATGCAAGACCATATTGAATGCAATCTGTACCTGAAATATTTCTGAATCACTCCCATGGAGCCAGAAAAAGCAAGCATAGATAAAGGCCAACCAGGTCTGGATATAGACATCTCAGGTTTAACCTCCACACTTGCCTGACCAGCAAACACAGATGAAGGGCGATACAGGTGCACATTTAAATAGAGCTTGGGGCAGGGCAGGGCTGCTGTGTGTGCACAGCAGCCTAGATCAATCACAGTGAACACAGAAAAAATGGCGAACATAACCCAGCGTAGAGTAGGTCTGCCCCATATGAGAATGACTTGGCATGGCGGGGTGGCTCAAATGATTGATTAATTTTTTGCTAAATGTCTCATTTTAAAATACAGTTAGAAATTAATATGTGCATATGCACTTAATTTATTGCGTTCTGACCACAAACAGCGCTGGCTTCTCCCCCTTTTTTAACTAAGACAACTAATCGTTGGTATAAACTTAAGATTAGATAGATACACCAGATTTATCCAACAGCAAGAACCACTATGATAAATCTGGAACATATTAAATCTGTCTGGTCTTAATTTCCACTGACTACATGTGAAGTGAAGTAGTAAATGACTGGTGACTGGCAACAGGTTTGCTGGGCGATGGTCATTAAATGTCCTTTTTTACGAAGTGGCCGATCCCCGCATCAGAAGCACCTTGTTCTTGGCAGCACTTGTCCCATTTACACAGGACAATGTGCTTTCAAAAATTATGGTGTTTTGGGTAAATCAAGAGATCATTTCACCCTACGAGTGACTGCACGTTTATTGTCAAACGCGCCTGTTCATAATAGTGCAGTGTAAAGACACCTTAAGAATTAGACAATATTAATACACAAGCCCCATAATGTCCATACTACTACTGAACATAGTCTAGTACATGAAGCCCAACATTACAACGATGTCTCATCGGAAAATACAGTACACATAAATCCAGTGACTCACAGGTGACGTCTTGACTGATAGGAGTCGTCTAATTCGCTTTCCGTTCTCAATCCAGCCCTCACTGCTACGAAGTCGTCTCAGTTCAAGGACTTCTCTCTGTAGAATTAACATAAATATATACAGTCATGTGTGAAAATATTGGCACCCTTTAAAATTGTTTCAGATAATGAAGTATTTCTCCCAAAAAATTATTGTAGATACACAATGTTTTGTTACACACATTTATTTAAAAAACAAGCGTAAAAAAGGCAAATTGGACAGAATTTCATACAAAACCCCACAAATGGGGTTGGAAAATTTTTTGGCACCATCAGCTTAATATTTGGTTGCACACTTTTTGGAATATAACTGCAATCAATTGCTGCCTATAACTATCAACAAGCTTCTTACACCTCTCAACTGGAATTTTGGATCACTCTTCTTTTGCAAACTGCTCCAGGTCTCCTCATATTTGAAGGCACATTCTCCCAACAGCAATTTTAAGATCTCTCCACAGGTGTTCAATGTGATTTAGATCCTGACTCACTTATTGCTGGCCACTTCAAAACTCTCCAGCACTGTGTTAACATGTATTTCTGGGAGCATCTTGAAGTATGTTTGGGGTCATTATTATGCTGGAAGACGCATGACCTAGAAAGCACACCCAGCTTTCTGACACTAGGCATTACGACCCAACATCCTTTGGTAATCTCCAGATTTCTCCGTGCCTGCACAGTCCAGGCACCCAGTGACAGAGGCAGCAAAACAACCCCAAAATATCTTTGAACCTCCACCATATGTAACTGCAGGTACTGTGTTTTTTCTTTGTAGGCCTTATTCCATTTAAAGGTAAACAGTAGAATGATGTGCTTTACCAAAAAGGTCCATCTTGGTCTCATCTGTCCAGACACTTTTCCAGAAGGATTGTGGCTTACTCACATACATTTTGCCAAACTGCAGTCTAGCTTTTTATGTCTTTGTGTCAGCAGTGGGGTCGTCCTGGGACTCCTGCCATAATGTTTCATTTTATTCAAATGTTGACAGATAGTTCACGTTGACACTAATGCACCCTGAAGCTGTAGGATAACTTGAATTTCTTTGGAACTTTCTTTGGGGCAGCTTATCCACCATCCACACTATCCTGCGTTGCAACCTTTCATCAATTTTTCTCTGCTGTCCACGTCCAGGAAGATTAGCTACAGTGCCATGAGCTGTAAACTTCTTGGTTATGTTAAGCACCGTGGACAAAACAACATCAAGATGTCAGGAGATGGACTTGTAACCTTGATATTTTTCAACAATTTTGGTTCTCAAGTCCTCAGACAGTTCTATTCTCCTCTTTCTGTTCTCCATGCTTAGTGTGGTACATACAGACACACAATGCAAAGACTGAGTCAACTTCTCCACTTTTTATCTGGTTTCAGGTGTGATTTTCATATTACCCACACCTGTTACTTGCCTCAGGTGAGCGTTAACGAGCAGCACATGCGTAAAACAAAGTTATTTACCCACAATTTTGGAAAAATTACAACAATTTTGTCAAACCCACTTTTGGGGTTCTGTGTGAAATTGTGTCCAATCCTATTTTTTTTCTGTTTTTTTATTGTAGTGTTTCAATACAAAGGAAATAAATATGGGTAATTACAATAATTTTCAGGAAAAAATACCGTTTTTTTTCGGACCATAAGATGCACATTTTCCCAAAAAAATTTTGGGGGAACTTGGGGGGTGCGTCTTATGGTCGCAATATACTGACCTCCGATCATGGCTGGAGGCTGGTGCAGGTGCCGCGGGGCTATGTAGTGCGGTGGTAGCAGCGGGCTGTGCTCCGGTGCAGGGGTAGCGGCTCTCTGTGCTCCGATGCAGGGGCGGCGGCTCCGCCGGCATTTCCTCCAAGCCCGGAGGCCCCCGCACATCCCTTGCTGGCCGCCGCCATGTTGCGGTGGCCTCCGGGAGAACATGGACGCCGGGAAGATGGCCACCGGTCCGGGGACGGCGCATGCGCAGGTCCAGATCTCGTCCTGAGATCTCGGGGGACGAGATCTCGTTGCTGAGATTTGAATCTCGTCCCCGGACCGGCGGCCATCTTCCCGGCGTCCATGTTCCCGGAGGCCACCGCAACATGGCGGCGGCCAGCAACGGATGTGCGGGGGCCTCGGGGCTTGGAGGAAATGCCGGCGGAGCCACCGCCCCTGCACCGGAGCACAGAGAGCCGCCACCCTCACCCCACAGAGCCCACCTGCCCTAGCCCAGTTGCCCCAGCACAGCCCAGCTGCCACAGCCCCAGCTGCCACAAGCACAGCCCAGCTGCCCCAGCACAGTCCAGCTGCCCCAGCACAACCAACCTGCCCCAGCACAGAGCCGCCACTGCACGAGCCTGGACCACTGAATGACCCCTGTGATCACTACTCCACCTGTGCCGGATCCCTTCCCAGGTAAGCTGAATTCGGACCGTAAGACGGACCCCCATTTGACACACTATTATTTTTTTCCCCTATTTTCCTTCTGAAAATTGGGGTGTGTCTTATGGTCCGGTGCGTCTTATAGTTCGAAAAATACGGTACTTCATTTTCTGGAACAACTTCAAGGGTGCCAACACCTTTCGGCAATGATTGTATATATACACACACACATGCATGTTACCAATTAACATTTTTTAATACCATACAACTGCCATAAAAATAAATGCACACTTCTGCTTACTGGTACTGGCTGATCATTTGTATTAGGCTTCCGTGATCCTTTAGAGATGGCCTGGCCTGCAAGAAAACAAGAAAAACACTAAATATGTAAATGTATGTATGTATGTATATATATATATATATATATATATATACACATACACACACACACACACACACATACACACACGCAACTAGAGAGCACTGCAGCTGGTCTGAAACAGAAGGACTTAGATAAACTAAATGCCATCAATACCTGAGATCGACTACAAAGGCCCAGCAAAGAAACACCACCAGACATGCTAGAAGATGCCAATACAGTACTTGCATCAATACCTACCTCCACTATAACTCAAACTAATAAACTGATCTATGCTACTGCCTTAGCAATCATGGAAATGCTTGGCTATACAACCAGCAAGAACAACAGAAGTATGTGCCCCCCTTGGAAAAGAAGGCTGGAGACAAAGATCAAGGTGACATGAAAGGAAGTCAGCCAACTAACAAATACAGAAAGGTGTAAGGATCAAGAATTAGACCAAGCTGGACAAGTACAAAGACACGACCCCAGCTGAAGCCCTGCAGATTGCTTAGAGCACTCGCTGCAAGACTAGGGAGATACACTAGAGAAGTTGAGGTCAAGAAGATAAATGCCCTGTTCTCCAAAGAACCATCCAAAGTGTACTCCCAACTACAGAACAACAGCACAAAGGCAGCAACTCCACCAATAGCAGAGACTGAACAATACTGGAGGGGCATATGGGAGAAGGAAAACAACACAACTCCAGTGCAATGTGGCTGCAAGATCTGAGAATGAAACACAGCAACCACCTAGAGCAAGAACCAGTCACCATTACAGAAGCAGACATCCAACAGCGGGTCAAGAACATGAAGAGCTGGACAGCACCTGGCCCAGACACCTACTGGCTAAATAAATTAACAGCGGTACATGAATATACACACATAATAAATATATATATATATATATATATATATATATACACATACACACACATGCACACACTGTGTGTATATATATATATATATATATATATATATATATATATATATATATATATATATATATATATATACACACACATACACACACACACACATACATATATATTTTACTATTCACTTGCACAAGAGGGAAACCTGAGGTTCTGAGCTAGCTTTCTAGAATGATATATGCATGGTACAACAAGTTATTGGATTCAATGCATGTGGGATGTGGATGCATGCAGCACTACACTTGTTGCCCACTCCTAATCGCAAGGGACAATAGTAATGGCTTTGGCCAGTATGATAAGTACAGTTTGGATTCTCGTGCGAGTCTCTCGCAATTGAGTATGAGCCCTTAATTTGAAAATCTGATATTAGCATTTCATATGGACTACAGACTGGTTGTAGACCCGTCTGCCTGTGGAGCTGCAGGATCTACAATAATTTCTTAATGGGATTTTCACAAGAATAAAGTACATTTTAATAAATAGATTTTGGAAGAAAAATAAGTTCCACAAATGGATGTGTTAAAAAAAAGTTCCTTATAAATGTGCCCCAGCTGTGTACTGTGTAATGGCTGTGTATTACCGTATAGGGAGGGACATGGTCTGATCATACCACAGCTCCTGGGCAGAGGAGGAAGCAAGAGTATACAGTCAGGACAGCACAGGATCACAGATGATTGTTTATGTGAGTAAAACGTTTTTGCCTGTTTTTAAACAATGTTTTACCTGAAAGACTCATTTGCGATCCCATGCTGTCCTTTCTGTAAACTTTTTTGCTTCCTCCCCTGCCCAGGAGCTGTGGTAAAAATAAGCCCTCTCCCAACCCCAGATCACGAAAAATGGAGACGCTACGGGTATCGGAAAATGGCACAATTTTTTTTTAGAATTATTTTTCACCACTTAGCTAAAAAAGAACCTAGACATGTTTGGTATCTATGAACTCGTAATGACCTGGAGAATCACTTTGGCAGGTCAGTTTTAGCATTTAGTGAACCAAGCAAAATAGCCAAACAAAAAACATGTGTGAGATTGCACTTTTTTTGCAATTTCGCCGTACTTAGAATTTTTTTCCCATTTTCAAGTACAAGACATGCTAAAACCAATGATGTCTTTCAAAGGTACAACCTGTCCTGCAAAAAAAATAAGCTCTCACATGACCATATTGACGAAAAAATAAAAAAGTTATGACTCTGGGGGAAAAAAGGGGAGCGAAAAACAAAGCTCCGGTCATTAAGGGGTTAAATTCCTAAAATAGTATTGCATGGTTTATAAGTGTTCTTACGCTACCTGAGACTCTCCACAAAGAGAAACATTCTCCTTAAATTCCCTGTCAGAGGTGTCTCATTCAGCCAAATCAGATCTCCTGGTTTGCACTGATGAGGGGCAAATACCCAGAAACACGTGTCTACAAATGAAGTTTCTGGTTTAGCTTCCAATCCTAGAGCATGTGGCAAAGCTGATTAAGGGGTCGATAATGACTTTTAAGATTACTACATAGAATAGGTGTGAGACCGCTTCATACAACCAATACAAATTTGAGCAATACATGTACAGTACATCGGATGTTGGAAAGGGGTTAAAAACCGACATGGAAATGTTTTACCTCACATAAAGAATCTGCATCAATCCCGTGCTGTCCTGTCTGTATACTCTCTTTTGTTTCCTCCCGTGCCTAGGAGCTGTGGTATGATCAGATCAGACCATGCTCCAGCACATCCATTACACAGTACATAGCATGAGCACATTTATAAGATCATCTCAGCACAGGAAATAAAAAAACAAAACACATCCAACTGTGGAACTTATTTCAAGATCAATTGATTAAAATGTACTTTGTATGTTGGCCATCCCATTTAACATTAAAATCACAGTAATTAATATTTACCATCTCCATTTTGTTCACGACTCTTTATAGTTCTTTGTATCTAAAAGAAAAAACACTGGTATTAGTAAAAAAAAAAAAAAATAGTGGAAATAGCCTCTTCAGAAAGAAAAGGACTGGAGCGTCAGCACCACCTATTTGATGTAGCAATCCTAAAAGCAAATTTTGACCCTTTATTGAGCCTTGTCACATGACCTATGATAAGAAGCCAAACAAGACACTTCATTTGGAGACACGTTTTGGGATATTGTCCCCATAGTGCAAAGCAGGAGATCTGATTTGGCTGGGTGAGAGACCTCTGACAGAGAATCAGAGGGAGAATGTGGAGAGTCCCAAGCAGCTTCAGGAATCTTATAAACCATGCAGTAGTATTTTGAGAACTTAAAGAGAACCTATCAGGATTGTAGATCCTAAACAAATGGCATGTATATAAAGGCACTTTAATGCTGATTAAATCCTTATATTTCTTGTAGAAATCCATTTTTCTGTTTTAGAGAAATCCATAGTTGAAACAGTATGCTAATGATTTGCAAGTACAGTGGGTGGGCACTGTGCTTCCAGCTCTCCGTCCTCTCTCCTTTCCCCCAACCTGCTGAGTGCTTCCTGTCTTTCACTGACAGGTCACTGAAAAATGTGTCAGGCAGAAAGTGGAGAATAGAGAGAAAGGACAGGAGAGCTTCACGTGCAATGTCCAACCCGACTGCACTTGCAATTCAATGGCACACAATTTCACCTATAGATTTCTCTTATACAGCAAAATGAATTTCTACAAGCAAGGTAATAAAGGGAGTTGGTTAGCTGTTTCTTGCTATGTAATCTGGGATCAGCATGATGTAGGGGGGAGACCCTGATTCGAGCGATGTATCACTTACTGGACTGCTTGATGCAGGTTTGATAAAATTCAAATTTTTTCTGTTGTAAATTTAGCAGTAGTCAGAATGCTGAGCTGTGTATAACCTTGCCCACACCCATGATTGGCAGACTCCAGTGTACATTGTCAGCCTGCTGCCAATCAGTAGTGGGGGTGTTGTTACAGATTAGCCTGACTGGCCTGCACACGAGACCTAGTCTTGTAGTGATAATCTACTGCTGATAAAACACTGATTATTTTGAAAATAAAGCACCCAGCTTAATAAGTTGCACATCCATGGAATCAGGCTTTCTGCTCTTACATTATGCTGTTCTCATATTAAATAGCACAACCCTGTTGACAGATTCCTTTTAATCAGTACTAAAGCAAATTACTTACAAGCTGTCACTTTGGGGTATAAAATCCCGGTGACAAATAAATATACATCATTTAGAGAAAGAAGACAGGAACTTGAATGCCAGCCATTGAATGTAGCAATCCTAAGGCTTCTTACAATGATTGGATGTCTCCACAAGGAAAAACTTCATGCCTTAAACCTTCTGTCAAAAGCGCCACACCCAGCCAAATCATATCTCCTGCTACAAACCACCATGTGTCAGCTAATGGAGTTTCTGGCTTGGCGTCTTATCCTACTTCATGCTTGTTACGGGGTCGATACTAACTCTTAAAGGTCAATACTTCCAATAGGTGGTTCTAGAGCTCTTATCCTCTGTCTCTAAAGAGGCCATTTGCATATTAACGTAACAGGAAAGCCAGCTACATACATGTCATGGGTACCTTTGTCAAGAAAAAAATATTTAAATATGTAGATGGCTGCCCAAATATTAGCAAAAGTGCTTGAAATTTCAGGTTCCATTCATTTTCACACCACTTAATGTGCAGTTTACAACCGGTTCTGTGACTCTAGGATACTTCTGCCTCCACATGCTCTCCTGTACTACAGGGATCTCCCCTCCTGCGTGTGCACATGCTCTCCTGTACTACAGGGATCTCCCCTCCTGCGTGTGCACATGCTCTCCTGTACTACAGGGATCTCCCCTCCTGCGTGTGCACATGCTCTCTTGTACTACAGGGATCTCCCCTCCTGCGTGTGCACATGCTCTCCTGTACTACAGGGATCTCCCCTCCTGCGTGTACACATGCTCTCCTGTACTACAGGGATCGCCCCTCCTGCGTGTGCACATGCTCTCCTGTACTACAGGGATCGCCCCTCCTGTGTGTGCACATGCTCTCCTGTACTACAGGGATCGCCCCTCCTGTGTGTGCACATGCTCTCCTGTACTACAGGGATCGCCCCTCCTGTGTGTGCACATGCTGTACGTACAGGGATCTTCACTCCTGCACTACAGGGATCTCCACTCCTGCGTGCGCATGCTCACCTGTACTACAGGGATCTCTACTCCTGCGTGGCAGATAGATTCTTTCTTCTCTCCCTACACTGATGTGATCTGTATGATCTTCCTCTTGTATACTACAGGAGGTTGCTTATATATCATTATACACAATATAATTGTCTGAACCTGGTACCTTCGGCAGCTGTCAGAACCAGTGTGCTGTAAAACTTATGTCAGAAGATGCTGAAAGAGGTCAAATCCTTTTTACTTCCATTCGTAAGATAAACATCAGGAAACACTCAATGATATGAACTAATCTCCTTTCAGAAAACTCTCTCTTCCAGGCTGTGTTACCTATTAAACCACCCTCCCCCCACAAAATATTACTTACCATCCCCAGGTCCACAGGATCTCTGCTGTTGGCCCAATATCTTATTGTCTGCAGCACTGACGTCACACTGACAGAGCTGCAGCCAATCAGTTAGCTCAGCAACTCAGAGTCGCTTGTGCCATTTACAAGGGCAGAGCTGCTGAGCAATGCTGCAGCCAAACAACTGTGATCGGGGCAGCGGAGGAGAGCTGGTTATGGACCCGGTGAGGGTAAGTAATACTTGGTTTGCTTTTTAATAGTTAACACGGAGTAGGAGAGCAATTTTTCTGAAAGGAGACAACCCTTTATATATAAAAGAAAAAAAAAAAAAAAAAGGGCCACAGATGCTGTGCCAGGTATGGGTAAATGTCTGATTGGTGGGTATGCCTTCATTCATTGTGTATGCTCATCAGTATCCCCATCTAAACACTGCTGAATTATACTAAGCCTAAAGATGGCCACACACAGATAGCGGTCAGGTGAAAAATCGCTTAGTTGACACCAATCCCCTCGGCTCCCTATACTGAGGAATGCTCGGCAGCTAACAGACTTATCTAGCAGAAGATTATCTCTCTGCCAAGCAAAAGGATCAGCAGTTTAGGGAGAGCTAGGTAACCCACATAACATTAGATGGTCAGTCGATCCCATTGAAATTAATGGGTTTCAATTATTTTTTTTAATCTTTTCTGGATTGTTTCTTAAAGGGAATCTGTCAGCAGGTTTTGGTACCTCATCTCAGAGCAGCATAATGTAAAAAGAGAGACCTTGATTCCAGCAATGTATCACTTAGTATATTGTGTTCATCCGTTCTGACACAGAGCTTTTAGATTTAGCAATGCAGCAAAGCTGAGAAAGCGAACCCCTCCCACACCACGATTTGTATATACAATGTCTATAGACAGTGAGCTGCTTATCACAGGAGGAAGGTGTGTGGTCAGACTGATGTGAATAGCATTGCCCAGACTACAAGTAATAAAAGCTTCACTTGTAAGTAAACACCATCACACAGGGTAATAAATGACACATCCCTGAATTCAATGTTTCAGCCTCCGTCTCCTGATGTCTGCAGATTACATAGCAAAAATCTGCTGACAGATTCCCTTTAAGTGTTTGTTACGCTGCTAAAGTGGTTATCTAGGCATTCAGTTACCTGTGGAACAAAATTACTGAGCTGTCCAGCAAGAGTACCTGAAATAAAAACAAAATTTAAAAAAAATATAAAATGACAAAAAAAAACCCAAATATTTGCACATACAAAACATTTATGTCAAATAATAATATAGTCAAATCTTGCAGAGTTCAGTAAAATAAAGCTATAAAAAAGAAGCATAAATGCCCTGATGGCTTGCCACTATAAGGTGCTTACAAGTTCATGGTGTCTGGCAGCTTCCTCAACCAGTCGAAGGAAATCAATATAAATATTCAGCTGAGCAATTTAGTTGAGGATACCAGTGTATGTCTAGTTTAAGACCACTGTGAAATACAGAGAAGCCACACACAACCACATTTGTTAGTATTTCATACATAACAGGCTCTGCTCAAACCGGCATCAGCGCTGTTTTTCTCGTCAAAACCCAAGATAACTCCACAGAATCCAAAGGACTCCCAAGTCTATATAGGGTGTATCGGACAAAGCTTGTGCATGTTGTGTAATGGATCTGTCGCAAGGTTTCTGCTTCTGTTAAATACAAAAGCCAGAAGAATGATGTGAACAGCGACTTATGACAATATTTTATCATTCACAGGTGTATTTTCTTCATGCCTATTCTCTGTAAACTTTTCTTTCTTATAACAAATAGGCATCATATCATAACTTATAATACAGATTTAAAATCAGACAAGTATAACAAACCTGTGTAATGGATCTGAATTTTTAGAAGCTATCAATTTCTATGGGAAATAAAGTTTTTACAGGAATTTAAAAAAAAAAAAAAAAAAATTAACTAGAATAGTACAGCACCATGGAATCAATGGTACTATATAAATAAATAATAGGCTAGGTCAATGTTTGATCAGTCAATGCCCAACAACTTGGATCTTGACAGTCAACAGGATGAAGGGGCAGCGTGGGTCCCTATGATTCTTTACACAGGCACATCTACACTTCCAGGTGCCATTCATACTCATTCATGTGATTGGGAATGAGCACCAGTACCAGGAGAACCAGGCACAATCACCCATGTGAAATGCCTCTATGTCTGTGTAATCATTGAAAGGGATGGGACTAAGCTCCTGTACCAGGCACAATCACGCATATAACAAGACTATGACTGTGTAAATAATAGAAAGGAGCTACAGTACTAGGCACAACTACCCATAAGATACGGCTCTGTGTGTGTAAACAATGGAGAGGACAGTACTGAGCTACAGTACCAGGCATGGTCATAAATAAGACAGCTCTGTGTGTGTAAACAATGGAGAGGACAGTACTGAGCTACAGTACCAGGCACGGTCGTAAATAAGACACGGCTCTGTGTGTGCAAACAATGGAGAGGACAGTACTGAGCTACAGTACCAGGCATGGTCATAAATAAGACACAGCTCTGTGTGTGTAAACAATGGAGAGGACAGTACTGCGCTACAGTACCAGGCATGGTCATAAATAAGACACGGCTCTGTGTGTGTAAACAATGGAGAGGACAGTACTGAACTACAGTACCAGGCATGGTCATAAATAAGACACAGCTCTGTGTGTGCAAACAATGGAGAGGACAGTACTGCGCTACAGTACCAGGCATGGTCATAAATAAGACACAGCTCTGTGTGTGCAAACAATGGAGAGGACAGTACTGCGCTACAGTACCAGGCATGGTCATAAATAAGACACAGCTCTGTGTGTGCAAACAATGGAGAGGACAGTACTGCGCTACAGTACCAGGCATGGTCATAAATAAGACACGGCTCTGTGTGTGTAAACAATGGAGAGGACAGTACTGAGCTACAGTACCAGGCATGGTCATAAATAAGACACGGCTCTGTGTGTGCAAACAATGGAGAGGACAGTACTGCGCTACAGTACCAGGCATGGTCATAAATAAGACACGGCTCTGTGTGTGTAAACAATGGAGAGGACAGTACTGAGCTACAGTACCAGGCATGGTCATAAATAAGACACGGCTCTGTGTGTGTAAACAATGGAGAGGACAGTACTGAGCTACAATACCAGGCATGGTCATAAATAAGACACAGCTCTGTGTGTGCAAACAATGGAGAGGACAGTACTGAGCTACAGTACCAGGCATGGTCATAAATAAGACACGGCTCTGTGTGTGTAAACAATGGAGAGGACAGTACTGAGCTACAGTACCAGGCATGGTCATAAATAAGACACGGCTCTGTGTGTGTAAACAATGGAGAGGACAGTACTGAGCTACAATACCAGGCATGGTCATAAATAAGACACGGCTCTGTGTGTGCAAACAATGGAGAGGACAGTACTGAGCTACAGTACCAGGCATGGTCATAAATAAGACACGGCTCTGTGTGTGCAAACAATGGAGAGGACAGTACTGAGCTACAGTACCAGGCATGGTCATAAATAAGACACGGCTCTGTGTGTGTAAACAATGGAGAGGACAGTACTGAGCTACAGTACCAGGCATGGTCATAAATAAGACACGGCTCTGTGTGTGTAAACAATGGAGAGGACAGTACTGAGCTACAGTACCAGGCATGGTCATAAATAAGACAGCTCTGTGTGTGTAAACAATGGAGAGGACAGTACTGAGCTACAGTACCAGGCACGGTCGTAAATAAGACACGGCTCTGTGTGTGCAAACAATGGAGAGGACAGTACTGAGCTACAGTACCAGGCATGGTCATAAATAAGACACAGCTCTGTGTGTGTAAACAATGGAGAGGACAGTACTGCGCTACAGTACCAGGCATGGTCATAAATAAGACACGGCTCTGTGTGTGTAAACAATGGAGAGGACAGTACTGAACTACAGTACCAGGCATGGTCATAAATAAGACACAGCTCTGTGTGTGCAAACAATGGAGAGGACAGTACTGCGCTACAGTACCAGGCATGGTCATAAATAAGACACAGCTCTGTGTGTGCAAACAATGGAGAGGACAGTACTGCGCTACAGTACCAGGCATGGTCATAAATAAGACACAGCTCTGTGTGTGCAAACAATGGAGAGGACAGTACTGCGCTACAGTACCAGGCATGGTCATAAATAAGACACGGCTCTGTGTGTGTAAACAATGGAGAGGACAGTACTGAGCTACAGTACCAGGCATGGTCATAAATAAGACACGGCTCTGTGTGTGCAAACAATGGAGAGGACAGTACTGCGCTACAGTACCAGGCATGGTCATAAATAAGACACGGCTCTGTGTGTGTAAACAATGGAGAGGACAGTACTGAGCTACAGTACCAGGCATGGTCATAAATAAGACACGGCTCTGTGTGTGTAAACAATGGAGAGGACAGTACTGAGCTACAATACCAGGCATGGTCATAAATAAGACACAGCTCTGAGTGTGTGCAAACAATGGAGAGGACAGTACTGAGCTACAGTACCAGGCATGGTCATAAATAAGACACGGCTCTGTGTGTGTAAACAATGGAGAGGACAGTACTGAGCTACAGTACCAGGCATGGTCATAAATAAGACACGGCTCTGTGTGTGTAAACAATGGAGAGGACAGTACTGAGCTACAATACCAGGCATGGTCATAAATAAGACACAGCTCTGTGTGTGCAAACAATGGAGAGGACAGTACTGAGCTACAGTACCAGGCATGGTCATAAATAAGACACGGCTCTGTGTGTGCAAACAATGGAGAGGACAGTACTGAGCTACAGTACCAGGCATGGTCATAAATAAGACACGGCTCTGTGTGTGTAAACAATGGAGAGGACAGTACTGAGCTACAGTACCAGGCATGGTCATAAATAAGACACGGCTCTGTGTGTGTAAACAATGGAGAGGACAGTACTGAGCTACAGTACCAGGCATAGCCACCCATAAGACACTGCTCTGTGTGTGTAAACAATGGAGGGGACAGTTCTGAGCTAAAGTATCAGGCACATTCACCAATAAGACACTGCTGTGTGTGAATGTAAACAATGCAGGGGATGGCACTGAACTACAGTAGCAGACACAATCACCCATAAGGCACGGCCCTGTGTGTGGGTAAACAATGGAGGAGACTGTACTCAGCTACAGTACCAGGAAGAGCGATGAGAAACCTCTACGCCTGTATAAATAAAGGAGGGGACATGATAGAGCGCTAGTACCAGGCACAGCGATCCATATGACATGCATTTGTGCTATAAATGTTTTGTCTGGAAAACTATTTTAGAAATTAGTGTTTAACTATAAATACAACCATATGAATAGGAAAAGCTCCCAGTCTGGGACCTATTCCATAGGGACTAACACAGATCTCCAGTAGGCTGAGTCTTATTGTCAGATCGTCATGTAAATGGAGTCACACACCTAGTTTTTTTGAGATTGCCATTATCTGTTGTGGGCTGGCAATATTAGAAACTGCTCTTTTATTCTGTGTTTTCTTTTCATTAAGCAATGTTTTAACATTACTGGGACTTGCCACAGGGGAGACTTCTCCATTAGAGAGCGGAGATGTTGACAAGTCATTTTCCATTTTCTCCACTGAGGAATCACTGATGCTGGGAGATACTTCTGACTTGATCCCACCCTTCTCCAGTGTAAGTGGAGAGCAGAGAGTGGATTCAGGTTCTGTCATGGAAGAATGACCTGAAGGATGGGTTTCGGAAGTTCCTTGAGCTTGAAGGTCCTTAGCTGGTTGGACATAAGAAAAATAACATTCTACTGATGTTTCATCTCTTATAGACTTACTAGCAGCTGAGCATGGAGCTGCATCAAGTGTACTCATACCTGATCTATCTAATATATCGCTGTCAGAGAACAATGTGCTACTGAGCCTAGAAATCACAATGTCTAAGTTCTTTTTTCTTTTATATGAACTCTTCGACACTCTGTCTATTTTCTCATCTTGTGATGAAACTGTTTGTTCTTCTGTGAAATGTTTATCATCAGAAGAGTATCTTGAGGGAATACCATGCTCATTAATTTCAGGCAGTCTCTCCGGAGTCTTGTCCCCATCATAATTGTCTGAACATGTTGAGGTTTCGGTATCATCGGTAATCATAGGATTATCTGTAGTAATTTCACCCTGCAAAAAAACAACAAGATTGGTTTTAGGAGGTCCCCAAACATCAGCAATCTGAAACCCTGCAAGCTCTTATTAACCCCTTAGGTCGGGATCACACACGGGAGAAATTCGGCCGAGTCTCACATGTTAATACCCGGCACTGTCGCCAGCACTCGGGAGCGGAGCATGCGACTGCAGGTATTGCTATGCGGCATGCAATACAAAACTATTGGAAAAAAAAAAAGTCTCCCAGGCATACAAGAAAGCAACACATAAGTTCATTCCCTTAATAAAGTGCATAGCACATAGTATATAGTGCTTAAATGCATGCAAAGGAGCTCAACCAAAAATACAGTAACAGGCAAGAAATATAATTGAAATTAATGATGTTATACAAAAACAATGAGACTGATAACCTCAGCTACCAATGTTAATCAGTAACTTGCCACCAATACATAATCAACAGCAACATCAAGACCTCTTACCCATGCTGATGCCCAAACCAATGCACAAGAGACCCGATGCGCGTTTCGCTATTGCTTCCTCGGGGGGGCAGTGCATTTTTGTTGAAAGCGTGATCTTAAATATCCCACCCTAATCCCCCACGACCAGTAAACGCAGTGGAAACAGGCATATCCGGTTGCGTCATGTAAGCATGTGGAGGCGGAGCCACTGAATGTAATGGAGAGGGATAGATCCAGTCGCGTCATGTGAGCGGAGCTCCCCACAGCGCCGCTAAGTCACATGCGGCATCATGGATGGTTAAATTGCTGCCCGCCTGCTCTCTTTCATATGAATTAATTATTCAGTATGGTTTTAATTCTTATTCTGTACATGTATTGTTTGTAATTTTTTATCAATAAAGACAATTTGTAAATTTTGTATAGATCTTTGTTGAATTTATAACTGAATGTGATTTTGTGGTACATCCATACTACTATTAGGATATTCTAAACTTTCTGTGGTTCTTATGAGTTTTCTAGAATCATAGAATGTTTTGTCTAACCACCTGCTCAATGCAGGACTCCCTAAACCATCCCAGAAGGATGTCTGGCCAGCCTTCTCTTCAAACACTTCCATGGAAGGAGAACTCACTACCTCTCGTGGCAACCTGTTCCACACTGTAATTTTTGTTTCTAATATCTAATCGGTATCTTCTCCATTTCAGTTTCATTCCATTGCTTCTCGTGTTCAAATGGGAAAATGAGAATAAGGATGATCCCTGTACACCGACATCCCTTCAGATATTTGTAGACAGCTATTATGTCTTCTTTGTTGCAAGAAACATTCCCAGATCCTCGTAAGACATCACCTCACCAACTTGGTAGCTCTTCTCTGACCTTGCTCCAGTTTTCCAAAGTTTTTTTCTTAAATGTTGTCCCCAGAACTGGACACAGTATTCCAGATGATGCCTGAGCAAGGAGGCGTAGAGGGTGATAATTACTTCACATGATCTAGACTCTATTCTTCTCTTAATAATGTGTTTGCCTTTTTTGCTGCCATCACACTGTGGACTCATGTGCAGTTGGTTATCTATTAGTATACCCACCTTTTCACACGTGCTGTTGCTTAGTTCTATTACTCCCATTCTGTAGATGTAATTTTAATTTCTCTTGCCCAGATGTAGAATCTTGCATTTCTCCCTGTTTTAACTTATCATTCTATTAGTCGCTGCCCATTGTTCAGGCTTATCTAGATCCTTCTGAATCCTTTCTCTGTCATCTCTAGTGTTAGCTATCTCTCATAGCTTTGCATTGTCTGCAAATTTGATTAGTTTCCCTTTAGTTCCCTTATCTAGATTTATAAAAATGATGTAGCAACACTGGAGCCAGGAGAGAGCCTTGTGGTACTCCATTTGAAACACTTTTCCACTTAGATGTGCAACCAATACCACTCTTGAGTACGATCACTGAGCCAGTTATGAATCCACCTAACCGTAGCCTTGCCAATCCCATACTTGGTCTTTTTTCAATAAGGATAGTATGCAATACTTTATCAAATGCTTTGCTGAAGAAGTCAAGATATACTATATCTACCGCATTTCCCTGATCCACCCAGACAGTGATTTCATTATAGAGGGATATTAGATTCGTCTGGTATGACTTGTTTGCTACAAACCCATGCTGGCTCTGGTTAATTACTGTATTCTTATCCAAGTACTTACATACATGCTGTTTAATAATTTGTTCAAATATCTTTCCTGGTATAGAAGTAAGGCACACTGGCCTGTAATTTCCTGGCTCCATCTTTCCTTTTTTGAAAATAGGAACAATATTTGCTCCTCTACAAACTTCTGGGACTTCTCCTGTTCTCCAAAATTATTCAAAGACTCTGGCTAGTGGTTCTGCAAATGTTTGGAGTCAGATTTCTGCCCTGGCTATGCAGAGATCTGGACCCTTACATCCTGCAATCTCCTGCTATCCGTCCACTGCAGGAGAGATTGCAGAAGAGATTGCTTTTCAGCAACTCTCTCCGGAGGCTAAGTCCTTCACTCCATACTCTGAGCATGCTCCTGGGACAACCTCCCATTGGAGCTCAGGAGTCAGGTGCTCAGGTCCTGCTCCTGATTCCAATGGTCCAGCTCAGGGTTATGGAGACTTCCGGAAGGTCCCGTATGCTATAAAAAGTGCGCATGGCTGTTCCGCCATGCGCTAGTATTTTCATACTGCTGCTGTGTGTATGGTAATGGATGCTTGGACTGGTGGATGACTTATTATGAAACCCCTTCCCTCTGATATTACGTTTGTGTGAGTGATTGGGCAGCCGCCAGTAGCAGCGCTAGCGCCAGCGCGCTCCAGCCATACCTTTTGCAGCAGCTAAGCGTCCTGCATTGCGCCAGCGTTTTTGCAGCGCCTTGTTTGCGGCTCTGTTCACGCCGCGCTGGAGTTGCAGCTTATTTCTGCGTCCGCGGTTGTGACGCCAGCACACTTATTACCACGGTAGGTGTCGGACGTAGTGACATTCTAACTACTCCGGTTTTTGCCTACCACATGTGTGCCGCTGAGTCCCTGTGTTACCAACAGGCTCAGCGTTACTTTTCTATTTTTTCCTGGAGCAGCTCTGTGCACTTAACAGAGACTGCTTGATTGCACCTGGGTGATATAGAACCCCGTGCACATTACCGCCACAGTGCTCTGTGTCTTCTAGCTGCGGTTTTTCCATCTGCTGCACGGTGGACCCAGGCGGCGAACACGTTTATTTATATTTTTTTAAGCATGTTCCGCCGCCGTAACAGCAATTTCCTCTGCTAACTCTTTCAGTACCATAGAATGTAATTCATTAGGACCAGGAGATTTAAATTAATTTAAATTAGCTAAGTGTTCTCTCATCATCACTCCATTTATAAATAGTGTAGACTATTTTATTTCTTCAATAGCACTGTGAAGATCAGTTGATGTTACAACTGCTTTCTTAGAGAACACAGATGCAAAATAGGAATTAAAAAATTCGGCCTTCGACATAATTTTTGACCACATCACCCTTTTCATCCTGTAAAAATCCTATAGCATCTTTGACTTTTCTTTTGCTTTTGACATAACTCCCTTGCAAGCCTCACTTTATTATTGGTTTTAGCTCTTTTAACGCTTGCCTTGCATTGCCTGCAGACAGCATTGTTTTCTTCTAGAAATATGTCCCCCTCTTTCCATTTAATATACATTTCTTTTTACCTTTTTATCAGGCGTTTAAGCTGTGTTCATCCATCCTGGCCCATTTACATGCTTTCAATTCTTTTTTCTTTTCGGGATTGTTACTGATTGTGCAGTGAGAATTTCATATAGCAAAATCTCCCATCCATCTTGGACATTTCTGTCTTTTAGAACATCCAGCCATTGGTCCTTTCCTACCCTCTTTCTGAGTCCATTAAAATCTGCCATTCTGAAGTCCAACCTTAAAGTCTGAGTCCTTGCTGGTCTTCCTCCTAGTATAATCCAAAAGATAGCATGATCGCTGCCTCCCAAATTCCCAGCCACCTTTACTTCCTCAACCATTTCCTTCCTGTTGGTAAGAATTAGATCCAAGATTGCAGATCCTCTTGTTCTCTTTTCTACCTTCTGAAAGATAAAATTGTCAGCAAGAGAAGATAAGAATTTTCAGGACCCATTAAGGGCCTGTCACACTAAGCGATATCGCTAGCAATATCGCTATAACGTCACTGGTTTTTGTGACGTTATAGCGATATTGCTAGCGATATCGCTATGTGTGATACTTGCCTCCGACGGCTCCCCCGCTGGTTATCGCTGATCGCGCGAGAATGTCCTGGACTGTTTCTCGTCATCAGCTTCCTGCTGGGCTTCCTGCTGTGGAAACAAGCGACGCGTGGACGTGGGAGGGAAGACGTCAGGATCGCCTCGTCTGACAGGTAAGTAGCGACCCCCGACCCCTGCGATGTCGCTGGTGAGATCTGCCTGTGTGGCAGCTCACTAGCGACCACTTAGCGATGCACCAGCGATCCCGACCTAAGTGTGACAGTACCTTTACTGTTGCCTGAGAGAGATTCCCTGGATAATAAAAATCTCCCACGATCAATATGTCATACTTTTTAGAGAATAGAGACATCTGATGTAAAAACAATTCATCCATATCTTCAGTCTGTCCAGGTGGCCTATAGTAAACACCTACAATAATGTCCTGTGCTTCTCTCCCTTCTCTACCCAATGTCAGGACTCTGGATTCCCTGTTTCATCTGTGGTACTTTTGCCCTTTTCCAAGATGGTGTTTGATGCCTCGCTTCTGCTCATGTGATCCACCTTCCCTGTCTTTATAACCCTGGTTCCCCCTCCCAGTCCTTGCTTGTGTATTCTGCTAGAAATCCTGACTCTGTGTTCCAAGAGACTGATCCTCTCCAGAAAAGTCAGCTAGGCTTTTCCAGTGAACATTCCCAGCTTGCAGTGGTGCTTTTGCTACGAACTGTGCCTCTGTGTTTGTCCGCATCTGCTTCAGCCTGCCTGCTAGGACACGTAAGCTCGGCTCGCTTCTGCTAAACTTCCTTGGTATTCAGTGCCAATATATTTGACTGTACTGGACTCTCAGCTCTGCACTGCTTCCGGACTCTTATTCTGAGACTGCCAGCCCTGATCTGAAACGTGTCTTCGTATCAGCATTTCCCAGTGAGTGCCTCGCCCATGAGACTTTACTTGCAGCAGTGCTGCCTATGAACTTCTTCTGATTTCATCTAGTTTGCCGTGTTGATTTGAACTACTGTTCTCGTGTTGCATCCACATTTATTCGCATTACCTACAGCAGTGCAGCCTATGAAGTTCTTCTGACTTCACCCTGTTTGCTGTGTTTATTTGAAGTGTGTTCACACGCTGCACCTATGTTTTGTGTATATAATACAGACTTGACACTGAACTCTGGTTCTGCTGCCTTATTTGTCTCAAGCCAAGAGGTTCCTGAGTGTACCGCTATAATTGTTACACCCAAACAGTTGCTGTAGAGTTACCAGTCTCTGAAGATTGGATTCTCTGTGGAGATATACGTTTTGCCTAACATACAATGCAACATCTCCTCCCCTCTTGTTAAAATCCTGTTTCTAATAAATAAGTTGCAGCATTAAAGGTTTGTATTCCAATCATGTGTCATCCCACCAAGTTTCAGTGCCTATGACATCATATCTCTCTGACTTTGTTAGCAGGTCCAATTCTCCTTGTTTGTTTCCCATGATCTGTGCAATTGTATAGACACATTTTAGTTTGTAGTCAGTTTCTCGCTATATGGTCATTCAGAAAATTTTCCATTTCACTCATTTGTTGTTTTTGTTCTTTATTCCACTTCTAATAGCAGGGTTCTCAAAAGAATTCATTAGCTGCACATTTTTTTCTGGCCGTTGTGAGGCAGTGAGGGAAATGATATCCAAGGGCCAGTATGTTTCACCCATGATGCATATAGAGACATATTAAACCCGCTGGAGCCCATTGTGATTACACCAAATGTCTTTGATTACAAAGTAAAGTGAAAGTGAGTGTGGATTTGGTCAAAGTAGTTGACCAAGTCAGATTTTAAGAAAACCATACACTGGCTTTAATTTTTAGAGGGATTTGCAGGTTTTGTAGTGGGGCGAATCCCTCTCTCCACTCTGGGTTTTGGGAGTGGCTCTATGTTCACAATTCCCATTTAAAACTCTCAGTTTTGTCTTGGGTGTGTCAGTGTTTTGTTTTGCAAGCTGAAGAGCAGGAGGCTCTATGCAATCCAGGCTTGTCTAAAGTTGAACACAGAGTTAGGTACTTCAAAGCTGCTGACGCACCCAAGTGTTATACGGCGGTGCAGTTGCCCACAGCAACAGAATGATTTGAGGACCCAGCTGCGAACGGGAGGATATTGCTTACCTGTCTGTGTGAGTTTTCTGGAATTTTATGTTGAACTTTCTTGGGTCCCTGCCTATCTGTCGCACTGTGTGAACACCGCTGCGCTACATTGTACATTTCCCATCCCATGGTGCTCTAGTTTAAAGCTCTCCTGATGAATGTAGCAAGGCGTCTACCAAATATGTGTTTTCCTGTTTTGGTAAGATGCATCCCATCTCTAGCAAGAAGTCCATCATACAAGTAATTCACTCTACGGTCAAGAAACATAAAACGTTGCTCATGGCACCATCAACATAGCCAGTTATTCATCTGTAGAAGCCTGTTCATTCTCCTTGGTCCATGTCCATCCACTGTGAGGATGGATGAAAAGACTACCTGCGCTCTCAGTTCCCTCACTTTCCGGCCTAGATCTTCAAATTCTCTGAATATAGTCTCCAGTTTCTTTTTTGCTGTGTCATTTGTTCCTACATGTATTAGTAGGCTTTAGTGGTCGTCTGTAGCACTGAAGAGTTTTGATACCCTATTAGACACATCTTTGATTTGGGCACCTGGACGACAGAACACTACTCGTGAGGTAATGCCCAGTCGGCAGATAGTGGCTTCTGTTCCTCTCAGTAGGGAATCCCCCTCGACCATCACTCTCTTTTTCTTCTTCACCATAGCGCTTCTTTTTCTCCCTCCAAGAGGCTCCTGATTTCTTACTTGAGTATTCTTTGTAGGCAAAGAAGGTTTTTGATGTACATCTTCATATTTGTCCAGGTAGCGATTCTTCAGCGGTATGGGTGCTAACAGCCTCCTCATCCTACTGCCTCTTTGGATCACAAGCTTCCATTTCTCTACTTCTGCAGGCACATTGAAAGGTGCGTCTCTTCAAACATTCTGAATAGTTATTTCTACTTTGTCATTAGCTTCTGCAGGAACACTGAAAAGTCCTTCTATTACAACATTCTGAAGAAATTCTTCGGCTGTCAAAGAAATCTTCATCTTCTTTGATAAGCTTTAGTGTACCTATACTCTCCTGAAGACTTTGCACCTTTTCCCTCTAACAGAGTCACAGGCTTGCATTTCTGGCACGTAAACTTTGTCTTTTCCTCTGACAAGTCTGTAAACATATAGCACCACATGGACCCATGTTGAATAAAACTAATTTCTGTGGATTCACCTGACAGTGCGTGGTTTGACGATTTCCTTCGAGCATCTTGATCCAGCTACACCCAAGGATCCTGAGACTTGTGGTGACTCAGAACGCACCACGAATATGCAATCCATCTCCCTCGAGCCTCAATTACTGAGTTGGATGACCTGCAGCCAGTCCGTTCATTGCAGTCTCAAATCCACGGACACCAGCATTAACCCCCATATGGATAGTTCCCTCTTTTCACAAAAAAAAAATAATAAATAAATAAATAGAATACACAAAATCTAGTAAGCAACACCAGTAAACTAAAACAAAAATTTCTCTACGGAGAAGCTTGATTCAGAGAGCTCAAATTAGGTTATTCCAGAATGTGTTTGATAGAAAACAGACCAACATAAAAAATTCCCACTACCTATAGTGCATGGGAGCAGTTGGACGTGGAGGAACCCTTGGCTAGGGAAGTCTGGCAGGCACTCCATGGGTGCATTTTAGTGCAAACTGGGGAGATAAGACCTCTTTCCCAAATGCAGTGGAAAGCCAGGTTTTAAGATATTCGACAGGATTTTTACCTTAAGCACTGTAAGGGACACTATCAAGAGTACATTGTAAACTCTTAAACTTTTCGTATCTTTAAATGATACATGAAGTCCACATTTGTGTACTGCAGGGTAAGTTAGAAAGTCTATGTTGTACCAGCTATAATTTAAAAAACATAATCCTGTTTGTAGAAGTGGGCAAACCCACAAAACTTACAGTTTGATTGTCTGAGGTTACATCCATCTCTATAGTTCGATACGACTCTGATCCTGTTAAAGAAAAAAAAAAAAAAATAGATTTAAAACTGCAAAAAAACAAATTATTTAGGCTGCAGTGAGGCAAGCAATGTAAAACTTGTCTGTGTTTCATCAGTGTGTGACATCCGTCTGCGAGTCTGGGCTGCAGTAAGACAGCACCCCGAGCAACCCTGGTACCCTTTACCCCTATACAGGGATCTGGATTTACAGCAAAGCCCAGGAGGTAGCTGTCTGAATAAGAGCAGCGGACCAGAGCAGGACGGTCGCCGGAAAGGGGTTAAAAAACGGGACCAAAAGCATAGTCAGGAATCCAAGTCTAAACCAGGCGGGCAGCAGAGGTACCAAAACAGCAGACAATAGCAGAATCAAATCCAGGCAAAGGTCAGAGTCATAAACCGGGAGGGAGGCAGAGATACAAAATAGTTAGGCAGTCGCAGCGTCAAAAACCAGGCCAAGGTCAGAGCAGTAAACCAGGAGGGCGGCAGAGGTACAAAATCGTCAGGCAGGAGCAGAGTCAGAAATCCAGGCAAAGTTCAGAATCAAAGATAGAAAATAAACTAGCACACTGGGGAATCCAAGACTATATCTGGCGGCCTGCAAGACCAGCCCCAAGGTATTTGAGGGATCAGATCAACCCTCACAGGTTCACGGTCTGATGACATCATTAGGACCGCCCCCAGGACCAAGCCAGATGGTGATGCACCAAACCCTTCATGACCGACAGAGGAGCGCAGCCTACGGCCGCCAGATGCCTGCGAAGGAGAGCCTCCTCCCTGTTAGCAGTACCCACGGGCGGATCACGGCGCCTCCCAGTGGTCGAGGCAGGAACAGCCGTCCCCGAGTTTGACCGCGTCATGACAGTCCGGCGCCTCTCAGAGGCCGAGACCGGAATAGCAGAGCTCGGGTCTGACGGCGACATGCCAGTCTGGTGCCTCCTAGTGGCCGACGCAGGAACAGCAGTTCCTGTATCCGATGGCCACGTGACAGTACCCCCCCTTCTAAGAGGGGCCTCCGGACCCTCAAAACCGGGTTTGTTAGGGTGAAGGAGGTGAAATTTTCTAATCAAACCTTTGGCGTGGATGTCACAAGCGGAAACCCAGGACCTCTCCTACGGGCCGTAGCCCTTCCAGTGCACCAGGTACTGCACGGAACCTCTCACTAAGCGGGAGTCAAGAACACCCTGGACTTGAATTGGGGAGCGATACAACTTGACGAGAGATTAGAGGAAAACATTGGGCAATTTAAAAGACTGAGGGAGTTTTAAACGAAAAGCTACCGGTTAATCACTTCCATTATTTCATATGGACCAATGAATCTGGGACTCAGTTTGGCAGACAGCACTTTAAGCTTGATATTCTTGGTGGAAAGCCAGACCTTGTCCCCAACTCCCAGTTGCGGTCCCTTGGATCGCCGTCTATTTGTAGCCAAAGCTTGTCTAACCTGGGACCCCTTCAAGTTTGTGTTTACTTCCGACCAGATAGTCTGTAACCGATGTATAGATTTTTCTACCCCCGGGAGCTCCGACAACCTGGCCGAAAATGAACCAAAGCGTGGGTGCAGTCCGTGATTGCAGTAGAAAGGGGTAGTTTTGATGGAGTCCTGCTATTGGTTGTTCAGGGCGAACTCAGCTAACGGCAGATGTTCCACCCAATCGGTTTGATGCTCCGATACGCAACAGCGGAGATACTGCTCCAGAGCCTGGTTGGTGCGTTCAGTTTGACCATTGGTCTCAGGGTGATAGGCAGAGGAGAAGGACAATTCAACGCCGATGCGTTTGCAGAACGCCCTCCAGAACTTAGAATCGAACTGGGTACCCCTGTCGGACACAATATTCACCGGAGCGCCGTGCAATCATATAACATGAACAATGAAGAGCTTACTCAAAGTTTCAGAATTAGGTAAACCAGACAGGGGAACAAGATGACATTGCTTACTGAACCTATCCACCACCACCCAGATACACGTCTTCCCTTCTGAGGGCAGCAGGTCAGTAATGAAGTCCATGGAGATGTGGGTCCATGGACTCTCAGGGGTGGGCAAGGACTGGAGCCAGGCGGCAGGGCGATTATGGGGGGACTTGGCGCGGGCACAGATTTCACAAGCTAACACATAATCTTTACAATCCTTAACCACCGTCGGCCACCAAAAATTCCAAGTCACCAGTCTGGTGGTATTATTGACACCAGGATGGCCTGCCAGAACAGAGTCGTGCGACTCCTTCAGAACTTGCAAGCGAACTAAGGATCGCCTCCAGAAGGTCCAAAGACACAGCTGAAACAAGAATCCCATTGGCCAATTTTGGAACTGGTTCAGAGTCCTCGGCTTGCGAGGGGCAAAAACTGCGAGAGAGGGCATCAGCCCTTATGTTTTTAGTACCTGGACGAAAGGTGATTAGAAAGTCAAACTTCGAAAAAAAAAAAAAAAGGCCCACCTTGCCTGTCTGGAATTCAGTCTTTTGGCTGACTCCAGGTAGGTCAAGTTCTTGTGATCTGTAATCACTGTAATTTTATGTTTAGCACCTTCGAGGAAGTGACGCCATTCCTCGAAGGCCCATTTTATGGCCAACAATTCCCGATTCCCTATATCATAATTTCTCTCCGTAGATGAGAACTTTCGGGAAAAGAAAGCACATGGACGAAGTTGCGTAAGGCATGCGGTGCCTTGTGAAAGCACTGCCCCTACTCCAACCTCAGAGGCATCTACTTCTTCCCCAAACGGCCGGTCCAAGTCAGGCTGGATTAGTACCGGGTTATAACAATTAATGGATATAGATATGCAAAAAACCTTTAATGAAGCCTAAATAGTAGACAATACAACCACACAAATACGAAACATATGCATGAGGCACATGGAGGTAAAGAGGAGGAGGTTCAATTTTGCATTATTGAGGTGGTAAAAAGGAACCCCAGGGGGGATAATTTTGATAAGTTACTGTTGCAGAGAATGCGCCTGGATTCATCGGGTGGAGTCCATGGCGCCAAATGGCCTGAATGAGAGCTTATCTTATGCTTGTTTTTTATAGGCGTCAGAGTGTCTTTGGGCTATGTCATGTTAGACCAGATATTTCCCACTGTGGTGGGATGTACAAATTGTTGTGCGATATCTAGATTTAAATAGTTTTTGGGTACCAATTTATTCCTTTAATGAGATTAATGTTTCAATCACCCCTCTCCCTTTACCCTCCTTCCTTTACTAGTTTATAAACATAAAATATGAAGTTTGATGGGGCTTATATTGATAGGATAATGTTATACTTGATAGCGGCTATTTGTTTATCTATAGTGTATATATATATTTATAGCATCATCTTCATTTATGATGGACATAGGTCTACTTAAGATTTAATATCGCTTGCTTATTGGATGTGGTTTTATTGGGGCTTGAACATCCAGTGAGATATGCTTGCTGCTCAGCGCTATATTGCGTAGTGTGGTTCACCTTGTTGTCCCCTACATGTAGCCTCCTAGCTGGGAGGAGGAATCTGCTCATCAAGGGAAATTAACATGACGCCCATTGTGTGAAGTCAATGCACAGTTTGGGGCATGCGCAATATGACAGTTGCAGGAGGCTCAGGCGCTGCCATGGCAGCGCGTGGTGTTTGTTCCTGTCTTGCGCTGTCCCCTCCTCCACACTGCGCATGCGCCGCTTACAGCAGGAAGTATCGGTAAGCCCTGTGGAACGCACGCCCACCTATTACATCGCTGCTTATGGAACGCATGCCGTCCCATTGTGGTGGTGGTGGACGGTATTAGATGACGCACAGGTGTGTGTGGTGTGGCGCGCACGGCTGTGCCTGGAGGAGCTATGACACTGGATGGTTTAATGTGAGACCCGGTCTGCCATGAATGAATTCATTTGATGTGCAGGTGTGTGTGAGGTTGAACGCACGCCTGACACTAAGGGAGTGGCGGCGTTACCACATTGGTTATCTCAGAATGAGATTGAATGACAAATGAAGTGGCCAACCACGAGAGGTTCATTGTGGTTGATAGAGCACAAGCCGGTGTATATTCTGAAGTATGAGGTTTGTCCTGATTATATTGCTTTGAATCTATTGTGACACTTAGTATCTGGGACCTCTATGGTATACAGGAAGTGGGCGTTGTTTATTGGCTGTTGTGGCTATATATATATATGGGGGAGTTTGGTCATTCTTCCACACAGCATCTATCTATCTACCTCCTGATGATCCTGTTGGGAGAAACGCGTTGAGGTTTTTACCTATCTTGCATCAAAACTCTGAGTATCCCTCTATTTATTATCAACAATGTTTTTTATATTGATGCTATAAGGATCACTTGTCCTTCCATATGTATGGTTTTGCTACGCGATGTTGTATCTAAGGTTATATCAGGGTATTCCCAGGGTAAGCCGTCGTGGAGCAGGGGCGCCATTCCCTGACCAGTAGGGTACGAACCTCTGCTGACAGGAAGGTATTCAGATATAGGGGACAGATAGTGAGTTACTCTAAATGCACTTGTCACTTTTTGTCTTGTCTTCTTTGCACTATTTTTGCACTTTTTCTATTGTTGCCTACTCAGCTACCTGCTTGGCAACCCCTGTACACTCCTTTTCTGAATAATTGATTGACCATTTGTGGCACATATTCAGGGCCATCTAGGAGTTTTAGGGTACAGCCGCCGTGGAATGGGGGCACCAATCTCGATTGTGTTTAGGGTGCCAACCTCTGTTGTTAGGCAGCTTTGATATCAGGACCCTATAGTAGGGCACAATAGGTGACACGGTTGTTTGTATTTGTGTGGTTGTATTGTCTACTATTTAGGCTTCATTAAAGGTTTAGTTTTTTTGCATATCTATGTCCATTAATTGTTGTAAGGGTCCCTGGTTTATACAAGTGAAGTTGTTTGACCTTACTGAGGTTAATTTGTTTTGAAAATTTATTAGTACCAGGTTAGCCACAAAACACTCTTTTAAAGTAGAAAATGCCTGAAGTGCCTCAGGTTTCCAATTAGCCACGTCTGCCCCCCTTCTGGGTCAAATCCGTGATTGGTTTAGCAATCTCTGAGAAACCCTTGATAAGTTTGCGGTAGTAATTGGCAAACCCTAAGAATCGCTGCAGCGCTTTTAGCGATTTGGGTTGTACCCATGCTTTAATGGGTTGGATCTTGGCAGGATCCATGCGGAAACCTTTGCCTGAGACCATGTACCCCAGAAACTGTACCTCCTCAACAAAAAACAAAACAAAACACATTTCTCTAGTTTAGCAAATAAAGAATGTTCTCGCAGTCTTTGGAGCACAGAACAGATGTGTTGAGTGTGTGCCACAGGGTCAGCAGAGTAAATCAGGATGTCATCCAAATACACGACTACATACACCCCACAAATGTCTCTGAAAATATTCACAAAATTTTGAAACACGGCAGGTGCGTTACTGCGTCCGAACGGCATCACGAGGTACTCAAAGTGGCCAAGGGGGGTGTTAAACGCGGTTTTCCACTCATCTCCCTCTCTTATGCGGACCAGATTATATGCCCACCCGGAGGTCAAGTTTACTAAACCAACGGGCTCCTGTAAGCTGATTAAAAAGATCAGGGATGAGTGGAAGCGGATACTGTTTTTTTACAGTGATTGCATTCAATTCCCGGTAATCAATGCAAGGTCTGAGACCCCTATCTTTCTTTTTCACAAAGAAGAACCCGGCCCCAACTGGTGAAGTGGACGGTCTAAAAAAAGCCTTTTCGTAAACTGTCCGCTATGTAGTCATTCATGGCCTGACGCTCTGGACCGGAGAGATTAAATATTCTCCCCTTTGGGAGACGGGCATCCGGAATCAAGTCTATAGGGCAATCATCTCTATGAGGGGGTAATTTCTCAGATTCCACTTCAGAAAAGACATCCACATAGCATAAGCATAGAATAAGCATAGCATAGCATAAGACATCCCTGAAAGCATAAGGGATGTAGAGGGTTTTAACATTAACCTGGTTGACTGCTAGCGATAATGCAGTTATCCTGACAGTGTGGACTCCAGTGCACAATATCACCAAGGTGCCAGTCAATGACAGGATTGTGCTTGCGTAACCATGGCATCCCCAAAACAACTGCGGCTGATAAATCATCAATCACAAAAAATGAGATGTTCAGTATGTAATGTCCCCACTGACATTGCAATTCCTGGAGTAACAAATTCCACTCCACCCTGGACAATAGATGTGCCATTGATTGCAGTGGTTTTAATAGGGGCATTAAGCCTCAGTAGCGGTACACCAAGATTCCTAGCAACCAAAAAATCTATGAAATTTCCCTCAGAGCCACTATCCACATAAGCCTTCAAAACACAGAGATTTCTTACAAAATGAGAGAGAGACGGGTAACAAAACTTTAGCCGCATTTGCGGGCAATACTTGAGCCTCCGGGCAGGTTTGACCAGAGCTGCCCAGGGGCCGATGTCCCAGGACTGTGGATCTCTGACGTCCGGATTTTTCCCTGAAGTCTCCAGACTGCAGCATGCTTGTGTAGGAGGATGGGCGTGCTCCTCCAGGCTGTGCACTGAAGCAGGTAACAGGTGTTAGGTCAAAGAATCAACTCAGGCAGGAGAAGGGAGAAGAAAAAAAAGTTCAGGGACAATGATTTTATATATGTTGGATATATATACAAAAACTATTTTTTTTCGGCCAGATATAATGTGACGTCCGTCTGCGAGTCTGGGCTGCAGTAAGACAGCACCCCGAGCAACCCCGAAACCCTTTACCCCTATACAGGGATCTGGATTTACAGCAGAGTCCAGGAAGTAGCTGTCTGAATAAGAGCAGCGGACCAGAGCAGGACGGTCGCTAGAAAGGGGTTAAAAAACGGGACCAAAAGCGTAGTCAGGAATCCAAGTCTAAACCAGGCGGGCAGCAGAGGTACCACAACGGCAGACATTAGCAGAATCAAATCCAGGCCAAGGTCAGAGTCATAAACCGGGAGGGAGGCAGAGGTACAAAATCGTCAGTCCAGGAGCAGAGTCAGAAATCCAGGCAAAGTTCAGAATCAAAGATAGCAAATAAACTAGCACACTGGGGAAACCAAGACTATATCTGGCGGCCTGCAAGACCAGCCCCAAGGTATTTGGGGGATCAGATCATCCCTCACAGGTTCACGGTCTGATGACGTCATTAGGACCGCCCCCAGGACCAGGCCAGATGGTGATGCATCAACCCCTTCATGACCGCCAGAGGAGCGCAGCCTGTTGCCGCCAGATGCCTGCGGAGGAGCCTCCTCCCTGCTAACAGTACCCACAGGCGGACCACGGCGCATCCCAGTGGTCGAGGCAGGAACAGCCGACCCCGAGTTTGACCGTGACATGACAGTCTGGCACCTCCCAGAGGCCGAGACCGGAATAGCAGAGCTTGGGTCTGACGGCGAAGTGCCAGTCTGGTGCCTCCTAGTGGCCGAAGCAGGAACAGCAGTCCCTGTATCCGATGGCGACGTGACACAGTGAAAAGAAGATTACCATATTTTTCAGACTATGAGACCCACTTTTTTCCTCCAAAATTTTGGAGGAAAGTGGAGGGGTGCGTCTTATAGTTCAGATGTACTATATAACTTATAGTGTGGCTGTGGATGGGAGAGGTGGGGGTGAGCGGCAGCAGCGGAGGGAGTCACAGGAGGCATGAGCCAGTGACAGTGGCTAACAGACATTTGTTGGGAATCTCTCTCAGGCAAAACTAACAGGTCAAGGAAATTCTTATCCTCTCTTGCTGACAACTTTATCTTCCAAAAGGTAAGGGAGAAAACAAGGGGAACTGCTACCTTGGATCTAATCCTTATAAACAGGGAGGAAATGGTTGAGGAGGTAAAAGTGGCTGGGACCCTAGGAGGTAGCAACCATGCTATTTTAGAATTTTGGATAACTAGAGGCGGAAGACCTGTGAAGACTCAGACGTCAAGGTTAGATTTCAGAAAGGCAGATTTTAAGGGATTCAGAAAGAGAATTGGAGGGATTCAATGGCTGGATATCCTTAAAGACAAAAATGTCCAGGAAGGATGGGAAATCTTGAAAAATGAAATTCTCAAAGCACAATTGTTAACAATTCCGAAAAGAGGGAAGAATAGGAAGCATTTAAGGAAACCAGGATGGATGAACACAGAACTTAAGCACATGCTAAAAAGGAAGAAAAAAATGTTTATAAAATGGAAAGAGGGAGGCATATCTAAAGAAGAATATAATGCTGTCTGCAGAACCTGCAGGGCACAAATCAGATTAGCTAAAGCTGAAAATGAATTGAGGCTTGCAAGAGATGTCAAAAGCAATAATAAAGGATTTTGGGGATATGTCAAAAGTAAAAGAAAAGTCAAAGATGCTATAGGATTTTTACAGGATGAAAATGATCAAATGGTAAGACAGGATGTTGAGAAGGCTGAACTTTTAAATTCCTATTTTGCATCTGTTTTCTCTCAGAAAGGAAATGTAACATCAACTGTTATTCACTGTCCTATTAAGGGAATAGAAGAATCCAGGATATCTATAAACAGAAAGATAGTGAGGAAACACTTAGCTAACCTAAATGAATTCAAGTCTCCAGGTCCAGATGAATTACACCCCAGAGTACTGAAGGAGATAGCAGAAGAAATTTTTGAACCCCTCTCCATAATCTTTGAAAATTCTTGGAGAACAGGAGAAGTGCCAGAAGACTGGAGAAGAGCAAATGTTGTTCCTATCTTCAAAAAGGGGAAGAAGGTAGACCCAGGCAACTATAGGCCGGTGAGTCTGACTTCTATACCAGGAAAGATCTTTGAACAAATTATTAAACAACATGTATGTCAATACCTGGATAAGAATGAAGTGATTAAACAGAGTCAGCATGGGTTTGTAACTAATAAGTCATGTCAGACTAACTTAATTTCCTTCTATGACGGTATCACTGATTGGGTGGATCAAGGAAATGCTGTAGATATAGTATATCTTGACTTCAGCAAAGCATTTGACAAAGTCTCTCATACAATCCTTATTGAAAAAATGACTAAGTATGGAATGGACAAGGCAACTGTTAGGTGGATTCATAACTGGCTTAGTGATCGGACCCAAAGAGTGGTCGTAAATGGCTGCACATCCAGTTGGAAGAATGTCTCAAGTGGGGTACCACAGGGCTCTGTCCTGGGCCCTGTATTGTTCAACATCTTTATCAACGATTTAGATGAAGGAATTGAGGGTAAACTGATTAAATTTGCTGATGACACAAAGCTAGGAGGGATAGCTAATACTAGAGAAGAGAGGATTCAAAAAGATTTAAATAAACTGGAGAAGTGGGCAGCAACTAACAGAATGGTTTTTAACAGGGAGAAATGCAAAGTACTACATCTGGGCAATAAAAATGAAAAAAGCATATATAGAATGGGAGGAATAGGGCTAAGTGACAGCACATGTGAAAAAGACTTGGGTATACTAATAGATCACAGACTGAATATGAGTCAACAGTGTGATGCAGCAGCAAAAAAGGCAAATGCAATTCTAGGATGTATTAACAGAAGCATACAGTCTAGATCACGTGAAGTCATTATTTCCCTCTACTCCTCTTTGGTCAGACCTCATCTGGAATATTGTGTCCAGTTTTGGGCACCAAATTTTAAAAAAGACATCAACAAACTGGAGCAAGTTCAGAAAAGAGCGACCAGAATGGTGACCGGTCTGCAAACCCTGTCTTATGAGGAAAGGTTGCAGGATTTGGGAATGTTTAGTTTGCAAAAGAGAAGACTGAGAGGAGACTTAATAGCTGTCTACAAATATCTAAAGGGCTGTCACATTGTAGAAGGATCAACTTTATTCTCATTTGCACAAGGAAAGACTAGAAGCAATGGGATGAAACTGAATGGGAGGAGACACAGATTAGATATTAGAAAAAACTTTTTGACAGTTACAGTGATCAATGAGTGGAACAGGCTGCCACGAGAAGTGGTGAGTTCTCCTTCAATGGAAGTCTTCAAACAGAGGCTGGACAGACATCTGACTGGGATGATTTAGCGAATCCTGCTTTGAGCAGGGGGTTGGACCAGATGGCCCAGGAGGTCCCTTCCAACTCTACGATTCTATGATTAACAGTGTGCCCGCTGTTAAAGAAAGATGAATAGTTACTGCTCCTCACGCTCATAGTCCCTCCCACCTCTATGCACTGAAACCGGCGTCGAGAGGTGGTGGTGGTGGGGGGGGGGACTATTCTCTCTTTAATAGCGGGAAACATGTGATCGCCCAGCCGTTGCAGGAGCTGGACGCTGTAGCTAACAGTGTGCCCTTTAAGAAAATGAATATTCACTGCTCTCCACTCCCATAATCCCGGGCATGGAGAGCAGTGAATATTTCGGTAGTTGACCTCAGTGTGTGGAGGCGCATGTTAGTGACCTCATGCGCTGCTTACACGCTGAAGTCAGCTAGGACGCAACGTTGCAAGAAAGCTGGGGGCCATATTCCCCGGGATGGGGGGGCATGTATACCAGGTTGGGGGGAAATGTATATACCAGGATGGGGGGGGCATGTATACCAGGATGGGAGATAATCGTACAGAATTGGGGGACATCAGCAGCAGACCCGCCTCCCAGAAAAGTGCTCCATTTTTTTCCTCTAAAACCTAGGTGCGTCTTATGGTCCGCTGCGTCATATAGTTCGAAAAACAGGGATTTTTGTGTGTACTCACCGTAAAATCCTTTTCTCCGAGCCAATCATTGGGGGACACAGGATCATAGGCGTTAGGCTGCTGCCACTAGGAGGACACTAAGCAAATACTTTCTTTGTGTAAGTCCTCCTCCGTAGTATACACCCTCTGCTGGCTCTATCCTGAACCAGTTCAGTGCCAAAGCAGTAGGAGCCCACAAATAGCAAACAAAAATGCAACATGTCAAAAACAAGGAACAACCACAAGCCAACAGGCTAACAGGGCGGGTGCGGTTTCCCCCAATGACTGGCTCTGAGAAAAGGATTTTACGGTGAGTATACACAATCCCTGTCTCTCCTTCGCCTCATTTTGGGACACAGGACCATGGGACATCCTAAAACAGTCCCTGGGTGGGAAACAGCACGACAGCTGAAATCTCGTGTATCAAACAATTAAATGTGCGATATGTGGAGTGTGCCTTGATCCCCGCTGGGATAGGCTGACCTGTGACATGGTAAGCTTCTTGGATCGCAGAGCGAATCCATCTGGCTATTGTAGCTTTAGAAGCAGGAAGGTCCTTTCTGTGTCCCTCCGGGACAAAGAGGGAATCCGATTTGCGGAAAGACGCTGTTCTGGAAATGTATTTCCTGAGTGACCTCACCAAATCCAAAGTGTGGAGAGCTTTTTCAGTACGATGGACCGGAGCTGGGCAGAACGAGGGCAAAACTAGATCTTCATTCATATGAAAAGAAGAAACGACGTTAGGCAAGAAGGACGGAGATGTCCTTAACACCACCTTGTACTGGTGGAAAACCAGAAGTGGAGGCTTGCAAGACAAAGCCGCCAATTCCGAGACCTGCCTGATGGATGTTACTGCCACAAAAAAGGAAACTTTCCAAGAAAAAAGTGAGTGATGTGTCCTGCAGGGTTTGAAGGGGGCCTCTTGCAAGGAACCTAGGACCAAATTAAGGTCCCAAGGCTCTAGAGGCATCTTGTAGGGAGAGTCAAGGTGCAAAACTCCCTGTATGAAGGTCTTAACCTGCGATTTGGAAGCTATCCTTTGCTGGAACAGGACGGATAGGGGTGAAATATGGCATTTGAGAGAAGCCAGTGCCAGGCCCGAGTCTAACCCTGCTTAAAGAAACTCCAAAATGGAAGGGATAGAAAACACAAGTGGGGAACATCCGCGGGTTTTACACCAAGAGAAAAAGGCCTTCCAAATCCGATGGTAATTGCGAATGGAAGTAGGTTTCAAAGCGTTGATCATGGTGGATGCTACTTGTTGCGAGAAACCAGCCTGGGCTAGGATCCAGGATTCAATGGGCAAGCCGTTAAACTCAGCACTCTCGAGTTCTGGCGGTAAATGGGCCCCTGAGAGAGGTCTGGGCGGCCCGGTAACCGCCAGGGAATGTTGGCGACTAGTTGCACTAGTTCCGTGCAACACACTCGGCGTGGCCAGTCTGGTGCGACGAGAATCACCTTCTGCCTTGATTTTTCAGGGATTAGCGAAAGCAGCGGAAAAATGTAAGGGAGACAAAACTGATGCCACGGAAGCACCAGGGCATCGAACCCGATGGCTAATGGGTCGCGGGACTGAGCTACGAATGCCGGAATTTTGTCATTTAGCCTGGAGGCCATGAGGTCCACATCCAGAGTTGCCCAACGCTGACAAATCTGCTGAAAAAATTTCGGATGAAGGGACCACTCTCCCGAGGAGAGACTCTGACGGCTGAGAAAATCTGCTCCCCAATTCCCTACTCCCAGAATATGAACTGCGGAGATGACTGAGTGGTTTGTCTCGGCCCATTGCAGAATGTGTGCTACTTCGAGCATCGCTCTTTTGCTTCATGTGCCCCCTTGACGATTGATGTACGCCACAGCCGTGGCGTTGTCCGACTGGATCAGAATGGGACGACTGGACAAGAGGTGATGGAATCGAAGAAGCACTAGCCTGATTGCCCGAATCTCGAGGATATTGATCGGGAGATGCGATTCCTGAATGGTCCAGCGTCCCTGAGCCGTGTGGTGATGGAAGATCGCTCCCCAACCTAGAAGTCTGGCATCGATGGTCACCACCAGCCAGTGGACCGGAAGGACCTTCCCTGACCCAATGAGGACGTTGTCGCCCACCATCTGAGGGAAGGGACAATCCCTTGATGAGGAGGTCATCTAGGTAGGGCAGAATCACCACGCTCCAAGAGTGCAGGATTGACATGACGGCAGCCATGACCTTGGTGAACACTCTGGGGACAGAGACGAGACCGAAGGGCAAGGTAGTGAACTGAAAGTGCTTGTCTCCGATAATGAAACGTAAAAATCTTTGGTGACTTGGGAAGACTGGAATGTGAAGATATGCGTCTTTGATGTCGACAGACTCGAGGTATTCCTCTTTCTCGAGTGAGGTGCTAACAGAACGGAGAGATTCCATTCTGAAATGATGCACTTTGACAAACTTGTTCAACAGCTTTAGGTCTAGGATGGGGCGCATGGTTCCGTCCTTCTTTGGGACCACGAACAGGTTTGAGTAAAACCTCTTGAACCTTTCTGTGTGAGGGACCGTGATGATGACTCCATTGTTGCGGAGAGCGTATATGGCTTGTTAAATGGAGCTGCATGCGCCTCCGTCTTTGGAAGACACCACTGGAAGAGTGTTGGCGGGGAGACGCGAATTCTATTTTGTATCCGGAGGACACCAGATCTCTGACCCATTGGTCGTGAACGACCGCCAGCCAGACCTGACAAAACAAGAGCAGACGGCCACCTACCCTGTTTGTGCCCTCCGGATACTGCAATGAGTCATTGAGCAGAGAACTTGCGGGAAGAGGTACCCTTGGGTCTGGACCAAGAGGTTCTGTTTCTCCAGGAATGAAAGGGCTTGAATGAAGGTTGTGAATCCCTGTCCCTGCAGGGGGGACAGGCTGAGCTAAAGGAAGCTGTTGCGGACCAGCTTGTGGTACTGTGAAAAGGCCAGAAGCGAACCTGGCGTTGGTTCCGAAAAAGCCGACTGGGTCTTTGCTGAGGGAGGAATTTTCTTTTAACTCCAGTAGCATCTGAGATAATTTGGTCAAGTTTATCTCCAAACAAACTCCCGCTCTGGTAAGGCAGGAAAGTGAAAGATTTTTTTGAAGCGGAGTCTGCTCACCACTCTCAGAGCCATAGGGCTCTCCTGATGGTAACGGCGTTTGCGGCTGAAAATGCAGCACAGTTAGCCGCATCTAGGGAGGCATGCACAACGTAATCCCCGCCTCGGGCAATCTGGTAAGCGAGACTGACCATCTCAGTAGGTACGTTGTCGTATCAACTGGTCTTAGCTAGAGCCTCTGCCCAGGCCACCATAGCTCTGGCCACCCAGGTGGTGGCGAAGGAAGGAAAGAGTGCGGCTCCAGCAGCTTCAGACTGACGGAGCAAGATTGTCAATCTGTCGATCAGTGGTGGTTTTTAATGGACGAGCCGTCAGACAGACACAGGAGAGTTTTGGTAGTGAGCCGTGATATGGGTGGATCTACTGCAGGGGACTCGGTCCACTCCTTTCTTAGCGTAGGTGCAAAAGGATACCGTGCTTCCAGCAGCTTTTGCCCTGCGAATCGCTTGTCCGGGCAACTTCTATGCCTCTGAACAATGTCCGTATACTCAGGGTGGTTAGCAAAAACCCTGTGAGGACGTTTGGTCCTTTTGAAAGACAGGGCGATCCGGACTAGTACCGGGTTCTTCGTCTATTCTCAGAGCTTTATTAACCGCTTCAATGAGAGAATCTAGAGACTCCTGGTACTCTAGCGAGTCCGAGTCTATGGCCACATCTGACTCGTATTCTGATTCATGTTCACTGCAAACCTCTGGTGAGGGGGAGCGGGAAGCAGAGCTCGCGGACGCCGAGGCACCAGAGTGTCTGGGGGACGAGTCATGGGGACATTTTCAAGAAGATTGTATATCTTCTGCCGCAGTCCGGCCTCTGTCTGAGGAAGAATCTCGTGTGGCTGAAGGGCCTTCCACGGGGGGGTAAAGTGATGCCCTGGCTTGGGGAGGAATCACTGAAGAATTCTTTAGCTTTAGCCAGGGAAGCCATGGACTGTGCCAGGAACGTGGCCCACTCAAGTGGACTAGGTCCACTAGGGTCGGCATTAACAGGGGGCTCCTGTGCACATGAGGGGTTGCAGGCTGCACATATTGCAGTATGGTGTCTCGGTGGTAGTGGGGTATTACATGTGGTACATGAGGCATAATGTGTGTGTCTTATCAGTCTTCTTAGATGCCCTTGATTGAGACATATTGCATATAGCTGCTGTTTAGAGGCTACTGCAGGGAAGGGGTTAAGCGCTGTGTACTAGCTTACTCAGGTCCTGTGTCTATGCCCCGAGAGAAGGTAGTCTGCGCTGTGTAAATGCCTGAAGTCACACGTGCGGTGAAAAAGATGGTGTCCCCCTGCCTGTATATTTCTTGATCCTTGTTACACACACACCAGGAAGAAGAGCCCGAGAACAAGTCGGCGCTTCTCATGAGGAACGAGAAGCGCTAGAGAAAGTGGGTGGAGTCAGGGCCAGTGAGTCAGGATGCAGCCGCAGCGCTTCTCGCTCAGAGAGCCTAAGTGGGTGGAGTCGCCGGGTGGGCGGAGCTGGGTCTATCACTGCCAGAAGCCAGGGACTAAATTTGCAGCAGCAGCAACACAAACAGTTGCTATGGCGACAGGCCGTGTCTGCAGAGAGCGGCGGTTCCTCATAGGCTTACTGACAGCGCTGTAGGCCAGGCGCCTATCTCCCTGGGGCCCAGGACATCTACACAGGACCATGGAGAGGGAGCCCCCCCCCCCGCTGCAGACCAAAGACGCTGCGCTACTCACAGATGGGCAGATGAAGCAGCGTCAGGTACGCTGGGCCTACAGGTGAAGATTTTGGCCGCGTCATTCATCCTCAATCCACCATCCCTTTGATAGGGAGGTGGAGAGGGCTCCTTCACCTCCTGACATCAGCCACTTTCTGTAGTGGTGGTGTAGTGGGGCCGCATGGACGCCTCATGGGAGCCTCTGCCAAAGTACCACCCCCGGTAAGCTTTTGGAAGGGCAGGGCAAGTTGTCCGGCTGAAGGTCTGGCTCCGGAAGGGGGTACGTGGGGGCGACACCCTATGTTCCCGTCCGCTGTCAGTGTGGGGAGAGCGGACCCATTAAAGGGATCCGTCGACCCTAAGGAGAGCCCAGGCATTGCACTGAGGTGGTGCAGGAGGGGTACAGGGAGAATACACTTCGCGTTCCCGCCTGTTGATGAATTTGGGAAATCGGGACCTTGAAAGGCCCCGTCGCCCCTTCAATCCATGGGAAAGAAAGTAAAATAAAAAATAAAAAAAGTCGGGGTCTGGAGCCAGACCCTAGTGCCTCCTACAGACACTAAGCAAGAACTGGTTTTGGATAGAGCCAGCAGAGGGTGTATACTGCGGAGGAGTTAATTTGTGTATTTGCTTAGTGTCCTCCTAGTGGCAGCAGCATAACGCCCATGGTCCTGTGTCCCCCAATGAGGCGAAGAAGAAATATGGTATTTTCTATCCAACTTGAATCAGTTTTGTGTCCAAGTTCTTTATATTTTTCATGAACCTATTGACTACAGATGAGCTAATTTGTTCGTTTTTTGTCTCCGAATCTGATTTTGACATATTGAACGCTATTGAGCCCGAATGTTTGTCTTATGATCAGTTCCGAAAATATTTGGTAATTTTTACTCCCATTGACTCTAATGACATTCAGTCGTATTTGACGAATATTGCAAAAACAATATTCGAGTCCGATCGTATTTGGAACTGAATCCGAACAAATTCGCTCATCTCTACTATTGACTTTATATAGGGGGCATCCAAGTCTCGGACCAAAATAGCAGATGCTATGATTTTCTCTGTACGGAGCTACATACATTGTTTCATTGACTTGACTATTGGGTCAGCGTTTTTCTGATTGAGCTACACTCGGACAGCACTTATGTGTAAGCCTAGTTAGTGTGAATAGGCCCCTAAACAAGAGTAAATGTCTCTGCTTACCACCAAGCTCAGAATAAATTTGAGATAAATCTTTCTTTTCCTGTGGTGTAATTTTCTGTAGAATCTCTTGGAGCTGTAATAAGAAAAAAAATATATATATTAAATTTCTCATGATAGCCTATTAAAATTTTCCAGCAATTGTAGATTATTGGACTAGGGCTGCATGTAACATTTGTTGTAGGTAGCCACACTAAAAAAAGTTTCCAAGGTTCAAACCACAATATAAAAAAACAACTTTTCCGCAAGACAAATTGGTATCATAAAACCTTTTTCATCAAACCGATTGCTCCAAAATTCTGGAGTAAAACAGTTTCCAACATTACAATTTTTTTTGCAAAATAAATTTTTTTCCCAACTTTTAGGGTTTTTATGCATGTTCTGGGCAGCTATACCATCTTTTTGAAAAGTGGTTGGAGACTAGCAGGGAAGGGTTGTGGCAAAGCAGTGCCCACAAAATCATCATGAAATGTGGAATAAATTTACTCTAGTTTCTGACTGGCATAAAAACAGGATTTTTGGCTGCTTACTGTAAAATCTGTTTCTCAGAGCCTTCATTGGGGAACACAGGAACCATGGGTGTATGCTGCTGCCACTAGGAGGCTGCCACTATGCACATAAAAAAAATTTAGCTCCTTCTCTGCAGTATACACCCCACAGACTAGCACTAGGTTAATCAGTTAGTGAGAAAGCAGTAGGAGAAGCAACAAGATAGAAAAGAACAAACAGACAATTCAAACTGTAACAATAGCACACAGAAGAACAAGAGCTTGTTAAACATAGGAGGGTGCTCTGTCCCCCAATTAAGGCTCCGAGAAACAGATTTTACGGTAAGAGTTAACATAGAATAAAAAATAAAAAAAAATATACCATGAGATTTGGCCTTCCCAAAACTCTGTCTGATGACAAATGCACATCTAGCAGGATGCAGCAGGCCTCCACTAATAAAGGCAAAGGGCAGCACAGGTGCAAACTACTGATAAAAACAGCCACCCCACACCTACCACAGTATGGAGGCGTTGGCTGCCTAGTAGAAAAAATTGCACATTGATATGCCCTGCATAGGACGCCAGTCACGCAGGTAAGTGTGATGCAAGTGTCTAGCTTGCAGCCTATTAATGACGCCCATAGCATTATCAGGCGGGCTGCACCAGCACTATAATATGCAACACACAGGGACAGACGCCCCAATAGACCAAGCCAACAGAAAGAGGCCTGGCTGCAACCTGCAAAGACTGATATGATAAAAAAGTGCAAAAAATTAATGCAATGATAAATGTAATAAAATGAGGTATTGGTTAATATTTTGGCCAAAATAGATAAGCCCACAAGCCACTTTATTATCATATATCAGTCCTTGCAGGATGCAGCCAGGTCTCTTTCTGTTGGCTTGGTCTATTGGGGCGTCTGTCACTGTGTGTTGCATATTATAGCGTTGGTGCAGCCCGCCTGATAATACTATGGGCGTCATTAATAGGCTGCAAGCCAGACACTTGCATCAAACTTACCTGTGTGACTGGCGTCCTATGCAAGCCATATCAATGTGCAATTTTTTCTACTAGGCAGCCAACCCCTCCATAGTCTGGTAGGTGTGGGGTGGCTGTTTTTATCAGTTGTTTGCATCAGTGCTGCCCCTTGACTTTATTAGTGGAGGCCTGCTGCGTCCTGCTAGATGTGCATTTGTCATCAGACAGGGTTTTGGGAAGGCCAAATCTCATGGTATGTGAGATTTTACGGTAAGCAACCAAAAATCCTGTTTTCTCTATCGCTTCATTGTGGGACACAGGAACCATGGGACATCCCAAAGCCGTCCCTGGGGAGGAAAACAGCAGAAAACTCCAATCAGGTTGGAGAACTCACCAGTGCCGCCTGCAAGATCCTTCTGCCTAGGCTGGCATCTGCCAAAGTGTAGGTATGGACCTTATAAAATTTGGCAAACGAGTGAATCGAAGACCAGGTCGCCGCTTTGCACAGTTGTAGGGCGAAAGCCCCATGGTGTACTGCCCAGGAGGCGCCCACTGCCCGGGTAGAGTGAGCCTTAATCCCAGGGGGAGGCACTCTGTTCTTAACCCGGTAAGCCTCCTAAATTGAAGTTCTGATCCAGTGAGAAATCGTAGACTTGGAGGCTGGCAGGCCTCTTCGTGCACCATCTGGAATGACGAATAGAAGGTCGGTCTTCCTAAAGGGGGCGTTCCTAGCCAGATAGATCCTCACCGCCCTGACCAAGTTTAGCCTGTTCAGTGAACGCTCCAGAGAATGAGTCGGAGCAGGACAAAAGGAAGGGAGGACAATAACCTCATTCACATGAAAGGTGGACACCACCTTGGGAAGAAGGCGGAGACGGCAAAACCACCTTATCATGGTGAAGAACCAAGAAAGGGGGAGGGGCGACAAGAAAAAGCGCCAACTCTGAGATGTGCCTAATGGAGGTGATGGCCACAAGAAAGGCCACCTTTCAGGACAGAACGGACAGGGAGACCTCTCGGAGAGGTTCAAAGGGAGAACTCCTCAGGGCCTCCAGAACAAGATTGAGGTCCCAGGGGTCCACGGGAGTTTAGTACGGGGCAGTCGCATGCATCACTCTTTAAAGAAACGTTCTGACTTGAGAACGGGAAGCTAAGGACTTCTGAAAGTGAATGGAGAGGGATGATACCTGACCCTTTAAAGAACTAAGGGCAAGGCCAGCATGAAGTCCCGCCTTGAGAAAGGCCAAAATGGAAGGAAGAGACAAGGTCATCGGCGGAATGTCATTAGACTCACACTAGCAGAAATCTGCTTTCCAGGTCGATAATAGACCCTGTAAGATGACTGCTTCCTAGCCTGGATCATGGTGCACATCACCCAATCAGAAAAAGCGGACGCTCTCAGAACCGTGGTTTCAACAGCCATGCCGTCAAATTGAGTGACCGAGAACTCTGGTGGCAGATCGTTCCTTGGGACAGAAGATCTGGCCCGTCTGGGAGCCTCCAGAGGACGTCCGCGAGAAGATTGACGATCTCTGCGAACCAGGAACTTCTGGGCCAATCGGGTGCGATCAGAATGACCGGCACCCCTTTCGCTTTGATCTTCAACAGCCTGGGAAGAAGGGGAAGGGGAGGACACAGATAGGGAAGCATCAATTGCAACCAGGGAATGGCCAGGGCGTCGGCGCCCACTGCGAGAGGATCGCAGAACCTGGAGACGAACAGTGGAACCTTTCTGTTCAGTCAGGATGCCATAAGGTCTACATCCAGAGTTCCCCATCGAAGGCAGATCTGATGGAAAATCGTAGTTACTTACCGATAACGGTATTTCTCTGATCTCATGACGGCACCACGGAGAGAGAGAGGGATCCGCTCTCAGGGACAGGAAACCTACAGATGAAAAAGGCGGTACCTCTCTCCCACATCAGTTGGTTTACAGAGCATTACACAGAACTCTCAGCTGCAACTCAAACTGTTATAAAAAATCCAACATTAATCAAATTAATCTTAACAAAGGCACCGCGTGGCTAAGTAGTAACACTAACTAACTCACTCTTATGTGCACACCTGTGTGTGTGAAAGGGAGGGGATGTACGGGTGCCGTCATGGGATCAGAGAAATACCGTTATCGGTAAGTAACTACGATTTTTTCTTTCCCCCATGACGGCACCACGGAGAGAATTACAAAGATTGTACATCTAGGGAGGGACTACCGCCTCCAGAACCCTTTTCCCAAAGGTGAGATCTGAAGAGGAGGTCAAGTCTAGACGGTAATGTTTGAAAAATGTAGAGGGGGAAGACCAAGTGGCAGCTCTACATATCTGATCTATTGAAGCGCCGGCTTTCTCTGCCCAGGATGATGCCACTGCCCTTGTTGAATGGGCCCTTATATCCTCTGGGATGGCCGCCCCGCAGGAGCAGTAGGATAAGGTGATGGCTTCTCTTATCCACCTCGCCAGTGTGGACTTCGATGCCTTCTGCCCCTTCCGAGGACCCTGAAAACAGACAAACAGAGCCCTATCCTTCCTAAATTCCCTCGTGGTTGTCAAATATTGGACCAGGCATCTTTTTACATCTAAAGTGTGTAACATCTCTTCTGTTTTGTTTTTGGGATCGGGACAAAAAGAGGGTAGGGAGATTTCCTGAGTCGTGTGAAAGTGTGACGACACTTTGGGGAGATACGCTGGATCAGTTCTAAGAATTACCCTATCATCCAGGATTTGCGTGAAGGGTGAGTGGGCCGACAAAGCTTGTATGTCACTAACGCGGTGGGCAGAAGTTAAGGCCACTAGGATGGAGGTCTTAAGTGACAATATTTTTAAGGGAATTTCCGTTAGGGGTTCGAAGTGAGGTTTGGTTAGAGCATTTAGCACTAGGTTTAGATGCCAGGATGGGGTGGTATGTAGAGAGATCGGTCTAGATCTACTTGAGGCTCTAATGAATCTCTTAACCCATCTATTTTTGGCTAGGTCGTGGTTATACAAAGCTCCCAAGGCCGCCACCTGTACTTTTAAGGTGCTGGTAGCTAACCCCTTCTCCAACCCCCTTTGTAGGAATTCCAGAATTTTATCTACAGGGATTTCGCCCGTTGGGTCGGAACCTGACACTGATATGAATGAATTTCTTCCACACCTTGCCATATGCTTAGGTGGTTACTGGCTTTCTACTCTGTAGTAACGTGGTTACCAAGTTTGATGAGAAGCCCCTGATGCTTAGGAGCTCCCTCTCAAAAGCCAAGCTGTCAAGTGTAGGTTTTTCATGTGCAGGTGATAAACTGGACCCTGGCATAACAGGCCTGGATTTTCTGGTAGAACCCAGGGGTCTGTCACGGACATCCTTCTCAGCCCGGAGAACCAAATTCTCCATGGCCAGAAGGGCGCTATTACCACTACTGTCGCCTTGTCCTCTTGTATTTTCCTCAGTACTAAGGGAATGAGAGATATTGGGGGGAATGCGTAGGCCAGATGATAATCCCAGGGTATCGTGAAGGCATCTAGGGCTACTGGTCCCCCCCGGGGATCGATTGAGCAGAAGGTCTCCAGCTTCCGATTCTGACTGTTCGCAAATAAGTCTCTCTCTGGTTGACCCCAGAGTTTCACGATCTGGTTGAAGACTAACCAGCTTAGTTCCCACTCCCCCTGTTTTAGACGTGTCCTGCTTAAAAAGTCTGCCATTCGGTTTTCTGAACCTTTTATGTGCAGGGCTGTCAGGGATTCTAGATTGTGTTCTGCCAGGTGGAAGATGGACTTTGTTAACTCCATTAGTGGTCGAGACCTGGTACCCCCCTGGTGGTTTAGGTATGCTACCACTACCTGGTTGTCCGAGAAGACTCTCACGTCATGGGAACGTAGTGAATCTAGAAAATAAACGAGGGCCAGTTTCACTGCCAGCTGCTCTTTCATATTGGAGGAAGCGTACTCTCTTCCCTGATCCCAGGACCCCTGTGCCACCTGGTTGCCTAGATGTGCGCCCCATCCCCAAGGACTTGCGTCCGTGGTTAGGATCTTTGTTGTAGGCAATGCCCAAGGAACCCCCTTGGCTAGGTTGGCTGGAGCTGTCCATCATGTTAAGGAATGCCTTGTTTCAGGCAAGATGTTTAACTGCGTGTCTAAATTTCCGTGTAGGGAAAAGTCTGCATCTAATATTTCCCACTGCAAGCCCCAAGTATGGCTCTGGGCCCATTGGACGGCTGGCATGCAGGCTGTCATAGACCCAAACAGTGACATGGCTTTCCTCAGGGTGGTGTTCGGGGAAGCTATCATTTGAGTCATTTTTTGAACCTTTGCCTTCGGAAGGTAACATTTCTGCTCGATTGAGTCCAGTGTCATTCCCAAATACTCTTGCACCTGACTTGGTACGAGTCTGGACTTGGGCAAGTTCAGCATCCACCCTAGGCTCTGTAGTGACTTCATAGCCAGGTCCAACTGCTGTTTGCAATGGTGAAAGGTGACCCCTATTATTAATAGGTCGTCCAGGTACGGGACTATCAGAACGGTTTGCTCTCTTATGTGGGCCATTACCTCTGACATTACCTTCGTAAATACCCTTGGAGCAATGGCTAGGCCGAAGGGGAGGGCTCTGAACTGAAAATGTTTTAACCCCCCCCTGAATCATCACCGCTACTCTGAGGTATTTCCTGTGATCCCTGTGAATAGGCACATGATAATATGCGTCCCTCAAGTCTAATACGGCCATAAAGCAAGCTGGGGGAAGCATTTTTATACAGGATTTTATCGTCTCCATTTTGAAGTGCTGCACTTCTAGATATTTGTTCAGCTTTTTGAGATTTATAATCACCCTGTACGAACCGTCTGGTTTCTTGCGAAGAAAAAGAGGGGAGTAGAAGCCTTTGCCCCTGTCTTGGTAGGGGACTTCTTGCAATACGTTTTTCTCTCTTAGGATCGCTATTTCCAGTTGTAGGGCCAGCTGCTCTTGTGGTGTCCTTTGAGGGGTTATCATGAAGGAGTCGTTTGGTTGGGAAATGAATGTTAGCCTCAGGCCTTCCTTTACTATGTCCAGTATCCAAGAACTTGCGGATATCTTTTCCCAGGCCTGGAGAAAGCAGGATAGTCTTCCCCCGACCTGGGGAGTACCTTCATTGTGGCTTTTTGTTGTCGGGGGGTTTGTTAAACATAAAACCCTTATTTTTATTTCTCCTATCCTCCCATCCTTCTTTCTTCCCTCTTGGGGGCTTTCGTTGCATGAACCTTCTGTTCCGAAAAGGCCATTTGTATGCCTGACTGGGGAACCCAGGGAAAGATTTGTTCTTGTCCCCTGCCTTTTCCAGGATGTCATCTAGTGTTGGCCCAAATAAAAATTCCCCCTCGCACGGGATTGCGCACAATTTGGTCTTTGTCTGTAAGTCTCCCGGCCAGCATTTCAGCCATAAGGCGCGTCTTGCGGCATTTGAGAAGGCGGCTGTTCTGGCTGCCAGCCTGGTTGAGTCTACTGATGCATCCGCCAGGAAGGCTGCTGCCCCCCCTCATCACAGAAACTGACCTCTGCATTGTATCTCTTGGGACTTTCCCCTTTATTTGTGACTCTAAGTGATCTAGCCAGACCATTAGGGCGCGCACCGTGCACGTGGCTGCTATGGCTGGCTTTAGCCCCCCTGCTGCCGACTCCCAAGTATTTTTTAGAAAGGCTTCTGCTTTTTTGTCCATTGGGTCCCTCAGGGTTCCCATGTCCTCGAAGGGCAAGGCAAATTTTTTAGAAGCTTTTGCAATTGCCACGTCTAATTTAGGAGCTTTACTCCATGAGGAGCAGGCCGGGTCGTCGAAGGGGTATTTCCTCTTGGGTGTCAAGAGGACTTTTTTGTCTGTTTTTTTCCATTCCCGTTTAATTAGGGAATGGATTTTCTCATTGACAGGAAAAGCTCTCCATTTTTTTTGTTCCAGCCCATCAAACATCAGATCTTGGGCGGTTTTCTTAGGCCGTTCATCTACTAACCCCATCGTTGTCCTCACTGCTTTTACTAGTGTGTGTTTCCTCGATGGGGAAGCAGCTACGTCCCTCTTCTGAGAATGATGATGATTGGGAGGATGAGGAGTTACTCGAGTCCGACAGTTCGCTTTCTGACTCGCTAAAACTGGACTCTGGCGACCTATGCCTGGACCTACGTTTCTTTTTTGAGGATCTAGCACCCTTAAGGGCGTCTTCGACCTGGGTCCTTATCAGGGTTTTGAGATCTGAAGCAAATCTCGGGGATTCCTCCTGAATTGTTTGCTCTATGCATGCCGCACAAAGCTTTTTCTCCCACATAGGGGGTAGCTCCTCCGTGCATATGGCACATATCATGTGCTTAGATTTAGTCGTGCATTTACGCCGTTGAAAACAGAAATTAACAACCGCATATTAGCAAGTGGCCCTTAACGGAGATCACTCACCCTCCTTATGGAACGAGAGATACCGTCTCAGGCGTAGGGATTATTTCCACTGCTGAGTCCACGTCTGGCTGTGCCGCCATGGTGGAACTTTGGCTGTGCCGCGATCCTGCGTGACCGTCGCTGCTGCGCTGCTGGGAAGAGTTGCGCTGGCGCTGTGAATGTTAGCGCTGTTCCTGCGTTTGCCGCGGCCCCTGCTTCGGGGAACGCCGAGTCTCCTTTTGCTTTCCGCTCATGGCAACGCTCCTTTACCCCTTAATGGGGTTTTTTAAATGTGAGCGGTCTTTTTTTTTTTCCCCCGGCGCCGCCTCTCCCAGCGTTCCCTGCGCCCCCGGAAGTGGCTGCCCGCGCATGCGCGCTGCGGCCTCCCAGTGGTGCACTGCGGCCCCATCTATTTTGGCGCTTGTAACGGCATACGCGTGCGCCGTCTGCGCCCGGCCGTACCTTGCGCCTCATGGTAGCCGCCGCCATCTCCGGGTCGCCCGGGCCTATCCCCCATCGTCTGCGCCGCTCCAGCGCTGTAAGACTGGTGGCCGCCGCCACCCCTGCCTGCTTCCTGGAGGTCACCACCGCCTCCCTTGTATGGCTGGCCTCGACCTGTGCTCCCGGTGACCGCTGCCACCTGCACGTGCCGCCTTGCGGCTCAGCGGGCCTCCCCCGTAGTGACCGCCGTCACTATACTGCAGGAGGCAGCCCCCTCTTTTTTTTTTTTTTTTTTTTTTTCATTTTCTGGGATCGGCAGACTTCCACAGCTTCTTCACTGCCTCTCCCCACTCACCCTAAAGGCCCTCCGACCCCAGTGGTGGTGCTTCGGGGGGGAGCCTGTTCGAGGCCTTGACCCAGCCGAGGCAGGGAGCCCCGCTGCCTATCACCGGACTAGATCGGTCCCCGGAATCCTACGACGACATGTCATTTATGCTGTAGGTTCCCCGTCAGGGACAGGAAACCAACTGATGTGGGAGAGAGGTACCGCCTTTTTCATCTGTAGGTTTCCTGTCCCTGAGGGCGGATCCCTCTCTCTCTCCGTGGTGCCGTCATGGGGGAAAGAGAAAACCTGCTGATGCAGGGACCAATCTCCTGCCCCGAGACCCTGGCGGCTGAGAAAATCGGCGGCCCAGATGTCCATGCCGGGAATATGCACTGCGGATATCACCGGAACCGTCGCCTCTGCCCAGAGGAGGATCTTGGATACCTTGGCCATCGCCAAGGGACTCAGAGTCCCTCCCTGGTGATTGACTTATGCCACTGTTGTGGCACTGTCTGTTTGAATTCTGACTGGCAGACCCCTCAGAAGCCTTTCCCAGTGACGGAGGGACAGAAGGATGGCCCTTACCTCGAGGATGTTGATCGGTAGAGAGGACTCCTGCGCCGACCAATGCCCTGACCGTCAGATGGCGAAAAACCGCCCCCCCCCAGCCGAGAAGACTGGTGTCCGTCGTCACCACCTGCCAATGGACGGGAAGGAAGGACCGGCCCTGGAGGATGAGGGGGGATGACAGCCACCAATTGAAAGACCGCTTGACTCGGGAAGAGAGGTGAAGCAGACGATCCAGAGACAGGACAGACCTGTCCCACTGTGAAAGGATGGCCTGCTGAAGTGGTCTCGAGTGGAATTGCGCTAAAGGGATCGCTTCTGACGCTGCCACCATTCTGCCCAGGACCTTCATTGCTTAACGAAAGGAAGCCAAGGTTCTTTTAGAGAGCGAACTCCCTGCTGGAGTATTGCCCTCTTCTCTTCGGGGACAAAAACCCTCGTCCAACAGGTGTTGAACAGCATGCCTAAGAAGGTAAGGTGCTGAGTCGCAACAAGGCAGGACTTTGTTCTGTTGACTGACCACCCGAACTGGGACAGGGAGTTGAGGGACGATGGTCAGACTCTCCTGGGCCCGGGAGAGAGATGGAGCCTTGATGAGGATGTCGTCAAGGTACGGAATAAGCATTAGGCCTCTGATCCTCAAAATGGCCATCAATGCCGCCATGATTATTGCGAAAACCCTGGGAGCGGTCGCGAGTCCGAATAGCAGGGAGACAAACTGGAAATGGTCTTGCTGTACCACGAAACGCAGGAACCTCTGATGTGCTGGGAAAATCGCCGCATGGAGGTAGGCATTTTGGATGTCTATGGAGCACAGGAACTCTTGCGCTTCCATGGAAGCAATTACTGAATGAAGGTTGACTTTGCCAGCAAATCTATAATCCTTTTGTTCGAATCCTTGATGGATGCTGCATTAGAAAGCGGGAGGACCGTGTTAGAGGACAGTCTGGAGACTTGCGTATCCACAGCCGGGGAAGCAGTCGAGTTAGCGGTGACCTCAGGGGAGAAAGGATATAGGATGCTGAGGCGCCTTCCTCTTTGAAAGCGTCTGGTAGGGTTCTCCCTTTCCCTGGCGAGTACATCCACAAATTCACTGTGTGGGGCAAAGACCTTGGAAGGTGGTTTTGACCGTCTAAATGAAACCGCCTGATCTGCGGGTTCTGTAGAGGTTTCCGTGATGCCTAGGGTCTGGTTGACCGCGACAATAAGGCTCTGGACCTTATCTCTTATGTTAGAGGCCTGTTCTGAATCCAGACCGAAACATCCTCAGAAAACGCGTCCGAAGACGCCTCGCCTGACTCGGGAGAGGAGGATCTGGTAGAGGGATCTCGCCATGACCGGAGGGCAAGATCGAGCAGAAAGAGGACCTAGAACGGCGCTCATGTCTGGATCTCTTGTGGCCTGTGTTGGAAGGGCCGGACGGAGAATCCTATGACCACTGGCAACTGCAGGAGCCGGAAGGGGCAATCTGTCAATCACGGACACCAGGGTCTGCGACACCCTGGTGAGGTCCACCACAGACAGGAAGCCCATCCTGGGATAGGGGTCTCGGTCTTGCCTGGTGTAAGAAGAGACTCATGGGCAGTGGGTACAGTGGAGTTGCTGCAGCCCTGACAGAGGGGAGAGGACTGACCTGAAGGGAGCTTGCATTTGCACGACGAGCACACAAAGTGTCTGACAAGAGTAGAGGAAGAAGAGGAAGCCAGAGGATGACAACGCTCTCCTTTATGATTAGGCATGATGAGCAGACCCACTAACTGATGCCAGAAGGTTAGGGGACAGGAAAAGAATGCAGAGAAGAGTGTCAATCTGCAGAGCAGAGCTACTGCTCCAGGCTGCGATGAGTGGACTAAACAAAGGTCCTAGCCAGAGAAAACACCGTCCGGATGCACCAGCTGGAAGATAGCTACCTTAAGGATGATGCAGAGGACCCAGCCAGTGAAAGCATACGCTGCAGAGAAAGATCTGGCTCTCAGCGGCCGGAAGAGGGGCAGGGCTAGTCACAGGGTCCGGGGGGAGCAAGATGGCGGCGATCCCAAGCAGACTGGGGAGGCTGGGGGTAGTGTGTGGAGCTAACCGCCGTGCGCAGGAAGAGAGAGAGAGTGACGGGCGGGCAGGCGAAAAGCCCGCCCGGAGAGCTGAGAGGACAGGGGGCGGAGCCAACGCTGTAACTAGGCCTGAGAGAAGGACCTAGATTACAGCTAGTGAACGCCGGAGCATGGGGGAGCGGCGCGGAGGCCCCGAAAACACAGCAAAAGGTATGCCCGCAGTTGCCAACCATCGGAAATAAAGTAGAAATACCGCTAATGCCCTCTATTGAAATAAAGGAAAATACTTTTTTTTTTTTTTTTTGATCCTCTTCCCCGATCTTCTCCTCTTTATAACTTTTTCTTTACTTGGGTCCTCGACAGCACCTGGGAAAGGGAGGGGAGAGAAAGTACCTCCCCATCTGTGAAGATCGGACGTCCGAAAATCGAGTGTTGCGGGACGTCCGCGTCTCCTCAAACAGACAGGCTCTGGTTGGCGAGTGGGTAAGGGAACGGAAGCAGGACCAGGTTCGGATCACCTGAACACACTTCTGTATTAGGGGCTGGGGTCCTGTCGAAAAGACGTATGAGGATACAGGGTGGCTGTACACGCCGTCTCTGCGTGGGACTACAGTAGTGACTATTCACACTGTATCCCTCCGGAAACCTGAAAAGAAACGACGCACATTAGGTAGATATGGGTCTAATGAAAGACCTGTGTCCACCTCCTACTGACACTGAGCTAAAACGGATTTTAGTGCCAGTCGGTGGGGTGTATACTGCAGAGGAGGGGTTACCTTTTTTATGTGCATAGTGTCCGCCTCCTAGTGGCAGCAGCATACACCCATGGTTACTGTGTCCCCTAATGAAGCGATAGAGAAATCCTTATGGTGACATACAGCGAATGAAGGATGCTCTAAGCACGCTCTGCATCAAGAATGAAGTGCAAAGCACCAGTCTTCATGAATCGTGGGCTAAAATGTTTAAAGGTTAAGAATCAGAATGATGACAGGTGCAAAAAAAAAAAAAAAAAAGTAGGTGCGTGCTAGTGGTATAGAAATGTTTAGTATCATCTTGTTCTACTACCAGGAGAATAAATATACAAACTTACTTTTGGCAATTCCTGACGATTTCAGTAAACAAAAATGAGGGAAAAACAACAAGGTTGGAAATCTACTGTTTTCACGAAACTTTACTCAAAAATGTAAACTTTAAAATAAAATAGGAGCTCAAAATTACACAGCTAAAATCCGTTTCATGAAGAAGTAAAATTGGCATCAGCATAAACCTTAAAAGGACTTGTCTTAAGTTTGGAAGTCATCCCTATCCATGAAGTAGAAGATAACGGTCCTGATTGCTGGGGTTCTGACCAATTGGACCCCCACCAATCCATAAACAGGGTGAATGGAGCAGTGGTCAATCATGCACATATTCTCTCCATTCACTCTCAATGGGACTGCCAGAGAGGATAGGGTGCAGGGTTCCGATGGTCTTCAGCACTCCCATGAAGAACGAATGGAGGAGATATGCACATACTCAACTAATACTCCATTCATCCAGGGTTGTTCATAGCCCCGATTCTTAGGAACTGGGATTTCTCTCTCAATGGATCAGGAATAACTTCTAAACTTGAAAAAACCCTTTAAAGGGAATCTGTCAGCAGGTTTTTGCTACCTCATCTGAAAGCAGCATAATGTAGGAAGAGAGACCCTGAATCCAACAATTTATCACTTAGCTTACTGAGTGCAGCCTTTCTGACACAATCAAGAGTTTTTAGATTTGGCAATGCAGCAGAGCTCAGGAAAGCTTCCCCTGCCCACATCAGGCTCTGTATACACAATGTCTATAGTCAGTGAGCTGCTGATCCACAGGAGAGGGCGAAGTTGGACTAATTACAGTAATGTTAATCAGCAGGTGATTAAAGCTTCAGCACACAGCTGGATGACACAACCTTGAGTTCAGTGTTTTAACCCCTAGCTTATGCTGTCCTCAGATTACATCGCAAAATCCTGCTGATAGAAATACTCCTTTAAAGGGAATCTTGTAGGCATTTATGAGCAGACTGACCTGGACAAATTGGCGAATTCTGAAGGGAATCTGTCATCAGGTTTGTCTTATGTAATCTGAGAGCAGCACGATATAGTGAAAGACTCTGATTTGAGAGATGTGTCACTTGCTGGTCTACTTGCTGTCATTTGTTTTCTCTGCTGCAAATGTAGTAGTGCTCAGAATGCTAAGCCCTGTTTAACATCGCCCACACCACTGATTGGCAGCTTTCTGAGAAGTTGACTAGGAGATATGAGACGCCTAGTGCTGTAGTGATAATCTCTTGCTGATAAAACACTGATTTTATTGAAAGAGTAACACAGCCTAGTAAGTGACACATTGTTGGATTCAGAGTTCTCAGCTACTACATCATGCTGCTGCCAGTTAAAAGAGAACCAGTCAGCAGGATTGTGCTCAGTAACCTACAAACACTGTCAGGTTTGCGCAGTTATACTGAATAAAATCATACCTTGGTTGATGAAATCCGTCTTGTGGTTGTTGCTTAATCTTTATTTTCAGTTTTGAGTTAATGATATGCTCGTGCTCCGGGGCACCCTGTGGGGGGTCTTCAAGCTGTGCGCTGATTAGGTATTCACAAGTATTGCTTCTGACAGGTCACTGATCCCTGGGGGGGGCAGGTCAGTGAGGGATCAGTGACCTGTCAAAAGCCATACTGGTGAATACCTAATCAGCGCACCGCATGAAGACCCCCCCCCCAAAACGCCGACCAGGGGCACAAGCATATCATTATCTCAAAACTGAAAATAAAGAATAAACAACAACCACTTGACGGATTTCATCAACAAAGATATCATTTTAATCAGTATAACTGCGTCGATCTCTGTAGGTTACTGTGCACAATCCTGCTGACAGGTTCCCTTTATAATAACAAAAACCTGCTGACAGACTATGTCCAATAGCAAACAAAGATATTCAACATCTGTGTAAAAGTGAGGTCAGGATTATATCAGTTTACCGCTTCATCGCATGGTGAGGAGATTGCACTCAAAAGTGGACATTACCTTTTAAAAATTCAATACTTTCGAGGACAGAAAAGTGCTAAAATAGGCATACCTTCTTGCTAGGTTTTCTGTTTGAAATATGTTTCATTTTTCTTTTTGGAAATCCACCTTAATAAGGAAATATATAGAATACATTTTATATACAACTTTTCGACCACTTTTTACTATATGCTTTTTGGGAGGTGAAAGGAATACAAAAAAAAAAAAAAAAAAAAAAGATAAAAAGCAATTCTGACTTTTTTACAATTAAAAAAATGTAAATTTGATAGTAAATTTGATATTTTGATTAACCCCTTAATGACCAGAGCTTTTTTTTAGGTTTTACATGTTTCCATCAATATGGCCATGTGAGGGCTTAATTTTTGTGGGACGGGTTGTACTTTTCAAAGATACCATGTCCTGTAACAGAAAACAGGAAAAAAAATCCAAGTGTGGTGAAATTGCAAAAAAAAAAAAAAAAAAAAAAAAAAGTGCAATCCCACACTTGTTTTTTGTTTGGCTTTTTTGCTAGGTTCACTTGCTAGGTTCACTAAATACTAAAACTGACCTGCCATTATGATTCTCCAGGTCATTACGAGTTCATAGACCCCAAACATGTCTACGTTCTTTTTTATCTAAGTGGTGAAAAAAAATTCCAAAGTTTGCTAAAAAAAAAAAAAAAAAAAAAAAAATTGCACCATTTTCCAAGACCCGTAGCATCTCCATTTTTCGTGATCTCGGGTTGGGTGAGGGCTTACTTTTTGTGCGCCGAGCAAACATTTTTAATGATACCACTTTTTGTGCAGATATGTTCTTTTGATCGCCCGTTATTGCATTTTAATGCAATGTCGCGGCGACCATAAAAAACCGTAATTCTGGCGTTTTGATTTTTTTTTATCGCTATGCCATTTAGATTGATTTTTTTTGTTTTATTTTGATTTGGGCAAAAGGGGGGTGATTTGAACTTATGTTTTTTTTTTTTAATATTTTTAAACACTTTTTTTTTTCTTTAACTTTTGGCATGCTTCAATAGCCTCCACTACTTGATCGGCTCTGCTACATAGAGGTCATGCACAGATCACCTCTATGTAGCTGAATTACAAGCATTGCTATGAGCGCAGACCACCGGGTGGATCTCATAGCAATGCCTCATCAACAACCATAGAGGTCTTGAGGAGACATCTGGTTGTGATGGCAATGCATTGCTGACCCCCAATCACGTGACGGGGTCAGCTATGCGCGTATATCCGGCCCGGCGGCCGGAAGCGCTTGTTAAATGCCGCTGTCAGCGTTTGACAGCTAGAGGCAAACAGACATTCTGCTGCAGGTTCTCCTGAAATTACATTTCAAGGCCCCAACTGGAGTGAAAATGCCAAAAGTTGGGTTGCGACAACATTTTGGTGACTTTTCAAGGTATTTTATGCCTTAGATTTACTTTTGTGCACACAAAACAAAATATTTTATAAAAAATTATTTTCTTTTGTTACCATAACATATAATTTTTCCACAGACAGAGCTATAGGATGGTTTGTTTTTTTGCTAGATGAGCACTAGTCTTCACTGGTACCAATCTTGCGAACATAGGACGTTTCAATCATCTTTTATTGTATTTTTGGGGTGATTTTTTCCAGGTGAAGACTTTTTATTGGGAAGACTGATTTTTTTTTTCCAGTAATAGAGACTTTAACATGCAATCCATTGATTGAACAGATAATTCATTGCAGTACTAACGTAGAGCAGTGTATTATCTCAGTTTTCGATGGACACATCCCCCATTAGTCCCAGACTCATTCAAGGTCTAGTAAGTTTTCATCCTTGATGGCCCTGAAGGCAATCCCCACATGTATTCAGGCTGTCAAGTAGCTGCAAATCATACAGCTGCGGCAAGAGAAACAGTCTCCAAGCACATCAAAATCCTCGGAGAACACCCGAGCAACGAGTATACTTGCTCATCACCAATCAAACAAAAAAGTTCCAGCAACAAACATCCAAATGGATGTTTGTTGCTGGAACTTTATTGTTTGATTACCACAGCCGCTTTTTCCGAGCACCATCCTGAAGTCCACACCCAAAGCCACAGGAATTCATCTAATGGTGAGCTGAATACCTTTTTTTTTTTCTTCTATATCGCTCATCATCAAATCCTTGGAGAATGATTTAGTTAGACCATTTTTTAACCCCTTCACGACCAATGACGCCACATAGGCGTCATGAAACCTGGTTCAAATCTGACCAGTGACGCCATGACTTTAAAGCCCCCCCCCTGCGGGTCGGGTGACCGGGGTCACTGAAAGGTCACCCAACCCGCAGATACAGGGGGCTTTGTAATTCACCACAGGGGGCGTGGCTTCGCCCCCACGTGGCTACGATCGCTCTGATTGGCTGTTTCACTTTTAACAGCCAGTCAGAGCGATAGTAATATTTCATCAATGAAAATTGATGAAATATTACAATCCAGCCATGTCCGACGCTGCTGTAGCATCGGACATGGCTGAAGATACCGATTCCACCCCCCCCACCCCCCCCCCCCCGCAACTGAATGACAGCGGCGATCTGCCGCCGCTGTCATCTGCCCCTCTCCCATTCCCTCTGCTCCCCGCCAGCCTCCGATCCCCCCCTCACCCCCCCCCGGTACCTCCTGAGTCCCCCCGTCCCTCCCGGTGTCCCTCGGGTTCGGATGATGGGCGCCGCCATCTTGGAAAAAGGCGGGCGCATGCGCAGTGCGCCCGCCCGAATCTGCCGGCTGCAGATTCCATTCTTTCATTTTGATCACTCTCACAGTGATCAAAATGAAAGAAAAAGTAAATAAACCCCCCGATTATCACCCCCCATAGGTAGGCAGAACTAATAAAATAAAGAAAATATTTTTATTTTTCCATTAGGGTTAGGGTTGAAAAGAGGGTTAGGGTTAGGGTTGAAAAGAGGGTTAGGGTTAGGGTTGGAAAGAGGGTTAGGGTTGGAAAGAGGGTTAGGGTTGGAAAGAGGGTTAGGGTTGGAAAGAGGGTTAGGGTTGGAAAGAGGGTTAGGGTTGGAAAGAGGGTTAGGGTTGGAAAGAGGGTTAGGGTTGGAAAGAGGGTTAGGGTTGGAATTAGGGTTAGGCTTGTGGTTAGAGTTATGGTTAGGGATGGGATTAGGGTTAGGGGTATGTTGGGGTTAGGGGTGTGTTGGGGTTAGGGCTGGAGTTAGAATTGAGGGGTTTCCACTGTTTAGGCACATCAGGGGGTCTCCAAATGCGACATGGTGCAACCATTGATTCCAGCCAATTTTGCGTTCAAAAAGTTAAACGGTGCTTCCTCCCTTCCAAGCCCCGACGTGTGCCCAAACAGTGGTTTACCCCAACATATGGGGTATCCGCGTACTCAGGAAAAATTGCACAACAACTTTGGGGGTCTAATTTCTCCTGGTACCCTTGGGAAAATAAAAAATTGGGGGCTAAAAAAATATTTTTGTGGAAAAAATTTTTTTTTTAATTTTCACGTTTCTGCGTTATAAACGTCTGTGAAGCACTTGGGGGTCCAAAGTGCTCACCAGGCATCTAGATAAGTTACTTGGGAGGTCTAGTTCCCAAAATGGGGTCACTTGTGGGGGGTTTCTATTGTTTAGGCACATCAGGGGCTCTGCAAACGTAATGACGACCGCAGACCATTCCATCAAAGTCTGCATTTCAAAACGCCACTACTTCCATACCGAGCCCTTATGTGTGCCCAAACAATAGTTCCCCCCCATATATGGGGCACCAGCGTACTCAGGACAAACTGTACAACAACTTTTGGGGTCCAATTTATCCTGCTACCCTTGTGAAAAAAAAAAATTGCTGGCTAATAATCATTTTTTTTGAGGAAAAAAACTATTTTTTTATTTTCACGTCTCTGCGTTATAAACTTCTGTGAAGCACTTGGGGGTTCAAGGTGCTCACCACACATCTAGATAAGTTTCTTGGGGGGTCTAGTTTCCAAAATGGGGTCACTTGTGGGGGGGTTCCACAGTTTAGGTACATCAGGGGTTCTGCAAATGTAACATGATGCCCGCAGACCATTCCATCAAAGTCAGCATTTCATAATGTCACTACTTCCCTTCCGAGCCCCGACGTGTACCCAAACAGTGGTCCCCACCCACATATGAGGTATCAGCGTACTCAGGACAAACTGGACAACAACTTTTGGGGTCCAATTTATCTTGCTACCCCTGTGGAAAAAAAATTGCTGGCTAAAAATCTTTTTTTTTTTTGAGGAAAAAAAAATATTTTTTATTTTCACAGCTTTGCATTATAAACTTCTGTGAAGTGCTTGGGGGTTCAAGGTGCTCACCACACATCTAGATAAGATCCTTGGGGGGTCTAGTCTCCAAAATGGGGTCACTTGTGGGGGGGTTCCACAGTTTAGGTACATCAGGGGCTCTGCAAATGTAACATGATGCCCGCAGACCATTCCATCAAAGTCAGCATTTTTAAATATCACTACTTCCCTTCCAAGCCCCGACGTGTGCCCTAACAGTGGTTCCCCCCCACATGTGGGGTACCAGCGTACTCAGGACAAACTGGACAACAAATTTTGGGGTCTAATTTATCCTGGTACCCTTGTGAAAATAAAAAATTGCTGGCTAAAAATCTTTTTTTTTTTTGAGGAAAAAAAAAATATTTTTTATTTTCACAGCTTTGCATTATAAACTTCTGTGAAGCGCTTGGGGGTTCAAGGTGCTCACCACACATCTAGATAAGATCCTTGGGGGGTCTAGTCTCCAAAATGGGGTCACTTGTGGGGGGGTTCCACAGTTTAGGTACATCAGGGGCTCTGCAAATGTAACATGATGCCCGCAGACCATTCCATCAAAGTCAGCATTTTTAAATATCACTACTTCCCTTCCGAGCCCCGACGTGTGCCCTAACAGTGGTTCCCCCCCACATGTGGGGTACCAGCGTACTCAGGACAAACTGGACAACAAATTTTGGGGTCTAATTTATCCTGGTACCCTTGTGAAAATAAAAAATTGCGCACTAAAAAATAATTTTTTGAGGGAAAAATTTTTTTTATTATTTTCACGGCTCTGCGTCAAACTTTTGTGAAGCACTTGAGGGTTCAAGGTGCTCACCACATATCTAGATAAGTTCCTTAGGGGGTCTAGTTTCCAAAATGGGGTCATTTGTGGGGAGCTCCAATGTTTAGGCACACAGGGGCTCTCTAAACACGACATGGTGTCCGCTAACGATTGGAAGTAATTTGCATTTCAAAAAGTCAAATGGCGCTCCTTCCCTTCTGAGCCCTGCCGTGTGCCCAAACAGTGGTTCCCCCCCGCATATGGGGTACCAGCGTACTCAGGACAAACTGGACAAAAAGATTTGTGGTCCAATTTCTCCTGTTAGCCTTGTGAAAATTAAAAATAGTGTGCTAAAAATCATTTTTGAGGAAAAAAAAATATTTTTTATTTTCACTGCTCTGTGTTATAAACTTTTGTGAAGCACTTGGGGGTTCAAAGTGCTCCCTACACATCTAGATAAGTTCCTTAGGGGGTCTAGTTTCCAAAATGGGGTCACTAGTGGGGGAGCTCCAATGTTTAGGTGCACAGGGGCTCTCCAAATGCGACATGGTGTCCGATAACGATTGGAGCTAATTTTCCATTCAAAAAGTCAAATGGTGCTCCTTGCCTTCCGGGCCCTGCCGTGCACCCAAACAGTGGTTTATGACCACATATGAGGTATCTGTGCACTCAGGAGAAATTGCTCAACAAATTTTAGGATCCATTTTATCCTGTTGCCCAAGTGAAAATGAAAAAACTGAGGCTAAAAGAAAATTTTTGTGAAAAAAAAGTATTTTTTTTTTTTTTTTACAGATCAATTTGTGAAGTACCTGGGGGATCAAAGTGATCACTATGCATCTAGATAAGTTCCTTGGGGGGGGTCTAGTTTCCAAAATGGGGTCACTTGTGGAGGAGCTCCAATGTTTATGCACACAGGGGCTCTCCAAACACGACATGGCAACCGCTAAATATTCCAGCATATTTTCCATTCAAAAAGTCAAATGGCGCTCCTTCCCTTCTGAGCCCTGCCGTGCGCCCAAACAGTGGTTTATGACCACATATGAGGTATCGTTGTACTCAGGAGAAATTGCCCAACAAATTTTAGGATCCATTTTATCCTGTTTCCCATGTGAAAATGAAAAAATTGATGCTAAAATAAAATTTTTGTTGGAAAAATTAAAATGTCCATTTTTTCTTTCCACATTGCTTTAGTTCCTGTGAAACACCTGAAGGGTTAATAATCTTCTTGAATGTAGTTTTGAGTAGCTTGAGGGGTGCAGTTTTTAGAATGGTGTAACTTTTGGGTATTTTCTGCCATATAGACCCCTCAAAGTGACTTCAAATGTGAGGTGGTCCCTAAAAAAAAATGGTTTTGTAAATTTTATTGTAAAAATGAGAAATCGCTGGTCAACTTTTAACCCTTATAACTTCCTAACAAAAAATTATTTTGTTTCCAAAATTGTGCTGATGTAAAGTAGACATGTGGGAAATGTTATTTAGTAACTATTTTGTGTCACATAAGTCTCTGGTTTAACAGAATAAAAATTCAAAATTTGAAAATTGCAAAATTTTCTAAGTTTTCGCCAAATTTCTGATTTTTTGACAAATAAACGCAAAAATTATCAACCTAAATTTACCACTAACATGAAGCCCAATATGTCACGAAAAAATAATCTCAGAATCGCTAGGATCCGTTGAAGCATTCCTGAGTTATTACCTCATAAAGGGACACTGGTCAGAATTGCAAAAAATGGCCTGGCCATTAAGGTCAAAATAGGCTTGGTCATGAAGGGGTTAACAGTCTTCTGAACCGTAGTAACGAATTGGTGTACTCCAGGCTTAGACATGGGGTGAAATAAATCAGTATCATCAATAGAAGCAAACTTAACAGTACTCACAGAGAGAGAAAGTGTCCTTCACTTTTGGATTCAGTATAGAGTCACTTTCTTCTGAGTTTGTGCCTGAGCTCATGCTGGAAGTAAATTAAATGTTGAGAGGATAATGACTGAAATAATTCTACATAATTTGGGCATTTTGCTTTTTTACATTTTAAGTCAAAAATACTATATATGTACAAATACAATGAAAGATTTTCCCCTCGTAGCAGAAATGCAAGCTCTATTGGCCATGTGACTGGCTACTTGTAGCCATTTTGCTATATCTCTGTTCAGGGACCGTTTCTGCAGACGGACCCGTCACTCCTCCCTTGTAGTTTTGACCGCATATATTCAGCATTGTGTGTTGGATGTTTAAAAGGGAATCTTCCCTCTGATTAATGCTGACTAAACCTTGGGGAGCACAAATCAGATTCTGGCTGCAAGATTGCTGGAGCATTTCAGAGAAAATATAGCCGGGGACCATAACTGGAGACTAAACAAGCCCAGCGCCGCCCCAGATCAGCTTACCTCTGTACTTTTATTGACTATTAACATGTCTCTTACTATGGGAAAAGATTTATCAATCACCTGTAGCTGTGCCAATAAGAGCCAAATAGGGGCCGTTCTGGACTATTCTCTTCTGCACTACAGTCCTCAGCCAGATTTTCTAGCTTTTCTCTGAAACCCCAGAGCCAGGATTTATGCTGCAAACAGTTTGGACAGCATGAATCAGATGACAGGTTCCCTTAAAAAAGAAAAATCTACAGTGAAACACTATGTAAATCTCCAGTAAACTATACTGAAGATTTTAAAATCTGCAGAGGTAAGCACCCTCTTCATGTAAAATAATTTCTGGAGGCAGTGCCCTTCCCAGAGCCTGGAAGAGGTAATTTATATAAAGTGATAAAAGATTATTTCTCAACAACATGCACATATCTTTACACCAAGCACACACACACACACACACACACACACACACACACACACACACACGTGTTGGCACCACTTGAAATTGTTCCAAAAAATGATGCATTTCTCCCAGAAAATTTTTGCAATTGCACATGTTTTGTTATACATATTTATTTCCTTTGTGTATTGGACAAGAACAACAAAAAGTAAAAGAAAGGCAAATTGGACATAATTTCACACAAAACTCTAAAAATGTCCTGCACAAAATTCTTGGCACCCTCAACTTAATATTTGGTTGCAAACCCTTTGGGATAAATAACTGCAATCAATCATTTTCTATAGCCAACAACAAGCTTCTTACACCTCTCAACAGAAATTTTTGACCACTCTTCTTTTGCAACCGCCTCCAGCTCTCATATTTGAGGGGTATCTTCTCCCAACAGCAATTTTTTTTTTTTAAACCATAAGTTTTTATTGAATTATAACAATAAAAATTGAACATACAAATTATGGGTAGTATTATTCATTTTCATTTTTGTCCAGTCAGTTATCCTTAATAGTAAATAATTGTCTATATTCTGACTTCCAGTTTCCAAATATTAATCAATATGTAACATCGAAACCCCAATGATTGTACCTCTACTTTGACACCAGATGGACGCGAGCACCAGCATTCCCCTTTTCCTAATCTCGCCTGGAATCGGAGTAATCCAACCACTTCCCCCATGTGACTTCAAACTTGTACCCTCTATTGTTACTGATTGCTATCATCCTCTCCATACTGCAATTATGTCGCATCTTGGCCCTTAGTTCTTGAGCAGTCGGTACCTGCGACGTTTTCCATTTGCTCGCGATGCACACTCTTACCACTGTCAAGAATTGTATGGTTATTATTACGTCGTTGTGGTCCATGTCTTCCAGACCTATGGACAGCAAGGCAGTTTCGGGCCCCAGTTCCACACTGTAACCCAGTATCGAGCTTAAGCACTGTTGTGTCTCTGTCCAAACTGGTTGAATCAGCCCACACTCCCACGAGATGTGAAGCAATGAGCCCGGCTGTTTGTTACACCTCCAACACGTGTCTAAGATTTGAGGATATATTTTCTGTAAGCGTTCTGGTGTATAATACCATCTGTATAGAATTTTCCTTGATGTTTCCAAGTGATTAATACAGTGAGACTTTTTTTGTGTATTTGAAAAGAGTAATCCCATTGTTCTTCCCGGAATTGTGTTTTCAAATCAATTTCCCATTTCCCCACAAAAGGTAGGGAGTGCGGGCTGCGTGTGTCATTCAGGACCTCATACGCCCTTGATATTCCCCCTTTTGTGTCTTTGTTAACCTCAAAAAAATTTTCATATGGTGAGACCAACTCCTGTTGTTCTGTTTTAACACTTGATAATAAGTGTCTGATTTGGAGGTATTTGTAAAAGTCCCTCGTTTACCCCAAAACCGCTAACGAGATCACCAAACAGTCTAAGTTCCAAGGTGTTCATAATGTCTCCTACTTTAATTATTCCTTTTGAGATCCAGTCTCCCAAATCTATATTTTGGATCAAGTTACCCACAATATTCATTGGAAGCTTATGTATTTTCGTGGGGAGTAATTTCTGAACTATCGTCTGCATTAACCAAGTCTTCGCGCCTGCTCGTATTGTGGGGTGTCCTGGCAATTGCTCTTTTTTGGCCAAACGGAGGTGCCACATATATGAGGCCATAGAGGGGTGCCCCACTATTTGCGCTTCCAATTTTACCCAGGCCTTTGGAGAGTTCCCATCCCACCAGTATCTTAGTTGATCTAGCATCGTGGCTCGGTAGTATGCGCGTACACATGGGCATCCTAGCCCCCAAATTTTATTGGCATGAACAAGAATTTCGCTGATACTCTCGCTCTTTGTTGGTTCCATATGTAATTCATTAAAGCTGATTGGAGCCTGTGGAGGGTATGTAGTGGAACTTGGATAGGCAGGTTGCGAAAATAATAAAATTTGGGGTAATACCATCATTTTTACCACTGATATCCGGCCTAACCAGGATATCATTGCCTTGGGAAATGATTGTATTTCCTTATGGATATTTTGCAATAAATGTGCATAATTTATTTTCCCCAGGTTTTTGATCGGGTAAGTTAATTGAATCCCTAGGTATGGAATTGTGTCAGCCTTCCAAGTCAGTGGATATTGTTCCATTAGTTTTTGTTTTGTGGCCTGTGGGATGCCCATATCAAGAATTAAACATTTACTTAAATTAATTTTATAATAGCTAGCTTGCCCGAATTGGGTAATTAGTCTGAATATATGGGGCAGGGAGACCTCAGGATTCGTGACGCATAGTATGACGTCGTCAGCAAAAAGACCTATCTTACTCTCCACAGCGCCCACGCTGATCCCGGAGATTTCTTTCTCCATTCTTATAGCTTGGGCAAACGGTTCCATCAATAGGACGAATATCAATGGGGAGAGAGGGCACCCCTGCCTCGTTCCATTTGTGATATTAAAACCCGGAGACAGGTACCCGTTTGCATATACCTGGGCTGAGGGCCTAGAATATAGTGCCATAATGGAAGATAGAATGGGTCCCCCAAAACCAAAGTATCTAAGCGTCCTCTCCATAAATCCCCAGTGGATTCTGTCAAACACCTTCTCCGCGTCCAGTGACAGGAGCAGCGAAGGCGTTCGACCCCCCTCCACCTCAGCAATTAAATCGATAAGGCGTCTGGTTCCGTCACTGGTTTGTCTATTTTTGACAAATCCAACTTGATCCCAGTGGATCAGCTCAATATTCAAGAGCGAAATTGGCCGAAAGTTCGCTGGGGTGTCTGGGTCCTTTCCTGGCTTGGGCAAGGTAATAATATGAGCGTTCAGCATTTCTACTGGGAAGGCACTGTTCTTGGTAGCCTCGTTGAACACTCTCACCAAGTAAGGGGAAATTGAGTTTTTATACTTTTTATAGTAGTCGTTTGGAATGCCATCTGGTCCTGGGGCCTTATGTAATTTCAAGGTATCAATAGCTCTATGAATTTCCAATATTGTGAGTGCCTGAGATAGGGTTTCTTTCTGTGTGGGTGATAATGTTGGTAAGCTTACCGAGTCTAAGAATGTCCCTATTTCTGCATCACTTGGTTGGTGGGTTCGGTCATCTCCTTTTAAGTTGTATAGGGTTTCATAATAATTAGCAAATTCGTTTGCGATTCGCTGAGGGTCTATTATTTTTCCCTTATTGGGGCCATTTAAATATGGGACAGGGGATTTTGCCGCGCGTATTTTCACCTGTTTGGACAATAATTCCCCGGATTTATTTCCATGCCAATAATATTTCATTTTGAGCTTTTGGAGGGCCTGCTCGTATGTGTGTAAATTAAGCTCATGTAGCTGTTTGTGTAGATCTGAAATCTCTGCCGCTCTTGTGGGTGAGTTGGATTGCTTGTGTATGCTATGTAAACTTCCCAACTTGGTTTGGATATCATTTACTGCAGTTTGCGTAGTTTTTTTGTAGTGAGAGGCCTGTTTTATAAAATGCCCCCTCATGACTGCCTTATGTGCACACCATAGAGTTGTGTCCGATACTTCTCCGTTGTCATTTTGTATAAAATAATCGTGGATGGATTGTTGCGTTTGTGATGCATAAGTGAGGTGGTTCAGGATATAGGTGTTAAGCCTCCAAATTGGATATCTATCTGTTTTGTGCTTCTCCTCTATTTCTAATGTGATAGGAGCATGGTCGCTCCAAGTTATATTTCCTATTTTAGCAGTTAACACTCGTGGGATTACTGTTTTATCAACTAGAAAAAAATCAATTCTCGTGTAGGTATTATGCGGGTGGGAAAGAAATGTGTAATCTCGTGTGGATGGGTTTTTTAGACTCCAAATGTCGTATAATTCTTGCATGTGAAACAGTTTTGTAAGTGTCCTAGAGTTGAGTTTATTCGATCTAGATGTGGAATCCATGTTGGTCCACAACGCTACATTGAAATCCCCTACTAGTATTAGAGAGTCTTTCTTGACTTTGATGGCTTTTACTATTGTCTTCTTGATGTGAGTATATTGTCCTTTGTTGGGGGCATATATGGTTACCAACGTGTATGGAATATTGTTGATTAAACATTGCAATATAATGTATCTTCCATGAGGATCTATAATTTGGTTGGCTTGGGAAAAGGCCACAGAGTCCCTTATTGCGATTGACACCCCACCTTTTTTTCTATCCGCCGGCGCCAGAATCACGTGTGGGAATCTTTTATGTTTTAATCTACTTGTGTCTTCACTGTTTAAATGAGTCTCCTGTACACACAATATGTCTGCATTGTTCCTCAGTGCTTCTTTCCATAAGATTGACCTCTTGTATGGGGAATTTAGGCCTTTGGCATTCACAGATAAGAATTTAATCACCATCTATGAATGTGGTCAAGATTGCCGAGTGTCTCTGCTGTGTATATTTTATCCCCCTTGTCTTGTGTGTACTGGTGGGGTAGATTAATTTAGTGTCATACTCATTTACCGCGTTTCTTCTCCTATGGTAGTTTTTTGGAACCTGCTGTACGTGTTTTGTCCCTCTTCCCATGTGTGGGCCTACAGAGCATGGTGTCAAACATACAATCTCATACTCATCCGGGACACTGGTGCCCACAGACATTGCTTGTTCAAATTGCTTCTAGCCCCCCTTTCCCACCCCTGTAGATCCGACTGGAAAATGCTGCCACTGTGGATAAAGAAAAAAATAAGCACAAACACAAATAACATTCAAACTAATAACTATGCTCTCAAAGGCACAAATACAGGGAGCCCGTGCAGGCTGCCTGTCACGGGTATCATGAGCCCAGCAGAAGTCTAACGGACCAGATGCGGCCTGGGCTCTGACATATGTCCCAAAAAAGAACCGAGAACAGAAAAAGTACCGGGTCCGGAGAAAAACATAAAATAAAACCATAGAAAATAAGAAAAAAATCAAAAAAGGTTTCATGTAAGATCTCAGTGTGAAGAAAAAAACAAAAAAACAGAAGGTCAGAAAATCCTGGTAAATAATCTATGTCCAAGTCCCGATAGCCGTATCCGATGGGGTCCTGCCATAAGTGACCCCTGGCTTCTCAGACCCGGACTGTCTTTCCCCAAAGGGGCTTGCTGCTCTCAACTTGTATAACCAAAAAACGAAACCATAAGAGCTCCCCTGAAAAGTGTTAACTAACAGAGGACCCCTCCAGGCCTCCATATCCTGTTCCGTGAGACTAAACCAGTTCCTCGTTGCATGCTGATCACGCTTGGGACCATTCCTCCAAAATTGGTCGTGGTAGTGGGTTTCTTTCTTGGCCTTCCCTAGCGTTAAAAGGAAGATTCCATTCCTTGCAAAGGCGTAAAGCTTGCTCCGGGATGTTCACCACATGCTTGCGCCCATCTTTTGTTATTACCAGCTTCACTGGGAACCCCCATTTGTACGGGATATTGTGTTCCCTCAGGATCCCCGTGCATGATGAAAATGCTCTCCTGCGTGCTAGGGTGAAAGCTGATAAATCTGCATATATAGATATATCTTTAAAGCGGTCGGGCAGAGACGGCGGGTTTCGAGCAGCCTCCATCACCTTCTCTTATGTGAAAGAAATGGATTCTAACTATAACGTCTCTCGGTATCGCGGTCGGGAGATGGTTTGGCTTGGGAAGCCTGTGGGCCCTGTCCATGATCAAATCAAGCTGTGCGGTGTCCGGCAACATGCATGAGAAATAATCAGTAAGGAATTCTTTGAGGTCTTCAGTTTTCACCGTTTCTGCAATGCCTCTCAGACGGACGTTGTTGCGGCGAGATCGGTCTTCCATATCGCTACTTTAAGTTTAAGTGCATCTACCTCTTCTTCCATGGACACCACTGAGTCCACCACCTCGTTATGCGCAGTGGTCAACTCCGCCATCTTATCTTCTATGTGGGACGTGCGTTCTCCTATAACATTAATGTCCCTTTGCATAGATCTAAGCATGTTTTGCATGTCTTTTTTAAAGGTAGACATTATTTCAGACATAAGTTGTCTCATAGTGTGCTCAGTTAATGGTTCTCCAGCAGTAGCTAGTGCAATGCTCTGCCTGTATTCTGTGGGGCTGCTTGTGGCCTTCAGGCCTCTTCTAGGAGGGGAGGCCTGGGGCTGGATTTCTGGGTCCTCCCCCTGGTCCCTGTCTTCCTGAGCCGTGGGGACCCCGGAGTTAGCTCCTTCATGATCCTCCCTGCCATAGTCAGATAGGCTGCTCCCCTTGCGTTTCCCCTCCGCAGTCCCCCATGGAGTCTCTCCTACCTCTCCCCGTATGCGTGGGGCGGCTGGACGCTGTACCTCCATGCCGCGCCAATGCTTCCCAGCGCCATTTTGCTCGCTCTCCGCTGCCGGGTAGAACTGGGTGAGTTTAAGGGGGCTTTTCCTCCACCTGCCTCTGCTGCTGCGTAAATCTTTCATGGCCCCACACTCCCGCTGCCTTCCGCTGTCCGTCGGGTCTGGAGCGCTGCTGTAAGTAGCTGTGTGCCGCTTTATGGGGTCAGTATGCACCGGAGAAGCTCTACTGTGCTTCTTTCTCCATGTGCTGCTGGCCACGCCCCCCAACAGCAATTTTAAGACCTCACCACAGGTCTTCAAATGGTATTTAGATCCAGACTCATTGCTGGTCACTTCAGAAGTATCCAATGCTTTGTTTCAATTAGTTTCTGGGTGCTTCTTGAAGAATGTTTGTTGTCATTGCCTTGCTGGAAGACTCATGATCTAGGACACAAACCCAGCTTTCTGACACAGGGCACTACATTGCGACCCATATTCTGTTGGTAATCTTCAGATTTTATGATGCTTGGCACACAGTCAAGCCACCCCATGCCAGCGGCACTGAAACAACCCCAAAACATCTTTGAACCATCACAATATTTGACTGTGGGTTCTGTATTCTTTTGATAGTAGGCCTCATTCTGTTTACAGTAAACAGTAGAATGATGTGCTTTACCAAAAAGCTCTGTCTTAGTCTCATCTGTCCATAAGACACTTTCCCACAAGGAACTTGGCTTACATGTTGGCAAACTGCAGTACATGGGTTGTAAACTTCTTGATTATGTTGCGCACCATGGACAAAGGAACATCGAAATCCCTGGAGATGGACTTGCAACCTTATGATTGTTACAAGTCCTTAGACCGTTCTCTATTCCTCTTTCTGTTCTCCATGCTTAATAAAATTCAAAAGCGAAATGGGGTCTTATCCAAATAACAAAAAAAGGGAAGAGGTAAATGAGCTCCCTTCATAGAGTTGTGTGACACACAGCCACTAAAAATACTTGTAGTCAAGATGCTGCAGCTTCCATACGGCAGTGTCAGGGAAAAAAAATTGCCCAGGCAATCGAAGAATTCTGCCCCAACTGGAAAAATGACATCCACGTTCATGTATAAAATACTGGTCTATTGTCAGCACGTCTCAGAGTCACACTGACTCCTTCTTCAGGACACCCATAAAAAAATAAAGGAGCTCCATGCTTAGTGTGGCAGTCACACAATGCAAAGATTGAGTAAATGTCTCCACTTTTTATCTGGTTTTAGGTATGATTTTCATATTACCCACACCTTACTTGCCACAGATGACTTTGAACGAGCATCAGATGCTTGAAACAAAGTTGTTTACTCACAATTTTGGAAAGGTGCCAACAATTTTATCTGGTCATTTTTGGGGTTTGTGTAAAATGATGTCCAATTATCCAGTTTTTTTTGTGCTGTACCAACACAAACTACTGAAATAAACAGGGGTATAACAAAACATGTGTAATTGCAATAATATTCTGGGAGAAATACTTCATTTCCTGGAACATTTTCAAGGGTACGAACACTTTCGGCCATGACTGTATACTTACCAGGAGCTCTTACATTCTGATATTCTCACTAATATATACTACCAGGAGCTCATACATTCTGATGTTGTCCATAATATATACCACCAGGCGCTCATACATTCTGATGTCCTCACTAATATATACCACCAGGAGCTCATATATTCTGATGTTGTCCATAATATATACCACCAGGAGCTCATACATTCTGATGTCCTCACTATATATACCACCAGGAGCTCATAAATTCTAATGTCCTCACTAATATATACCACCAGGAGCTCAAAAATTCTGATGTCCTCACTAATATATACCACCAGGAGCTCAAATTCAGATGTCCTCACTAATATATACCACCAGGAGCTCATACATTCAGATGGCCTCACTAATATATACCAAGAGCTCACACATTTGATGTTGTCCCTAATATATACCGCCAGGAGCTCATACATTCTGATGTCCTCACTAATATATACCACCAGGAGCTCATACATTCTGATGTTGTCCATAATATATAACACCAGAAGCTCATACATTCTGATGTCCTCACTAATATATACCACCAGGAGCTCATAAATTCTAATGTCCTCACTAATATATACCACCAGGAGCTCATAAATTCTGATGTCCTCACTAATATATACCACGAGGAGCTCAAACATTCAGATGTCCTCACTAATATATACCACCAGGAGCTCATACATTCTGATGTCCTCACTAATGCCAGGAGCTCATAAATTCTGATGTCCTCACTAATATATACCACCAGGAGCTCAAATTCTGATGTCCTCACTAATATATACCACCAGGAGCTCAAACATTCGGATGCCCTCACTAATATATAACAGGAGCTCATACATTCTGATGTCCTCACTAATATATACCACCAGGAGCTCATACATTCTGATGTCCTCACTAATATTTTCCACCAAGAGCTCATACATTTAATGTTGTCCCTAATATATACAACCAGGAGCTCATACATTCAGATGTCCTCACTAATATATACCACCAGGAGCTCATACATTCTGATGCCCTCACTAATATTTTCCACCAAGAGCTCATACATTTGATGTTGTCCCTAATATATACCACCAAAAGCCCATACATTCTCATGTCAAAGACCTGAACCTGTCAAAGACTGAACTCCTTGTGTTTCCTCCCGCTACTAATGTACCTATACCCGACATTGCCATTTCCGTGTGTGGTTCTACTATTACTCCTCAGCAACATGCACGCTGTCTTGGGGTCATACTTGACTCTGAGCTTTCCTTTGTCCCCCACATCCGATCAATGGCTCGCTCTTGTTATCTGCACCTCAAAAACATTTCTAGAATTCGACCTTTTCTTACTTTTGACTCTGCAAAAACTCTTACTGTTTCTCTTATTCATTCTCGTCTCGACTATTGTAACTCCCTTCTAATCGGTCTCCCTCGTACCAAACTCTCCCCCCTCCAATCTGTCTTGAATGCAGCTGCCAGGATCATATTCCTCGCCAATCGTTACACCGATTTCTCTACCTTGTGCCAGTCATTACACTGGCTACCCATCCACTCCAGAATCCAGTACAAACTTATTACCCTCACCCACAAAGCCCTCCATGGCTCAGCACCACCCTACATCTCCTCCCTTGTTTCAGTATACCGTCCTACCCGCGCCCTCCATTCTGCTGATGACCTGAGGTTAGCATCCTCAATAATCAGAACCTCCCACTCCCGTCTTCAAGACTATACACGTGCTGCGCCAATTCTTTGGAATGCACCCAGGTCAATACGATTAGTCCCCAATCCCCACAATTTTAAGCGTGCCCTGAAAACGCATTTATTCAGACTGGCCTATCGCCTCAAAATATTAACCTAATCTATCCCTGTGTGGCACAGCCAAAAGTTTTTTTACCATAACCAGGTTCCCCGCATCATGTTCCCACATTCTTTATGCATCCATTAGCCCTCTGCATCCGTACTGTTACACACTTAACATTATGGCTGGTCCATACAATCAGGGCAACTGTTACCACCCACCTTTCGTGTCTCCCCTTTTTTCCTCATAGATTGTAAGCTTGCGAGCAGGGCCCTCATTCCTCTTGGTATCTGTTATGATCTATGTGATTATTGTTATGCTGTAATGTATATTGTCTGTACAAGTCCCCTCTGAAATGTAAAGTGCTGCTGAATATGTCAGCGCTATAGAAATAAAATTTATTATTATTATGTCCTCACTAATATATACCACCAGGAGCCCATACATTCTTGGCACAATCACACAAACTGAGACACACACACAGATCCAAAAACAGACGCACACACTCTAGAGGACTTACAACTAGTCCATCACCTCAGTTCTTCTGACTCCCGCAGAGTACAAGATCTGTAGTGATATCACAGTCACATGATCGTGATCTCACCAAGGTCCTGAAGTAGCCTCCACATCAGACACTACACTGATAATGACACTATCAGTTTAGTAGCTCCTGCTGTAGAGAGTGGGAGCCCAAGGCAATTACTCAGTTTGCATTTGTATTGCTATAGATATATGTGTATACTTTTTAATATACTGACATATGCATCTGATGTATGGCTAAATGTGATATAAATAGAGCTTTAATTCAACATGTTATAAATCTAACAGGCTCACAATCTATCTGGCAATTCTGGAGTATACAAATCAGTTTACAATATATTCTGCATGTCACTATTTGCACAATCTTGGTATGGATTTACAAGGGGCAGATGTTGCAGAAATCCATGTGCTTGCAGCCAATACAACTCCATTCAACAGAGTGAAACTTTTGCAAATGCCATTCAGAAGAATAGGACAGTGAATACTTGTACTATAAAAACTTACGGCTGGCCAGACGTGGACGGAAGAGCTTCCTGTAAAATGTAAAACAAGGAATTTGTTACACCCTGTGCTTTACAGAGAATATATGCATTATAATTTGTACCATCTCTTATTAGATCTTGTTCACAGAGAGAAGTTTTACACTTGACTTTCAAGGCTAACTAATACTAGATACCATGGTGATTAAAATAACGTCACACTTTTTCTCTGCAGTCTCATTGTTGCATATACTACAGTTAACAGGTTAATGGGGTTGTCCAATAAACAACATTTATCACATATCCATAGATGATTGACATAAGATTGCTGGGAGTCTGGCTGATGAAATTCCCACTGATCCGGAAAATGGGGGGTCCAAAGTGACAAGTGTGAAGGAAGCGTTTCTGAGCATGTATGAAGATTGCTCCACAAATTAATAACTCTTATTATAGACAGCTAATGGGCAGGTTTTGGGAAAGGGGTAAAACATGCTCATTAACAGTTCATTTACATTACACAGTTCACTTTGGGACTCCAATTCAGAGGGGGTCCTAGCAGGCATACATTTATTACCTACCATGTGGATAGGGTTTATGGGACAATCCATTTACAAGTGGTTTAGCTTTTCAATTACAGTATTAACCCCTTAATAACAGAGCCAATTTGCTACTTAATGACCAAGCCAATTTTTACAATTCTACGAAACAATCACTGACCTCAGGGAGACCAGTCAAAGAAAACACTGCGGCAGCCGGCAAAAGGCGCTCAATCAGTGAAATCCTAGTTGCAATGCTCCTTGGGAAATACGAATATGCAAATAAAGTCCGTGGTCCCTCATTTGGGACAGTGAGGGAAGGCATTACTGATGAGTTATGTATTGTAATCATGGAGTGGCCCAGAATACAGGACGATTTTCCCTCCTCACTAGTTTCACTTTCCATAGATCACTGTTCAGCGTGTGTCTGGGGGAGGAGCAGCTGCTCTCTGCACTGAGGCTGCTAGAGGGGGAGGATTTGTTACTGTGTGAAGAGGGCTTCTTCATGTGGACGGGGAGGGCCTGTAGCTATGGAGGGTGGGGTTGTTGCTATAGAGGGCATGTTTGGAGTAGAGTAGGAGGTTACGACTAGTTCTCATTTCAATGCCATAACACACCCCCCCTTGGACGTTCTGTTCAGAATATCTAGAAAACTGTGCAAACTAGTGACAGAAAGTCTGCTGTGGTGTTTTCTTTTCCTTTTATGTGCAGAGCTGTTAAAGACAGGAGATGTTGCTCTGCCCATTGGAACAGCCGTTCTGCTACCTCTATCAGGGGCCTGGAACGAGTCCCACCTTGGTGGTTGATGTAAGCCACGGTGACCTGATTGTCAGAGAATATTCGAACATGGTGACCCTGTAGATACACATAAAGGTTTTTGACTGCCTGCTCTACGGCTGTTAGCTCTTTCAGGTTGGAGGACATTTCCAACTGATGGCATTCCCACTGGTCCTGGATCAAGATTTCTCCCATGTGGGCCCCCCAACCCATAGGGCTTGCATCTGTGGGGACTACCCGGGTTACGGCATATTCCCAGGGCACCCATCTGGCTAGATTGTTCTCATCTAGCCACCACTCAAGGGATCTCAAAGTATGTTGGGACAGAAACAACTGGCCTTCTAGATAACCGCCCAGCATCTTTCGATGGCGTAAAACCTCGCCCTGTAGTACCCTTGTATGGTCCCGGGGATGCAGGATGAGAGAGAACCCAGGAGGGACATTGCTTTCCTGAGAGACATGGTAGGGCTATTGGAGGCTTTAAAGACCTGCTGACGTAGCAAACTAATTTTTCGGGTGGAAGACGACACTCCTGATTCTGCGAGTCTAGGGTTAAGCCCAAGAACTGCTGGACTTTCATGGGCTGTAGGTGGGACTTCTTAATGTTTAATAGCCACCCTAACCGCTCCAGAGCTGATTTTGCTTTTTGCAATTGATCCAGACAATGGACTGCTGTTTTGCCTATAAGGAAGTCATCCAGGTAAGGGATTATTAGGATGTCTGCTTTCCGCAGATGGGCCATAACTTACGCTATAACTTTAGTGAACACCCGGGAGGCGACTGCTATACCAAAGGGAAGTGCGACATATTGAAAATGCTGTAACGACCCCTGTAAATGAACTGCCACTCTAAGGAAACGCTAATGAGACGCATAGATGGGTATATGGTAATAAGCGTCTTTTAAATACAACACCACCATAAAACAATTTTCAAACAGTAATTTTATTGTGGAACTGATCGTTTCCATTTTGAAAGGTCGAATGACCAGGTATCTGTTGAGTGTCTTCAGGTTGATTATGGTCCTGTAAGAATTATCCGGTTTACGGACCAAAAATAGAGGGGAGTAGAAGCCTTCGCCCTTCTCCGCCTCTGGTACCTTTATCAGTACTCCCTTCTGACATAGGTCAACAACTTCGGTCTCTAGGGCAGTCTGTTCTGCCAGAGAAGACCTGAGCGGGGTGACCCTAAAACTGTTCTGGGGACACTGGCAAATTCTAGCTTTAGGCCTGAGGCTACCAACACCAGGATCCAGTTACTGTTTGAGATCCGCGACCAGGCTTGGCAGAAGGCCGATAGTCTAACTCCCACCGGGGCCTCTAGTCATTGGGGAGGTTTCTTGGTCTCACGGGATGCTTCCTGGCGTCCCCCTCCAAACATAAACCCGGTACTTTTTTTCTTTTTATCTTGCATTTCGGCGCGCACGGCGCACCGTCAAAAGTGCGCAGCACGCTACTTTCACACTGGCAGCGCATGATCTGCGCACCCTATGCTAAAGATAGGGTGCGCCGATCGCATGCGTGCAAATGCGATAGTAGGCGGTGATCCCGGATGGGGAGAGCAGGGAGCCGGATCGGGGCGGGGCTTACCGACGCAGTGCGCAGCGTTGTTTCAACGCTAATGTGAAACCAGCCTTAGGAAGTATGCCTGGTATTTTTTTGGGGACTACGCCCCCCTTTTTTTTTTTTTACCGTCTGCCGTATGCATGACTGGCACAGCCTTTTAGGGTAGGCATCCGGCAAGGGGCATTTGCAAAGGGCGCATTCCCTGTTTTTTGCCTTGTCAGCGCATTTCTTCCCCTATAGGAGGAAAACATAAGGGGAAACACTGCATCAGGGCACATTCACGAAGATCTCTTACCCTGAGCAGAAGGCGTAGGTACCGGATCACGGGGGAGGGAAGGGGGCGAGCTGGATCCTTCGGCCTGGAGGAACTTCTATGGCCGGATTGTCCAGTTCGTTTTTTCCTTTTGCTGGGAGCTGGTTTGGGACCTCAGAGCAACGTTCCTGCTCTCGGTCCAGCTGGGCCACGGGAGCTTCCGGCTCGTCCATTCCTGCACCTGAGCTGAAGTCACTCTGCAGTGCTTCTGTGCCCCTTTTCTTCCCCCCGGCAATCCGGGTTCAACGGTGTCATGGCCAGGGGCTGATTCTCGCCCCCCCCCCCAACGTCCATGGGTACTTCCCCCTGCGCGCCGCCTCCCCCCGCCCCTGCCGGCGCCCGCGCCGCTGCACCCGGCGACGCACGGGGAGAAAAAGCCGGCCGGCATCCGACTTACGGTCCGGCGCTACTGGCCCCGACCCCCGCCGACCACGTCACTTCCGGTCTGGGTGATCGCCCGACCCCGCACAGCGCACCCCGCACGCCACCGCCGCACGCCCCGACCTGGACGAAGGGAGACCGCACCAGCAGGACTAAGGGGGGGGCCATACTTACCCACCGGCGCCGGCCCAGGAGACGGGCATCCGCCGGACCCCGCTCTCACCTGCCCCGCACACTGACGTGGACGTGGAACCCTACCCGGGCCACTGTGGCGCTTCCAGGGGACTCCGCACTGCCCGAGGTAGGAGACACCTCCCCGCTACTTGAGTCGGACAGCCGGCCTGGGGATTCCTTCGTCCATGATGGCATGATCTGTAGGGAGTCCTGTCCTTCCAGGAACAGGAAACCAACTGATGCGTGGGAGAGGTGCCGCCCTTATGTATCTGTAGGATTTCCTGTTCCTGGAGGGCGGATCCCCTCTCTCAGGTGGTGTTGTCATGGACGACCGAATAAACTTTTTTTTTTTTTTTTTTAGGGACCACTTCACATTCGAAGTCACTTTGAGGGGTGCACATCACAGAAAATACCCAAATGTGACACCATTCTAAAAACTGCACAGCTCAAGGTGCTCAAAACCACATTCAAGAAGTTGTTCCATTTACAGGAACGGAAGCAATGTGGAAGGAAAAAATGAACACAACTTTTTTCATAAATGTTTTACTTCAGAACTAATTTTTTTTTTATTTTCAGAAGTGTAAAAAGAGAAAATGAACCACAAAATTTGTTGTGCGATTTCTCCTGAATACAGAGATACCCCATATGTGGGGGTAAACCACTGTTTGGGCGAAAGGCAGCGCTCGGAATGGAAGGAGCTAAATTGAATTGCTGGTGGTGGCTGCCCAAGTGTAGGCTGTGGGGGAGATGTATTCTTAGTGTCCCTATATAACCCATTGTTCCCATGTCCCCCAATGAAGTGTCTGAGAAATTACACTTTTACTGACTACTGGAATCTCAGAATTATTCATGCCCTTCATGACAAGAGTCTTTAAAACTTAGTAGAGTCTGTTTTTCGAACAGCGTGAACATGCTTCTATTTTGCATGTATACCAACTTGACGCCAATTCATTTCTATTGGTTTAGTTTTGTGCCTGCAGAAGTGTAGGATGTCTTAGAGTTTTGGCATGGAGACATTCAATGTTCAGTACGGGACTTTCATGTGCACACTAAAACCTCACAGCCTGCTACCACCACATCTTGCTGCAGGTCTTTTCTAGTCATTCGAGGGGTTTGGACCATCTGCTGCTTCAGCAATCTGGTGTCAGTCGGTGATACCTTCTTCTGCCTGCCACATCCATGTAATGTAGCCAGTGTTCCTCTAAGGCCGTGGTCACACTTTCAAGTGCAATGCGAGAAACTTGCACGAGTCTCTCGCCTCAATACCCAGCACTGCCACCGGCACTCAGGACTGGAGCGTTCAGCTGCATAGAAATACATGCAGTCGCACACTCCGGTCCCGAGTGCCGACGGCAGTGCCAGGTATTGAGGCGAGAGATTTGCGCGACTTTCTCGCATTGCACTCGCAAGGGTGACCCCGGCCTAACTCTTAATTTGTGATTTCTGCTTCCAACTGTTTCACTAGGAAAGAGGATTCCAGCAAGTGTGAGGAGGGTAAAAATCCATGTTTATTGATTAATTTTAACAAACAGAAGAGCTTTGATTACAGGTCTTGTCAATAATACAGATGTTAAAAAACTGACTGGCACAGCTAGACTAGTGTGAATAGGTGCATACCAGGAGCAGCTACCTCCATATACAATATACAAAAAAAAGGTTGCACTCAATTACGCTAAAGCATGTCAACGTGGATTATATTAAATTTTCAGTATATTGTATAAGGAGGTAGCTGCTCCTGGTATCCACCTAGTCACACTAGCCTAGATGTGAGTTGTTTTTTTGTTATTTGAATGATAGCTTACTGACAGAGCACTCCGCCATTCACCAGGTGATGATTTTAATCACAGCAGGTCCCAACTTACCCATAAATGCAGGCTTTACTGACAGAGGGGTCCACATTCATCCAGGAATTCAGACATCAGCCTTAGGCCGGGATCACACATGCAAGAAACTCGGATGAGTCTTGCATCTTAATACCTGGCACTGCCGCCGGCAGTCGGGACCAGAGTGTGCGGCTGCATGTCTTTCTATGTAGCTGAATGCTCCGGTCCCCAATGTCGGCGGCAGTGCCGGGTATTAAGATGCGAGACTTGTCTGAGTTTCTCGAATGTGTAATCCCGGCCTTAGAGAGGTATTCACACAAGTCAGACTTTTGATACCACCTTGACGATGGTTGATGGGCAGATATAATTTGGCCAAATTTTATTCAAAGCGTCTCATATTTTTTCCTAATACTCCAAAGCCATATTGCTATTCAAATTTCATATATTCCACATTGACATGCTTTAGCACAATAGAGTGTAACCCTTTATTTTATATTGTCTATAATACATACTGTTACTTTAAGATACTAAGCATCACTTCGAAAAGTACTGACCTCACTGTCTTCAATTTCAGCGGAATCAATCGCTAACAGGAGGGTGGTTTCTTGCTGATCATCACTTTGCACATTCTGCATGGCAGGATGTGGATCAACTGCACAAAAAAAATAGAAACAGAAATAACGTTATATGATAGAAAACATCCTGAATATGATGGAATGGTGTTAGGAAAACTCACTAAATAAAACAAATATATCCAAAAGATCAGTTTAGGAGGGGTGACCCATTTGGCTTTGGGACTGTGGATTTTGCTTGAATGGTTTGGGTGCCATGTCACTTTTCTAGAACAATTGAGTTCTCAGCAACAAGAATAAGGGAAATTTTAGCCACAACAGACAAAGACACTGCATTCATTGACTTTTTATGTGAGGGGATCTGTTTTGTTTTGAGACACAATGCATTTAAATTTCAGAATACTAGGTACCTACAACAGGTCGGGACCGCGATGGGGACTCCGGTGGCGCGCACTTTCGCCAATCTTGTTTTGGCTGTTTTGAAAACAGGTATATCTATTCACTTTCTAACGTCTTTTTGAAACACATCAAGATGTATATTAGATATGTGGACGATGTATTCATTGTGTGGGACGGCCCCCCAGATGTATTTGACAATTTTGTGGAGTATCTTAACAATTTAGGTGACATGAATATGTCATTTACTTCCAAATTTGGGGGCACCTCAATTGAAATTTTGGATTTTTTTTAGTGGTTAGAGAGTGTTCTCTCTTTACTTCAGTTTGTCGTAAACTATCATCCACTAATGCCATGCTTCACATACATGAAATGTATGCTTCACATACATTTCATGTAAAAAGGGTGATAACTGTCATAGACAGTTATCACCCTTTTTACATGAAAAATTCTTTACCGTATAGTCAGTTTCTTAGACTAAAACGTATAAATAATACCCAGAAAGGCTTTGTTGACCAATCACGAGAATTATATAACAGATTTTTGAAGAGGCGTTACCCTGAAAACCTGCTAAAAAAAAATACAGAACAGGTTTAATCAGAACTCAAGTGGTGAGGCGAATAAAAGGGTTAATTGCAAGAAGGATGAAAAGAGGTTTGTTTTTTCGTTTGATTTTGGTCCTATGGACGGTGCAGTCAGGTCTGCAGTCTGTAAAAATTGGCACATTTTAAGTCACGATACTGATTTATCAGAAGTGGTGGAGAGAGGACCCCTTTTTGCTTGTAGGAAAAGTGTCAGTTTAAAGGACATTCTTGTACATAATCATATGGAAGATCCACACAGCAATTGGCTCAATTTGATGCCCCCGAAAGGTAATTATCGATGTGGGCATCGTCCGTTTTGTTCTCACACATTCTTGACCGTTGTTTATGTATAGGTGTCGTAACTCATTATGTTACTGATTTTATTTCATGCAAAACCACCCATGTTGTTTATGTTTTATTTTGTTCTTGCAAGTTTTTTTATATATGGAAAACTATACGTCCTCTTTTATCTTAGGTTTAGGGAGCACTTCAATTCTATTTTGACAGGCAAAGGGGTCCCTAGACTTATTAACCATATGAGACAAGCACACGGTGGCAGTCCCGATGCATTATCATTTGCTGGCATAGAAAGGGTTACTTTACCCTCACAGGGGGGTGATCTGAATAGGAATTTATTGAAACGAGAGGCCAGGTGGATTATGCAAACCCGTGCTTTAGAGCGTACGGGACTCAATGAGTGGATTGATGTGTCTGGTTTTTTGTGAAAGTGAAAAAAAAAATTTTTTGTAAAGAAGTTTTTTTTCTTGTGAATAATCATTTTTTCGCCTCTTTCTGGCTTGTGGGTTTTTCTCTTTTTCCTTTTGTATTTATGGTACTATTATATATATTATATATTTTTGTTTTCACTTATGTGAACTATGTATATATATTTTTTTTGTTGATTACTCAGCAGGTGAGCGGCACCGATGTGAGGGGTCTCGACTCTTGGTTGCGGGTATTTCCTCCTTGGCCAGCTGCAGCTCACCATGTAACCTGTGGAAGCGCCTTTGCAGTGTGAAACGATCGTCGATGCTATCTCCTTTTTGCACCCGTTCTCCCTATGATATGCTTTTATAATAAAGCCTTGACTACACTACCCGGTGAGTGCCGTTCTTTTCTACTATTTTTTGCTATGTGGATTAGCTTATTTTCCATGAATGTGCACCTAAGGGTAAAACAGTTGTATTGCCGGCTGCGTCTCTTTTATACATGTATGATGGTTCGGATGTGTGGACTATTGTGATGGTGCTCGCCTTCTATTTCTGGACTCTCTTTTTTCCGTTGACAGATTACATCCCTGAGTGCGAGCCTGTTTTTTGTATGATGAGCTGAAGTTTTTATTGGTACCATTTTAAGGTTAATAAAGTTAGAAAGTTTTTTATTCCAATAATTGGTATAGCAAATAAACACATTAACAGTAATTAAGGAATTATTTTTCATTTATTTTTCTCCATGAGTTGCGCATTATTTGTCAGGTCAGAACAATAATAAAGATACCAGATTTATATTTTTGTTTTGCATGACTAGTATACAGAACTACCTTTTACCAATTTTTCTAAGCATAAGGGAAGGCTGTTCAGCCTGTCTAAAAAAGCTTCCAAATAGCAAAATGGTTATCGTTTAACCCCTTCACAAACTAACGATTTTCCATTTTCGTTTTTCTCTTCTTCCAAGAGTAATAACTTTTATTTTTAAAATGGAGGTGTGTATTATAATGCCAGTGTCCGTCTTTCAAATCATATACCGTATATGTCCCTTATACTGGTATCTATATAACCCCCATCCTGGTACATAGCCCCCCCATCCCATCCTGGATATGGCCCCCCCTGTCCCTATATTCCCCCCTGCTGGCACACATTGTCCCCCCGTCCATATATTCCCCCCTGCTGGCACACATTGTCCCCCCGTCCCTATATTCCCCCCTGCTGGCACACATTGCCCCCTGTCCCTATATTCTGCCCTGCTGGCACACATTGCCCCCTGTCCCTATATTCTCCCCTGCTGGCACACATTGTCCCCCCCCGTCCCTATATTCTCCCCTGCTGGCACACATTGTCCCCCCGTCCATATATTCCCCCCTGCTGGCACACATTGTCCCCCCCATCCCTATATTCAGCCCTGCTGGCACACATGGCCCCCCCCATCCATATATTCCCCCCTGCTGGCACACATTGTCCCACCGTCCCTATATTCCCCCCTGCTGGCACACATGACCCCCGTCCATATATTCCCCCCTCCTGTCACACATGGCCCCGTCCCTATTTTTCTCCCCTGCTGGCAAACACATGATAAAATAACAAACAGTTAACTCACCTTCCGATGATGGCTCCAGCTCCCCCAGTGGCTTTCCTGTGTCTGAGCTGAGTCTGCTGACATCCTCCTCCTGCAAGGGCGCGCGGCAGCAGCTGCGCATTCAGGCAGTTGATTGTGGCTAGTAGTTACAGGACCTTCCATGATGTGACCAATAAGACCTGTGGTCACGTGACTCGCAGTGCACACTGGGAGTCACGTGACCGCAGGTCCTATTGGTCACATCATGGAAGGTCCTGTAGCTACCATGAACTGCCTGAATGAGCAGCTGCTGCCGCGCGCCCTGCAGGAGGATGTCAACTCGGCGCGGCTTCAGCCCCGAGGTGATGGACAGCGGGTGCAGTGAATATTGCATGAGCCTAATGAGCGGGAGCACAGGACCTCCCGCTGTCCCTGCAGCCCGCAGCCAGCCCACCCCAGAGCCGCCCCCCCCCCCCCTCTACAGCACACAGATTCGGATAAGACGCACCCCCCACTTTCCCCAAAAATCTGGGGGAACAAAAGTGCGTCTCATAATCCTGAAAAAAAAGGTAACTAATTATACGGTAGACAGCTATCTCCTTGTTAGGTGTCTATTGCCCTTATTTCAAGGGGCCACACCATTAGAGAGGCTATTATACGATTAGGAGGTTATTTCTAGTAGTCTGTTATTTGATAGCCTTAATTATTTACCCTTAAGTGCGGCATCATGCACTATGTTTATCTAGTCCTCTCTTCCATCTACAGAATTGGCACATGTTCTGTTCTGATTCCAGGATTAATTTTGTTCATAGACTCATTTACTGATTTGTAAAAGTTGCCTGTTGAGTGGTGAGCGCCAGTGTCACTTATTTAATTCAACAATTGTTGTTTGGGTTATTTATTTACCATGTTCTCTATGGGGTAAAACTAACTGGACAATGATTCCCCAGGTCAGTACAAGTATGCAGATCAAAACATGTACTTTTTTTTTATTATTTAAGTGGTGAAATTAAATTAGGAAATTTGTAAGAAAAAAAAAAAATTTGATTGGGTCGGCATTTTCCGAAACCTGTAACATTTTAATTTTTCGGGATGTGGGTCAGTGTGAAGACTTATGTTTTGCTCCCTGAGCTGACATTTTTAATGACATAATTTTTTTTTTGTACTATAAGCCTAAAAACGAACAGGTAGTTTGTTCCCAACAGAGCCATCTACCTGCCTGTTTTACCCAGGGCAAGCTTAGAGCGTTCACCGACTGCTCCGCTTGGCAATTCAGCTGCTCCATATCAACAGTGCAGCTCTTCTTTACACTGTGCTGCTCTGTCGACATCATGTTGATTGACAGTCAGCTCCCCGCAGTTGGGCAGCAAGGAGCCAGTTGTTAATCAATATGACCTCAACAGTCGCGCCCTGTCAACAGAGCAAAGCGGAAGAGAAGTCGCCGCTACGCCAATGTGACATCAGTGGAAGCCGAAATGTTGCAGGAGCGATCTGTTACCGCTCTATCCCAGCAGAAATCAGCACCCCCCACAACACACCGGTAGCAACTGCCTGCCTGTTAGTTCTAGCAGCCCGTAGTAGAAAAAACTACGGTAAATGGTCTTGGTTAAGCCTTTTAATGTAATTAGGTCATACAATGGTTATAAATATTAGTCAGAAATATTTTGTATTAAGAGGAGGAGGATCTCACCATTATAAGCATACTGATTTCTTATATCGTTCTTCCTGAAATATAATACATAATTATTGAAAAGCTTTAAGGTTCTAAATTCAGTGAAGATTACGGGTGACATATGCACAAGTATAACTTATTGATGTTCCCTTGCTTTAATAACATCCAATTAAAAAAACATACAATACATAACATTATAGCATTGTAAAAAAATCCAGAACTTTGTCTTTCCAGCACAAAAATATTTTCATTTCTTTCAGGTGAAATAATCCTGTGTAAGCTTTGTATGAAAAAGGTTGCGCATTTTAATATCAGGATTATATAGCCATCCTGACATGAACTTTCAAAGTAATTATATCAGCCTCAACAGATCTACAAGATCTGCATAATAATGTATGCCGTTTGTATAGTAAGCTCTAGTCACAGGTCCACTATTATTGTAATTTTGCTATTATTTTCCATTTTGCAGTGCATCGATCAATTGCAGAGATAACATTTGTGGTTTTCGGAGCGCAGTATGTGAAATGTCTGGTTGTAGAACCAGTGAGCGGTACTTGAGAGTCTTCAGAGGGTGTGTCAATCACAATCTAACAATTTCAGACATATCCGTGCTGTGATTAGCAGTGTCTGGTAGTGAGTGAAAGCGCACAAAGAAAATCCGGAAGAAACGCCCAGTTCTGCACACAGAGAGAGCAGCAGAATAAAGGAAGTTTGAGGATTTTCAAAAATATTTACCAAAGCTCAGATTGAATCATCAACTCAGGCACAGCCACAGTGCTCAGTTACTGACTGCATCACGTCAACACAAGGTCAGCCCAGCAGACAATAACAGACACCGGAAACAATGGAGGTGATGGAGACCCAAACTGACACATCAGCCAGCCACATCTATAAATTCTTTTGTGGAAAGCCATGTAAGCCACCTAAACGGTATGCTTTTTTCTCTTAGGTGGGTGGGGGGTGAATCATCATTATACCATCTTAATTAATGATGGTCACATTTTCTACTTCTTTTTTGTTCCGTGTGCTACCCGTATTTTTTTTTTTTAACATGGTCCCCAACTCAGATTCACCTTTCTTGTTTGCAAATTAATCATGTATGATAAGCGCAATGTGTCGGTTTACTGCCCTTTTTACTTTTCCAGTTCCCAGAGTCAGCAGAACAATTTCTTCTTGCTCTTACTAACCCACCAAAAGGAACGACTTGACATGTGGCACGATCCCGCATGTAGCAAACTATTGCCTGCGCTTGATTTCCTTTGCGTTATTTTGGCAATTGATCCAGTCTCCAAATCAGCTTTAATGTATAAATAAAAAGTAGATAATACTTCAGTTGCATGTACCTCCGACATAAATTTTAAACTGATAAGAGTTGCTATTTAGGTGATCAATATAGACTGGTATGTGACCACATCAGCGCTCCAAATCATAATTAGGTCATCGATGTACTCACCATACCATACCAGAACAGCGACCCATAAAAACCCATATTCACAGAAAAAAGTTTTCCCCAATTAAGGGCATTCAAAATATTCCCTAAACCGCAAGAACTTAAGAGTCCATGCTTACTTTTGTTATTTGCAGATAACTTCCAAATCTGGTAAAAACCCTTTAACTAATTTGCAACGTTACCTTGATCTACCAGCCGTATTTTGCAGCTTTGTTCTCTTTCTAGCTCTCTACACAATAGAAAAAAAGTCAATACATATTTAGATAAAACACATTCAATATTAAAAAAACAATAAAAAATATTTTGCTGGACAAGTTGTAATTTGGAATGATGCCATTCATTTGAGCAAATGATGTATTGAAAAATGGGAAAAAGAAGGCTTTTTAGTACTCACCATAAAATCTTTCTTGGAGCCTTCATTGGGGGACACAGGTAACCATGGGGACATGATGCTGTCACTAGGAGGCTGACACTAGGCGAAAAAAAAAGTAAACTCCTTCTCAGCAGGGTACACCCCACCGACTGGCTCAAAGCTCGTCAGTTAGCAAAAAAGCAGTAGGGGAAGCAACAACAAATAACTATACACAGGACCAACAGAGGCACTTAGGCCCCACATAGGCACAAACAAGGGAGGGTGCGGCGTCCCCTGAATAAAGGCTCCACGAAAGATTTGATGACGAGTACCAAAAATCCTTATTTCTTTAATCGCTTCATTGGAGGACAAGGGTAACCATGGAACGTGCCAAAGCAGTCCAAAAGGGAGGAAACAGAATATTGTGCTCACATCAGTTTGGGCGACAGATGACCATCTCTTGCAGCACCTTTCTATCTAGGCCAGCAACAGCCAAGGAGTAGGTATGTATCCTTTACATCATGCATGTTCTCAAGTCATACTCCGGCTCAGTTTTCAGTTTTTGTTTTTTTTTCTTCTTCAGTATTTATGTATTCAGTACAAATAGGGTGTGGCTCCCTTTTCACTGAGCTGGGCAATTCACATATAGTCCTTGTTAATTATTTAATGTACTTACTTTACTTATTTATTTTCATTAGGGTATATGTAGACATTGTCTTTTTTGGTTTTGCTTGTTTCTATGGCCAGTGTGAACATGCCTTTACATCATGCATGTTTTCAAGTCATATTCCGGCTTAGTTTTGTTTTTTTTACGTATGTATCCTGTAGAATCTTGCTAAAGTATGAAGGGATGACCAGGTAGCGGCCTTGCAAATTTGGGTTGTAGACACCTGGTGGGGAACAGCCCAAGAGGCCCCCACTGCACAGGTGGGGTGAGCCTACACTCGTGGTCTGGTCTATCAATCAATAAGCCTCCAGTAAAGCTGACCAGATCCAGACAGCGATAGTAAACTTGGAGGCAGGGAGTCCTTTAGGACGAACCTCAGGAAAGACAAACAAGGCATCAGAATGTGTAAACGATGCTGTCCTTGAGAGGTAGAGATGTAAGGCTGACTTGGTCCAGCTTGTGGAGAGACTTTTCCTGGGGATGAACAGAGAATGGGCAGAATGAAGGAAGGACAATATCCTTGTTGATATGGAATGGGGAGACTGCCTTGGGAAGGAACAGGTCATAAGGCCACCTTGCCCTAGTGAAGGACTAGGAAAAGAGCAGCAAGAGAGCTGTAAATTAGGAGACTCATCTAATAGAAGTGATCACAAATAGAAGGCAATCATCGAGGAGAGAAGGGAAGATGTGATGTCTTGAATGGGTTCGAAGGGAGGTCTCTGAAGATTGCTCCCACGAGTCCCACGAGTCCACAAGAGCATGATAAGTGGCACTAGGAGAGCAACTCCCTGAAAGGTGGTCTTGATTTGGGGACGAAAGGCCAAATTCTATTGAAAAAATTGAGAGCCCAGAGATTTGACCCTTGATGGTACTAAGAGACAAAGCAGTCTCTAGCCTTGATTGTAAGACCAGGATGGATGGAAGGGAAAAAGACATGGGAGCTGTGAGGCTGTCTTCACACCAGGGAAAAAGCCTTCCAGGTCCTATTTTAAATGCACGAGGACACAGACTTCTTTGCCTTGATCACGGTCTGTATGATTTGGGATGTGGAGTCTGCCTCCCTCAGGAGTGCAGCTTCAATGGCCAGGCTATTAAATTTACAGACCAAGAATTCTGGTGGAAAAGGGGACCCTGAGAGAGTAGGTCTGGTTGGTCCAGAAGTTTTCCAGGTACATCTGTAATTAGGTTGACTAACTGGACGTACCAGGCTCTTCTAGGCCAGTCCAGCGCCACTAGAATGAATGGAACTTCTTCTGCCTTGATGATCTTGATGAGCCTAGGGATCAGTGTAATGATCAAGGCGTCGTAACCGACCACCAGGGGGTCGTGAGAACTGGCCACGAAAGGAGTGACCTTGCAATTATTCTGAGACGCCATCAAATAGACGTCGGGAGTGACCCACGTCTGACAGCCCTGTTCAAACAGAGGGTTTGAGGGACCACTCGCCTGAAGAGAGGCCCTGAAGACTTAAGAAGTCAGCAGCCCAATTGTCCAAGCATGGAATGTGCACCACAGATATTACTAGCACGTGCCCCTTGGCCCAAGCCAGAATCCATGAGACCTCCAAAATGACAGACTCGCTGCGTGTTCCACCCCGGTGATTTATGTATGCCACAGCCATAGCATTGTGGGATTGGTTGAGAACTTTGCGACCCTCTAGATGTTCCCGACAGTGTAAAAGGGACAAGTAGATGGCTATGATCTCCAGGAGGTTGATGGGAAGAGAGGTTCCCCAAGAGTTACAGCTACCCTGGACTGTGTCGATGGAAGACCACCCCCATTCAAGTAGACTGCCAGTAACAACCTGCCAGTGGAGAGGAATGAATGATCTTCGGTGCTGAATGGAGGGGGAGGGACTCCACCATGATAATGACTGCCTTACTAGGAGAGGCAGAAATATGGGGTGATCCTTTTGTCCCAAGCTGACAAGAGTTGAAAGGGACGGGTATGGAACTGTGCAAGGGACAGCTTCCATCGTGGCAATCATCTTTTCTAGTACTCTCACGCACAGACGAAGAGAGCAGGTGGATGTGCGTCTCAGTGAACGAATCCCAAGGCAAAGTGCCGACAGTTGCTCCTTTGGGACGGGCGGCCAGGGGCTCACGTAATTTTCAACACTTTGAGGCATAAACTACAATGAATTTGTTACACACCAGGCCCTCTCCCACCCACATTTGAAAAAGTTGGTGGAGCTGGGAGGACGTGGCGTAAAAATGCCAAGTTACAACATTCAGAGTTACACAAAAATGTAGCAAAATTGTAAGCTGTCTTACACCAGAATTCTGATGTAAACTGCTGGATGATTCAGGGGGGCAGAGAGTACAGTATGTTTATTAAGAAAAAAAATGAATGAGAACTATAGTCAAGTTTTCCTACAAATGGTGCGCTTATCTCAACACAAGCATGCAGCTTTTCTAATTCCACATTTATCCTTGAATTTTCTAAAATGAACTTCAGATTTGCCCCATATTTCACAAGGTAATAACTTATTTTCTGAAAACACAGCTCTGTAATGGAATTAATTAACAAAACATTCACTAAGTTTTTAAACAGTAGATCATCTCAATTGAGAAAAATAGTGGGGCAGTCTATCAAAGAAAAAATATAATGGGATGGTGTATAACAGATTTAAAAAAAAATGATCCAACCTCACTAATTCTCCACCCACAGGAGGTCAGAGGTGCATACATTTCTTTTTAAACATCCCACTATTGTTATTCTGCTGAACAATCCTTTTAATTTGAACGGGAAGTGTTTATGTGCCAACAAATTTTTCAGTGAAAGAAGAAGGAAAAAAAAGCACATTTGTTCATGTAATATAATTAGAATGATGGGAGTACTTTACCTGCCAGCGCTTCGAGTCTGTAAAATAGAAACACCACACAATGGTCAGCACTGAGGTATGTGACAACTGAATGAATTACTGATTCATGAATAATTATTTCAAAGGGCAGTCCAATGACTGGTCTTCAGAAGCACACTGCTCTCCCCTGCCTCAAGGCTTCCTACTTGCTGGGGGCCGCGTTCTCCTGAAGATTGAGCGTTTGGGCTAGCGGCATGCGTTACAGAGTTGATCACAGCTGTATTCAATCACTGAGATTGGTAGCTCTGCCATTTGTGATGGCACAAGCCGCTGAGTTCAGTAATTTGAGGTTACAGTGATGTGTACTATAGTCACAATTTCACTGATGGACTACAATACTTACTCTTTGTACTCTGTCCAGTTTTAGCATGGTAAACTGGCCACATCATGGAATAGCGGCTGCAAAGGTGAAGAAAAGTTTTTACTTTGTAACTTCTCTCTATTACAGAGATATTGGCTTGTACAGTTTAGATATTAATTTCTTCTTCAACCAAGAAGGCGTTGCCACAGAAATGTACTTTTTCGCTGCATTATGTTGGCCAATCATAGGTGTGGTCAGCTTTGCTCTATTTCCCCTTCCCTGCACACAAAGGTGTTTGTAAGGACACAAAGCTATGGACAAAGTCATGCAGGGGGAAGTACACGCCATCCAGAGACAAATCTGTGCTAGCACCCTCTTAGTTGAAGGATAAATTAAAATCTAAAATTTTACAAGCTTGTATCTCCATATCCCAGAAGAGAAATAAAAACATAAGAAATATGTTTTATTCATTTCTGCAGCCACTAGTCAATCATGTGGTCAGTTTAGCTTGCTAAGGCTACTTTCACATTGGCGTTTAGCGCTGCGCTTCGTGCGCAATAGAAACGCATGCAAAAAATGCATCACGCGTTTTGCATGCGTTTGCTTTTTTTAGGCGCATGCGTTTTAACCAGTTTCTAGCCATGTTAACTCTTAAAACGCAGGCATGTCCACGTGCATGCCTGCATTCCCATAGACTGTAATGCGTTATTTTGTCGCATTCCGTGCGCATGTGCTTTTTTGTCGCCTTTGGACGGACCCCAAAATGCAACAGGTTGTGTCGGGCACGCCTAGGCGCACACAACTAAAAAACGCATGCGCACGAAAGCGCATACGAACGCGTGCAAACGCTAGACCATGCGCACGCCATGTTAAACATAGGTGTGCATGAAGCAAACACATGGACGCGCTGTGCAAAAAAACGCTAATGTGAAACCAGCCTAAAAACTAGTGAAATCTCTTCTTTAAGTTAAAACAAAAACATATACAGTAAGCCAAGAGGCTAAGGATACCATCTGTCCGAGTGCACACAAAATAGAATAAAACAAACATGTAGCTGGCATACTGAAGCTTTTAACAGCAGCTGTCCTATTCCTGTTGCTCTACATCAGGGGTGGGGAACCTCCGGCCTGCGGGCAGCATGCGGCCTGCTGTGACTTTTCATGTGGCCCATGGGCAGGTCCCCAAAGTCTGCCTTGCTCAGGTGACAGCCGTATCCTGCCGGCCCTTTAACCCCCAAGTGCACGGTATACAGCGTTCAGTACAAAACGTTGCCGGTACATGAATGATGACGTTGTCGGGGCGGGCAGGGTTGGCGCCCAATGCGCTCCCGTCCCGGAAGAGGAGCTGCTGCCAGAGAGATCTCTGTGCCTGCCTGCTGGTCATTTCTGTGCCCCCAGCTCTGTGCCTTTCTGCTGGTGATCTGTGCCCCTCAGCTATGTGCTCCCCTGTGATCTCTGTGCCACTCCCCAATGACCTATGAGTCCCTCCCGGTGATCTATGAGCCTCCCCTGCGATGCCTGTCCCCGCAGTGCTACAGCGCCTTGCGAAAGTATTTGCCCCCCCTGGAACTTTTCAACCTTTTCCCACGTTTCATGCTTCAAACATAAAGATACCAAATGTTAATTTTTGGTGAAGAATCAACAAGTGGGACACAATTGTGAAGTTGAACAAAACTTATAGACTATTTTAACCCCTTAGTGACGGAGCCAAATTTAAAAAAAAAAAAATCTGACCAGTGTCACTTTATGTGATAACTCCGGAACACTTCAACAAATTCCAGTGATTTTGAGACTGTTTTTTCGTGACACATTATACTTTATGATAATGGTAAATTTAGGTCGATATGTTTTGTGTTTATTTATAAAAAATATCAGAAATATGACAAATGTAAAAAATAGCAATTTACAAACTTTGAATGATTATCCCTTTAATCCAGATGGTCATACCATAGAAAAACATTAATAAATATTTCCTACATGTCTGCTTTACATCAGCACCATTTGTAAAATGCTATTTTAATTTGTTAGCATTTTAGAAGGTTTAAAAATGTAACAACAATTTTTGAACTTTTTCAAAGAAATTTACAAAAAAATTTTTTAGGGACCTATCCAAGTTTGAAGTGACTTTAGGGGTCCTATATATTGGAAAGCCCTCAAAAGTGATACCATTTTAAAAACTACACCCCCTGACATACTGAAAACTGCTGTCAGGTAGTTTATTAACCCTTCAGGTGCTTTTCAGGAATTAAGACAAAGTGGCATGATAGGAATGAAAAGGTTGATTTTTACCAACTAAACGTCGCTGTCTTTTGAACAGGACAGTGTAGCCGGCAAACTCTAAGGCCGCTATCTGCTCATGAATTGCCATGGCAAACATCAGGACCACACAATCATGATCTCAGGGTGCCGATGGGAATAAATAGGGAGAAACCACACTCTTTTAAACATTTATATAATACAGTCACTATTGACATCAGAATCCAAGAGGTTAAACAGATATGGACGGTGACAACACTGATCGTTTGTGATACAGCAAGTTGTCAGCTATGGTGTACAGTCGACAGCTGCTGGATTGTCACCTGTTTGGGGATGCTATTCTCTTATATCTCAGGTCAGTTAAAAGATGCATTGACGGTCATTAAGGGGTTACATTTTTGTGTAAATTCAAAAACTTAAAAGTGGGGCTTGCAATATTATTCGGCCCCTTTAACTTAATACTTTGTTGCGCCACCTTTTGCTGCGATTACAGCTGCAAGTCCCTTGGGGTATGTCTCTATCAGTTTTGTACATCGAGAGACTGAAATTCTTGCCCATTCTTCCTTGGCAAACAGCTCAAGCTCAGTGAGGTTTGATGGATATCGTTTGTGAACAGCAGTTTTCAGCTCTTTCCACAGATTCTCAATTGGATTCAGGTCTGGACTTTGACTTGGCCATTCTAACACCTGGATACGTTTATTTGTGAACCATTCCACTGTAGATTTGGCTTTATGTTTGGGATCTTTGTCTTGTTGGAAGACAAATCTCCGTCCCAGTCTCAGGTCTTTTGCAGACTCGAACAGGTTTTCTTCAAGAATGGTCCTGTATTTGGTTCCATCCATCTTCCCATCAATTTTAACTATCTTCCCTGTCCCTGCTGAAGAAAAGCAGGCCCAAACCATGATGCTGCCACCATGTTTGACAGTGGGGATGAGGTGTTCAGGATAATGAGCTGTGCTGCCTTTACGCCAAACATATTGTTTGGCATTGTTGCCAAAAAGTTCGATTTTGGTTTTATCTGACCAGAGCACCTTCTTCCACATGTTTGGTGTGTCTCCCAGGTGGCTTGTTGCAAACTTATGGATATCTTTGAGAAATGGCTTTTTTCTTGCCACTCTTCCATAAAGGCCAGATTTGTGCAGTGTACGACTGATTTTTGTCCTATGGACAGACTGTCCGACCTCAGCTGTAGATCTCTGCAATTCATCCAGAGTGATCATGGGCCTCTTAGCTGCATCTCTGATCAGTCTTCTCCTTGTTTGAGATGAAGTTTAGAGGGACGGCCGGGTCTTAGTAGATTTGTAGTGGTATGATACTCCTTCCATTTCAATATGATCGCTTGCACAGTGCTCCTTGGGATGTTTAAAGTTTTGGAAATAATTTTGTATCCAAATCCGGCTTTAAACTTCTCAACAACAGTATCATGGACCTGCCTGTTGTGTTCCTTGGTCTTCATGATGCTCTCTGTGCTTCAAACAGAACCCTGAGTATCACAGAGCAGGTGCATTTATATGGAGACTTGATTACACACAGGTGGATTATATTTATCATCATTAGTCATTTAGGACAACATTGTATCATTCAGAGATCCACAATAAACTTCTGGAGTGAGTTTGCTGCACTGAAAGTAAAGGGGCCGAATAATATTGCACGCCCCACTTTTCAGTTTTTGAATTTCCCAAAAAATTTAAAATAATCAATGGATTTCGTTAAACTTCACAATTGTGTCCCACTTGTTGTTGATTCTTCACCAAAAATGTACATTTGGTATCTTTATGTTTGAAGCATGATATGTGGGAAAAGATTGAAAAGTTCCAGGGGGCCGAATACTTTCACAAGGCACTGTGTGTGTGTGTGTATATATATATATATATATATATATATATATATATATATATATATATATATATATATATTCCCAGTGCTGCTTTTACCCCAGAGGTGCTGTACATCCCCCCACCTGTGATGTATATAGCCCCAAGTGCTGTATGTGACTCCGCCAGTGGTGTACATTCCCCAGGGACATATATACCCCCAGTACTGTCTGTGATTCCTAGTGATGTATAAAGCCCCTCAGTGATGTCTATTCCCCCAGCCTCCTCGGTGATAAATATGTCCCAGCATCTCCTGTGATGTCTATGTCCCGCCAGACCCTCCTGTAATTTATGACTTCAGAGTCTCCTGTGATGCATATACTGCATATACAGTAGTCTCAATGTTTCCTATGTTATGTATGTACAGCAGTCTCTGTGTCTCCTATGTGATGTATATAGTTGTCTCAGCGTCCTCTATGTGATATAGATACAGCAGTCCCAGCGCATCCTATGTGATGTATAGACAGCAGTCACAGTGTCTCCTACGTGACGCTTATACAGCAGTCACAGTGTCTCCTACGTGACGCTTATACAGCAGTCACAGTGTCTCCTATGTGATGCTTATACAGCAATCCCATCCTCTCTTATGTCGTGCATATACAGCTGCCTCAGCGTCTCCTATATGATGTATATACAGTAGTCCCAGCGTCTATGTGAAGTATATGATTTACAAAACTTATTATGACAAAAAGTTGACTGCTCTTCTGGCTGACACAAACCTAGAAAAGCAACATGATCAGTATCAAATAACATCAAAGCTGCACCAAAGAGAAGCAGCTACAGCAGTCACATTAAGGGTGAGTTACTGTAATTGTCTGACTAAATATACCGGGGTAATTTTCAAGGTGATCATTTTTGTGTGGCCCCCGAATGACGGTAGAAATTTCCAAATGGCCCCCGGCTGGAAAAAGGTTCCCCACCCCTGCTCTACACAATCCCTTAATCTTACAAGTGATTCTTCAGGGAAATGGAGAAGACTGCAGCAATATGGACGACCCAAGGGTGAAAAGGACGACCCAATGGTGAAAAGGCAGTCTTAAGGGGTCAAGAGACTCTGGTTCATGAATATATAATTTGATTAATAATGCCATCTGTATTATTAGGTCGGAGAAGCATAACGCCATTGTTGTGCTGCTGGTTAAGACGTAAAGGAAATGATAAAGTTACCAGAGGTGTAAAACCTCTCAGTGAAGGTATTTAGGTCATACCTCCGTTATACACGTATAGTCACACACATGAAATTCTGCATTATGAAGAGGAAGATCTCACCATCATTATCACGGCGATTTCTTATATTGCTGTTCCTGAAAACATAAAACAATTATTGTAACAAATCCTCAAACTTTGCATTCAGCGAGAATTAAATGTGACACACTATCGTTCCAAATTTTGAGGTCACCCAGACAATTTTGTTTTTCCATGAAAACTCATACTTTTATTAATCAATTGAGTTGGCAAATGAATTTAAAATCTAGTCCAGACATTGAAAAGGTTCAAAAAAAGATTTTTATTTGAAATAATTTTCTCCTTCAAACTTTGCTTTCGTCACAGAATGCTCCCTTTGCAGCAATTCCAGCATTGCAGACCTTTGGCATTCTAGCAGTTAATTTGCTGATGTAATCTGGAGAAATTTCACCCCTATCTTCCAGAAGCCCCTCCCACAAGTTGGTTTGGCTTGATGGGCACTTTTTGCGTACCATACGGTCAAGCTGCTCCCACAACAGCTCAATGGGGTTGAGATCTGGTGACTGCGCTGGCCACTCATTACAGATAGAATACCAGCTGCCTGCTTCTTCCCTAAATAGTTCTTCCATAATTTGGAGGTGTTCTTTGGGTCATTGTCCTGTTGTAGGATGAAACTGGCTCCAATCAAGCGCTGTCCACAGGGTATGGCATGGCGTTGCAAAATGGAGCGATAGCCTTCCTTATTCAAAATCCCTTTTACCTTGTACAAATCTCCCACTTTACCAGCACCAAAGCAACACCAGACCATCACATTACCTCCACCATGCTTGACAGATGGCATCAGGCACTCTTCCAGCATCTTTTCAGTTACTCTGCATCTCACAAATGTTCTTCTGTGCGATCCAAACACCTCAAACTTGGATTTGTCTGTCCTTTACACTTTATTCCAATCTTCTTCTGTCCAATGTCTGTTTATTAGCCAGTCTCAGATATGGCTTTTTCTTTGCCACTCTGCCGTGAAGGCCAGCATCCCGTAGTTGCCTCTTCACTGTGGACGTTGACACTGGCGTTTTGCGTGTACTATTTAATCAAGCTGCCAGTTGAGGACATGTGAGGTGTTGATTTCTCAAACTACACACTGTAATGTACTTGTCTTGTCCCACTTCTCTTTCTACTCTGGTTAGAGCCTGTTTGTGCTCTACTCTGAAGGGAGTAGTACACACCGTTGTAGGAAATCTTCAGTTTCTTGGCAATTTCTCGCATGGAATAGCCTTCATTTCTAAGAACAAGAATAGACTGTCGAGTTTCACATGAAAGTTCTTTTTTTCTGGCCATTTTGAGAGTTTAATGGAACGAACAAATATAATGCTCTAGATTCTCAACTAGATCAAAGGAAGGTAAGGCTCATAGCTTCTCTAATCTGCCAAACTGTTTTCAGCTGTGCTAACATACTTGCACAAGGGTTTTCAAGGGTATTCTAACTATCCATTAGCCGTCTTACACAGTTAGCAAATACAAAGTACCATAAGAACACTGGATTGACGGTTATTGGAAATGGGCCTCTATACACCTATGAAGATATTGCATTACAAACCAGACGTTTGCAGCTAGAATAGTCATTCACCACATTAACAATGTGTAGAGTCTATTTCTTAAATATTTAATGTTAGCTTCATTGGAAAAAACTGTGCTTTTCTTTAAAAAATAAGGACATTTCTAAGTGACCCTAAACTTTTACACGGTAGTGTATGTACAGGAATATCTCACTGACATTCCTTACAGTGGATCTGTCACCTGTTTTTTGCCACCCCATCTGAGAGCAGTACATAATGTAGAGGCAGAGAACCTAAATCCAGTGATGTGTCACTTACTGGGCAGCTTGCTGCAGTTTTGATAAAATCACTGTTTTATCTGCTGCACATCTACCAGTGCTCTGAATGCCAAGCTCTGTCTAACCCCGCCCGCGCCACTGATAGGCAGCTTCCGATATACACTTCATAGGCAGAAAGTTTCAAATCAGTGTTGGGAGTGGTATTTATACAGAGCCCATTAACATGGAGAACTACACGACAGCAGCAGGTTAACTAGTCCTATAGCAATAATCTGATAAAACAATGATTTTATCAGCAGGAAATTATCAGAACTACACTAAGCAGCCCAGTAAGTGACATATCGCTGGAATCAGGGGCTCAGTCACTACTTTATACAGCTTTCATATTACATAGCAAAAACCTGGCGACAGGTTCCCTTTAACATCTAACTAAAAACATCCAATACTATTCAACATTATAAAGTCCAGTACTCCGTCTTTCCAGGATAAAAAAAAAATTCTTACATTTTTTAACTTTTTATATTCTGTATAATCTGTTTTGAAAGTTTTCATGACTGATATTAACCCCTTAGCACAAACTTATATAAGTGCAGGGGTGACTGCGTGTGTGGAGAGGACAAGGAAGCTCCCTCCACAAGTGTCTAATGCCGACTCTGTTACACAGCTGGCATCCGTCTCTAACAGCAGCAGCCAGACCGCGCAATCACTGGTTGGAGTGGTTGCCAATATACATGTGCACCGGCTTCCATGGGCGACTCACAACACAACTGTGGGGCACTGGTAGATTACAATGGCAGCTGGGAGCCTACCCAATGCCCCCGTTGCTGCCATCTTAATACTCCTGTGAAGCTCAGCCATTAGCTGAAAGTCATAATAGCCCAAGATTTACACCAGATACTATAATATTGTTGATCTGCAATGCATGGTATAAGTCATCAGTTCAAGTCCCAAATAAGAAGCTAAAAGATGCCCATGTAAGTAAATGACACCGCAAAGTAAGAACAAAAACGGGCAACACAGATAAGTCATCTATGTGCTGTACGTAATTTACGCTTTGATAGGAGAAGCAAAGAATTTCTTTTCTTCTAATGAGAAAAACTGATGAAACAAGGATTGTAAAACATGACATGAAATAAAAATGTGTTCAGCACCCTGAAAAAAAAAAACAAACATATAATTTTCATGTATGGAAAAAATTCTGAAACAGGCCGAAGGGTGAAAATTTTTATAGAGGCCATATCCCATACAAGACAATGCGCTCAGTTTATACTGTCTGAGCTGAGAGACTCTAAACTTTAATAGCAAAGGATTTAGTTTCTGTTCTTATTTCCCAACATTGTGGAAAAAAGAAACTGACATGTAGGGTCAAGATATGTGAAAATCTTAATAATTTTAACAACTGATGGAACTCCCCAAAATTCTGAGAACAGGTCTCAGCAATCATGACTGAGTGGCGCGATGGTCGAGCAATGGGCCCTTTGTGCCATTCACTGTCTATGGCACCGCTGGGGACAGAGTGTATTGTTCGGTTACCCAGGCAGTCTCATAGGCAACAAATAGAAGTGCACACGCTCTATCTAGACGCAGTTCGGCGAGGGCCTGTGCTCGGGAATAGTGGAGGTCCTAGGTGTGGGAACCCTCAGTGATCACCAATTAAAGCTGACAACATTACCTTGGTCTACTAGTAGCTTTCTGCAGCCTTTTTCTCTTTTTGGTTGTCTAACAAAAAACAAAAAATGTGAATACATTTTTAGATAAAACACATTCATATTAACAACCAAGACTAGCTTACTATAGATGTCTATGAAGGTCAATTAGCAACACCTGTTATGGCATCAGTAAGGTTTCAGCTTTTGGTCACACATAGTTCTGACAAGAGGCTGCATGGAAAGAAGGAAATTAACCTGCTTTGCTGCGCTGGGGTCCTGGTATCAAATCCCACCAAGGACAACATCTATAAGAGGTTGTATGTCCTCCCTGTGTAAGTGTGGATTTCTTCTATATTCTCGGCTTTTCCCCCACACTCCAAAGAGAGAGAATATCAACTGTGACAATGTATGTAAATCACATACTGAAGAGGTTGGCATTATATAAGTTAAAATAAATAAAGAAAATGAGCTAGAAATATGCAGTGCCATGATATAGCCCTTTGGAGATGGATTGTACTACTCCTGGTCCAAGATTATTCTGAATCATCATCTGCAAGAATACTCAACATAAAATTAGGCCAAAAAAACACACACACACACACACACACACACACACACACACACACACACACACACACACACACACACACACGAACCAATACTGATTGGAAAATTTTCACAGGATACAAAAATAACACTTACACTCACCTCCGGTCCAGCGGTTTCTGTACTGGTCTCCCTGGGATCACATGACATTGTTATGTCACACAACTCCTGTGTCCAATCAGCGCTGGCTTAACTATCCCCACCTTCAGACTTATCACATACATCCAGAGAGAGCAGCAGTAGCCCTCACTTCCTCCGGATGTCTTGATTTGCCCAAAGGTGGTGAGACAAGCCAGCGATGATTGGCCGCAGAGATATAATATTATGTCATGCGTTCACCAGGAAAGCCAGTGCCAACCACCGCTGGAACGTCGTCGGCACTGGGGGTGAGTATAAGTGTTATTTTTTACTGGGGGTAAACCTAAGAATTGAGAAGGGGTTGTTCGAGTGGTGGGCAATCCTTTAAATAGTGAACAGTAGAGGACAGCATGAATGAGACTGTTGGTATCTACAGTGGGTACGGAAGGTATTCAGACCCCTTTAACTTTTTCATACTTTCAGTGCAGCCATTTGGTAAATTCTAAAAAGTTCATTTTTTTCTCATTAATGTACACTCTGCAGCTAGTACAGCCATGAGTCTTCTTGGAAATGATGCAACAAGTTTTTCACACCGGGATTTGGGGATCCTCTGCCATTCCTCCTTGCAGATCCTCTCCAGTTCCGTCAGGTTGGATGGTGAAGGTTGGTGGACAGCCATTTTCAGGTCTCTCCAGAGATGCTCAATTGGGTTTAGGTCAGGGCCCTGGCCGGGCCTGCCCAGAATGGTCACAATTGTTCTGAAGCCACTCCTCTGTTATTATAGCTGTGTGCTTAGGGTCATTTTCTTGTTGAAAGGTGAACCTTTGGCCACGTCTGAGGTCCAAAGCACTCTGGAAGAGGTTTTCATCCAGGATATCTCTCTACTTGGCCGCATTTTTGTTTCCTTCAATGGCAACCAGTCATCCTGTCCCGGCAGCTGAAAAACACCCCCATAGCATGATGCTGCCACCCACCACGTTTCTCTGTCGGGATTGTATTGGGCAGGTGATGAGCAGTGCCTGGTTTTCTCCACACACCGTTTAGAATTATCACCAAAAAGGTCTATCTTTCTCTCATCAGACCAGAGAATCTTATTTCTCATAGTCTGGAAGTTCTTCATGTGTTTTTTTTTTTTAGCAAACTATGAGGGCTTTCATATGTATTGCACTGAGGAGAGGTTTCTGTCGGGCCACTCTGCCATAAAGGCCTGACTGGTGGAGGCTGCAGTGATAGTTGACTTTGTGGAACTTTCTCCCATCTCCCTACTGCATCTGTGGAGCTCAGCCACAGTGATCTTGGGGTTGTTCTTTACCTCCCTCACCAAGGCTCTTCTTCCACGACTGCTCAGTTTGGCTGGACGGCCAGGTCTGGGAAGACTTCTGGTGGTCCCAAACTTCTTCCATTTAAGGATTATTGAGGCCACTGTGCTCTTAGGGACCTTGAATACTGCAGAAATTCTTTTGTAACCTTGGCCAGATGTGTGCCTTGCCACAATTCTGTCTCTGAGCTCCTTGGCCAGTTCCTTTGTCCTCATGATTCTCATTTGGTCTGACATGCACTATGAAGTCTTACATAGACTGGTGTGTGCCTTTAAGGGCCTGTCACACTAAGCGATATAGCTAGCAATATCGCTATAATGTCACTGGTTTTTGTGACGTTATAGCGATATTGCTAGCGATATCGCTATGTCTGATACTTACCTCCGACAGCTCCCCCGCTGGTTATCGCTGATCGCGCGAGAACGCCCGGGACCGTTTCTCGTCGTCAGCTTCCTGCGGCGCCGACGAGCGACGCGTGGACGCGGGCGGGAGGACGTCAGGATCGCCTCGTCTGACAGGTAAGTAACGACCCTCGACCCCTGCGATGTCGCTGGGGAGATCTGCCTGTGTGGCAGCTCACTAGCGACCACTTAGCGATGCACCAGCGATCCTGACCGCGTCATATTGCAGGTCGGGATCGCCGGTGCATCGCTAAGTGTGACAGTACCTTTACAAATCAAGTCCTATCAGTTTAATTAAACACAGCTGGACTCCAATGAAGTAGTAGAACCATCTCAAGGAGGAGCACAAGGAAATGGACAGCATGTGACTTAAATATGAGTGTCTGAGCAAAGGGTCAGAATACTTATGACCATGTGATATTTCAGTTTTTCTTTTTTAAAAAATTTTCAAAGATTTTAACATTTCTGGGTTTTTTTTCAGTCAAGATGGGGCGCAGAGTGTACATTAATGAGAAAAAATTAACTTTTTTTACTTTTTTTAATTTACCAAATGGCAGCAATGAAACAAAGTGAAAAATGTATAGAGGTCTGAATACTTACCGTACCCACTGTATTTATCCATCTAAAAAACACAAAGTCATTGATGTTTTGTACAGTTCAGTGCCTAGGAGGAACCGCTCAACAGATATATTTGTTTGCATTCATATCCAAATTTGATACCACATTGACCAAAATTGCTTGATGTAAGATGACAATTGACAAATAGCTATGTTTTGTGTTTTATACCCTTTGCCAGGTGTAGACAAGTCACCAGGAAGACATGGACAATGGTGAAGAATAACAGACAGCCTGGGGTGGTATTCCCTAATAGCAGACCAGGGAGGGTCACACTTCCAGTGTGAAGACAGAAGTGGTGTGGCCCGGTCTTCACACTGGAAACATGATGCCCCCTGGTCTGCCAATGGGGACTATACGCTTGACTGTCTATTCTTCCACACAGCTGTCCATGTCTTTCACGAGGTCAGTTAAGGTTTGCCATTGAAGAATACCACACACTGGACCGTCAACTCCTCTTCAGTCGTCCTGGTGACTCATCTGTGGCTGAAGAAGGGTATAAAACCCGAAACATTGCCATTTTATCACCTTAATTTATCACAATATTTCAAGTAATTACAGCTTACTCAATGTGGTATGAAGTTTGGATATGAGAGAGAAAAATCTGTAAAAGCCTACCTTGTGCCTGTTGGTGTGCCATTCCTGACTATATAATATACTAGCTGGAGAGCCCGGCGCTGCCCGGGCATAGTAACTAACGACTGTTAGTTATAACAAATAATAATGAATATACACATATCTCTACCTATTCATATCTATCTCTCTCTCTATATATACATATATATATATATATATATATATATACACACACACACATGTATCCATATCTCTCTCTATATATATATCTCTATTTATATCTCTCTCTAATATATATATATATATATATATATATATATATATATATATATATATATATATATATATATATATATGAGAGAATTGGGATCCAGCAAAAACATGAAAGTTCACCAGAATTATAAAATCTTCTTCTTTAATTATCCATTAATTCATATAAAAAATGTATGAGGAACTCCAAACAATTGGTAACATTCCAGCAAAGGGACTACATGTTTCAGCACTATGTGCCTTCTTCACGGTCCTTTTTGAACTGAGCTCCAACACTGACAATATATCCTCCTTTGTGGAACATATTCAAATGATCCTTAATTAAAAGCAGTGAAACAAACCAATTAAAAACACCTGAGTAGATGGTTGAAACTCAGTTCAAAAATATTGCTAGAAAAATACATATATTGAACATGTTTTATACGTAGACCAATGAAATAAACATTTGGTAATAAATCAACAGTGATATGGAATAACCGTCACACAAAAAAAATAATAAAAATTATTAGACATATATGAAAAAAATATAATCATCATGTGGTAGGCGCGATCTAAATATCAGAGACAATCACAAATATAACTCTCAAAAGGAAAGATATAATGGAGTAGGTATAAGGTAGAGATATAATCTTATGAAAACTAATAAAGGCTCTCTAGGGAAAAAAAAAAAACAAAAAAAAAAAACAACAAAAAAACACAACAAAAAAAAAAATTTTTTTTCCTTTTTCCCCTTATCCTTTTTTCTTTCCTTTCCCTCTCCTTCCTTCCCCTTATCTCTCTTTATTACTTAATATTGTGTAATGAGATCCATTCTACTGTTTAATCCGTCAGGAACTCTAGTCTCTAATAAAAAGATCCACCTACTTTCTCTAGAGAGGATTTTACTTTTATGATCACCACCCCTTCGTGGTTTTGTAACCACCTCTATTCCCCTAAAGGAAAAGCTTTTTAAATCTCCTTTATGCACATTAGCAAAATGTTTGGAAACCGCAGAGGCTCCTGCAATAGGCAAATTAACTGCATCCGACAAATGTTTTCGCATACGCTGTTTCAATGAATTAGTGGTGCAACCCACATATTGAAGTCCGCAAATATTGCAATCAATAAGATATTACATTTTCTGTATTACAATTAATAAAAGAAAAAATCTCAAAGTTTTTTCCATTTTTTATAGAAGAAAATGTTTTTGTTTTAACAATATATTTGCAACACTTACAAATTTTTGCACCACAACCAAAACAGCCTACAGTTTTCATCCAATTTTGTTTCAATTTTTTGTCTGGATCAGTAAATAAGCTTGCCGTCAACATAGATCCTATAGTAGGAGCTCTCCTCGCAACAAATTTAATTGAATATTTTTTTTATATTTCTTTCAATTCACCACTTTGTTCTAAAATGGGTAAATGTTTTTTAATAATGGAGACTATTTCTTGATACTGTGGACTAAATTTAGTGCTGAAAACTATACCCAAATCATTGTTATGTTCTTTGATATTTTTATATTCCAACAATTCCTGTCTATTTAAATTATCTACTATGCCTCTCGCTCTTTTAAGAGACCAGTTTGGATAACCCCTGGATTTTAATCTTTTTGCCAAAAATTGAGATTCTTTTATATAGGTATCTTTTTCTGTACTGTTTCTTTTTGTTCGAATCAGCTCACCTGTGGGTATATTTCTAATAACATGGTTGGCGTGACATGAATTTGCCATCAATATACTGTTTACAGCTGTAGATTTGCGATAAGGTTCCACCAACACTTTTTTTCGTTTTGAATCTATTTTCAAGGTCAAATCAAGAAAATTGATTGACAGCTCATTCATGTGGCATGTAAATTTGAGATTAAAACTGTTATTTAAATATGAAAAAAAGGAAGATGCTAAATCCTTGTTCCCCCTCCACACAAAACGAAAAAAAGTGCGCACCTCCGGCAGAAAATGTACTGTAGCCAGGGGCTGGCGTGATTCATAGCACTTTTCAATAAGATGGTGGAACTCCATGGAACTCAGGGAAACGGGTGAAATAAACGGCATTAGTTGCAAAATTTGCGCACAATTTCGACTTGTGGAAAAATGTTGCTACATTTCAAGCAGTTTTAAGTCAAAATTTTGCTGCAATCTGCTTGATGAATTGGGGTCAGAAAGTACAGATTGCAAAAAAGAAAAAAAGCAATTAAGAAAAAAAAGCAAAACAAAAAACTAGACAGATAAGCTTTTCTAGTAATAATGCACTGGTCTCAAAATCAGCGTTGTGGAGTCGGTAAGCCAAACCTCAGATTCCTCAATTTCCCTGACTTCTGACTCCACAGCTCTGGTCACTACTGAGCATGTACATAAAGTGCAGCACAGATTCATCTCCACTACTACTCCACAGCCCTGCCTCACTACTGAGCATGTACATAAAGTGCAGCACAGATTCATCTCCACTACTACTCCACAGCCCTGCCTCACTACTGAGCATGTACATAAAGTCCAGCACAGATTCATCTCCACTACTACTCCACAGCTCTGGTCACTACTGAGCATGTACATAAAGTGCAGCACAGATTCATCTCACCTCTGACTCCACAGCATTGGTCACTACTGAGCATGTACATAAAGTGCAGCACAGATTCATCTCCACTAACAGCCGAGATCAGGAACATTACAGACATTTATAGGACATTTCATAACTTCCCAAATTCTTATGAAAACAGTTACAGCACATCCTGCATTGTGCTACTGTACCCAATGTATTATATGTTTTAGGCGTTGGTCCATTTCATATGGACTCAGACTCCACCAAAATGTACACTGCCTCCACAACCCTGTTCAAAACAAGCATGTGGCCTAATACTCCATTTGTCCTTTTTGCCATGAATTTCCTAAAATGAACCAAATAAATAAGGCAGCACTCTGTAGCGACATAGCTTGCAAACATGAAATATGAAAGTTGAACTGCATTGCTGCACTAGAAATATGAAAAATTGATAATGCTTAGCGCATAAATTGGCCAATTCATGTGTACCTGGAAGCCACATTAAGGCGATTCTCGTTTTACAGGACCTAACACTGCCATACCTCTCTTAGACTAAAGTCTTCATGTGTATGGGAACCTGTGAATCGTCTCTTGGACTGAAATGTATATCTTTGTGGAGGGGTAGGGTCCTGCTATGATTAAAAATATCAGAGGCTAAACATGAAGACTTTATCTAAGAGAGGTTTGGCAGTGTTAGGTAATGGAAAATGAGAATCGCCTTAACGTGGCTTCCAGGTACACATGAATTGGCCAATTTATGCGATGAGCATTTTCAATTTTTCATATTTCTAGTGCAGTTCAACTTTCATATTTCATGCTTGCATGCTATGGCGCTACAGAGGCAAGCACCTGTTCACACCTAGTCTATGTTTGGATGTGACAGTCAGTTTTTTTAACTTTGAATTCCCTAAAATGAGGATCAGATTTCCATATATTTTTCAAGGCATTGCCGTGGGGAGAGGACAATTGAGGCGCATATATTAAAAAAATGTAAAAAATCCTTCAGGACAATCCCTTAAATTTAAAAGGGAAGTTATTAAAATAAAGCAAATGTTCTCTGAAAAAAACACACACACAAAAAAAAAAAAACAACACGGTTTGTTCACATTATGTAATAACTAGAATGATCCAAGTACTTTACCTGCAGGCGCCAAGAGTCTGGAAAACAGAAACACAACACTATGGTCAGCATTCAACCAGGAATGTGACAAAAAGAGAATGAATGATTCATGAATAATTATTTATAGAGGTTGTGTTATGATCTTTTCTCAGAAGCGCTCTGCTCCCCAACCTCGAGGCTTCATACTTGCCACGGGCCATGCATTCCTGAAGAATATAAGTTCGGGCTGACGGCATGGTTTGTGCCACTGGCCTGAACAGAGATCCCCAGAAGCAGCAGCTTTGTCTCGGCAGTGTCGGGGCAGCAGCGTCGGGGCAGTGCAGGCTGCCCTGATGATGTAAATACAAGCTACTGTGCAATTATACCCATTTAACAAAAGAATAACCCTTTAAAACCTAGAAATACAATTATTCAGGTTTGGAAGCTTTAAAAAAAAAAAAAGACATGGCAATGATGAAAAGCCACAATTTAATGGAGTTGTCCGTTTTCAGAGCTGACTGTTGCAGCCAATCATAGGCCCAAGTAGTCTTGCGCTGCCTACCTCGGTATCCCCGATGAGGTCAGTGATTGGCTGCAGCAGTCATGTGTTGCAGACGGGACATCATTCTGTATCCCTGTACACAAAAAACAGAGCGGCAGATAGGTGGTCCTACAAAGACAAAGGCAGCCCCCCTCAAGCACAGACACTGCCTTGGAAAAGTATTCATACTTTTATGAATACATATATATGTGATACCAACACAAAGTAGCAAGTATTTTTGAAATGTAAAGGAAATGATACAAGGTATTCCAAATATTTCAGTCTATAACTTTTAGGACCACCTTCTTCTGCAATTACTGCTGCATGTCTTTTGGGGTCTGTCTATGCCAGCTTTGCTCATCTATAGGTGACATTTTTGCCCGTTCTTTGCACACTCGCTCCCGCACAGTGACATCGGATGGAGAAGTCTGTGAACAGTAATTTTCAGGTCTTGTCACAGATTCTCAATGTGATTTAGGTCTGGACTGTGACAGCATCATTCACACACATGAATATTCTGTGATATAAACCATCCATTGTAGCTCTGGCAGTATGTTTAGGGTCGATGTTCTGCTGGAAGGTGAATCTACATACCGGTCTCAAGTCTTTTGCAGCCTGCAACAGGTATTCCACCAGTATTTCCCTATATTTCGCTAACTAAAGAAAACTCAGCGTGAACAATTTTTTTTAGAGGGTTTAGGAGCGGAATAAATCCTCTTCAAAATTAAAAACGCCTCAAAACCTTGGATGGTTCGATTCAGTTTAAAACATCCAGGACAGGAGAGTCTGTTGTGGAGTGTGAAGGCTGACGATCACCGTTATATACGCAGGAGTTTATCAAAACTACAATATTTAGCCCAGTAAGTGACACATCATTGGAATCAGAGTCTCGGCCCCTAAATTATGCTGCTCTCAAATTAGGTGGCAAAAGCCTGATGACAAATTCTCTTTAATGCCACCATTTGTGCACAATAGAACACAGATTTCTTTTCTACCTGTGAAGGCGAGTACAGCCCGTGGGGTATACACTTTTTTTTTTTTTTATTACAAGGCAGCCTATGGTGGATGAAGCTGTATACATCAGGGTTCTGTGTCTATAGTATAATTCAAGACATTTTTCTGATGTATGCGCAGAATATAGTGTGAATACACCCAATAAATACCAGTTACAGACAATAACACACTAGAAAAGAAACCGTAAGAAAAAGACTTACCCTTCGGTGTTGATGAAGGTTTGTGCCTGTCACAATATACACTGTAAAACACAATTATAATAAGTCTAATTTAGAGCAATGAGCCATTACATTCGAGTCAGTTTACATTTAAGAGCTGAGCTTTGGTAATATGGACCTGTGACGTGCTAGATAGGCTTTAAGCAGGTACACAAACACACATTGCAAAAATAAAGGGGGAAGACCTCAGTGGTATAACCAGGATTAAGTATGTTTGTTGCTCGAAATGCGTTGGTTTCACAGAGGTCTCCCTCTTATTAATTTTGGTATCTTTTTAACGCATTAATAATAAAATCATGATTTTACCTGCAATTGGATCTGGAAGGTGGAGCCCTTTTTATCTTGAACTCACTTTTTATAGGGCCGTGTAATATAGATCCCAATGATTTATAATGCAGTATGTCGGACTATGATGTGTCAGTAAGAACAGAGCTGCACGATGCGCTACTCAAAGGCTGTTGACATACACTCCAAAAGGCTGAAAGTGCACCACCAAAAAAGGAAAACTTGTGGAATTCCACAAATCACCGGATGATAGACATGTTAGTGACATATAAATGATTAAAAAATGGAAAGTTCTCTAAACATCTTGATTTATTCCGTATCGAGTATGAACGTCCCATGCAAAAATTACTGCACTTACATGCCTTCGCTGCTATTATTAATGGTTGTCTGAAGAAGGTTCTGCCATGCCAAATGCATTTTGGCACAAAAATAATCAAGATCCGCTGCTGGCAGCTTCCTGTGCACAAGCAATAACTTCCCAAAGGTGCTCAATGGGAGACAAGGCCAGTGATACTGCAAGCCATGGTAACATGCTAAGGCCATGATGGTTGCTCACAGTAGCACAAAAAGCATGCAGCCTGGCTTTATTTTGAAAATTGGCTCCATTAATAATGTCATTGACAGAAGACGATGCTGCCTATAAGTGCGGGGACTTCTGCGCGTGGCACTCATGCTCAATACTGAATAAATATAGATGTTTTAAGAATTCTGTTGCCATTTTTGTATCATTTGCATATCTTATCAATAACATGTTTATCAATTCTATGATTTCCATAATGCCACAACATTCCTTTTTGGCGTTACAATTAGGAGTGTAACACAGTCATTGCTATATTGGAATACCTGGCCTTACTGCAGGGCGCCTTGATCTGAAATAACAGCCTCATCTATGCCCAACAGTAGAAGGCAGGGGGCTCAGATGAGGAGGCCAGGCCATCGGGATGGGTTTAACAAAATGGGAACTGTGAGACGGTGTTTAAGAAAGGGTAGCTAAGTGTCTTGGTATTCCTCCCAGGTTCTCGTCTTCATTTTCGGAAATTGCAATTTTGCTATACTAAATCTGGGAGCAGAGAGCCGGACAAGTTATCTAAACTGGCAAACTTTAATAATTTAGGGTAAAATATGGTACTTAGTGCAATTGTAGTTACATGGTACAAAAGGTGCAACACCAAAGTCTTGATGGGCGATTATATCCTGCATATTTCTCCAGTTTTCCCTTCTGCAAGCTCCAGTTCTAAATTTACTCTGAGCAACTGAGTGTAGATTAGCTACTACGATCCTTCCCACACACAGAATATACACAGAGATACAATCCTGGCCTCCTCCACTGTAGCACTCAGGCAGTAGCATGTACGATATTACACAGTCGTACTGAGCCGAGTAGCTGTGAATCCAGCACTAAAGTGAAATAAATTTGTAGAAGCTCCAGCATGATCTGCCTGGTTTCTCACTGTTCTGACGGCTCCTCACTTCTCTTCCCACCTTCTCTCTCCATAAAACATAATAAGGGGCATCACCTGACATCTCACTGTTGGCAGTCCTTGAATTGACCAAAAACAGATTTCAGTAGTTTTTCTAATTGGATGTAGAATTCATAAGGCTAGGGTGAGAGAAGTGGCTCATAAAGTGGAGAAAGCATATTTCTCTGAAAAAATATATTACAACGTTTCTTATATTCGGTTTGTACTATTGGTTTTCACAAAGTTTTTTTTTAAAGGACAGTGATTATTTAATTACCAGCCCATTGAGCAACTGCACTGACACACACAGCAATTTCTGCACCTTACATTAAAATTTATTAGCAAAGCTGAAGATCTGACATCACAATTTCGACCGTCTACAGTGATTGTCTATGAATATTTAGAAGTTGAAAGAGATTATAATAAACAATTGTCAGAATCGACATGCATTAGTAGGCGCCTCACTGTACACACGTGGTCAAAATTGTTGGTACTCTTCGTTTAATGACAGAAAAACCCACAATAGTGACAAATAACTTGAATCTGACAAAAGTAATAATAAATCAAAAATCTATGAAAATGAACAAATGAAAGTCAGACATTGCTTTTCAACCATGCTTCCACAGAATTTAAAAAAAATAAAACTCATGAAATAGGCCTGGACAGAAATGATGGTTTCCTTAACTTAATATTTTGTTGCACAACCTTTTGAGGCAATCACTGCAATGAAACAATTCCTGTAACCATCAATGAGACTCCTGCACCTCTCGACAGGTATTTTGGCAACTCCTCAAGAGCAAACTGCTCCAGTTGTCTCGTGCTTGAAGGTTGCCTTTTCCAGACGGCATGTTTTAGCTCTTTTCAAAGATGCTCAAAAGGATTTAGGTCAGGGCTCATAGAAGGCCACTTCAGAATAGTCCAATGTTTTCCTCTTAGCCATTCTTGGGTATTTTTAGCTGTGCGTTTTGGGTCATTATCCTGTTCCAATCCCATGACCTGCGACTGAGACCAAGCTTTCTGTCACTGGGCAGCAAATTTCTCTCTAGAATCCCTCGATAGTCTTGAGATTTCATTGTACCCTGCACAGATTCTAGACTCCCTGTGCCAGATGCAGAAAAGTAGCCCCAGAACATAACAGAGCCTCCTCCATGTTTCACAGTAGGGATTAGTGTTCTTTTCTTGACATGCTTCATTATTCCATCTGTGAACATAGAGCTGATGTGCCTTGCCAAAAAGTTCAATTTTTTGTCTCATCTGTCTATAGGACATTCTCCCAGAAGCTTTGTGGCTTGTCAACATGTAGTTTGGCAAATTCCAGTCTGGCTTATGATTTTTTTTTCAACAATGGTGTCCTCCTTGGTCGCCTCCCATGAAGTCCACTTTGGCTCATACAACGACGGATGGTGCGATCTGACACGGATGTTCCTTGAGCTTGAAGTTCACCTTCAATCTGTTTAGAAGTTTTTCTGGGCTATTTTGTTACCATTCGTGTATTATCTGTCTCTTTCATTTGTCATCAATTTTCCTCCTGCGGCCACGTCCAGGGAGGTTGGCTACAGTCCCATGGAGCTTAAATTTCTGAATATTATGTGCAATTGTAGTCACAGGAACATTAAGCTGCTTGGAGATGGTCTTATAACTTTTACCTTTAACTTGTTTGTCCATCATTTTCTTTCTAATCTCCGGAGACAACTCATTCCTTCACTTCCTCTGGTCCATTGTTACACCCGATCCCTGTCCTGGCACTGCGCCCCGGTCTGCCGCTGCTCCCCGTCCCGGGCACTCACATAGTGCGCTGTTCCTATGCAGCAGCTGGCTCCCTGTGTATCCCACGCCGCTTCTCAGCCTTCAGGTCTCTCCACCTCCTGGCGTCCTGTTGGCAGACCTGCAGTCAAAGCTATTAGGGCACGAGCGTGCTCTCTCCAGGCTTCTTAAAGGGACAACGCGCATTTTTCAAAAAAGCAATTATCCAATCGCAGCGCACTGGCTGCTATATCTGGCCTCTCCTCCATATGGAGAGCGCCGGAGCAACGAGTATCAATCATTGCTACAGCCGTTTCTGTTGCTAATCTGTCTGTGCTGCATTAGCAGTCTCTGTGCATTTTCTCATGCTGTCTGTTTCCACAGAAATATCTGAATCTTGTTAACCCTGGTTATACCTGCAACCATCTAGGAGAAAGCCATCCCGTTCCGCCAACAGCCATTCGAGTCCGAGGACTGTGACAAGGTTACTGGAGCCAGCTATCTACCAACTACCCGGATCCAGGACCCGTCTCATTACGGACTCTGCTGCTATTACTTCTGCTATCCCTTTTGGTCCCGCTGGGACAGCTGCCACGTGTCTGGGGTCTAACTGGAGGTAGCACCTGTGTCCTCCGGGTATTCCATTCTGGTCCTGTCTGAGGGGCTTTACTACGGGTACCCGGGCTCACTAGTTATGCCCTCTTCGGAGCCCCCGGACCGGGGTCCCGAGGATCCACTTTAAAAATAAAAAACGAATGTGAACTTCACCATCTCTGCCTCCGCTTCCATTCGTTACATCCATGTTGGGTGTGATACTTACTGTGCTATTTGGTGACATGGTGTGTATCTGTAGCCTTCTATACAGGCCAGTCACCGATTCCAAGACTGTAGACACCTGTGATGCTAATTAGTGGACACACCGTGATTTAACATGTCCCTTTTGCCACATTATTTTCAGGGGTACCATCATTTCTGTCCAGGCCTATTTCATGAGTTTTATTTTTTTTATTTTTTTTTTTTTAATTCCGTGGAAGCATGACTGAAAAGCAATGTCTGATTTTCATAGATTTTTTATTTATTATTACTTTTGTCATATTCAAGTTATTTCTGTGACTATTATGGGTTTTTCTGTCATTAAACGAGGGGTACAAACAATTTTGACCACGTGTGTGTGTATATACATGTAGTTATGCTCATGTAGTTGAAAACAAAATGTAACTTACATAAATTTATCTGGAATGGGCCTGCCCTTAGCTTTTATTAGACATGGATAGTGATAAGTTTTCTTACAAGACTCGACGAAACAGCCGACAGTTGCTCCTCGTTGCTTACACAAAGAACATGGCTGCAGAAAAAAAAAAAAAAAAACTTGTGTTATAAAAAGTAAAAAATAATTATCAAATAGAAAGCTTAACATGGACCCGCAACCAATTTTTTTCAAGCTGAACTGGACATAAGATGCATTAATCACTGTAGAGTGGAATACATTATTTTAAATTTTTATAATTTTTCAACTTCTTTGCGATGATATTAGCAATCAAAGTTTTTAGGCACTAATGTTTTAACTTTGAGCAAAGTCCAAGTGAGTGTTGAGGTACGTGCCCACGATAGCAGGGTTGTATAATACAAGCACAGAGGATGGGACTTATGGAAATCCCATGCCCACTGTGCTTCTATTTTACGCTGCGTAAACTCACCCACGGTGCAGATTTACGAGCCGCAGCATGCCAATTTCCACAATAAAATGTATTCGATGCGGTAAATCAGCCTGGTTCAGTAAACACATGAGCATTTACTTGCGTTATTAGAACACAGTGAAAATACGCTGTTTCCAAAGCGCTGCTACTTCCTGATCATGGGAACGTAGCCTTATTAGTTTTCATTAGGGGCGTGTACTTCTTCCCCCTATTTGAGTTGCCCAATCGTAAGTATGCAGCAACACAGCAGAAAAAGAACACGCCCACACTTTCGGATAGGTTTCTCAGTCTGCATTTTTAGATTGCGCTAGAGACAGGATTTTGTGGCACTAACCAATGTATAAGTATTACAGGTTTTCCTTTTTCAATTATTAGTTCCAACTTCCTTATAGACTGGGCAGCTCTGCTGACCATCAGACTCCTCTAACTGCTCAACACTTGGCATAAGCGGTTTTTAGTTTTTTGTTTCTTAAAAAGGGTTGTCAGGTACTTTTATACATTATAAACCCAAAAGAAACGCATTTATAGAAATATATAATCTAAATTTTATTAGAAAAATATTGAAAACACGATTGCACAACAACAAAAATAAAATTAATTATGCAAGGCATAATTATGTGAAAGAAGAAAACATTAAAAAGCAAAAATAAAATGATAATAGGTAAGTGGGCAGGATGTCACCCAGATTGGCTAGTAATCAATCAAAAGTACATCCATAATAACAAAAAAATTTGCAGGGGCTGCTGTACATACAAAAATCAATAGCATAAATAAAATTTAAAAAAAAAAAAAAAAAAGTATAACGCTCATAAAAACATGGATTTTTGTGAGTACTCACTGTAAAATCCTTTTTTCCGAGACGCTCATTGGGGGACACAGGTACTGTGGGGTGTATGCTACCGCCATCTGGAGGCTGACACTAGGAAAACACCACAAGGTTAGCTCCTCCCCCACCGTATACACCCTCGCCCTGATTGCGGGCGGAAGCCAGTTTAGTGTAAAAGCAGTAGGAGAACAACAACAATCAGCCTTAAGGCAGTAAACTATGTCTGGCAAGGGACCACCCTGATACTTACGAAAAAAGGCACATTAATTAAATAAACACGAGCCAACCGGCTAACAGGGTGGGTGCTGTGTCCCCCAATGAGCGTCTCAGAGAAAAGGATTTTACGGTGAGTACTCACAAAAATCCATGTTTCTCCTTCGTCTCATTGGGGGACACAGGTACTGTGGGACGTCCTAAAGCAGTCCCTGGGTGGGAGATTGACTCACCGATCCAAGCTGCATGCACCTCTTTTGTTCAAAGGTGCGCCACTGCTGCTTGGAGTATCCTTCTACCCAGGCTTGCATCCGCCGAAGCCTGAGTATGGATACTGTAATGTTTAGTAAATGTGTGCAGGCTGGACCAGGTTGCTGCATTGCATACCTGTTCCGCCGAGGCCTGATGCCGAAGCACCCAAGAGGCGCCCATTGCCCGAGTAGAATGCGCTTTGATCCCTGCTGGAACTGACGCACCTCTGATATGACAGGCCTCCTGAATAGTTAAACGGATCCATCTGGCTATGGTCGCCTTTGAGGCCGCGAGCCCCCTCCTGCGCCCCTCAGGTAGCACGAACAGCGTATCCGTCTGGCGAAAAGGTGCCGTCCGCGACACGTACCTCCTGAGTGCTCTCACCAGATCTAAGGTGTGAAGAGCTATCTCTACGCAATGCACCGGTGCCGGACAGAATGAAGGCAAGACAATATCCTCATTGATGTGGAAAGTGGACACCACCTTCGGAAGAAAGGGGGGAGCTGGTCTAAGCACCACCTTATCCTTGTGGAAAACGAGAAAAGGTGTTTGGCAAGATAGGGCCGCCAACTCCGAAACTCGCCTAACGGAGGTAATGGCTACCAAAAATACCACCTTCCAAGAAAGGAACGATAAGGAAATATCCCGCAGCGGCTCGAAGGGCGCTTCCTGCAGAACGCTCAGGACCAGGTTAAGATCCAAGGTGTCCATCGGCGCCTTATAGGGGGGTACTAGATGAGAGACTCCCTGGATGAAGGTCTTTACCTGCATATTAGTAGCAATCTTTCATTGGAACAGGACGGACAGTGCCGATATCTGTCTCCTAAGGGAGCTCGGGGCCAGCCCCGAGTCTAGGCCTGATTGAAGAAATGCCAAGATGTTGGGAATAGAGAACATCAGGGGCGAATGACCCCGCTCTCGACACCAAGTGAAGAAAATTTTCCAGGTGTGATGGTAAATTCTCGCTGAGGTCGGTTTCCTGGCGCTAACCATTATGGCGACCACCTCACGCTCAAAACCTGCTTGAGTTAGAATCCAAGATTCAACGGCCATGCCGTCAAACACAGGGCCCCTGAGTTCGGGTGGAAGATCGGTCCCTGGTGCAGTAAATCTGGGCGCTCTGGTAGTCGCCATGGGACGTCGGTGAGCAGCCGCACAAGATCTGAGTACCACGCCCGTCGGGGCCAGTATGGTGCCAGCAGAATTGCTGGGACCCCCTCTGCTTTGATCTTCCTGATGACCCTCGGAAGCAATGGCAACGGAGGAAACAGGTATGGAAGGCGAAACTGGTTCCATTGTAAGACCAACGCATCCACCCCGAACGCTCGTGAGTCTCGTGACCGAGCGACAAACACAGGCACCTTGGCGTTCGTTCTGGACGCCATCAGGTCCACATCCGGTGTTCCCCACCGTTGGCAAATTTGCTGGAAGACCTCGGGGTGCAGGGCCCATTCCACAGCCATGACCTCTTGTCGGCTGAAGAAGTCCGCTGCCCAATTTTCTACGCCTGGGATGTAGACTGCCGAAATTATCGACTGGTTCTTCTTGGCCCAATGAAGCACCTGTGCTATCTCGCGCATGGTTGCCCTGCTGCGCGTTCCCCCCTGAAGATTTACGTAAGCCACAGCCGTGGCGTTGTCTAACTGTATCCGAATGGGCCATCCTGCTAGGAGGTACTGGAAATGCTGCAGCGCCTGCCAGATCGCTCGTATTTCCAACAAGTTTTTCGGAAGACGAGCTTCCTGTTGTGACCACTGGCCTTGTGCCGTGTGGTGGCGAAAAACCGCTCCCCAGCCGAGGAGACTAGCGTCGGTCGTGACCACTAGCCAGTGGTCTGGGGGAAACGGCTTCCCCTGAAGGGAGGATCTGGTCGTCCACCACTCCAGCGATTGCCTGACCTGAGAGGATAGCCGGCACCGCTGATCGAGGGTGAACGGATTCTTGTCCCAGGCTGACAAGAGAGCGTGCTGTAGGGGTCGAAGATGAAATTGAGCAAACGGAATTGCTTCCATTGCTGCAACCATCTTCCCAGTATCCTCATCCCAAACCAAATGGTGTGAGGGCCCGGCTGCTGGAGCTTCAGGACTCCCTGTCGGAGCGCTAGGGCCTTGTTTTGAGGGAGACTTATCAACACTTGGGAGGTATCGAAGACCATTCCTAGAAAAACAATCCTCCGAGCTGGGACCAGAGATGATTTCTTCCTGTTGACCAACCAACCTAAGCGGGAGAGTGTATCCAGTGTAATGCTGACATTCTCCTTGCACGCCCGAAACGAGGGACCCTTCACCAAGAGGTTGTCTAAATATGGCAAGACGACTATGCCCCTCGAGTGTAAGACGGCCATCACGACTGCCATTACCTTCGTGAACACTTTGGGGGCGGTGGCTATCCCGAATGGGAGTGCTGCGAATTGAAAATTGATGGCGAACCGAAGAAACTTTTGATGCGGAGGAAAAATGGGAACGTGCAGGTAGGCATCCTGAATGTCGATCGAGGCAAAGTACTCTCCCTGCTCCATGGCTGATATAACAGAACGGAGAGATTCCATCCTGAAATGTTTGACTCTGATGAACCTGTTTAAGAGCTTCAGGTCCAACACTGGTCTGATCGTCCCGTCTTTTTTGGGGACCGCGAACAGATTGGAATAAAAACCTTGAGCTTTTTCGTGCTCTGGTACGGGAACAATAACTCCGTTGTCTTGGAGTGAATCGATGGCCCCTAGCAATGCTTTCGCCCAAGACGCCACCTTGGGAAGTCGGGAGAGAAAAAACCGTGTTGGAGGGTACCTGATGAACTCTATCTTGTACCCTGAAGTCACCAGTTCTACCACCCATAAGTCGTGTGATACCTCGGCCCAGATATGGCGAAAAAGGAGCAGGCGGCCCCCCCATCCTGCTGCTGTCGCCTACCAAAGGCTCCGAGTCATTTGGCTGAGAGTCTCTGGGTCCTGGCTCCTCTCGACCTGGGCTGGCGAGCGTGCATCCTTCCCACCGGTATGGGTCTATACGAGACCTGTCGCTCTCTATCCTGATTGAAGAGAGGTGGGCCGGTCGAACTGGCTGCTGCCATCCATCCGGTGTTGCGAAAAGCTGGAAAACGTGTCGGGACCTGACGGAAAGGCTGTTTTGCCTTTTGCTGTGGGAGGAAGCTACTTTTCCCTCCTGTCGCATCGGAGATGAGCCAATCCAACTTCTCCCCGAACAGGCGGCCTCCCTAATAGAGCAAGGAAGTCAAGGACTTCTTGGAAATTGAATCGGCTCGCCAAGTTCTCAACCAGAGGACTTTCCTAACGGCTATCGTGTTAGCGGCCGCAAATGCTGCACAATTAGCCGCATCCAAAGACGCATTAAGTAGTCTCCAGCCATAGCAATCTGACTTACGACCTCAGACACCTCCGTAGATAGTCCTCTATCCTGCAAGGCGTTATTCAAAGACTCTGACCATGACATCATGGCCTTGGCTACCCACGTCGCCGCGAACGAAGGGGCGAGTGCCGAACCTGATGCCTCAAAAACTGATCGCGCCAAACCCTCTATGAGCCAATCCGTGGGGTCATTAATGGACGAGCCGATAGGCACCGACAACAAGGACTTCGAGGCCAGGCGTGACACTGGCGGGTCCACCACTGGGGATTCTGCCCATTTCTTACAGAGTTCCGGGGCAAATGGGTATCTCGCCTCTATAGGTTTCTGACCCGAGAAACGCTTGTCTGGGCGTTCTCTGTGGCGCTGCACTATATCCTCAAATTCTGGGTAAGTGCCAAATACTCTATGTGGGTGCTTGGCCCGCTTAAAGGCTACCTTATGGCTCGCGGCCAAGGTAGCATCATCTTCAATCCCCAGGGTTTGATTGACAGCTTTAATGAGGCTGTCCACTGTCTCCCGGCATCCCGGGATATCTAGATCAAGTGGCTCATCTGAGTGACGATCCAAACTCTGCCCGTTCCCGCTCGCTGGTGAAAGGGAGCGTGATGCTTTACTACCCGATGCCGAGGCACCATATAAGCCGGGAGACCTCGTATGGGTTCGTTTCCTTCGCCTCTGTCTGGCATGGGAACGGCCCCTGCAGGCCGAAGGTTCCTGTGAGGTGGAGGACCCTTCCCAGATAAGCGAGCCACTATCCTTGCCTCCCTTTGGGGTGTGAAGGGACTCGATCGCCTTTGTAAGCGAAGCCATAGACTGGGATAATGATAGCGCCCATTTCGGAGGATTCGTTTCTCTGGATTCAGTCGCCGAGGGAGGCTCCAGGGCGCGTTCGGAATCGCAGGCCTCGCACACTTTGGCGCTCTGCGCTCGTGGAAACGGGGCCTTACAAGAAGTGCATGCAGAGTAGAGAAAAGTGTGTGTCTTCCCTTTCACGGCCATATTGAGCCTGCTAGGCGTTTTATATATCCAAACCAACAAATGCTTTTGTTTTTTTTCTTTCCTTCGTATATGGGAGGGGAGGGGTGGGGGAGGAGAGGCCCCCTTGCTGTTTTAGCGGCCTCCGCAGCCTGCACTTACCCGACCTGTGCCCCCCAACTGCGTGCCCGACCTTCTGTGTCTCTGTGGGGTAAGCCGACCTCTTTCCTGGTCGCAGCCTACCCCGCACTAAAGCCGGGGCCTGGATTTATCCGGCGCCCGCCCAGCGCTCCACGGGGCGGGCCACCGGAAGTGACGCATCGCGCCGAGGGCTCAATTTTTCCCCCCCGCCAGCGGCGAAGGCTACTGTCCACTGCTGCGTGGCGGCGATGGCGCGCCGCGGCCTAACAGTGGCAAAAAAGCCGGGGGCTAAATTTTTCTCCCCCGCCCGCGGCGCCATGAAATGCTGCGGCGGCGCGCCGCGGCGGCTGACGCAAGAACTGCTACTCTTCCTCTGGATACGAGGAGGCCCTAGGGAGACGCACACCGCTGCCTGCCGCTGCTGCCCAGGAGCCCCCCGCACGCCCGTACCTTGAGTCGCTGAAAACAGGATCCAGGTAGGCCCTTTAGGGCGGCCAGGGAGCGGGGGCTGGTGAGGGGATCCTGGACGGTGCGGGCACCCTAACTCCGTCCAGCTTCAGCCGAGGAGAGGGACCGTCCGCCTCCTTGCAGCACCTTCGTCTTGCGTTGGTGGAGCAGTGGGGGCCGCTCGGACCGTCTTGTGCCTCTGAATAGCCCATAGTCTCTCTACCTAGGGGTGGTCAGGGCTAGGTCCGGCATCATGTCCCACATTGCGGGAAAGGATACGTGGAGACGACACTCACACGTGCTCGCCCGTTGATGGTTTGGGGAAATCGGACCCTTTCAATAGGATCCGTTGCCCCTGTCTCTTCTTCTTAGAAAAAATAAAGAAAAGAAAAAAGTTCTGGGGAAAATGCCCAGATTTGTCCCATGTCGCGGGAAAGGATACGTGGAGACGACACTCACACGTTCTCGCCCGTTGATGGTTTGGGGAAATCGGACCCTTTCAATAGGATCCGTTGCCCCTGTCTAATCTTCATGGCCAAAAAAGTCTGGAGAAAAAGGACCAGACGTGTGCCTCCATAGACACTAAGCAAAAAACTGGCTTCTGCCCGCAATCAGGGCGAGGGTGTATACGGCGGGGGAGGAGTTAACCTTGTGTTGTTTGCCTAGTGTCAGCCTCCAGATGGCGGTAGCAAACACCCTACAGTACCTGTGTCCCCCAATGAGACGAAGGAGAAATATATCTCAAATTAAACAAACACTTACCGTATTTTTCAGATTATAAGACGCGTCTTTATGATCCTCAAAATTAGGGGAAAAATGGGGGTGCGTCTTATAAACCGCACACTGTTTTTACCGATGCTGTGGGCCCGGAGCCGGGTGTGTTGTGGTGGTGGTACGGCGGCGAGCTGTGGCCCTGTGGCATATGGCGGCCGCCATTCTTCTTCCGGGGTCCGGCGTGCAGCTAATCGGCGCTGATGGATGAAAGCAGATATCTCCATCCGCGCCTGCCTCTATGTGATGTCTCCAGGAAAATGGCTGCGGATGCGACGCAGATGGAGCTCTAAGCCCGGCCTCGATGATGTCACCGCTGGTCAATGATGCTGTGCTCGCAGCAGCTCATTCACCACTGGACGGTCGCATCTTGGCACCGTCCAGGTTGAAAACTATTTCTCCCCTATAAATGAATTACGGCGTGGGACAGAACGACGGACAGGAATGGCATACTGTTGTTTTTTTTATTTTTGGTTTATTACAGGAGAAGCAGGGCTTCGCTGGAACTAAGCGTTAATAAAAATGGAAAACTGTGTTCAGTCTTATTTCTAATAAAGGACTTAATTCTTGCTGTGTCATTATTTACCATACCACTATAGGATTATTAATGGATAGGTGTCTTATAGACGCCATTCCATTACTGAGCCGTGGGCTTGATGTCACCTGACAATACAAAGGTGACAGCAACCCCACAAATATGAACCCCACTTGCCACCACTACAGGGCAAGTGGGAAGAGCCGGGCAAGACGCCAAAATTGGCGCATCTAATAGATGTGCCTTTTCTGGGAAGCTGTGGGCTGCTATTTTTAGGTTGGGGGGGCCTATATCTATGGCCCCTTACCAGCCCGAGAATACCAGCCCCCAGCTGTGAGTTTTAGCAAGGCTGGTTGTCAAAGATGGGGGGAACCCCACGCCGTTTTTGTTTTTTTTACAATTATTTATTTAAATAATTAAAAAATACGGTGTGGGGACCCCTCTACCTTGATAACTAGCCTTGCTGAAGCTGACAGCTGAGGGTTGCAGCCCCCAGCTGTGAGTTTTGCCAGGCTGGTTATAGAAAATACGAGGGAACCCCGCCGGGTTTTTCATTTATTTAGTTATAGCACAGGTGGAGGGTGAGGAATACCCCGATCATCTACTCCTGCTGTCATTGTTATTAGAGGCAGGTGTAGGTTGATGGGAGTAATAGTCCCATCAGCGCTCAACTGCTGACATTGTTTTAACTTGAATATAACTCATCATTCTCCTATGCTCGCGCCAATCGCCGGCAGAGCAAGGGAGAATGATAAGAGCCATCTTCACACCCGGCGCCGGGAAACAGCACTTACTGTAGTGCTTCTTCCCCGGCGCCAATGCGTGTCACACGGATTACATCCGTGTGTTATCTGTGTGCGGGACGTTTTGCTGCCCGTGCTGACGGTAAAAAGCGGACATGTCTACGTGTGGTGCACACGGACACACGGTCCATGAAAACACACTGGCATGTGCACAGACCCATTCATTTGAATGGGTCTACGTGTGTCAGTGTCGTAGGTACATGTGTAAACTGTCACCACAAGTACTGGAGACACTGATGTGTGAAAAACACCTAAAGCTGAGGAGGGAGATAAAAGCGAGTCTCCTCCTCCTCTGCAGGAATGGATGGTGAAGGGATCTGTTGCTGAGCTGCCTCCAATCACATATCTGTCCCTGCACACTATTCAATGTTGCAACTATGGTACTCAAGTCCGAGATCCTTTTAGGAAAGGTCAGCAAAGAACCCCCACCATCCTTCAGAATATACTGTATCAATGGGTAAATTCTGAAGGATGATGGGTGTTCTAGCCATATTTAGTGTAAATATACACTGTAATGTAGTGTCCAAAGTGTTTATTGCAAATGTGACTACAACCTCCATGATCTTTCACAATACATCCATGTATACATTAAGTGGGTGTATTACTGATGATTAGGGGAGGTGGTAGTCACTATATGCGGTACTGCAGGCTCTGTACTGTAAATCACAGATCCCTCATAACAGAGCGTCATCCACAGATATTTTTGCATTTTATTAAAGGTTTGTGCACACTATTTGGCGCAAAATATTTTTTTTTTCTTATTTTCCTCTCTAAAATCTAAGTGCGCCTTATAATCATATGCGTCTTCTAAAGCGAAAAATATGGTAATTGTAGAGTGAACATGATGCAATACCATATTTCATATTATTAGCCACCTGAAAAAAAGTGTATAGTGCAATGATGTTAGAATGTCTCAGTAGTATGAGAATTATAAGAACAATGTCAATTGAATAAACGGATACCAACAACCACAGTGACACACCACTGCCCCCTCACCCCACTCCAATGCGCGTTTCGCTGTCGCTTCATCAGGGAGTCAACAAACTTGATATAAGTTTTAGTTTTTTAAAAGGACTGCCAGGTACTTTTATATATTATACATCAATACCTGATCGGCGGTGGTGTAACAACTGGCACCCCATATCAGCTTTTCTAACGGCCAGTTGGATGGGGGCTATGTTTTTATTGATACCATTTTGGGATTGATATCACATTTTCATTGTTTCTTACAGCATTTCGTCAACAATTTTGCTATTTTTTTTTTCCTGTTTACAGTATTTAACGATCAGGTTAAGTATTTTTTGTATGTCTAACTAAACGACTCACCCTCATGTCGGGCAATTTTTTAATGCTGTGGTCAGAGCTTTAATTGGATGAGGCAAAATAATTAAATTAAAAAAAACATGAGGTATAAATCATAATGTCAATAATCAAATGTGAATTAATCCATAATAGAAGTAAATCAAAAATCCACAAAGCAAGTGCCAATTCAGGTTTTTTTCAATTGGAACTTGCTTTGAGGTTCTTTTGATTTAATTCTATTATGGATTCATTCACATTTCATTACTGACATTATGATTTTTTTGCCTCATGCTTAATTATTTTCTTGACATACCATATACCGGCAAGTTATTCTAGTATTCACTTAGAGATATATATTTTCTCTGTTTCACATGCACTTTTTTTCAATATATATTTTTAAGTACAGGTAACCACAAAATTAATTATAATAAACTTTTTTGAATGGATTCCAATTAATTTGACATACAATGCCCCTTGCATACATTAGTGATTTTATTTTTTATTTTATTTTATTAAAGGTCTTCTGCTTTTATATATTAATGAATTATTATTTAGTACATGCATATTGAATATTATTTTGGGGTGATATATTTTGTGTACAGTATTCATTGGTAATGATTGATGGTTATTTTTGGTATTTCTTGACTATATAGGATTTTGTTGTTTTCTCTTGGAAATTGGGCCTAGTTTGGGAAAATAAATAGTGAACTAATAAACTCATTTTGGAATCAACAATATAGACAGGGACAGAAACTTAACGCTGGATAGAGGATAGAATAAAAAAAACTGGCTAAAAAAAAAAAAAAAGGAAGGCAATGAACTTACCAGTTTTCGTCCTCTATTGATTTCAGAATTCACAAGATCAGTATTAAATCCAAACCCTTCTGTATCCTCTTGGGAGTCTATCTGTGTCACCCTAGGGGAGTACAGCTTTAAAAGACAAAAAAATAAAAATTAAGGATGTGTATTTTACGTCGCAAAAGGTCTGTAGCATTTTTTCACCTGTAAGTTATTTGCATTTAATCATATGCATTTTGACAGTGTGGTTTTGGTTTCCTCTTGGTATGTCATGGTTTAACCGCTTCACGACATATGACGTACATTTATGTCAAATCCCTGACTTTGATGCGGGCTCACATGCTGAGCCTGTATTTTTTTCCTGGCAAACGATCACTGATTTAATCAGCCATCATGTACCTCTAACAGCCAAGGGTGGAGTGGAGTAGAGCTCCGCACACAGCTGTTAATCTATTAAATGCTGCTGTCATTCTCTGAATGGGGTAAAAACAAAGCACCGGCAGGGGTGCGCACCATTCCACGTGCCCATCGGCGCGCCTGAGACATGATCGCAGGACACCAATGAAATGTCATGACAGCTAAGGTCTGCTCTAGACCTGTTTGCTTGTCATGACGATTCTCCTGTGAAAGCCAGCGTTTGGCCGGCATTCATAGGAGATTGTTCTTCTCTCTATATCGCTGTGCTGATGCACTGCTATGTATAGTACAAGCGAGCAGACGATCGCAGCTTCAAGTACCCTTAGTGGACTATTAAATGCAGAGAAAAAGGTTTTTAAAAATATGAAAAAAAAAAAACCGCACAAAAGTTCAAATCACCCTCATTTTTCCCTTCACAGGACTAATCCAATTGAAGTAATAATAAAAATTAAACCTTTATTCTATACAATTAAAATACACTAATGGATAAGATTAAAACCCCTTCATGACCCAGCCTATTTTGACCCTAATGACCTGGCCATTTTTTGCAATTCTGACCAGTGTCCCTTTATGAGGTAATAACTCAAACGCTTCAACGCATCCTAGTGATTCTGAGAATGTTTTTTCGTGACATATTGGGCTTCATGTTAGTGGTAAATTTAGGTTGATAATTTTTGAGTTTATTTGTGAAGGGGGGGGAAAGAAAAAAAAAAAAAAAACGGAAAATTTCCCAATCTTGAATTTTTATTCTGTTAAACCAGTGAGTTATGTGACACAAAATAGTTAATAAATAACATTTCCCACATGTCTACTTCACATCAGCACAATTTTGGGAATTTTTTTTTTTTTTGTTAGGAAGTTATAAGGATAAGGGTTCAAAGTTGACCAGCGATTTCTAATTTTTCCAACAAAATTTACAAAACCATTTTTTTTTAGTGACCACCTCACATCTGAAGTCACTTTGAGGGGTCTACATGACAGAAAACACCCAAAAGTGACACCATTCCAAAAACTGCACCTCTCAAGCTACTCAAAACTACATTCAAGATTATTAATCCTTCAGGTGGCTTTATAGGAACACTAAAGCAACGCGGAAGAAAAAAATGGACATTTTAATTTTTCCAACAAAAATGTTCTGTTAACCTCAATTTTTTCATTTTCACATGGGCAACAGGATAATATGGATCCTAAAATTTGTTGGGCAATTTCTCCTGAGTACACCGATACCTCATATGTGGTCATAAACCACTGTTTGTGCGCACGGCAGGGCTCGGAAGGGAAGGAGCACCATTTGACTTTTTGAATGGAAAATTAGGAGGGGGCTGATCACCGGGGGGCAGGAGGGGGATGTCAGGTGCGAAGGGGGCTGAGGAGATGCAGGAGTCAACACAGCAGCAGCAGGGGGGTGATGAGTGGGGCAGGAGGGGGCTGTCAGGCGCAGGGGGGCAGAGGAGATGGGAGAGCCGGCAGCAGCAGCAGGGGGGGTGTTATCTTATCACTGGGGGGGGTGTAGTCGGACGCCGGAGGGCAGCAGACGGGAGCAAATACCGGATGGCAGCGGGGTGATTGGCGGTGGCAGATCAGATTGCGGTTGTTAGTCGGTGGCAGCAGGCAGAGACCTCGCTCTTCAGTTTCCACGGACGGGATGAGGCTGAAGAGCGAGGGCAGCCATAGTTCTCTCCGCCCCTCCACATCTGGTTGGAGGGATAGTGTCACATGGACGCTAGCTTCAATCAGATCTTGGGGGGGGGGGGGTGACACAGAGGTCATCAGAGCGATTGTAGCCATGGGGGGGGCAAAACCATCCCCCCGGGGTCAACTACAGGTCCTCATGTACCTGTAGGTTAGGTGACATTTCAGTGACCCCGGTCACCCGACCCACAAGACCGCAATCCCGCCATGACACATACGTTGCGTCACAGGTCGGGAAGGCACCAGGTTTCATGACGCATACATTGCGTCACAGGTCGAGAAGGGGTTAAAAGTCTTTTTTGACTCCGTAGTCTCAAAAATAAAAGTAGTTCAGAAATGATCAGCAATGAAGGGTTTTTCACTACATTTAGCACCAATATATCTTACTCAAGATTGATTGTTTTTATAGTAACAAACCTTACAGATGTATCTGTCTAGTAGCAGAATATGTTGGGGAATTGTCAATCAGTTCACGATGGTCTGTTTCTGTCATCAAACTGCCATACTGACAGCCTCATTGTCTTATTAGGCCACTTTCACATTTGCGTTTAAGTACGCAGCGACGGCCTGCGCACGGCCGCCACTAAGCCCCGCCTACCAGCGCATGACGCTGCATGCGTCCTCTATCTTTAGCACTGGGGACGCAGGCCGTGCGCAGTATGGCGGCGCATGAATCCTTTTGACGGTGCGCCGACCAGCGCCAAACGCAACCTGTAGCAAGCAATTTGGTTGCACTTGGCGCACCGTCAAAAGGACGCATGCGCCGCCAAGCGCATACTGCGCACGGCCTGCGTCCCCAGTGCTAAAGATAGGGGCCGCAGGACGCATGCAGCGTCATGCGCCGGTAGGCGGAGCTATCGGAGGAGGCTCGTCAGGGGGCGGGGCTTAGCGGCGGCCGTGCGCAGGCCGTCGCTGCGGCCTTAAATGTGAAAGTGGCCTTAGAAATACTTTCTGTAACTTGGCTCCTAGATTATGTTAATAATTTAAGTCTGTTGCCCAGACCAAAAATATAACAGCATTGTCTATCAGGTTACAATAGACTAGTCAGACACACATCCCTAAATGCCGCTGTGCAGGAAACAAGTCCACAACACGAACAGGATGAGCGTGCTGAACAGAAGTCCTGCAACGGAGCAACGGAGCATTAGCTGCCAGGTTCCGTCTAGACAGAATAAACTTCCTAGCTACTTCTATGTCTGAGAACATCCCCACGCATTTCATCAATTTTTGTTACTTCCATAATCATCGGGGTCTAGCCGTGTGTTTAATGTCTCACAACTATTATGCTGTCCAATTGATTTATGATGAACGTATTGGCATGGTTGCTGGCCGTCTAGATAAACCTATATGATCCCCTTATTCCCAGAGCCATAAACTTTTTTTTATTTTTCCGTCAACATGGCCGTGAGGGCTTGTTTTTTGCGGAACGAGTTGTACTTTTGAACGACGCCATTGGTTTTACCATATTGTGTACTCAAGAATGGGAAAAAGTTCTGGTGAAAGTGCAAAAAAAAAAAAAAAGAGCAATCACTCACTTGTTTTTTGTTTGGCTTTATTTTTTTTTACTAGGTTCACTAAATGCTAAAACTGACCTGCCATTATGATTCTCCAGGTCATTATGAGTTCATAGACACCAAACATGTCTAGGTTCTTTTTTATTTAAGTGGTGAAAAAAAATCCAAAGTTTGTTAAAAAAAAAAAAAAAAAATTGTGCCATTTTCCGACACCCATAGCGTCTCCATTTTTCATGATCTCAGGTTGGGTTAGAGCTTATTTCTTGCGTGCCGACCTGACGTTTTTAGTTATACAATTTTGATGCAGATGGGCTATCAAAAAATCATGTTACTGCATTTTAATGCAATGTCGTAGCAACCAAAAAAACTTAACTCTGGAGTTTTGACTCTTTATCTCGCTATGCCGATACCGATCGGAATAATTATTTTTATATCTTGATAGATCGGATGATTCTGAACGCAGCGACACCAAATACGTGTACTGTATGTTAGGCTTTTTTTATTGTTTTATTTTAATGGTGCAAAAGGGGGGTGATTTGAACTTTCATAGTTTTTAAAAACTATTTTTTTTTTTTTTTTACTTTTGGCATGCTTTAATAGTCTCCATGGGAGACTAGAAGCCGCCATAACCCGATCAGCTCTGCTACAAATAGGTGATTATCAGACCGCCTATACAGTTGTGGCCAAAAGTATTGACACCCCTGCAATTCAGTCAGAAAACACTCACTCAGTTTCTTCCTGAAAACGATTGCAAACACAAATTCTTTGGTATTATCTTCATTTAATTTGTCTTAAATGAAAAAACACAAAAAGAATTGTCCTAAAGCCAAATTGGATATAATTCCACACCAAACATAAAAAAGAGGGTGGGCAAAAGTATTGGCACTGTTCGAAAAATCATGTGATGCTTCTCTAATTTGTGTAATTAATAGCACCTGTAACTTACCTGTGGCATCTAAAGCCCCCGTTACACACAGCGATATCACTGTAAAGTCACCGATTTTGTGACGTAGCAGCGATATTGCTAGCGATATCGCTACATGTGATACTTACCTCCGACCGGCCCCCCTGCTGGTTATCGCTGGTCGCGCGAGAAGGGCCTGGATCATTTCTCGTCGTCAGCTTCCTGTGGCGCCGACGAGCGACGCGTGGACGCGGGCTGGAGGACGTCAGGATCGCCACGTCTAACAGGTAAGTAGCGACCCCCGCGATGTTGCTGGTGAGATCTGCCTGTGTGGCAGCTCACTAGCGACCACTTAGCGATGTACCAGCGATCCATATCGTTGTCGGGATCGCTGGTGCATGGCTATGTGTAACGGTACCCTAACAGGTGTTGGCAATAACTAAATCACACTTGCAGCCAGTTGACATGGATTAAAGTTGACTCAACCTCTGTCCTGTGTCCTTGTGTGTACCACATTGAGCATGGAGAAAAGAAAGAAGACCAAAGAACTGTCTGAGGACTTGAGAAACCAAATTGTGAGGAAGCATGAGCAATCTCAAGGCTACAAGTCCATCTCCAAAGATCTGAATGTTCCTGTGTCTACCGTGCCAGTGTCATCAAGAAGTTTAAAGCCCATGGCACTGTGGCTAACCTCCCTAGATGTGGACAGAAAAAAAAATTGACAAGAGATTTCAACGCAAGATTGTGCGGATGTTGGATAAAAAATCTTGACTAACATCCAAACAAGTTCAAGCTGCCCTGCAGTCCGAGGGTACAACAGTGTCAACCCGTACTATCCGTCGGCGTCTGAATGAAAAGGGTCTGTATGGTAGGAGACCCAGGAAGACCCCACTTCTTAACCAGAGACATAAAAAAGCCAGGCTGGAGTTTGCCAAAACTTACCTGAAAAAGCCTAAAACGTTTTGGAAGAATGTTCTCTGGTCAGATGAGACAAAAGTAGAGCTTTTCGGGCAAAGGCATCAACATAGAGTTTATAGGAGAAAAAAAGAGGCATTCAAAGAAAAGAACACGGTCCCTACAGTCAAACATGGCAGAGGTTCCCTGATGTTTTGGGGTTTCTATGATGCCTCTGGCACTGGAATGCTTGACCGTGTGCATGGCATTATGAAGTCAGAAGACTACAAACAAATTTTGCAGCATAATGTAGGGCCCAGTGTGAGAAAGCTGGGTCTCCCTCAGAGGTCATGGGTCTTCCAGCAGGACAATGACCCAAAACACACTTCAAAAAGCACTAGAAAATGGTTTGAGAGAAAGCACTGGAGACTTCTAAGGTGGCCAGCAATGAGTCCAGACCTGAATCTCATAGAACACCTGTGGAGAGATCTAAAAATGGCAGTTTGGAGAAGGCACCCTTCAAATATCAGGGACCTGGAGCAGTTTGCCAAAAGAAGAATGGTTTAAAATTCCAGCAGAGCATTGTAAGAAACTCACTGATGGTTACTGGAAGCGGTTGGTCGCAGTTATTTTGGCTAAAGGTTGTGCAACCAAGTATTAGGCTGGAGTCACACACAACGATTAAAAAATCTCTCCGATTTTTACGGTACGAAATCGCACAAAGATTTCTTGTCCAGGGATCCGTCTGTCATCCGAATTTCCGGCGATGAACCAATTTTATTCGCATCTAAGCATCTGTTTGACATCCAATACCAATGCCTGATGCTCTTTCCTGTTGACCTGGAGAAGTCTTGCGATTTAATCGCAAGTCACACGTGTGGTCCATTTTCAAAGCGATTTTTAATCGCATCCATAGACTTGCATTGGCGATTCCGATCCGAAAATCGGTGACAATCGCAGCATGCTGCGATTGTCTCGGTCCGAGGAACGGATCTGATAAAAAAAACAGATGATGGGAGAAGCACTATAGAATAACATTGGGACGAATGCAATGCGATTTTTTTATCGCATTCGTCCGATTTAATCGCTAGTGTGACAATACTTTTGTCTGGCCCATTTTTGGAGTTTTGTGTGAAATGATCAATGTTTTGCTTTTTGCTTCATTCTCTTTTGTGTTTTTCATTTAAGACAAATTAAATGAAGATAATAATACCAAAGAATTTGTCTTTGCAATCATTTTCAGGAAGAAACTGAGTATTATCTGACAGAATTGCAGGGGTGTCAATACTTTTGGCCACAGCTACTCAACCCTCAAACAACGGATTGAAGGAATTAAAAAAAAAAAATCAAAAGTGATAAAGGAGTTTGAAAAGCTAGAGGCAACATTACAACAGAGACATTACAATATTCTATAAAAGAAAGTAAACACAATCAATTTACAGGAAATCTTACAGAATATAGAGAAAAAACTGCTTACAATTTTGGTAACAATTCCAATAGAAATATTCAATCTGAGATATCCTCTTCAGAGGGGGAACTGAGAGTGAGGGAAGAGACTAAAATGTTCAACACCAAAGATCTAATGTAAATTATTCTCACTCAAGAGGCTCATAGAGGTCATCTAATCGAGGTAGATATCAAAGATCCAGAAACCATCATGGTCCAACTGGGAGGTTTTTGTTTTTTTTTACAACAAGAACATCTGATACAATTGTGGCCAATATTGTGTTGAGAGGGAAAATCCTGTCAATCTTTGCAGCAGATATAAAGAAACGATGGTTTACCTTCATATTGAGTTCTGAGTCGTTAATAGCAGCGCTGTATTCCAATCTCGAGCACAGACCGGCGTACCGGCTGCTACAAATGCAAAAGTAGTGGACAACCTCTTAAAGGGAAGATAACGATCATTTGAAGTTATTACCCAAGAGACTCAAGATTACCTAGAGGAGAGGTTAAAACCTCAAAGATCATCTGGTCAATAGTCACTTTCTAGAATAAACAGAAGGTACCGTACATGGCTGGTGAGAAAGATTGTAGGCACCTATAAATATGGGGGCTGTAAGACTTGACAGCACAATAACAGTAAGACCTTTATGAGCCTCTATGAAGGAAGCTTATTTTAGAATCGCGTGTTTGCAAACTGCAAAATGAAAGGTGTAGTCTATATAGCTACTTGTCAATGCCCTCAAAACAACGTAGAGCAGAGCATCCTCACGTGTAGTGTGGGCACATCCTGCCTGTACCATTAACTGTAAATAGAGAAAAGTTAAAAAAAATAAAGTATAAAAATGTAGATGACATATGCTGAATCTCAGACGTAGTTCACACACTTGCATATGTTTTTGACGTATATGTCCTACACACACGTTGTAAGTCTGAAGACTTAGGCTAGTTTCAGACTAGCGTTTTTGCCCGCAGCTGCTAAGCCCCGCCCCCTGCGGTCATCTCCTCCTAGTATCGCACATCGCTGCACGCGATCTGCACACCCTATCTTTAGCATAGGGTGCCCAGACCGTACGCTAAAAGGATTTTGCGTGCGCTGCGCCCTTTTGACGGTGCTCCGAACGCACCAAAATGTTTTTAAATGTTTTTACTGTGTGTAGTGTTTCATGACCTGATGTACAATAAAATTTATGATTTTTTCACAATTACTAGTTATTAGTGTGGTGATCCTAAATTATTTTTTTGCATAGTCTTTCATCTATTTAGAATCTATAGTATTTCTATGTAAATTTGGCGATCCCAGTAGGTTATATTTTTGTACTATTTATTGATGGTGCCCGCTTAAATTGCTTTTGAAATTGGTATTTTGTCCTCATCTTTAGTGAGGTTTCTTAGTGAGTGGTGGCACATCTGTTGGTTATTATGGATTTAAATGCTAGGGAAGCTGCTTGGCAGGAGCAGGTTAAAGAGATTTTTGGAGCAGCTACTTTTAGTGCTCCTGGGGCTAGTGGTGATTCTGCCTTCCAAAATTTGACTTCTGATTTGATTAATCTACACAAGAAATTGACAAAAACCTGGTGGAATACCAAGAGCTTGGAGGAGTGTAAGAGATTGGGCCTAATTCCACGTGGTCTCAGGGTCCAAATCTTTCCGGCATGGGAAGTGGACTATGAGTTTAAAAATGTCTGGGAAACTGGTTTAAAAAAATGTTCTTATATCATCATTGACATGCTAATAGAACAAGACCGTCTTTTTCTCTCTAAGATCAGAGAAGAAATTAAAGACAGGGAATTAAAATTGGAGTCTTTTGATAAGAAAACCCTGGTTGATTCCTTTAAAAATCAGCTTAGAGACCAATTGGATCGTTTTGAAAAAGATATAATTCGAGGGAAGAAGAGTAAGTTTCTACGTGATAAGACAGACTCGGATAGACACAGAGTATTTAAATGGTCTCACCAGGGCAATATGAGGAAACAGCCCTTTAAGACTCCAACCAATAGAACAGGAGTAACAGAGAGTGGCCCTATCCCTAATTTGAGCAGTGATTTTTTATCCACAGATACAAGCGACAGGGAAAGCAGCATAGAAGGGGGCGAAGGAAGCCTAGGCCATCGACAAAAAAGGAAAGGGAATTCTCGAGTCTGGTCACCGACCTCGAAAAGAGAGACCAGGTTCAACAATCGGAGATATCGATAGGTACTGTTCCTTGGCAGGACAATATTGGTGATGTGGGAAATTTGCGCATCATCAATTTGTCCACATATACACTCTCTGACATTGAAACCAAGCTACTTACCAAAGGACTCTCATTTTCACCCATGATGTGTCTGGACAAATTTGAGTTGACAAAAGACTTGTACCTATTCTGCAGGCAATTAACTTTTAAAATGCTGTACCACCAGCCGTCTCTTATTGATGAACTACCCGACCAAGACAGACAGGTTTTTCGTGACCTGTTGGACCTACTAACTGAAAGTGAGACCGGACAAACCAGGCACAGATTTACTGGTAGACTCCCATCACAGGCCACTCCTAAATTCTCGCTGTTTCCAGTAATACAAATATTTTTTGAGAAGACATGCAGTGATATTAGGGACCTGAGGGTCGATAAGTATCGGGGCAACAATCTAAGTGTGGCTGAGAGGCAAGCCCTATAAGATTTAAAAAATAACGATGCCTTCGAAATTAAGGAAGCAGACAAGGGCGGAAATATTGTCCTATGGCCCAAAACGATGTATTGCCAGGAGGTAAGAAGACAGTTGGACAATAGCCATCATTACCAACTACTCCCCTCTGACCCTACCTTTATTTTTAAAGGACAATTGGACAGAATGCTAATGAGGGCTCTTTCCTGTGACATCATTAACAAGAAAGAGCTGGACTTTTTGACAACTATTCATCCTGTGGTACCGACATTGTATATGTTGCCAAAGATTCACAAGTCCATGACACACCCTCCAGGTAGACCTATTATTTCAGGGATGGGGGGGTTTATATGAGAGGCCATGTTCTTATTTGGATTACTTTTTGCAGCCAATTGTACAGACCTTGGATTCGTTTGTCCGTGACTCAACACATTTGATACTTCTCCTGGAGAAATTGGATTTACCGGAGGGCGCCATCCTAGCAACATTGGATGTAGAAGCTCTCTATACCAACATTGATCACAGTCTAGGTTTGCATGCTGTGTCTTTTTTTCTGGAATGTCAGACTACGGGGGAGAGGGGACATGATGCCTTTATTTTGGAGCTTTTAAAATTCGTCCTAGAGAAGAACTATTTTGTTTTTGATAGAGCTTTCTACAAACAAGTATCCGGGACGGCTATGGGAGCCAAATGTGCGCCCTCCTACGCCAACCTCTTTATGGGGTGGTAGGAGGAGACACATGTGTATAAACAACGTCTATTTAAGGAATCAGTCACCAAATGGCTACGATATATTGATGACATTGTGATCATCTGGTCTGGTACATTGGATAGACTTCATGATTTCATTGGTGGTCTGAATGATAACTGCTGGAATATCAAGCTGACTTCTTCCTTCTCTTTCAGCTCGGTGGAGTTTCTGGATTTAAAACTGATGATACACCAGAATCGTATAACCACCACTCTATTCAGAAAGAAAACCGCCACGAACAATGTACTACATTTTGACAGTTTCCATCCGGCACATCTACGACGAGGGATACCAAAAGGGCAGTTCTTGAGGCTTAGACGTAACTGTAGCCATATGGGAGACTTTTTACAAGAATCCCGACAGCTTACCAAAAGGTTCCATGAGAGGGGTTATCCAAAGAAGACCGTTTCAAGAGCCTTTGAATATTCGATGAACAAATCAAGGGATGATGCCCTCAGACCTCGGGTAAGGACGAATACACATAAGATCAGCCTTATCACGAGATTTAATAACCAATGGAGTGACATCTATCGCCTTTTGGGGAACAATTGGGGTATTCTACTCAGTGAACCCAAACTTAGGGGTTTCATTGGTGATCAACCTAAGGTGGTAGCCAGTACGATTTGCTCTATTACTATTTCTAACCAAGCTGCTCTCTTGGTCCATCTACCCTTACAGCTACGGTCTAAGGCCTACTTTAACTGCCGCTCTCGGAACTTGGTCTACGCATTGGTCTGCGGTTGTAGAAAGATCTACGTTGGACAGACGACACAGGAACTGCGACGTAGAACTCAGCAGCATCTATCGAACATATCTACCGCTCGGGTGGACAAGTCAAAGGGTAAGCCCATTTCATCGGTGGCAGCCCATTTTTTGGACTATCATGGGGGGTCTTCGGCCTCTCTACGAGTTATGGGCCTTGAGGGTGTACAGACTAATATTAGGGGTGGCAATGTTACGGATGAATTACTTCGGCGAGAGGCTAGATGGATATTCTACCTTGACAGCCTCTCCCCTGCTGGTCTAAACGAAGAACTGTTATATACCGGTTTTTATAGGAGATCTTAAATTCGGTGTTTGATTGGTATGCGTTGTCACTCCTCTAATTTGATCCTTTTCTCATACAGGTCTGTGCAATGAGAGAGTGGCATTTTTGGGAGTCCCCTCTTCTGTCCGGCCTTTCAAAAAGCAAATCTACCAAAGATCAAGGAGCTCTCATTTGCTGTCTGTTCTCCTGACTTAAACCAACAGAGGAATAGGGATCATAGGCTGTTAGTCCATTGCGTTCCCTTCTTATTTATTATATCAGTCTTTATCCTGTTTATACCCATTTTCTCTTCTATACTCTGCTTATATCTTTATTGTCACTCTGAATTGTTTAATCTGGTGCGGCAAGATTGTAATACCCATTATATACTGTGCTAAAGGGTGGATAAAATACTTAGGGTTACTCTTCGTATATATTGTATTAGGTTGCTGTTACAGCATTGTATACACTTAAAGGGAAGAAAAGGAAAAACCTCTTGCCATTTCCTTGAATCTTCCGCCTCTTTTTGAGGCATCCAGTTTGGAGTATGCTGCTGGTATGTTTCCTAAACCTTGCATTAAGATAGCCTCTACTGTATACCTTTTCACTGAGGCATGTAAGGTAACAACAGGTCCCTTGATTTTACCTACATATAGGGTCTCTCTATTGGGACTGTTCCCAATTTGCGTTTTATCGCTCTAGTATATAAGTGCTGTCTTTGCATGGCCACTCCTACATTTATATGTGGTCTGCATAATATACTGTAGCTACAAGTGACTTGGATGAGTACCTCATTCCAAGCCCCGTGTACTATCATTATGTACTATCACCACGTAAACTTGCGTCATACTATTTACTATGTAAATATTGTCTCTGCTTGGAGAGTTTTCTCATCCATATGTGCTTCATACAAATAATACATCTTGGATGTAGGAGATCTGGATGAGCATGTAAGAGAATTAAAAGTTTTTTCAACCTAGATTAGTATTTTATTGCAAGCTCTGGGTGTACTAATATCGTGCTGATTCGCGCTATATTATTTTACTATATAAGTGTTGTTTTTTCTATCTACATATGCCCTGCACAATGTACTTTGGATGCAAGAGATCTTGATGAGCTTGTAGGGCGACAACAGGTTAACTGACTCTACATATCTAGGGGTATTTGATGAGGACTACTTTAATACAGCCTTTGCATAGTGATTTTATTGATTGATACGCGTCCTGTATGATGTATTTACACGCAGGTGATCTGGATGAGCAGTCTGCCTTGAAATTCTATCTGCTTAAATATTCTGTTGGTCTACGCTATACCACTTTTACATACAAGTGGAATTACTGTATTACATTGATAGTGTGACCTTTATATTTGTAAATAAAGGTGTTCTGTTCAAAAACGCCATGCAATGTACCCTTTGTGCCACGATATAAGGGTGCTATATCTTGGCGTTTATATGGTTAAATAATTGTGTGGACACATTTGGGAGCGCCTGACAGGGATGACCTCTCCACCACATGAGGGCGCTGCCTGCTCAGCAATCTCCCTCACATTTTCGTCATCTGTGTAACTCCTCCCTTGGTGTTAACTGCTCTATCTGGTACGCTGTTTGCGTACACAACTTGGAATAACCTTGGAGGATTAGCCCGTGCTGTGCTCCATGAGCGTAGACGCCGTCTGTGTTACGTCACAGACTCCTGTGGGTCACTCCCCTCGCCCTGAGCGTGCTCTTCCGGGTACTACACCATGCGCCGAGACTCTGACTTTAACTGCTCCATTGCTGAGGGCTCCCAGCTGGTAACAATTTTCTCTTTATTTTCTAATGATTGCTGAATATAAATATCTGGTGTACACAGGGATGGGATACACTCACCTTGAGGAAGACACCTTGTGTGTCGGAACGCGTGGGTTTCTCTATGCCACCTGATGGGCTGCCTGTCTGACTGCTGACTGAGATGACTGGGTGACAGGACTTTGATACTTACCCTGACAGGGAAATGGTGATGTATGGCTATACTTTAATCAGGGCTAGTGCATCTCTTAGTACTTCACCTTTGATCTGCTAGAGCCACTGACTATTAGGATTAAACATATTCTTTGTGTGGTCATTTATTCAGGTATTATGCTTGATATGATATTACACTCTACCTGAGTATACTATAACCACTGTGTATCAGGTTTTGTTTTACATAACCTATGGTCTTGCCTAAATGGAACAACCAGCAGCATACTACTACTAAATAGTAATTTATATGTGATTTGTATATTGTACAGGCAGTTGGTGGACATATTGTGGACTATGGGACCTCTTGTCTGCTATAGTCCCTTGCTTTGTTTTTAAATGTTTTTACTGTGTGTAGTGTTTCATGACCTGATGTACAATAAAATTTATGATTTTTTCACAATTACTAGTTATTAGTGTGGTGATCCTAAATTATTTTTTTGCATAGTCTTTCATCTATTTAGAATCTTTTGACGGTGCTCCGAACGCACCAAAATGCAACATGGTGCAGCACACGCAAAATATTAGCGCACGGCCAGCGCACCCTATGCTAAAGATAGGGTGTGCAGATCGCATGCAGCGATGTGCGATACTAGGCGATGACCGGAGGGGGTACAGCAGGGGGTGGGACTTAGCGGCGGCGTGCGTTGCGGGCAAACACACTAGTCTGAAACTAGCCTTAGAAATGTGAACATGGCTGCATGACGATTCCTACTATATGTTGGCCTACATTCAGATGGCATCAGAGCAGCCATTTCAAATGCACACCAACCATGACATGTAGACATTGTTCGGTTAGGAATGAACACCATGCCACAGTAGTGCCAAAGCACGCAACAGAGTGCCAAGCTAGTCAGTGCCCCAATAGTGCCAACAAACGCTACAGAACGCCAAGCTAGTCAGTGCCCCAATAGTGCCAACGCATGCTGCAGAACGCCAAGCTAGTCAGTGCCCCAATAGTGCCAACGCCAGGAACAGACCGCCAAGCTAGTCAGTGCCCCAATAGTGCCAACACACGCTACAGAACGCCAAGCTAGTCAGTGCCCCAATAGTGCCAACACACGGAACAGACCGCCAAGCTAGTCAGTGCCCCAATAGTGCCAACACACGCTACAGAACGCCAAGCTAGTCAGTGCCCCAATAGTGCCAACGCCAGGAACAGACCGCCAAGCTAGTCAGTGCCCCAATAGTGCCAACACACGCTACAGAACGCCAAGCTAGTCAGTGCCCCAATAGTGCCAACACACGGAACAGACCGCCAAGCTAGTCAGTGCCCCAATAGTGCCAACACACGCTACAGAACGCCAAGCTAGCCAGTGCCCCAATAGTGCCAACACACGCTACAGAACGCCAAGCTAGTCAGTGCCCCAATAGTGCCAACACACGGAACAGACCGCCAAGCTAATCAGTGCCCCAATAGTGCCAACACACGCTACAGAACGCCAAGCTAGCCAGTGCCCCAATAGTGCCAACACACGCTACAGAACGCCAAGCTAGTCAGTGCCCCAATAGTGTCAACGCCCGAAACAGACCGCCAAGCTAGTCAGTGCCCCAATAGTGCCAACACACGCTAAAGAACGCCAAGCTAGTCAGTGCCCCAAGTGCCAACACGCTACAGAACGCCAAGCTAGTCAGTGCCCCAATAGTGCCAAACGCTACAGAACGCCAAGCTAGCCAATGCCCCAATAGTGCCAACACACGCTACAGAACGCCAAGCTAGTCAGTGCCCCAAGAGTGCCAGCACACGCTACAGAACGCCAAGCTAGTCAGTGCCCCAATAGTGCCAACACACGGAACAGACCGCCAAGCTAGTCAGTGCCCCAATTGTGCCAACACACGCTACAGAACGCCAAGCTAGTCAGTGCCCCAATAGTGCCAACGCACGGAACAGAACGCCAAGCTAGTCAGTGCCCCAATAGTACCAACACACGCTACAGAACGCCAAGCTAGTCAGTGCCCCAATAGTACCAACACACGGAACAGAACGTCAAGCTAGTCAGTGCCCCAATAGTGCCAACGCACGGAACAGAACGCCAAGCTATTCAGTGCCCCAGTAGTGCCAACACACGGAACAGACCGCCAAGCTAGTCAGTGCCCCAATAGTGCCAACGCACGGAACAGACCGCCAAGCTAGTCAGTGTCCCAATAGTGTCAACACACGGAACAGACCGCCAAGCTAGTCAGTGCCCTAATAGTGCCAACACACGCTACAGAACGCCAAGCTAGTCAGTGCCCCAATAGTGCCAACGCACGGAACAAAACGCCAAGCTAGTTAGTGCCCCAATAGTGCCAACACACGCTACAGAACGCCAAGCTAGTCAGTGCCCCAATAGTGCCAACACACGCTACAGAACGCCAAGCTAGTCAGTTCCCCAATAGTGACAACACACGCTACAGAACGCCAAGCTAGTCAGTACCCCAATAGTGCCAACACACGCTACAGAACGCCATGCTAGTCAATGCCCCAATAGTGCCAACACACGGAAAAGACCACCAAGCTAGTCAGTGCCCCAATAGTGCCAACACACTACAGAACGCCAAGCTAGTCAGTGCCCCAAGTACCAACACACGCTACAGAACGCCAAACTAGTCAGTGCCCCAATAGTGCCAACACACGGAACAGACCGCCAAGCTAGTCAGTGCCCCAATAGTGCCAACACACGCTACAGAACGCCAAGCTAGCCAGTGCCCCAATAGTGCCAACACACGCTACAGAACGCCAAGCTAGTCAGTGCCCCAATAGTGCCAACACACGGAACAGACCGCCAAGCTAATCAGTGCCCCAATAGTGCCAACACACGCTACAGAACGCCAAGCTAGCCAGTGCCCCAATAGTGCCAACACACGCTACAGAACGCCAAGCTAGTCAGTGCCCCAATAGTGTCAACGCCCGAAACAGACCGCCAAGCTAGTCAGTGCCCCAATAGTGCCAACACACGCTAAAGAACGCCAAGCTAGTCAGTGCCCCAAGTGCCAACACACGCTACAGAACGCCAAGCTAGTCAGTGCCCCAATAGTGCCAAACGCTACAGAACGCCAAGCTAGCCAATGCCCCAATAGTGCCAACACACGCTACAGAACGCCAAGCTAGTCAGTGCCCCAAGAGTGCCAGCACACGCTACAGAACGCCAAGCTAGTCAGTGCCCCAATAGTGCCAACACACGGAACAGACCGCCAAGCTAGTCAGTGCCCCAATTGTGCCAACACACGCTACAGAACGCCAAGCTAGTCAGTGCCCCAATAGTGCCAACGCACGGAACAGAACGCCAAGCTAGTCAGTGCCCCAATAGTACCAACACACGCTACAGAACGCCAAGCTAGTCAGTGCCCCAATAGTACCAACACACGGAACAGAACGTCAAGCTAGTCAGTGCCCCAATAGTGCCAACGCACGGAACAGAACGCCAAGCTATTCAGTGCCCCAGTAGTGCCAACACACGGAACAGACCGCCAAGCTAGTCAGTGCCCCAATAGTGCCAACGCACGGAACAGACCGCCAAGCTAGTCAGTGTCCCAATAGTGTCAACACACGGAACAGACCGCCAAGCTAGTCAGTGCCCTAATAGTGCCAACACACGCTACAGAACGCCAAGCTAGTCAGTGCCCCAATAGTGCCAACGCACGGAACAAAACGCCAAGCTAGTTAGTGCCCCAATAGTGCCAACACACGCTACAGAACGCCAAGCTAGTCAGTGCCCCAATAGTGCCAACACACGCTACAGAACGCCAAGCTAGTCAGTTCCCCAATAGTGACAACACACGCTACAGAACGCCAAGCTAGTCAGTGCCCCAATAGTGCCAACACACGCTACAGAACGCCATGCTAGTCAATGCCCCAATAGTGCCAACACACGGAAAAGACCACCAAGCTAGTCAGTGCCCCAATAGTGCCAACACACTACAGAACGCCAAGCTAGTCAGTGCCCCAAGTACCAACACACGATACAGAACGCCAAGCTAGTCAGTGCCCCAATAGTGCCAAACGCTACAGAACGCCAAGATAGTCAGTGCCCCAATAGTGCCAACACACGCTACAGAACGCCAAGATAGTCAGTGCCCCAATAGTGCCAACACACGGAACAGACCGCCAAGCAAGTCAGTGCCCCAATAGTGCCAACACACGCTACAGAACGCCAAGATAGTCAGTGCCCCGATAGTGCCAACGCACGCTACAGAACGCCAAGCTAGTCAGTGCTCCAATAGTGCCAACACACGATACAGAACGCCAAGCTAATCAGTGCCCCAATAGTGCCAACACACGCTACAGAACGCCAAGATAGTCAGTGCCCCAATAGTGTCAACGCCCGGAACAGACCGCCAAGCTAGTCAGTGCCCCAATAGTGCCAAAACACGCTACAGAACGCCAAGCTAGTCAGTGCCCCAATAGTGCCAACACACGGAACAGAACACCAAGCTAGTCAGCGCCCCAATAGTGCCAACACACGCTACAGAACGCCAAGCTAGTCAGTGCCCCAATAGTGCCAACACACGCTACAGAACGCCAAGCTAGTCAGTGCCCCAATAGAGCCAAAGCCCGGAACAGACCGCCAAGCTAGTCAGTGCCCCAATAGTGCCAACACACGCTACAGAACGCCAAGCTAGCCAGTGCCCCAATAGAGCCAACACACGCTACAGAACGCAAAGCTAGTCAGTGCCCCAATAGTGCCAACACACGCTACAGAACGCCAAGCTAGTCAGTGCCCCAAGAGTGCCAACACACGCTACAGACCGCCAAGCTAGTCAGTGCCCCAATAGTGCCAACACACGGAACAGACCGCCAAGCTAGTCAGTGCCCCAATTGTGCCCACACACGCTACAGAACGCCAAGCTAGTCAGTGCCCCAATAGTGCCAACGCACGGAACAGACCGCCAAGCTAGTGAGTGCCCCAATAGTGCCAACGCACGGAACAGAACGCCAAGCTAGTCCGTGCCCCAATAGTGCCAACGCACGGAACAGAACTCCAAGCTAGTCAGTGCCCCAATAGTGCCAGCACACGCTACATTACGCCAAGCTAGTCAGTGCCCAAAACAGGGTATAAAATGAGCCAAACAGAGAACAGATAATGTAATGACATTGTGAGCCCAGACGACACGGCCACACTTATCCAGTTAACGCCACCACACCGTGCACCCAGTTAACGCCACCACACCGTGCACCCAGTTAACGCCACCACACCGTGCACCCAGTTAACGCCACCACACCGTGCACCCAGTTAACGCCACCACACAGTGCACCCAGTTAACGCCACCACACAGTGCACCCAGTTAACGCCACCACACAGTGCACCCAGTTAACGCCACCACACCGTGCACCCAGTTAACGCCACCACACCGTGCACCCAGTTAACGCCACCACACCGTGCACCCAGATAACGCCACCACACCGTGCACCCAGATAACGCCACCACACCGTGCACCCAGATAACGCCACCACATCGTGCACCCAGATAACGCCACCACATCGTGCACCCAGATAACGCCACCACACCGTGCACCCAGATAACGCCACCACACCGTGCACCCAGATAACGCCACCACACCGTGCACCCAGATAACGCCACCACACCGTGCACCCAGTTAACGCCACCACACCGTGCACCCAGATAACGCCACCACACCGTGCACCCAGTTAACGCCACCACACCGTGCACCCAGATAACGCCACCACACCGTGCACCCAGATAACGCCTCCGCGTTGTAGGACCATGCCCTGAGCCCCTCATCGCCCATACAGAGCTGTGGGGCAGTAATATGAGGTCACACGTCTTCCCGGCTGCAGGCTGAGCTGCCGTCCGTCCTCCCGCTGCACAAAGCCCGGAGGAAGCAGCAGGACCGCACAGAGGACTCACAGGCCGCCGCCGGTGCTCGCCGCCCCACAACCCTCCCCTGCAGCCCTGCCGGCCGTCACCACACCGGAGCAGCCGGCGGTCCCGCTCCCTGGCGCTCACCATGCAGTTGTAGTGCGCCACTATGCTGCCGTCCAGCGTGTTCTGCAGCTTCCCGGTGTCCTTGGTTTCCTCGGACAAGCCGCAGAAGGCGCAGGTGTCCTGCGGGGACATGGCGGGCTCTCCGTAGCTGCGGCCTCCTCTCCAGACTGCGTCCCCGGTTACTTTCGGTTCTCTTCTGTTTCTGATTAATTCCCTGAAGCGTTAGGGCGCGTAACCGTGGGGAGCTGCCGGCCACCTACCCTGTGATTGGGCCTTCTCCAGCACGTGATCTTCTCATCACTATTAGGCCGAATTCAGACGAGCAGATGAAAAATCCTACTCATTCATACTAGAGCTGCTGTTCTTCATCCGTTTTTCCTTTTTCTGCCGTCCATGTACGTCACCATTGTTCGCTCCCCTTCTTCCCAGAGCTGTAACTTTTTATTTATCCGTCAATATGGCAATGAGAGGGCTTGTTTTTTTTGCGGGACGAGTTATACTTTTTATTGACACCATTGTTTTTTTTTACCATATTGTGTATTAGAAAACAGGGAACAAATTCTCAGTGTTGTGAAATTGCGAAAAAAAAAAAGTGCAATTCCAGTTTTTCTTAACCATGTTCACTAAAGGCCGCTTTCACACTTCAGGCTTTTTGTTCCGGCACGATGCGGCGAAAAACCGGACTACCGGATCCAGCCACAAACGCAGACACCGGATCCTTCTTTCTGCCGGATATATTCCTGGCAGAGAAGGTTTCCGGGCATGCGCAGTGCGAAAAACCGGTCCGGCGTTGGGAAAAAACGTTGCATGCAATGTTTTTTCCAGACGCCGGACCGGCTATTTTCTCCAGATCCGGCAAAAAACGGACGCGCTGCATTGCCATCCGGCGCAATGCAGCAGCAATGACACAGCACGGGGAAAAAGCCAGATCTGGTCGTAACAGGCACCGGATTCAGCAGTCCGGTTTTTCGCTGCACCATGCCGGACACCGAAAGCCTGAAGTGTGAAAGTGGCCAAATACTAGAACTACCCTGCCATTATGACTCTCCAGATCATTACACGCTCACAGACACCAAACATGTCCAGGGTCTTTTGTATCTAAGTGGCGAAAAAAAAGTTCCAAATTTCTTAAATAGTAAGAAATTGCGCCATTTTCCAATACCCGTAGCGTCTCCATTTTTCATGATGTCAGGTTGGGTGAGAGCTTCGTTTTTGCGTGCCGAGCTGATGTTTTTTAATGATACCATTTTGGAGTAGATACGATCTTTTGATCGCCCGCTATTGCATTTTAACCCCTTCCTGACACTGGATGTACTATTCCATCCATGCAGCCTGGGACTTAAAGGGAATCTGTCACCCCATTTTTCCAGTATCCGCTGCCGGCACCGCCATCAGGGCTTTATCTACATCATTCTATAATGCTGTAGATAAGCCCCCAATGTAACCTGAAAGAAAAGAAAAATGAGTTAGATTATATGGGTCGCCCTCCCAGGGCTGTGGGGTTCTCGGTACCGTGCCGGTATCCGTGGGATGTGTCGCAGCAGCGGGGACCCGGTCCGTGGCCCTGGGCGCCCAAGTAATGGGGGGAATGTAATTGAATGAATAGTTCGTGACGCCACCTGTGGTGTTCGGCAAGTGAGATGTTAGGCCGACGCTGCATGCAGATCCTCTGGGACTGGTGGTGTGTTGCAGCCAAGATGGTGAAGCTTCCCACAGGTGGAGCAGTAGCCCCAGGGCAGTGTAGATGTGGGGGAAGAGGAGAGGCACAAGCGCTGTAGAAGCTGGTACCCAGATGTAGTGGGGCTGGATGCGTTGGCGCAAGAATGAATGGAGGACACCAGGGCTTGCAGTTCCAAAGCTTTACTCACAGTCTGTAGTACACACAGGTGCCTGCCTCCGTGCCGTGTCCTCCAGGTCAGGGACTAAGTCAACCTCCAGGCAAGATAGGATGCTCCCTTCCAACGCTCCGCCAACATGTGCCTTTCTGAACGTCTCCTCTATAGCGCCTTTAAGTGTGAAGTACTCACAGTACTGAGTTACACTGGAGTTCCTCCTGTCAGATGTTCCCAAAAACTCTACTTGTACGGCAGACAGCTGTAGCCTGCTTCGGGGACTCCCTACTCCTGAGTCCCGGCTCACTATTCAAGTTGCTGTTGTGCCCCCAAGTCTTAGGCTGTGTGCACACGGTGCGGTTTCTGCTGCGTTTTCCGCAGCGGTTTTGCCCCTGCGGAAACGCAGCAGTTCCGCTGACCAAGTACAGTACAATGAAACCCTATGGGGTTTCAAAAACGCTGTGCTGACGGTGCGTTTTTTTCCGTGCGGTTTTGCTGCGGTTTACAAACCGCAGCATGTCAATTGTTTGTGCGGTTTCCGCAGCGGTTTCATACCTCTACCATAGTAGAGGTGTGAAACCGCAGGGCAAAACCGCAGGTCACTTTACCTGCGGTTTTACCTGCGTTTCCACGCGGAAAAAACCGCAGCGGAATCCGCAACGTGTGCACATAGCCTTAGATGGGAGTAGTGCATTTACAGCCCACTACTCAACCGCTGTGTGCTGTAGGACCATTAGTGTCCATACAACCTCGGAGACCGGACCACGGCCATGCGCTTAGGACTTCTAGGCAGGGTTCTTCCTCTAACCCACGTCCTCTCTGTTCCCTTTTACTCCTTTGTTCCATTCTAATCTCTCTCTCTTATGGAAGATCAGGTTTCAGTTCAATGTCTTTCTCCTTTCCTGTGCCAGCAGACCGAGGTCACTCAGGTCTGCTGCAGCACCCCCTTCCTCCATCCCTCTCTCAGGGATCTTCTTTCCTCACTCCTCTCTGAGTGGCTTCCTCTCCTAGACTGACCTGTAATTCTAAACCTTCCCGCTCTTTTATGTATTCTCAACTCCACCCACCTCCCAGCACGTTTCGTGTTCCAAGCAGGGAACCACCAAAGGTGCTCTACTACTCTCTAAGCAAGGAGCCGCAATGTGGCTTTGCTGAAATACCCTGTTGTGTGGGGTGCGAGTGTTGGAGCGTGGTCAGGAGCCTCCAACTTACCTGGATGGTGGGGCACCACTCCTCAGGAGGAGGTGCAGTACCTCTGTGGCGACTGAGCCTCAGGGGCGCCACATATACTCACCCAGGGGCGTTCCAGGTCCGGTCTTGGTCCGATGGGTGTTGCGGTCCGGGTCCGGCGCCTCCCATCTTCTAACGGTGACGTCCTCTTCTTTGCTGCCTGTCGTGGCTCCTGCGCAGGCGCACTGCTCTGCCCTGTTGCGGGCAGAGCAGAGTACTACAGTGTGCAGGCGCCGGACTTCATCGTATGAAGATGGGAGGCGCCAGACCGGACTGCGGCACCCGCCCCCTGGTGAGTATAATCTAACCTGTTTTTCTTATCTTTCAGGTTACATCGGGGGCTTATCTACAGCATTACAGAATGAAAAGGTGGTGGCCGCAGCTCATAGCCCAAAAATGAGGTGACAGATTCCCTTTAGCCCCTTACCTACAATGGACGTAATATTCCGTCCATGTGACCCTGGACCTAATTACCATGGACGCAATATTACGTCACAGCGATCAGCGGCGCCCACGTGGTGAGCGCCGCTAATCGCGGCCGGGTGTCAGCTGATTATCACAGCTGACACCCGGCACAATGTGTCAGGGGCGGTCACGAACTGCCCCCGACACGTTAACCCCAAACACGATTGCGGTGTAACGGGGGTTAAAGGGAAGCATCAGCAGGGAGGGGGCTCCCTCCGTGCTTCCCTGAGCCCCCCATGGCAGCGCAATGTGCAGCGCTGCTGCGGGGGGGCTCCTTTCCTGCAGGTCCCAGGATCCAATATGGCGACGGGGACCTCCGGGGGCCTGCAGGAAGCTGGCTTCCTCAGTGCCTGCAAAGCGCAGGCATGAGGAAGCCTTCTGGACTGCCTGTGACAGATCGCTGATCTGTCACAGTGATCTGTGATGTGACAAATCAGCGATCTGTCACAGGACAGTTATGTCCCCCCTGAGACATTGTAATAAAGTAAAAAAAAAAAAAATCGCTAAATAAATTTTAAAAAAAATTCCCCAATAAATTCATTTTTTGGAAAAAAAAAAACAATAAAAGTACACATATTTGGTATCGCCACGTCCGTAACGACCCGCCCTATAAAACTGTCCCAATAGTTAACCCCTTAAGCGAACCCCTTAAAAAATAAAAATAAAAAACGAAGCAAAAAAATAATGATATATTATCATACCGCCGAACAAAAAGTGCAATAACGTGCGATCAAAAAGACGCATATAAATATCCATGGTACCGCTGAAAACGTCAGCTTGTCCCGCAAAAAACGAGCCGCCAAACAGCATCATCCGCAAAAAAATAAAAAAGTTATAGCTCGCAGAATAAAGTGATGCAAAAATAATAATTTTTTATATAAAATTGTTTTCATAGCATAAATGCACCAAAACATAAAAAAAAACCTAAATGAGGTAACCGCCTTATAAATTTTACCGCACCTGGAACGGCGTAAACGCATCACCCAAAAGAAATTCATGAAACGCTGGTTTTTGTAAATTCTGCATCCCAAAAAACAAAATAAAAAGCAATCAAAAAATGTCACGTGCCCGAAAATGATACCAATAAAAACGTCATCTCGTCCCGCAAAAAATAAAACCTCACATGACTCGGTGGGTCAAAATATGGAAAAATTATAGCTCTCAATATGTGGTGATGCAAAAACTATTTTTACAATAAAAAGTGTCTTTTAGCGTGTGATAGCCGCCAAACATAAAAACCGCCGTAAATAGTAAATCAAACCTCTCGTTATCACCCTCTTAGGGAAAAATAATAAAATTAAAAGAAAATGTATTTATTTCCATTTTCCCGTTAGAGCTAGGATTAGGGCTAGGATTAGGGCTAGGGGTGTGTTGGGGTTCGGTTTGGAGTTAGAATTGGGGGTTTCCACTGTTTGGGCACATCAGGGGCTTTCCAAATGCAACATGGCGTCTGATCTCAATTCCGGCCAATTCTGCGTTGAAAAAGTCAAATGGTGCTCCTTCCAAACTCTGCCATGCACCCAACAGTGTTTTACCCCCACATATGGGGTATCAGCCTACTCAGGACAAATTGCAAAACAACTTTTGGCATCCAATTTCTCCTGTTACCCTTAGGAAAATAAAAAAATTGGGGGCAAAAATATCATTTTTGTGGAAAAAAATGATTTTTTTATTTTCACGCCCGGGCGTTATAAACTTCTGTGAAGCACTTGGGGGTTCAAAGTGCTCACCACACATCTAGATAAGTTCCGTGGGGGGTCTAGTTTCCAAAATGAGGTCACTTGTGGGGAGTTTCAATAGTTTAGGTACATCAGGGGCTCTCCAAAGGCACACGACACCCGCAGACCATTCCATCAAAGTCTGCATTCCAAAACGTCACTACTTCCCTTCCGAGCCCCGACGTGTGCCCATACAGTAGTTTTCTCCCACATATGGAGGTATCAGCGTACTCAGGACAAATTGGACAACAACTTTTGGGGTCCAGTTTCTCCTGTTACCCTTGGGAAAATAAAAAAATTGGGGACTAATTGATCATGTTTGTGGAAAAAATATGATTTTTTTATTTTCATGCCCGGGCATTATAAACTTCTGTGAAGCCCTTGGGGGTTCAAAGTGCTCACCACACATCTAAGTAAGTTCCTTAGGGGATCTAGTTTCCAAAATGGGGTCACTTGTGGGGGGTTTTCACTGTTTAGGTACATCAGGGGCTCTCCAAAAGCAACATGACACCCGCAGACCATTCCATGAAAGTGCATTCCAAGACGTCACTACTTCCCTTCCGAGCCCCGACGTGTGCCCATACAGTAGTTTTCTCCCACATATGAGGTATCAGCGTACTCAGGACAAATTGGATAACAACTTTTGGGGTCCAATTTCTCCTGGTACCCTTGGGAAAATAAAGTTGGCGAATAAAAGATCATGTTTGTGGAAAAAATACGATTTTTTTATTTTCACGCCCAGGCATTATAAACGTCTGTGAAGCACTGGGGGGATTCAAAGTTCTCACCACACATCTAGATAAGTTCCCTGGGGGGTCTAGTTTCCAAAATGGTGTCATTTGTGGGGGGTTTCCACTGTTTTGGTACATCAGGGGCTTTCCAAACGCGACATGTTGTCCGATCTCAATTCCAGCCAAAAACGTCAAATGGCGCTGCTTCCCTTCCGAGCTCTGCCATGCGCCCAAATAGTGGTTTACCCCCACATGTGGGGTTTCAGCGTACTCAGGACAAATTGCACAATAACTTTTAGGGTCCTGTTACCCTTGGTAAAATGAAAATTGGGGGTGAAAAGATCATTTTTGTGGAAAAAATATGATTTTTTAATTGTACCGCTGTACATTATAAACTTCTGTGAAGCCCTTGTCGGTTCAAAGTTCTCACCACATATCTAGATAAGTTCCTAGGAGGGGGTCTAGTTTCCAAAATGGGGTCATTTGTGGGGGGTTTCCACTGTTTAGGCACATCAGGGGCTCTCCAAACGCGACATGGCGTCCGATCTGAATTCCAGCCACTTTTGCATTGAAAAAGTCAAACGGCGCTCCTTCCCTTCTGAGCTCTGCCATGTGCCGAAACAGTGATTCCCCCCCACATATCGGGTATCAGCGTACTCAAGACAAATTGCACAATAACTTTTGCAGTCCAATTTCTCCTGTTACCCTTGGTAAAATAAAAAAATTGAACCTGAAGTATCTTTTTTGTGAAAAAAGTTAAATGTTAATTTTTTTTAAATATTCAAAAAATTCCTGTGACGCACCTAAAGGGTTAATAAACTTCTTGTAAGTGGTTTTGAGCACCTTAAGGGGTGCAGTTTTTAGAATGGTGTCACTTTTGGGTATTTTCTATCATATACACCCCTCAAAGTGGCTTCAAATGTGATGTGGTCCGTAAAAATAAAATGGTGTTGCAAAAATGAGAAATCGCTGGTCAATTTTTAACCCTTATAACTTCCTAACAAAAAAAAATTTTGGTTCCAAAATGGTGCTGATGTAAACTAAACATGTGGGAAATGTTACTTATCAAGTTTTTTGGGTGCCATATCTCTGTGATTTAAGGGCATAAAAATTCAAATTTGGAATATTGCGAAATTTTAAAAATTTTCGCCAAATTTCCGTTTTTTTCACAAATAAACGCAAGTTATTTGAAAGAAATTTTACCACTAACATGAAGTACAATATGTCATGAGAAAGCAATGTCAGAATCACCGGGATCCATGGAAGTGTTTCAGAGTTATTACCTCATAAAGGGACAGTGGTCAGAATTGTAAAAATTGGCCCGGGAGTGAACGTGCAAATCACCCTTGATAGTGAAGGAGTTAATGACCGGGCCAATTTTTACAATTCTGACCACTGTCCCTTTTTGAGGTAATAACTCTGGAACGCTTCCATGGATCCCGGTGATTCTGACATTGTTTTCTCGTGACATATTGTACTTCATGCTAGTGGTAAAATTTCATTCATATATCTTGCGTTTATTTGTGAAAAAAAAACGGAACTATGGGGAAAATTTCACAATTTTCCAACTTTGAATTTTCATGCCCTTAAATCACAGATATGGCACGCACAATACTTAATAACATTTCCCATATGTTTACTTTACATCAGCACAATTTGAGAACTAAAATTTTTTTTTCTTCGGAAGTTTTAAGGGTTAAAAGTTGACCAGCAATTTCTTAATTTTACAACACCATTTTATTTTTAGGGACCATATCACATTTGAAGTCACTTTGAGGGGTCTATATGATAGAAAATACCCCAAAGTGACACCATTCTAAAAACTGCACCCCTCAAGGTGCTCAAAACCATATTCAAGAAGTTTATTAACCCTTCAGGTGCGTCACAGGAATTTTTTGAATGTTAAAAAAAAAACATTTAACTTTTTTTCACAAAAAAATTACATCAGGTGCAATTTTTTTCAATTTTACCAAGGGTAACAGGAGAAATTAGACTGTAGACGTTATTGTGCAATTTGTCCTGAGTACGCCGATACCTGATATGTTGGAGGGAAGCACTGTTTCGGCACATGGCAGAGCTCAGAAGGGAAGGAGCGCCGTTTGACTTTCTCAACGCAAAATTGGCTGGAATTCAGATCGGACGCCATGTCACGTTTGGAGAGCCCCTGGTGTGCCTAAACAGTGGAAACCCCCCACAAGTGAACCCATTTTGGAAACTAGTAGTCCCCCCAAGGAACTTACCTAGATGTGTGGTGAGCACTTTGAACCCCCAAGTGCTTCACAGAAGTTTATAACGCCCGGGCGTGAAAATAAAAAATCATATTTTTTCCACAAACATCATTTTTTAGTCCCCAATTTTTTTATAAATTGGGGACTAAATAATAAATACAAATAAAGGTACACATAGTTAGTATTGTCGCGTCCGTAACGACCCGACCTATAAAACTGTCCCCTTAGTTAAACCCTTTCGTGAACCCCTTAAAAAAAGGCAGAAAAACAATGCTTTATCATCATACCGCCGAACAAAAAGTGGAATAACACGTGATAAAAAGACGGATATAAATAAACATGGTACCGCTGAAAACATCATCTTGTCCTGCAAAAAAACAAGCCACCATTCAGCATCATCAGTGAAAAAATAAAAAGTTATAGCTTGCAGAATAAAGCAATGCAAAAATAATTATTTTTATATAAAATTGTTTTTATTGTATAAAAGCGCCAAAACATAAAAAATTATGTAAATGAGGTATCGCTGTAATCATACTAACCCGAAGAATAAAACTGCTTTATCAATTTTACCACACGCGGAACGGTGTAAACGGGAAAGGTCAGAGAGGTCCGGCGCCTGCGCGCTGTAGGACTCTGCTCTGCCCTGTTGAGGGCAGAGCAGAGTCCTACAGCGCGCAGGCGCCTGTGCAGGAGCCACGACAGGAAGCAAAGAAGAGGACGTCACCGTTAGAAGATGCGAGGCGCCGGACCGCGACACCCATCGACCCATGACCGGACCCGGACCGCCCCTGGGTGAGTATAATATAACTCGTTTTTCTCCTCTTTCAGGTTACATCAGGGGCTTATCTACAGCATTACAGAATGCTGTAGATAAGCCCCTGATGTCGGTGCCGACAGCTGATAGTCGAAAAATGGGGTGACAGATTCCCTTTAAGCCGCCACCACGACAAGGTAGACTTTTTTGGCTGGGCCATACTCTACTGTAACCCTTTAACCCCCAAGGGTCGTTTGCATGTTAATGCCCGGGCCAATTTTTACAATTCTGACCACTGTCCCTTTATGAGGTAATAACTCTGGAACGCTTCCATAGATCCCGGTGATTCTGACAGTGTTTTCTCGTGACATATTGTACTTCATGTTAGTGGTAAAATTTAATTGATATAACTTGCGTTTATTTGTGGAAAAAAAAGGGAAATTTGGTTAAAATTTTTAAAATTCTGCTATATACCAACTTTGAATTTTTATGGCACACAAAAAACTTAATAAATAACATTTCCCACATGTTTACATCGGCACAATTTGGGAACCAAAATTTTTTTTGTTAGGAAGTTATAAGGGTTAAGGCTATGTGCACACGTATGCAAAAAACTGCTGCATAAAATCCTGAATCCTTCCCAGAAAACGCGTGTTTTTTCCGTGCATTTTCTGCTCGGTTTTTGCACAAAAAAGGGGGGTTTTTTTTGCGGTTTATTTCCGCGCGGTTCCAGACCCATAGAAAATAGCTAAAAATGCGGAATTTTCCACGAATTAGGCTGGTTTCACTCTAGCGTTCGATCTCGCAGCGCATCGTGCGCTATTGGGCGCACGCGCAATGTCCCCTTATCTTTAACATGGTGATCGCAGGGTCTTGCGAATGTACGCGCTCTTCAGCGTTTAGCGTGCGCTGCGCATTTTACAGGTGTGCGCCCAGACGCGCCGTATGCTACATTTTGCATTTTTTTCCGGCGGCATCGTTAAAAAAAAATCGCGCGCGCACGTGTGCGCACAAAAATAGCATTACAGTCTATGTGGTCGCTGACGAGCGCTTGGCACCGCACACATGAGCGCCTTTTGCGCGCACGCGATTTGAGTAAACAATGTCTAGACACTTGTCTAGAACTCCCCCTAAACAAGCAACATTGTTTTGGAGGAGTGTACATAAAAGAAGGTGTCTTCAGGGTCAGACAATTGCTCAACATACAGCATTGCAGAGACCAGACAAGCATTTTACAAGAGCCTTCTACCTGTGGATTCAAGCTTCAGGAGCCAAAATGTGAGTATTCTTAAAAATTATGTCTGTGTGTCCTTTAAAATTTTTTATGTACTTTGTATTTTTTTTTTCTTTTCAGCATGTCTTCTTCCGGATCGGTCTATTCGCCATCTCGGCAAGAACTGGCCCAAGCTGATCGTGAGGTGACAATCTTGCTGCCTTTTGGTAAGTATAGCTGCCTCTAGAGATGTGTTTTAATTTTTTCTTTCTTTACAGACAACGGACACGGGCACTGAAGATTGAGTGCGGGAGCATTCTGAGCGGGAGCAATCTGAGTGGGAGCCGTCTGAGGATTCTGAGCGGGAGCTGTTATGAGCTTATTTTCTCCTTCACCTTTGATGTCCGATGAACTCCCTCTGCTGGTGAAAGGAGGTAGTGAAATTGATTTGGATGGGAAAAACCTGTCATCTGAACAGGTGGAGTGTGATTGGACATCCGGAATCTCTGAGTGGATATAAGGCCGCCGACGCCCTGCTGGGTTGCTGGGGATCCTCTCTGCTCCGAGCTCTGGCCTCCAGTTTAGTCCTGTCTACTAAAGCTAAGTTTTTGCTCTGCTATTGTTCCATAAGATTTTATCTGGTTTACTTAGTGTTTGTGTTCAGCCAGCCCTGGTTGGGACTGGCTGAACTCCATTTTTGTCTCTGATCAGTTGATCTTTTTTGCTCTGTTATCAGAATATACCTGAGTGCTGATATAGTGATTTTGAAGTCTAGTGACTTCAGGGCCTTTTCTATCAGACGTGTTGGACATTATTTTTGGCAGGGTTTTTGCATGATTGCAGACAGTTGCTTTTCTTTCCTGTCCTATCTAGTTAGTGAGGGCCCCATCGTTTGCTCAGCCTGTCTTTCTGTCTGTGTTTGTGTTTTCATCTGTTTTCACTGTCAATACATGTTGGGGGCTGTCTATTGCTTTGGGGTCTGCTCTGGGGCAGTTTAGATTTCCCCTTTCTTTCTTTAGGTTTATTTAGTTCTCTGGCTGTGAACGAGGTGTCTAGGACCACCGTAGGAACACCCCACGGCTACTGTTAGTTGTTGTGAATAGGATCAGGGGTCTTCAATCGCTAGCTACCAACCTCTCTGGTTTTCTGGACTTAGCTTGTGTTTTTGTTTTTTCCTCCTCCGGTGACTCATTCATAACAGGGAGCAGCGTAGTCAAGTCGTGGCGAGGAGACGCAATGTGAGTGTGTATGTGTATATATATATATATATATATATATATATATATATATATATATATATATATATATACAGTGGGGCAAAAAAGTATTTAGTCAGTCAGCAATAGTGCAAGTTCCACCACTTAAAAAGATGAGAGGCGTCTGTAATTTACATCATAGGTAGACCTCAACTATGGGGGACAAACTGAGAAAAAAAAATCCAGAAAATCACATTGTCTGTTTTTTTTTTTCATTTTATTTGCATATTATGGTGGAAAATAAGTATTTGGTCAGAAACAAAATTTCATCTCAATACTTTGTGATATATCCTTTGTTGGCAATGACAGAGGTCAAACGTTTTCTGTAAGTCTTCACAAGGTTGCCACACACTGTTGTTGGTATGTTGGCCCATTCCTCCATGCAGATCTCCTCTAGAGCAGTGATGTTTTTGGCTTTTCGCTTGGCAACACGGACTTTCAACTCCCTCCAAAGGTTTTCTATAGGGTTGAGATCTGGAGACTGGCTAGGCCACTCCAGGACCTTGAAATGCTTCTTACGAAGCCACTCCTTCGTTGCCCTGGCGGTGTGCTTTGGATCATTGTCATGTTGAAAGACCCAGCCACGTTTCATATTCAATGCCCTTGCTGATGGAAGGAGGTTTGCACTCAAAATCTCACGATACATGGCCCCATTCATTCTTTCATGTACCCGGATCAGTCGTCCTGGCCCCTTTGCAGAGAAACAGCCCCAAAGCATGATGTTTCCACCACCATGCTTTACAGTAGGTATGGTATTTGATGGATGCAACTCAGTATTCTTTTTCCTCCAAACACAACAAGTTGTGTTTCTACCAAACAGTTCCAGTTTGGTTTCATCAGACCATAAGACATTCTCCCAAAACTCCTCTGGATCATCCAAATGCTCTCTAGCAAACTTCAGACGGGCCCGGACATGTACAGGCTTAAGCAGTGGGACACGTCTGGCACTGCAGGATCTGAGTCCATGGTGGCGTAGTGTGTTACTTATGGTAGGCCTTGTTACATTGGTCCCAGCTCTCTGCAGTTCATTCACTAGGTCCCCCCCGCGTGGTTCTGGGATTTTTGCTCACCGCTCTTGTGACCATTCTGACCCCACGGGGTGGGATTTTGCGTGGAGCACCAGATCGAGGGAGATTATCAGTGGTCTTGTATGTCTTCCATTTTCTAATTATTGCTCCCACAGTTGATTTCTTCACTCCAAGCTGGTTGGCTATTGCAGATTCAGTCTTCCCAGCCTGGTGCAGGGCTACAATTTTGTTTCTGGTGTCCTTTGACAGCTCTTTGGTCTTCACCATAGTGGAGTTTGGAGTCAGACTGTTTGAGGGTGTGCACAGGTGTCTTTTTATACTGATAACAAGTTTAAACAGGTGCCATTACTACAGGTAATGAGTGGAGGAAAGAGGAGACTCTTAAAGAAGAAGTTACAGGTCTGTGAGAGCCAGAAATCTTGATTGCTTGTTTCTGACCAAATACTTATTTTCCACCATAATATGCAAATAAAATGAAACAAAAACAGACAATGTGATTTTCTGGATTTTTTTTTCTCAGTTTGTCTCCCATAGTTGAGGTCTACCTATGATGTAAATTACAGATGCCTCTCATCTTTTTAAGTGGTGGAACTTGCACTATTGCTGACTGACTAAATACTTTTTTGCCCCACTGTGTGTATGTATATATATATATATATATATATATATATATATATATATATATATATATATATATTTATATTAATTTTTTTTCTGTCTCTTTCTTTTGCTTCTTTTCTGTTTCTTTTTGTATCTTTTCCATACTTCTAAACATTCTATTTTTTTTTTCTAGGTTCCACAGCGGGATGGCGAAGTCTACATCGACAATGAGCACCTCATCCACCTCGTTGAGGAGCGCATCCCGTTGTGGGACAGCCGTGACCAGCAGTACAAAGACACAGTGGTGACCCGGCAGCTCTGGAATGAGGTGGCCGCAGCGATGATGGATGGCTGGGACAGTGCCTCTGCAGCTTCAAAAAGGGCGTTCAGTAAGTATAAAGATGCTCTGTGATACAGCATTTATATTTGGACCTGATGGTGCTGATGTTTTTTTTTGCAAGATATATTCTTGCATTAAACACACCAATGCCTGGTGGAAAACTGTGATTGATTTGTGTTTTCAACTGCTGCATTGTTTTTTGGACCTGACGGTGGTGGTGTTTTTTGGGCAAGATATATTCTTGCATGAAAAGCACCAATGCCTTGTTGAAAACTGTGATTGATTTGTGTCTTCAACGGCTGCATTGTTTTGTGGCCCTGATGGTGCTGGTGTTTTTTGGGCAAGATATATTCTTGCATGAAAAGCACCAATGCCTTGTAGAAAACTGTGATTGATTTGTGTCTTCAACTGCTGCATTGTTTTTTGGGCAAGATATATTCTTGCATGAAAAGCACCAATGCCTTGTTGAAAACTGTGATTGATTTGTGTCTTCAACTGCTGCATTGTTTTGTGGACCTGATGGTGCTGGTGTTTTTTGGGAAAGATATATTCTTGCATCAAAAGCACCAATGCCTTGTTGAAAACTGTGATTGATTTGTGTCTTCAACTGCTGCATTGTTTTGTGGACCTGACGTTGGTGGTGTTTTTTGGGCAAGATATATTCTTGCATTAAACACACCAATGCCTTGTAGAAAACGGTGATTGATTTGTGTTTTCAACTGCTGCAATGTTTTTTGGACCTGACGGTGGTGGTGTTTTTTGGGCAAGATATATTCTTGCATTAAACACACCAATGCCTTGTTGAAAACTGTGATTGATTTGTGTCTTCAACTGCTGCATTGTTTTGTGGCCCTGACGGTGCTGGTTTTTTTTGGGCAAGATATATTCTTGCATGAAAAGCACCAATGCCTTGTTGAGAACTGTGATTGATTTTTCAACTGCTGTCTTGATCCTGTTTTCACTCTTGTTCCTGATGATACTGTTGTTTTCGCTGATACATATATTGTAGCAGGAAACATAACAGTGTCCTCAGTCTCAACAGTTACGCATTGTGTCTAGAATTTTATTGGTGCTGCAGCAGTGACTGTTTTCAAAGTTCAGTCAGGTGTGTGTGATGAGAATGACGTTAAAGTAGTGCATTTTTAATTTAATTTAATTTTTTTTTTTTACCAACAGTGCAAAAAATCCGCACACGTTGGCGCTCGATGAAGGACCGCTTCAACACTAATGTTCGTGCTGAGGGACAGGTTCGGAGTGGTTCTGCGGCAAGGCGCAGAAGAAAGTACCACTACCATCACGAGTTGGCTTTCCGGAGACCGGTCCTTGCCAGCAGAGCGTAAGTTTTTTTTTTTTGTTTTTTTTTTGCTTTGTTATTACTATGTGCTTTTCTATTCCACAGGTGATGCTTCTTGTAAATGCATGATACTCATGTTTTCCCTTACCTTCCACAGCACTTGGAGCAGCACCCTGCAACCTGACCCTGTCCCGGGAGCGGTTCTTCATCGATCGACCTCGGACCCGTCCCAGCCATCCGACAGCCAGGAAGCAGCTTGCAGGTCGGCAACACAGACAGCTGGTGACCAGGAAGCTGGTCCATCAGGTGTTCCCCTGTCCCAGGTCTCTGTCACTGGTTATGCGGGCACTACCCACCAGCGGCAGAGGGCCTTGGACAGGAATGTCACGCCTGAGTTCATGCACTTGAGCGAGGCCTTTAAAGGGAAGGTGCCATCCCAAAAAAATTTTTTCAGCAATTGAAAAAAATGTAAAGAATTATTGTTTACATTTTCTTAAAAAATATTATCATTTGTTTTTAATTTTGTAAAATATGAAAAATAATTTTAAAAAGTTTGGCATTTCCACTTGTTACCACTAGGGGGAGGAGCTACTGAAATTTGGCACAAAAACCTAGTGTACAACTAGCTCACATTACTGCCCTGCAGTAATTATGGGCGGAATCTGCTGACATGGGTGTGATGTCTCCTCTCCTCCCCTTTAGGGTGTTTGCTAAGGGAAAAGAGAGGATGATATCTAGGAACACAGTGAGCAGCCATTTTGATGGGGCCTGCAAAGTTACTGACTGTCTTTGCATGTAAAGTCTGGATCAGAACAGGCCATCAATCAGCAGAAATGTTTCCTGGATTTCTGTGAAGCAGACATGCAGACGGTCCATACATGTGTATGAAACACAGCGCTCTATGTACAATCCCTGGCACCAAACAGGGTGCCTCCCCATAGACCAGCACACTGCTCTCCTAAAATACTCTGTGCTGCTTTCACCCTGCTCCTTCCACCATATATCAGGCCCCTGTCGCCTCGCTTTCACACATCGCCAGGACAGGATCTGAGGAGAGGAATGGGGTCTTCGGTTACTGAGGATGGCAGGCAGCAAGGATTCTGGGAGCAGGATGACAGCAGCACAGAGTATTTCAGTAGAGCAGTGTACTGGTCTATGGGGGGGCACAGAGGGAGATATATGGGGGAGGAGCAGGGTGACAGCAGCACAGAAATCCAGGAAACATTTCTGCTGATTGATGGCCTGTTCTGATCCAGACTTTGCATCCATTCCTCTCCTCAGATCCTGTCCTGGCGATGTGTGAAAGCGAGGCGACAGGCGCAGTCCGGGGTGACGCTGGAAAGCAGGCTGGGGGGAAATGTAGCCATACAGTAACGATAAAAATGAGACCCCTCTCTTCAGCTGCCTCACCAGCCCTCCCCTGACTGCACCTAACTATTCCCTCTGACCCGTGTGCAGGTGCTCAGGAACCACCCTAGAATGTGTCCCCTTTTAGCAGATAATACTGCCATAGGGTTCTCACATAATACCGCCATATACTTCACACATAATGCCGCCATATAGATCATACACAATACCACCATGTAGATCACACATAAAAGCAGCAGGGTGACAGCAGCACAGAATATTTCAGGAGAGCAGTATCACATGGGATAGGATTAGATACACGGCTCAGCAGTCCGTATCACACGGGATAGGATTAGATACACAGCTCAGCACACAGTATCACACAGGATAGGATTAGATACACGGCTTAGCAGTCAGTATCACACAGGAGAGGATTAGATACATAGCTCAGCAGACAGTATCACACAGGATAGGATTAGATACACGGCTTAGCAGTCAGTATCACACAGGAGAGGATTAGATACATGGCTCAGCAGACTGTATCACACAGGATAGGATTAGATACACAGCTCAGCAGACAGTATCACACGAGAAGATTAGATACACGTCTCAGTCAGTATTACACAGGAGAGGATTAGATACACGGCTCAGCAGTCAGTATCACACAGGAGAGGATTAGATACATAGCTCAGCAGACAGTATCACACAGGATAGGATTAGATACACGGCTTAGCAGTCAGTATCACACAGGAGAGGATTAGATACATGGCTCAGCAGACTGTATCACACAGGATAGGATTAGATACACAGCTCAGCAGTCAGTATCACACAGGAAAGGATTAGATACAAAGCTCAGCAAACAGTATCACACAGGAGAGGATTAGATACACGGTTCCGCAGTCAGTATCACACAGGATAGGATTAGATGTCCAGCAGATTGCCAAGTGTTTTGAAACAGCAGAGAGCAGCTCCTCCTATGTTTTGCAGGTGCTGCAGCTGGTCGGGTGTTTGGAAAGAGCAGCTCGGTCTCCAGCAGCTCTTCCTGGTTCCTCTCCTGCAGCTGGTATGTGCAGAGTGAACATCCAAGCTGCCTGGAGCAGTCCAGCATCCAGGGCTTGTAATAAGATGGCGCCTGGCCACACCTACAGGTGTGAATTGAGCTGCCCACAGAGGCGTGCCCGTTCACAGCTGATGCTGCTGCAATGATACAGATAGCGGTCGGGAGCCGACTCTTGTCTCTTATGCCCAGGGACTGCCGTAAATGAGCATGGAAAATGTCGTTCAGCAGCCAGAAAGGTAAGATGGCTGCCCCCAGTGGCTGCATTAATACAGTAAAAAAAAAAAAACAAACATACACACCACTGACATAGACACAGGAAAAAACAGGCGATCAAGAAAGTCCAAAAGACTAGATAAATTCAGAAGATAAAAAATTGAATCGTTATTGTAATATGACCAAGGTATAAGGAGGAGGAAAACAAGTCAAACATGACCATGGTAGCACGAGGGCGACCAAGTGGGGCATACACTGGGCTTATGGACAGTACAGGGGAGAACAGGTTGCTTATGCATGATTATGCTGGTAACATTAGAAATGTAGCACCCATCTCCAGACTATACATATTACATAAAAAGCCCAACAGGATGTACTAATATAAAGATAACACCATATCATGATAACACATGAAAACATCTTTACCTGTTGGAATGATAAGTGGAGGTCCACCCAGGTATGACCCCCCCAACGCACGTTTCGGCAAATGGCCGGTTGAGAAAGGTTTCTTTTTGGTTTCAAAATAAATGTGCACTTGTGCTTTCAAAAAATTGGTATTGGTTTACTGTGTCTATCGCTGACTACACACACTGCGCCATACACTTAGGGTTTTAGCAAAAACATATATCTCCATTACTGTTTCTTGGGTGACACTTGTTTCTTGTGTCCGTCTTGGAGATATGTGTTGTCAACAAACCAAATCTACATGACTTTCCTTTTCCAGAACAATCTGTACATTGTAGGAATATTGCACAGCGTGCATCCAGCAGGGTTCCCCAACTCAAGTCCTCAAGGTCCAACAAAAGATAATGTATGGAATCCTCTGTTTGAAAATTTTTTAGCAACTATGGATTTCATTACAACATGATCTGTTGTTGAACCGTGTGGAGTTGGTGACGATGTAGATTGGTTTAGTTGAAAAAACATATCTCCAAGACTGACAAGAAACGTCGGTAATCGAGATATCTGGTGTATTGCAAACTGAATAGAGTTGTTTTCCCTAACTACAGTGTTCAAACCAAACCAACATAGCATGTTTTTAGTAATTACATTGGAGTTAAAAAAAAATTTAAACATGATATGTTGGTTGACATTAGGAGTAAAGTTTTAAAACCCTTGCTATAGAGGATGGCGTTGAGTGCAAGGTATAGCTATTGTTCTCATTTAAAAAATGCAAGGAACTATAGATATACCTTGTAAATAACCACATAATCTATATAGTCACCAACTCAGGAGTATTAGTGAATTCATGATGCACAAAACACAGCATCATAAATTCACTGATACACCTGGCTACTTGCTAATGGTATTGGGAGTGTAAAAACAGAGAATTCACTCAGTACAGGTATCAAAACATTTTTTTTTTATTAACATACAAACAACATGCAAGACAAATTTATTTAAACCATTTGCTCTTGCCATTCCACCCGTCCTACATCTGAGTTGAAGTATGCCGCAAATTGGTCCCTCATTTGGCCAACTTCAACAGATGACCTGAGAGGGTGCTGTGTAAATTCAGGCAATGGATTAGGATCAACATCATCAAGATCAAAGTTCGGGTGCTCTCGAGAAAGTACAAAGTTATGTAGAACCACACAGGCCTTGACCACCTCATCCACTGTTTCCAGTTTCAGATTAATAGCTGTGCCAAGAATGCGCCATCTAGATACAAGTATACCGAAGGCACACTCTACTGTTCTCCTGGCCCTGATCAGCCTGTAATTGAAAATTCTTTTTTGTAGGTCCAAATCCCGGCTGGAGTAGGGTTTCAGGACGTGTTGGCACATCTGGAACACTTCATCACCAGCATTACAAATGGCTGTGGCGGACCTTTGGTGTTGGGAAGAGGACGTGGCATGGGGAAATTGAAGTTGTTGCCATACAACCTCCTGCCCATGTCCGATGTCTTAAAAGCCTGGGAGTCATTACCACGGCCAAACGCCCCAATGTCCACTGCAATAAACGTACAGTCTGCATCCGCAATGGCCATCAGTACAGTAGAAAAGTACTTTTTGTAGATAAAGAACTCAGAGCCTGTTCTTTTGGGCTTGATAATCCAGATGTGTTTCCCATCTACCGCTCCCAAACAGTTAAGGAAATTGCATACAGTCCAGAATCTTTCAGCGATGTCCAACCACTTTTCTGCGGTTGACATGGGCATGAATTCGGGACAAAGAACGTTCCAGAGAGCCCTGCAGGAGTCCGCTACAATTCCAGACAACGTGGAGATTCCAATCCTGTACTGGAAGTGCAGTGAGGAGAGGGTCTCTCCAGTAGCCAGGAATCTGTGACAGAAAGAAAACAAAAATTAATATTTGAGTTTATGTAATTTTTTTTACACACGTTACATTAAAAAAAAAAATAATTCTGCAGCCTTTGGTTCAATACATGGCATCAAAAAATTAATGCAGCTTGTAGTTACCGACACGGCAGAACTGTAATTCTGCCAGATTTGGAAGAGTACATGTCACAAGCAAGAAAATTCAGCAGACATTGATTTAGCAAAACTACGTACCTTAATGTGACCAGGAGCCGTTCCTCAGGAGTAATCGCACGCCGGAGCTGTGCGTCCTGTCTCTGGATGACTTCTTTTATCAGACCAAGCAAATAGTGAAAGGTTTCTTGGGTCATACGGGTATAATCCGTAAATTTTTCCGGGTTTGCCTGTAGCTCACTGTAGAGGGTGTGGTACGCTCCACGGCTCTCCCGGAGTTCCATAATGGAATGTATCCACATACGCCGCCGCTGCCGTCTTCGCTGCCTCTCTCTCTCCCTCTGTTCATGGCAAGCAACGGCATAAGCCTGAGCCGTCCTCATGTCCAGATCCAAGTCAAAGTCAAAGCTCTTCCAGCGCAGATCCATGTTTCTCAAGTCAAATGCAACAAATGTGAAGAATTCAGGTGTAAACAGGGGCTATATAAAGAATTTCCATAGACACGCCCACTGGTGGAGTGTGTTGCAAGGATTTTTTCTCCTGTTTATTGCGCATAAAAAATGCAAAGGCATGAAAAACGCTTACAAACGCATAAAAACGCTGCGATTTTTTGTTGTTATGCTCACAATAATGCTACAAAACAATGCAGCGTTTACCAGCGTTTGCATGTGCTTTTGTCATGCGTTTCATGTGCGCTCCAAACGCAGCGCAAAAAAACGCTAGTGTGAAAGTAGCCTTAATGAGCATGCTGCGTTTTTTACCGCGAAGTGTTTTTTTTGCGGTAAAAAATGCATACATCTGCACAAAAATTGCGGAATTCATTTAAATGAATGTTAAGCTTCTTTTAAGCGTTTTTGACGGGGTTTATTTGGTAAAACCGCGAAAAAAACGCTACGTGTGAACACAGCCTTAAAGTTGACCAGCGATTTCTCATTTTTACAACACCATTTTTAGGGACCACATCACATTTGAAGTCACTTTGAGGGGTCTATATGATAGAAAATACCCCAAAGTGACACCATTCTAAAAACTGCACCCCTCAAGGTGCTCAAAACCACATTCAAGAAGTTTATTAACCCTTCAGGTGCTTCACAAGAATTTTTTGAATGTTTAAAAAAAAATGAACATTTAACTTTTTTTTTTAGAAAAAAATTACTTCAGGTTCAATTTTTTTATTTTACCAAGGGTAACAGGAGAAATTGGACTGCAAAAGTTATTGTGCAATTTGTCCTGAGTACGCTGATATTTGGGGGGGGGAACCACTGTTACGGTGCATGGCAGAGCTCAGAAGGGAAGGAGTGCCGTTTGACTTTTTCAACACAAAATTGGCTGGAATTCAGATCGGACGCCATGTCACGTTTGGAGAGCCCCTGATGTGCCTAAACAGTGGAAACCCCCCACAAGTGACCCCATTTTGGAAACTAGACCCCCCAAGGAACTTATCTAGATATGTGGTGAGAACTTTGAACCCCCAAGGGCTTCACAGCCGTACAATTAAAAAATCATATTTTTTCCACAAAAATGATCTTTTCACCCCCAATTTTTATTTTCCCAAAGGTAACAGGACCCCAAAAGTTATGTGCAATTTGTCCTGAGTACGCTGATACCGCACAACTGGGGGTAAACCACTATTTGGGCGCATGGCAGAGCTCGGAAGGGAAGCAGCACCATTTGACTTTTTTGGCTGGAATTGAGATCGGACGCCATGCCGCGTTTGGAAAGCCCCTGATGTGCCTAAACAGTGGAAACCCCCCACAAGTGATGCCATTTTGGAAACTAGATCCCCCCAAGCAATTTATCTAGATGTGTGGTGAACACTTTGAACCCCCAAGTGCTTCACAGAAGTTTATAACGCCTGGTCGTGAAAATAAAAAAAATCATATTTTTTCCCACAAACATGATCTTTTAGTCCCCAATTTTTCTCCAGTCACCTTGGAGGATGTCTCCTCGCCCTAATGGGGGACAGGAAACACAAAGGTTAAATAACCCTCCCCTTCCTGCTACCTCCAGTGTTTTTCCTGTCCCCCAGTGGGGCATGAAGAGGTTACAAGGGGCTACCGCGGCCGGCGAGCGGAGCTCCTAGAAACTCACATGCCGGGCAGCTGGGGTCGGGGGTTCACCTCTCCTCCACATGGCTGCTCCTGTCTCCACCTGAGGGTGCCAGTCAGGACTTCTCCCGCCTCTCCCTCACCCTCCGGGGTAAAGTGGGGCAGTATGGTGCAGCCGGGGACCTCTGGTAGCTCCCCGGCTTCCTCCTTCCTCTCGTGCTGCCGACGCCGAGCCCCCCGCGCACTGGAGGCGATGTAGCTTTTGTCCAGAAGTGACGTCGTAAGCGCACTTCTGGTTCGCATCCTCCGGCGTTCCAGGGTGGAACGCATGCGCCGGGTGCCCGGTGGACACTATGGCAGCCGGAGTCAGGACCAGGAGGAAGGAGGGGCACAGAAGCATTGAACGCTACAATGCCCATATAATCGGGCCACAGGCTCCAGGTAAGCGCAGTGTGTCTGTATGGTGACTGGTGCTGACAAAGGTCTGCGACAAATCCTCGACAGCTGCATCTGCGGAGCCCAGCCTTCCCCCTCCTACCGTGAGTAGCAGGGCCGGTCCCCTAACTGTCCAAACTTTGGTGGCATGGGTCACTGAGTAAGCCTTCTCTGTCCTTGCAGGAAGAAAAGGCCTCTGTCCCAAGAAATAAACCCAGGGGAACAGATAGGGCAATCTGTCACAAATACAGGGATCGTCGAACGGTGTGCTGCCTACCTGGCGCTCGAGTCCGACACATCGCTGATCGGGTTGACAGATTACTGGGAGGGGCTGGTGAGGATCCAGCTGTCATGGTGCACATTGGCACAAATGACAAAGTTAGAGGTAGGTGGAAGGTCCTTAAAGATGATCTCAGGGAATTAGGCTGCAAGCTTAAAGCAAGGACCTCCAAGGTGGTATTTTCGGAAATACTTCCTGTACCACGTGCCACGCCAGAGAGGCAACGGGAGATTAGGGAGGTTAATAAGTGGCTCAGGAATTGGTGTAGGAAGGAGGGGTTTGGGTTCCTGCAGAACTGGGCCGACTTCTCAGTTGGCTACAGGCTCTACGCTAGGGATGGGCTGCACCTCAATGGGGAGGGTGCAGCTGTGCTGGGGGAAAAAATGGCTAGAAGGTTGGAGGAGTGTTTAAACTAGGGACGGGGGGGGAGGGTATTCCTTTTATAGGAGGGGAAGACAGTGCAGATAGAGACCTGGGCACAAATAATGAAATTGGGGGTGGGGGTGGTATGGGGGGTGGGGTTAGAACAGTTAATAATTTAAGAAAGAATAGAGGTACAGAGAGATACATAAAGTGCATGTATACTAATGCCAGAAGCCTTGCCAACAAAATGGAGGAATTGGAGTTAATGTTGTTGGAACGTAATTATGACATGGTGGGGATATCTGAGACATGGCTGGACGAGAGCCATGACTGGGCTGTTAATTTACAGGGCTATAGTCTGTTCAGAAATGACCGTACTAATAAACGAGGGGGAGGCGTGTGTTTATATGTAAAATCATCCTTAAAACCCATCCTTCGTGATAATATACATGAATCTAATGAAAATGTAGAGTCCCTGTGGGTAGAGATAAGGGGAGGGGGGAAAAATAATAAATTACTGATAGGGGTTTGTTATAAGTCTTCAAAAATAATGGAAGCAACAGAGAATATCCTCATAAAGCAAATAGATGAAGCTGCGACTCAAGGAGAAGTCATTATTATGGGGGACTTCAACTACCCTGAAATCCATTGGGGAACAGAAACCTGCAGTTCCAGCAAAGGTAATAGGTTTTTGACTACTATGAGAGACAATTACCTTTCACAACTGGTTCAGGACCCAACAAGAGGGGGGGCACTGCTAGACCTAATATTAACCAATAGGCCAGACCGAATATCAAATGTAAGGGTTGGGGGTCACTTGGGTAACAGTGATCACAAATTAATAAGTTTTCATGTATCCTTTAATAAGATGTGTAGTAGAGGGGTTACAAGGACCCTAAACTTCAGGAAAGCAAACTTCCAACGGATGAGAGATGATCTTGGTGCAATTAACTGGGACGATATCCTGAGACATAAAAATACACAAAGAAAATGGGAGACGTTTATTAGCATCCTGAATAGGAGCTGTGCACAATATATACTGTATGGGAATAAACATGCGAGAAATAGGAAGAAACCACTATGGCTAAATAGAGCTGTAAGGGGCGCAATAAGGGACAAAAAGCATTTAGCGAATTAAAGCAAGTAGGTAGTGATGAGGCATTAACTAAATACAGAAGATTAAATAAATTCTGTAAAAAGCAAATCAAGACAGCAAAGATTGAGACAGAGAGACTCATTGCCAGAGAAAGTAAAAATAATCCCAAAATATTCTTTAACTACATAAATAGTAAGAAACTAAAAAATGATAGTGTTGGCCCCCTTAAAAATAGTCTGGGTGAAATGGTGGATGAGGATGAGGAAAAAGCCAATATGCTAAATGACTTTTTTTCAACAGTGTTTACACAAGAAAATCCCATGACGGATAACATGATCAGGGATAAAAATTCTCTGTTAAATGTCACCTGCTTAACCCAGCAGGAAGTACGGCGGCGTCTAAAAATCACTAAAATTGACAAATCCCCGGGCCCGGATGGGATACACCGCCGAGTACTGCAGGAATTAAGCACAGTCATAGATAGACCATTATTTTTAATCTTTAAAGATTCCATAATAACAGGGTCTGTACCACAGGACTGGCGTATAGCAAATGTGGTGCCAATATTCAAAAAGGGGACAAAAACTGAACTTGGAAATTATAGGCCAGTAAGTTTAACCTCAACTGTGGGTAAAATCCTGGAGGGTTTTCTAAGAGATACTATACTGGAGTATCTGGAGAAGAATAACCTCATGACCCAATATCAACATGGGTTTACAAGGGACCGTTCCTGTCAGACTAATCTGATAAGCTTTTATGAAGAGGTAAGTTCCGGACTGGACCAAGGGAATGCAGTGGACGTGGTGTACATGGACTTTTCAAAAGCTTTTGATACAGTGCCACACAAAAGGTTGATACATAAAATGAGAACAATGGGGATAGGGGAAAATATGTGTAGGTGGGTTAAGAGCTGGCTCAGGGATAGGAAACAAAGGGTGGTTATTAATGGAGCACACTCAGACTGGGTCACGGTTAGCAGTGAGGTACCACAGGGGTCAGTTTTGGGCCCGCTTCTTTTTAACATATTTATTAATGACCTTGTAGGGGGCATAGAGAGTAGAATTTCAATATTTGCAGATGACACTAAACTCTGCAGGGTAATCAATACAGAGGAGGACAATTTTATATTACAGGAGGATTTATGTAAACTAGAAGCTTGGGCTGATAAATGGCAAATGAGCTTTAATGGGGATAAATGTAAGGTCATGCACTTGGGTAGAACGAACAAGATGTATAATTATGTGCTTAATTATAAAACACTGGGCAAAACAGTCACTGAAAAAGACCTGGGTGTATGGGTGGACGACAAATTCACATTTAGCGGCCAGTGTCAGGCAGCTGCTGCAAAGGCAAATAAAATAATGGGATGCATTAAAAGAGGCATAGATGCTCATGAGGAGAACATAATTTTACCTCTATATAAGTCACTAGTGCGACCACACTTAGAATACTGTGTACAGTTCTGGTCTCCGGTGTATAAGATAGACATAGCTGAACTGGAGCGGGTGCAGAGAAGAGCGACCAAGGTTATTAGGGAACTAGGGGGTCTGCAATACCAAGACAGGTTATTACATTTGGGGTTATTTAGTTTGGAGAATCGAAGGCTTAGGGGTGATCTTATTACAATGTATAAATATATGCGGGGACAATACCAAGAGCTTTCTAATGATCTTTTTACTCTTAGACCTGTGACGGGGACAAGGGGGCATCCACTACGTCTGGAGGAAAGAAGGTTTAAGCATACTCACAGACGCGGATTCTTTACTGTAAGAGCAGTGAGACTATGGAACTCTCTGCCATATGATGTTGTAATGAGTGATTCCCTACTAAAATTTAAGAAGGGACTGGATGCCTTTCTTGAAAAGTATAGTATTACTGGGTATATACACTAGTTTCCTTAATATTGCGTTGATCCAGGGAGCTATTCTGATTGCCGTATGTGGAGTCAGGAAGGAATTTTTTTCCCCAATGTGAAGCTTACTGTTTGCCACATGGGTTTTTTTTGCCTTCCTCTGGATCAACATGTTAGGGCAAGTTAGGATAGGATATGGGTTGAACTAGATGGACTTAAAGTCTCCCTTCAACCTTAATAACTATGTTACTATGTTACTATGCAAGTGTGGTATCTGTGGTGCCAGGCTTCCTCTGATTACAAAAAGAAGCTATGCCAATCTTGTACGCAGGTCATCCTACGTACTTGAACAGGCCTCCCTGTTTGACAGTATCAAAACACTCATTAAGCAAGAGGTACAGACCTCCATGGCAGCATTTGCCCAGACCCCATTGCCCCTGGCCCCTCTCCAAAAAAAAGAAAAAAGCACCTACGGAGACCGATTCAGATTTGGAAGAAGTCCGTACCTCCGGGTCTGAGGACATTTGGGAGAATGAGGGCTCCACATCCATCCCCAAAGCCGACACAAAAAAAAAATACTCTTCTGAGGATATGGAAGAGCTGGTTTCCATGGTGAGAAACCCCATGGGGGTTGAGGAGGAGGAGGTGAAGCTCTCAGTTCAGGATGAAATGTTTGGGAGGCTGAAACCCAGAGATAGGAAAGGCTTTCCGGTACACAAAAATGTCCAAAATCTGATAGTTCAGGAGTGGTTCTTGCCTGAGAAAGGACTTGGTGTACCCTTGGAACTCAAGAATTGCTTTCTAAGAAGACGTCCCTCCCTTTCGAGGACTCTTCCCAATTGAAAGATCCTATGGATCGTAAACTAGAAAGTCACCTTAAAAAATCCTGGGAAGCATCCACGAATTTGCTCAAAGCAAATGTAGCCTCTACTTGTGTCGCCAGAGCTTTATTTCTCTGGCTTCGTACGTTAGAGGAACACCTCTCTCGGGGTACTCCCAGAGAAGAAATCTTAGATTCCCTTCTCCAAAAAGCAATGGGCATTTTAGCCAATGCCTTGGGAGAGACGGTGCGGGTAGCAGCAAGGTCCTTAGTCCTCTCTAATACAGCTAGAAGGGCCCTCTGGCTGAAGTTGTGGGGAGGTGACATCACCTCTAAGACGAAGCTCTGTGCCATCCCCTTCCAGGGGCACCACGTGTTCGAGCCAGTCTTGGACGACATCCTCGAGAAAGTCTCGGACAAAAAGAAATCGCTACCCGAACAGAAAATCACCGAGATGGTTTTTTTGTCCCCCAGGAGAGCAGTCCTCCCAGAAAAGAGCAGTCCTCCCAGAAGGAGTTCAGAGGGAAGGGCAAGATGGGACGGTGGAGCTACCCCAAGGGGGGGGTAGAGGGAAGAACATCCTCGTCCGTCAGCAACAGCAACCCCTGGACAACTAGTGACTCTCCGGTGGGCGGTCAACTCACTCAGTTCTTCGCCCAATGGCAGTCCACGACCTCGAACCAGTGAATCCTTCACACCATTCAATTCGGGCTGAAATTGGAGTTCGAACAACCCCCCCCCACCACTGTCTAAGAAATACCCCTACACAGTCCCCAAATCTCCAAAAAATCCTACTTCAACTACAAGATCTGTTACGGGAAGAAGTAGTCTCATACGTACCTCAGCAGGAAACATTATTTCCGCCTATTCCTTGTGAGGAAGCCCTCCTGAAAATACAGGCTTATCATAAACTTGAAACCCCTGAATCGGTTTATCAAACACCGGAGGTTCAAGGTGGAGTCGGTAAAATCGGCGATCCCTCTTATTGGGCAAGGCTGGCTGATGGCTATGATAGACCTGAGGGACGCTTATTATCATGTCCCAATCCATCCGGATCACAGAAAGTTCCTGATGTTCATGGTTTCCCACGACCAGGGGATCAGCCATCTCCAGTTCATTGCCCTCCCGTTTGGCGTATTTGCAGCACCAAGGGTGTTTACGAAAATTATGAGGGAAGCACTCACTTTCATCCGTCTTCAAGGAGTATGTATTGTTCCATGTTTAGACGACCTGCTCATTATCGCTCCATCGATATCTCAACTAAACCAGGACATGCCTAAAACTCTGCAGATCCTCGAATCCCTAGGTTGGATCCCGAATCTTCAGAAGTCGGACCTTCACCCTTCCCCAAAGAAAAAATTCCTGGGGATTCTCTTAGACTCGGAAAAAAAACATCCTTTCTGCCCGAGGATCGTCAATTAGACCTTCGTCACAAAATCATCCGATTTAGAGAACAAAGGGCACCGACTCTGAGGGACGCCTTGTCTATCCTGGGGTCCCTGACATTGTGTATTCAGGCGGTGTCCTGGGCTCAGGCACATATGCGAATCCTCCAGTCATACATCCTGGTAAACTCAAAAAAGTATCGGAACAATCTGTCAAGAAGAATTCCACTTCCAGGAAACGTGAAATTGGCCCTCTTGTGGTGGCTGAGTTACCGAAACTTGAGGTGGGGAGTAAGCTGGGACCAGCTTCCCCTGAAAATACTTTGTACCGATGCCAGCCTGAGAGGTTGAGGAGCCGTGGTGGAGGAGTCTTATTTCCAGGGACGATGGTCCCAGAACATAAGAGCCAAATCTTCGAATCTAAGGGAACTGAAGGCAGTGGAGGAAGCACTAAAATCCGCTTCTGAACCATCACGTTCGGATCTATTCCGACAACGTAACCACGGTAGCCTACCTCAGACACCAGGGGGGTACGAAATAAGCTAGTCTGAAGACAGTGGCAGCAAGAATTTTCCTTTGGGCAGAGAAGCACCTATTGTCCATCTCTGCGGTACACCTGAAAGGGTCGGACAACATCCAGGCGGACTTCCTCAGCAGGTGCCCCCTGAGGAAGGAGCATTTGCGCTCCAAAACGCGCGTCGGGGCGGGCCCACCTCACCATACCCCTGCAGCAGAACAGGTAATACTACCCTGACCGCACATTGCTGTTTATATGTGGCATATTATGAAACCATTAATTGTGTGAGCACTTGCTCTTTTATAGTGGTCTGACTTTAGCCTTTTAATATATGTTATTCTGGCTATTTATTGCTGCAATGGGGGTGGATGGAGAGTGAACCCGATTTGATGTGTTCCATTGGGTAGTTGCAAGGTCTTTTTCCCCCCTTTTTCCATTATTCTTGGTTGTAATTTTATACATCTATTAATTTAATAAAGTACATGATTTTTGGACATTTTGACTTCAATTTTTTTTTTTTTTGGTGTTTATCTGCTTATGGCAGTTAGTCCTATAAAGTCCTATATTATATAAATATACATGTGTGAGTAACTGACTATTCAGTTTCAGTTTGATTCTTATGGCATCCTTTCCACGTGTATAATGCATGCCGCAATTTTGTTATGTTGTATAGTGGAAAGCCCCCAATTCTAACGCCAACCCTAACCATAATCTCAGTCCTAACCCTAGCCATAATGGGATAATGGAAATAAATACTTTTTTTTAATTGTATTATTTTTCCCTAACTAAGGGGGTGATGGGGATTTGATTTACTATTTATGGCGAGTTTTTATGTTTGGCAACTGTCATACGCTTTTTATTGTAAAAATAGTTTTTACATCACCACATTTTGAGTGCTATAATTTTTCCATATTTTGACCCACCAAGTCATGTGAGGTCTTATTTTTTTCCGGGACAATTTGACGTTTTTATTGGTACAATTTTCGGGCACGTGACATTTTTTGATCGCTTTTTATTCAGATTTTTGGGACGCAGAATGAACAAAAACCAGCATTTGATGAATTTCATTTGGGGGGTGCGTTTACACCATTCCGTGTGTGGTAAAATTGATAAAGCTGTTTTATTCTTCGGGTCAGTACGATTACAGCCATACCTCATTTATGTATTTTTTATGTTTTCGCGCTTTTATGCAATGAAAACAATTTTATATAAAAAATAATTATGTTTTCAGAGGTACCATGTTTATATCCATCTTTTTGATCGCGCGTTATTGCAGGTAATACAGTGATCACCAGTGACAGCAGTATAATAAACTCCCATAATAGTATAATGCACCCCATAGCAGTATAATGCACCCTATAGTCATCCATAGTAGTATCATGCACCCCACATCCATAGTAATTATTACCATAGTCCTAATTTGAGGATGCAAAGGACACTTCAATAATACATGATAAACATAATCTACAAGGTGGGCCATTTATAAGGTTAGACCTGGGTGGGCCATTTATATGGATACACCTAAATAAAATGGGAATGTTGGTGATATCAACTTCCTGTTTGTGGCACATTAGTATATGGGAGGGGGAAAACTTTTCATGATGGGTGGTGACCATTTTAAAGTCGGCCCATCCAGGTGTATCCATATAAATGGCCCACCCTGTATTATGGTATGGTGCCATATAGATACAGTTGTGGCCAAAAGTATTGACACCCCTGCAATTTTGTCAGATAATAGTCAGTTTCTTCCTGAAAAAGATTGCAAACACAAATTCTTCGGTATTATCTTCATTTAATTTGTCTTAAATGAAAAAACACAAAAGAGAATGAAGCAAAAAGCAAAACATTTATCATTTCACACAAAACTCCAAAAATGGGCCAGACAAAAGTATTGGCACCTTCAGCCTAATACTTGGTTGCACAACCTTTAGCCAAAATAACTGCGACCAACCGCTTCCGGTAACCATCAGTGAGTTTCTTACAATGCTCTGCTGGAATTTTAGACCATTCTTCTTTGGCAAACTGCTCCAGGTCCCTGATATTTGAAGGGTGCCTTCTCCAAACTGCCATTTTTAGATCTCTCCACAGGTGTTCTATGGGATTCAGGTCTGGACTCATTGCTGGCCACCTTAGAAGTCTCCAGTGCTTTCTCTCAAACCATTTTCTAGTGCTTTTTGAAGTGTGTTTTGGGTCATTGTCCTGCTGGAAGACCGATGACCTCTGAGGGAGACCCAGCTTTCTCACACTGGGCCCTACATTATGCTGCAAAATTTGTTGGTAGTCTTCAGACTTCATAATGCCATGCACACGGTCAAGCAGTCCAGTGCCAGAGGCAGCAAAGCAACCCCAAAACATCAGGGAACCTCCGCCATGTTTGACTGTAGGGACCGTGTGCTTTTCTTTGAATGCCTCTTTTTTTCTCCTGTAAACTCTATGTTGATGCCTTTGCCCAAAAAGCTCTACTTTTGTCTCATCTGACCAGAGAACATTCTTCCAAAACGTTTTAGGCTTTTTCAGGTAAGTTTTGGCAAACTCCAGCCTGGCTTTTTTATGTCTCGGGGTAAGAAGTGGGGTCTTCCTGGGTCTCCTACCATACAGTCCCTTTTCATTCAGACGCCGACGGATAGTACGGGTTGACACTGTTGTACCCTCGGACTGCAGGGCAGCTTGAACTTGTTTGGATGTTAGTCGAGGTTCTTTATCCAACATCCGCACAATCTTGCGTTGAAATCTCTTGTCAATTTTTCTTTTCCGTCCACATCTAGGGAGGTTAGCCACAGTGCCATGGGCTTTAAACTTCTTGATGACACTGCACACGGTAGACACAGGAACATTCAGGTCTTTGGAGATGGACTTGTAGCCTTGAGATTGCTCATGCTTCCTCACAATTTGGTTTCTCAAGTCCTCAGACAGTTCTTTGGTTTTCTTTTCTCCATGCTCAATGTGGTACACACAAGGACACAGGACAGAGGCTGAGTCAACTTTAATCCATGTCAACTGGCTGCAAGTGTGATTTAGTTATTGCCAACACCTGTTAGGTGCCACAGTTAAGTTACAGGTGCTGTTAATTACACAAATTAGAGAAGCATCACATGATTTTTCGAACAGTGCCAATACTTTTGTCCACCCTCTTTTTTATGTTTGGTGTGGAATTATATCCAATTTGGCTTTAGGACAATTCTTTTTGTGTTTTTTTCATTTAAGACAAATTAAATGAAGATAATAATAACAAAGAATTTGTGTTTGCAATCATTTTCAGGAAGAAACTGAGTATTATCTGACAGAATTGCAGGGGTGTCAATACTTTTGGCCACAACTGTAAGTGATAGGAGGCACCCTAAAAAAACAAACGGACTCGGGTAAAAAGCTCCTAATTTCCATAGAATAGGAAAGCCATGTGGGGACACGGGAAACGCAAAATTGTATGCTTGATGTTGCTAAGTTTAGCAAGAGCAGTATTGATAGCTGCCTAAATAGAAGGTGGGAGGAGAGACAAAGTCTGTGATGACACTTGAAGAAAAGGTGCCTGTAAATTATATTTCATATGCTATTAAAGTGATTTCCCATAACATAGGTGCTATCAGTAGGGCTCAAAAGAGAAGCAGGTTTTTTTAAGATTATCCAAAAATATCATTCAGCAGTTCATGTAGTTAATTACCTGCAGTGAGGCTGATACTTTGGGCCTGGTACTGTAGGGCTGTGCACTGAGGGTGGCTGCTGCTAACAATCCCCTTGCCCGACGAGCGCCATTTCGCAGTTTTGCTTCTTCCAGGGGTGTGCTTTTTAGGGTGCTTGCCTTAGATTTCACTGTGCACTTTATTACCATCTATTACTACTTGCTGCTGGTCACTTTTTCCAAGTTTTTGGATGCCCCATTCTACCCTGTCTTTTTAACTGGTTTTTAACATTGTTATTTAATAAAGTTATCTTTTTATTCACATTTCTGTCTTCTATCACTTCTTATCTATATGGCACCATACCATAATAGATTATGTTCATCAGTCATCCATAGTAGTATAATGCATCCCACAGTCATATATAGTAGTACAATGTACAGTATAATCACCTAGTAGTACAATGCACCCTCATAGTAATATATAATAGTATAAAGCACCCTATAGTCATCCATAGTAGTATAATGTACCCCCATAGTCATACATAATGAAAAATGTACCCCGATAGTCATATATAGCAGTATAATGCACCCTCATAGTTATATATAGCAGTGTAATGCACCCCCATAGTTATATATAGCAGTATAATGCACCCCATAGTCATATATACACACACATGGTCAAAATTGTTGGTACCCCTCATTTAATAACAAAAAAACCCACAATGGTAACAGAAATAACTTTAATCTGAAAAAAGTAATAATACATAAAAAATCTATGAAAATGAACAAATGAAAATCAGACATTGCTTCCACAGAATTTAAAAAAAAATAAAACTCATGAAATAGGCCTAGACAGAAATGATGGTACCCCTGAAAATAATGTGACAAAAGGGACATGTTAAATCAAGGTGTGTCCACTAATTAGCATCACATGGGTCTACAGTCTTGGAATCAGTGAGTGGGCCTCTATAGAGGGCTACAAATACTCACTGTGCTGTTTGGTGACATGGTGTGTATCACACAACATGGACCAGAGGAAGTGAAGGAAAGAGTTGTCTCAGCAGATTAGAAAGAAAATTATAGACAAACAAGTTAAAAGATAAAAGTTATAAGACCATCTCCAAGCAGCTTGATGTTCCTGTGACTACAGTTGCACATATTATTCAGAAATTTAAGCTCCATGGGTCTTTAGCCAACCTCCCTGGACGTGGCCACTGGACGTGGCCACAGCAGGAAAATTGATGACAAATCAAAGAGACGAATAATACGAATGGTAACAAAAGAGCCCAGAAAAACTTCTAAACAGATTAAAGGTGAACTTCAAGCTTAAGGAACATCAGTGTCAGATTGCACCATTCGTCGTTGCATGAGCCAAAGTTGACTTCATGGGAGACGACCAAGGAGGACACAATTGTTGCAAACAATCATAAAAAAGCCAGACTGGAATTTGCCAAACTACATTTTGACAAGTCACAAAGCTTCTGGGAGAATGTCCTATGGATAGATGAGACAAAGGTGGAACTTTTTGGCAAGGCACATCAGCTCTATGTTCACAGATGGAAAAATGAAGCATATCAAGAAAAGAACACTGTCCCTACTGTGAAACATAGAGGAGGCTCTGATGTTCTGGGGTTGCATTGCTGCATCTGGCACAGGGTGTCTAGAATCTGTGCATGGTACAATGAAATCTCAAGACTATCATGGGATTATAGAGAGAAATGTGCTGCCCAGTGTCAGAAAGCTTGGTCTCAGTCGCAGGTCATGGGTCTTGCAACACGATAATGACCCAAAACACCCAGCTAAAAACACCCAAGAATGGCTAAGAGGAAAACACTGGACTATTGTGAAGTGGCCTTCTATGAGCCCTGACCTAAATCCTATTGAGAATCTTTGGAAAGAGCTGAAATATGCCGTCTGGAAAAGGCAACCTTCAAACACGAGACAACTGGAGCAGTTTGCTCTTGAGGAGTGGGCCAAAATACCTGTCGAGAGGTGCAGAAGTCTAATTGACAGTTACAGGAATCGTTTGATTGCCTCAAAAGGTTGTGCAACAAAATATTAAGTTATGGGTGCCATCATTTCTGTCCAGGCCTATTTCATGAGTTTTTGTTTTTTTTTAAATTATGTGGAAGCATGGTTGAAAAACAATGTATGACTTTCTTTTGTTCATTTTCATAGGTTTTTTTATTTAATAAAAATCAGGTTCAACAATGCAGAACAACTGCACTAAAAATAGGCTGAACTAGATGGACATAAGGTCTTTCTTCAGCCTTCAAAACTATGTTACTATGTTAATATTACTTTTGTCAGATTCATGTTATTCCTGTGACCATTGTGGGTTTTTCTCTCAAACAAGGGGTACCAACAATTTTGACCACGAGTAGCAGTATAATGCAGCCCCATAGTATTAAAATGCACCCCATATTAATACAATGCACCCCCATAGTATAATGCACCCCCATAGCAGTATAATGCACCACATAGTCATATATAGCAGTATAATGCAGCCCCATAGTAGTATAATGCAACCTCATAGCAGTATATTGCAGCCCCATAGTCTTATATAGCAGTATACTGCAGCCACATAGTAGTATAATGCACTCCATAGCAGTATAAAGCACCCTCATAGGAATATAATGCACCTCATAATCATGTACAGTATAGTAGTATAATGCACTCCCATTGAAGTATAATGCACCCATAGTCATATAGCAGTATAATGCACCCCCATCTAATATATAATTGGCAATCGGCTCTGTCACAGCTTCCGGCGATTGTGTTGCTATCCCACAATCCACCGCGCCGCACAGGAAGTACGCCGACCGCCATATTGGAATACCCAAGTGATGGGTATTCCAATATGGCACGCGCTGGTGGTACTAAGCCCTTGTGCAGTACCACCAGCGGGACCTCTGCCGCCGCCGGACCCCCAGCGGGACACCCGCCGCCGCCGGTGGTGTATGAGTGTATGTATGTATGTATGTATGTATATATATGTGTGTATATATGTGTGTGTGTGTAGGTGGAGCCTGACCCTGGGGAGGAGATGGGGACATGAGGAGAAGACTGTGATGGGGAGGGAAGGCCATGATGCCTGGGGTGATGGGAGAAGGCCATGAGGGGGGTGATGGAGAGAAGGCATTGATGGGAGTGATGGGGAGAAGGCAGTGATGGGGTGATGGAGAAGGCAATGATAGGAGTGATGGGGTGATGGAGTAGGCAATGATGGGAGTGATGGGGAGAAGGCAATGATGGGAGTGATGGGGAGAAGGCAGTGATGGGGAGAAGGCAATGATGGTGATGTGGAAAGGGCAATAATGGGGGAGGTGGAGGAGGAGGAAATGATGGAGGTGGTGGAAAGAGTGGTGGGGGAGAAGAAAATGATGGAGGTGGTGAAGACGGCAATGATGGGGTGGGGGAGAGGACAATAATGGGATGCCAGGGGAGGAGGACAATGAGGGGTGTGGGGGATTGGGTTGGGAGAAAGGGGGACTTATAATGGCCTTAGGAACAGGGGAGGTGGAGGAAGACATTATTATCGCTAATTATGTCTAACACAGTGCCTTAGTATATAGTGTACTCACTAATTCAGTATAACACCATCCTTAGTTACATAGTTTCCTCTTTTATGTATAACAACGTACCTTACTATGTACCATCTTCTCTATAATAATAATAATACATTTTATTTCTATAGCGCCGACATATTCCGCAGCACTTTACATTTCAGAGGGGATTTGTACAGACAATAGAAATTACAGCATAACAATAATCACATAGATTGTAACAAATACCAAGAGGAAAGAGGGCCCTGCTCGCAAGCTTACAGTCTATGAGGAAAGAGGTAGGCACGAAAGGTGGGTGGTAACAGTTTCCCTGATTGTATGAACCAGCCATAATGTTAAGTGTGTAACAGTACAAACACAGAGGGCTAATGGATGCATAAAGCATGTGGGAACATGATGTGGGGAACCTGGTTATGGTAAAACTTTTGGCTGTGCCACACAGGGATAGATTAGGTTAATGTGTTGAGACGATAGGCCAGTCTGAATAAATGCGTTTTCAGGGCACGCTTAAAATTGTGGGGATTGGGGACTAATCGTATTGACCTGGGAAGTGCATTCCAAAGAATTGGCGCAGCACGTGTAAAGTCTTGGAGACGGGAGTGGGAGGTTCTGATTATTGAGGATGCTAACCTCAGGTCATCAGCAGAACGGAGGGTGCGGGTAGGGTGGTATACTGAAACAAGGGAGGAGATGTAGGGTGGTGCTGAGCCATAGAGGGATTTGTGGGTGAGGGTAATAAGTTTATACTGAATTCTGGAGTGGATGGGTAGCCAGTGTAATGACTGGCACAAGGTAGAGGCATCGGTGTAACGATTTGTGAGGAATATGATCCTGGCTGCAGCATTCAAGACAGATTGGAGAGGGGAGAGTTTGGTAAGAGGGAGACCGATTAGAAGAGAGTTACAATAGTCGAGACGAGAATGAATAAGAGAAACAGTAAGAGTTTTTGCAGAGTCAAAAGTAAGAAAAGGTCGAATTCTAGAAATGTTTTTGAGGTGCAGATGACAAGAGTGAGCCAGTGATCGAATGTGGGGGGCAAAGGAAAGCTTGGAATCAAGTATGACCCCAAGACAGTGGGCCTGTTGCTGGTGAGTAATAGTGGAACCACACACAGAAATGGCAATATCGGGTATAGGTACATTAGTAGAGGGAGGAAACACCAGGAGTTCAGTCTTTGACAGGTTTAGTTTCAGATATAGTGAGGACATGATGTTAGACACAGCGTTAAGACAATCTCCGGTGTTTTCTAGAAAGGCTGGCGTGATGTCAGGAGAAGAAGCGTATAATTGGGTGTCATCAGCATAGAGATGGTACTGGAAACCAAATCTACTGATTGTTTGACCAATAGGGGCAGTGTACAAGGAGAAGAGGAGGGGGCCTAGAACCGATCCTTGAGGAACCCCAACAGTAAGGGGAAGGTGAGAGGAGGAGGAACCGGCAAAAGATACAGTAAAGGAGCGGTCAGAGAGATAGGAGGAGAACCATGAGAGAACGGTGTCCTTGAGGCCAATGGAACGGAGCATAGTGAGGAGGAGCTGATGATCCACAGTGTCGAATGCTGCAGAGAGATCCAAGAGAATTAGCATGGAGTAATGACCATTTGATTTAGCTGTTAGTAGATCATTAGAGACTTTAGTGAGGGCAGTTTCAGTAGAGTGTAGAGAGCGGAAACCGGATTGGAGAGGGTCGAGAAGAGAGTTATCAAAGAGATAGCGGATAGGACGGGAGTGGACCAGGCGTTCCAGGAGTTTAGAGATGAAGGGAAGATTAGACACAGGTCTACAGTTAGCGGCACAGTTTTGGTTGAGAGATGGTTTTTTAAGTAGTGGATGTATGATGGCATGCTTAAATGAGGAGGGAAAGATACCAGAAGAGAGAGAGGTTAAATATTTTAGTTAGGTGAGGGGTGACAGCAGGGGAAAGGGACTGGAGGAGATGTGACGAAAATGGGTCACTGGTGCAAGTGGTTGGGCGAGAAGATGCAAGGAGCCTGCTTACTACTTCTTCTGTGACTGGTTCAAAATCAGAGAGTGAGCTAGATGCAGTGGGGGAGGGAGGACAGTGCATGGTATGAGGTGATTGGGAGATAATTTCCTGTCGGATCTGGTCAATTTTTTCTTTGAAGTAATTGGCCAGATCGTCAGCTCGGAGCTCCGTGGTTGGGGCCTGTACTCTTGGGTTGAGTATAGAATGAAAAGTGTCAAAGAGACGTTTCGGCTTAGTGGACAGTGAGGTGATGAGGGTGTTGAAATAGGCTTGTTTGGAGAGGTGAAGGGCAGTGTTGTATGTTCTAAGCATAAACTTAAAATGGATGAAATCTTCGTGTAGATTGGATTTTCTCCACAGACATTCGGCGCACCTGGAGCACTGCTGCAGGAAACGTGTTTGCACCGTGTGCCAGGGTTGTTGCGGTCTGCGTTGTGGTATTCTATTTATAGGGGGTGCAAATTCATCCAGGGCACTTTGAAGTGTTTCATTGTAATGCTTCAATGCAGAATCAGGACATGAGAGGGAGGAGATAGGGGCCAATGAAGACTGCAAGTTCTTCATAAGTTTCTGGGTGTTAATGGCCTGTATGTTTCTATAAGTATGGACAGTGGGGGTGACCTGAGCAGCCTGGCAGTTCTTGATAGAGAATAAAGAAGATTGTGGTCAGAGAGCGGGAGGGGGGAGTGTTATGAATGGGTCACCGAGGAGGAAAAAAACAACAAGCTAAGTCTCAGAAAGCCAGAGAGGTTGGTAACTATGCAGATTGCAGATCCATGATCTTAACCACACAACTAGCAGCAGTCGTGGATCGTTCCTACGATGGTCCTAGATGCCTCGTCACAACCGGAGAGCTACATAAGCCTAAAGCAGGAAAAGAGGAAAACTAACTGCCCCAGACCAGACCCCGAAGGAAAGACAGCCCCCAAACAAACAAAGGCAGGAAAATAGGCTGAGCAAACGATGGGGCCCAACTAGAAAGGAAAGACACTGTCTGCAATCTGCCAAAAAACCCTACCAAAATAATGTCCAACACTTCTGATAGCAAAATTAACCCTGAAGTCACTAGACTCTCTCCCACTATATCAGCACTCTGAAATATTCTGAGACAGAGCAAAAAGAGGCCAATCTAATAAGGGACAAAGGCAAATTGGCAAATACAGATAAATAGGAATGGAAATTCAGCATAGCCCCAGCAGGGGCTAGCTGACTACACAAGAAACTGAATTGACCAACAAGCGCAAGTGTGAACAATAGCTAAAAACAAACTTAACTTGAGAAGACTGAAAGAGAGCTGAAGTCCAAACCCTGAGAAGCAGACTGAATCACCAGCACAAGGATAGGGCGTCGGCTGTCTTATATCCAGTCTGATACTCCAGAGATCCAATAGTTATCCTCCTCATCAGGTAGCAGATCACTACCACTTAAACCAACCTCACTACCTGCTGTCACCACCAGAGGGAGAATGGAAGGAGAACTCTCAACTGGTGGAGCAGAAAATGAGTTCATAACAGTACTCTCCCTTGAGGAGGGGTCACCGAACCCTCATCCATGCCACCAGGCCGATCAGGATGGGCCCGGTGAAAAGCACGAACCAATTTATTGGCATGAACATCAGAGGCAGAGACCCAAGAATTATCCTCCTGGCCATAACCCTTCCATTTGACCAAATACTGGAGTCTCCGTCTAACCAAACGAGAATCCAATATTTTCTCTACCTCATATTCCACATTGCCTTTAACCAATACAGGGTCAGGAGGTGCCGCCACAGGAATTACTGGCTCAACAAACCTCTTCAACAGTGACTTGTGAAATACGTTATGGATTTTGAACGTAACTGGAAGAGCCAATCGAAAAGAAACAGGATTAAGAATCTCCCAAATCTTATAAGGTCCAATAAATCTTGGCTTAAATTTTGGAGATGCAACCTTCATAGGATTATTCTTAGACGACAACTAAACCATATCACCCACTTTAAACCGGGGACCAATGGTCCTATGCCGGTTGGAAAAACGCTGGGCCTTTTCCTGAGAGAGTGACAACTTATCCACCACTTGGTCCCATATCTGCTGCATTCTCACAACCACAGTGTCCACACCTGGGCAGGACGAAGATTCCACTTGCCCTGAAGAGAATCGAGGATGAAACCCAAAATTACTGAAAAAGGATGACATCAAAGTGGCAGAACTAGCTGTATTGTTCAGCGCAAATTCGGCCAAGGGCAGAAATGAGACCCAATCATCTTGATCAGCAGATATAAAACATCTTAAATAAGACTCCAGGGTCTGGTTTGTTCTCTCAGTCTGCCCATTGGTCTGGGGATGAAACGTGGAGGAGAAGGATAACTGAATTCCCAGATTGGAACAAAAGGCTTTCCAGAATCTGGAAACAAACTGGACCCCTCTATCGGACACAATGTTCTCAGGAATCCTGTGTAACCGAACCACCGGTTGTAAAAACAAGGGTACCAACTCAGCGGAAGATGGCAACTTTGGGAGTGGTACAAGATGGACCATCTTCGAAAATCTATCACAAATCTCCCAGATAACAGTCATTCTCTGAGAGACAGGAAGATCAGAAATAAAATCCATTGAGATATGGGTCCATGGCTTCTTGGGCACCGGCAGGGGCATCAGCAACCCACTAGAACGAGAACAGGGTTTAGACCGAGAACAAGTCTCACAGGACTGTACAAAATTCCTGACATCACGAGATAAGGCAGGCCACCAAAAAGACCAACTCACCAAATCTCTGGTACCAAAAATACCCGGATGACCAGCCAATGCAGAGCAATGGACTTCAGACATCACTCTCTCCACTGGTCAGGAACATACAATCTTCCCATAGGTCAACGCTCCTGAAATTCCTCCAGGGCGCGCCTCAAATCGGGCGAAATGGCAGAAAGAACTACTCCCTCACCTAGGAGAGTAGTAGGCTTGGTCACATTAAGAGAATCAGCAAAGAAACTCCTAGAAAGGGCGTCTGCCTTAATATTCTTAGTGCCCGGAAGAAAAGAGACCACAAAATTAAAACGAGTGAAAAACAAGGCCCATCTGGCCTGTCGAGGATTCAAGCGTTTGGCTGACTCCAGATAAATCAGATTCTTGTGATCGGTGAGGACCACAAATTGATGTCTAGCTCCCTCCAACCAATGTCTCCACTCCTCAAATGCCCATTTCATGGCCAACAATTCCCGATTCCCCACGTCATAGTTGCGTTAAGATGGGGAAAACTTTAGAGAAAAGAAGGCACAGGGATTCATCTTAGAATTCACAGAGTCTTTTTGGGACAAAACAGCTCCTGCACCAATCTCAGAAGCATCTACCTCCACTTGAAATGGAAGTGAGACATCAGGTTGCCGTAAAACTGGAGCTCAAGCAAATCTCCGCTTAAGCTCCTGAAATGCTGAGACAGCCTCAGGAGACCAATTCAGCACATCAGCTCCCTTCTTGGTCAGATCAGTCAGTGGTTTGACAATACTAGAAAAATTACCTATAAATTTACGATAGAAATGAGAAAAACCCAAAAACTTCTGGAGAGCCTTCAAAGAAGTAGGCTGAACCCAATCATAAATGGCCTGTACCTTGGCCGGGTCCATTTCAATAGTCGATGGAGACCAGATAAATCCCAAAAATGAAATCCTCTGTACACCAAAGAGGCACTTCAATCCCTTAACAAACAGGGAATTCTCCCTCAAATTCCAGAACACAGTCCGGACATGTTCCACATGGGAATCCCAATCCCTAGAAAAGATCAAAATATCATCCAGATAGATGATCAAAAACTTGTCCACAAAGTCTCGGAAAATATTCATAAAGGACTGGAAGAAAGAAGGGGCTTTAGAGAGCCCAAAAGGCATCACCAGCTACTCAAAATGTCCCTCCGGAGTATTAAACACTGTCTTCCATTCATCCCCGTGCTTGATGCGAATAAGATTATACGCCCCCCTGAGGTCAAGCTTAGTAAACCAGCAGGCACTCTTAACTCTGGAGAATAAATCAGACATCAGAGGTAACGGGTACTGATATTTAACCGTCATCTTGTTAAGGGAACGATAATCAATACACCGTCTTAATGAACCATCTTTCTTGGCCACAAAAAAAAACCCAGCACCTAAAGGTGACGAGGATGGTCTAATATGACCCTTCTCCAACGACTCCTTAATATAGGACCGCATAGCATCATGTTCGGGTACTGATAAGTTGAAAAGCCGACCCTTGGGAAATTTACACCCAGGCATCAACTCAATTGCACAGTCATAACTCCTATGAGGAGGCAAAGATGCAGATTTACTCTCACTAAATACATCAGAGAAATCAGCCAGATAATCAGGAATATCATGAGACTGAGGAGAGGTGGAGAAAACAGGAGCGTCCCTAAGAACACACTGACAACCCCAACTCACCACAGACACAGATTTCCAATCCAAAACTGGGTTATGAGTTTGCAACCAGGGGAACCCCAGAACAATAGTATCATGCAAATTATGCAGCACAAAAAATTTACAATTTTCTTGGTGGTCTGGGGCAACTCGCATTATCACCTGGGTCCAAAACCGAGGTTTATTCTCCACCAAAGGAGTGGCATCAATACCCCTCAAAGGAATAGGCATCTACAGAGGCGTCATGGACAAACCAAAACGTTTAGCAAAGTCCAAATCCATCAGATTCAGAGCTGTTCCTGAATCCACAAAAGCCTTAGTGGAAAATGTGGACAAGGAGCAGATCAGAGTAATTGCCAAAAGGAACTTAGGTTGTATACTGCTCACAGCAAATGTGTGTGCAAAACGTTTCTCTCATTTAGGGCAGACAGAAATAGTATGAGAGGCGTCTCCACAGAAAAAACACAGCTTATTACATCTTCTAAACTCCCGACGTTGCGTCCTAGACAAAACCCCATCACATTGCATAGGTTCAGACATTTGTTCAAAAGGTGGCAGCGCCTCCCGTGTAGTTTTACGTTCACGTAAACGCCGATCAACTTGAATGGCTAATGACATAGAGCCATCCAGACCGGAGGGAACAGGAAATCCCACCATAACATCTTTTACGGTCTCTGATAAACCTTTCCGAAAAAGAGCTGCCAATGCACTATCATTCCATGTAGTAAGGACCGCCCACTTTCGGAATTTTTGACAGTACAACTCTGCAGGATCCTGACCCTGGGTCTAATGCCAACAGGGTTCTCTCAGCTTGATCAACGGCATTAGGTTCATCATACAACAACCCCAAGGCCTGAAAAAATGCATCCACATTAGTCAGAATAGGATTTTCAGGTGTCAGAGAAAAGGCGCAATCCTGGGGATCGCCGCGCAGCAAGGAGATGACAATTTTAACCTGCTGCACAGAGCTCCCCGATGAGTTAGGCTTCAAGGCAAGAAATAATTTACAATTATTCTTAAAATTCAGAAATTTAGACGAACCCCAGAAAACACATCAGGAGTAGGAATCTTGGGTTCAGCAGCATGTGACTGAATAAGGTAGGTGGAAATTCCCTGTACTTCAGCAGCAAGTTGCTCCACACGATCAGACAGTTGCTTAATCTCCATTAGGAGAAAAAAAAATAAAAATCCTCCTACGGCCCCAGAGAAAAAGAGGAAAAAATATAAGTAGAAAAAAAAAAATTCTGACACTTTATTTTTTTCCTTTAACAATTCTTTCCTGCTTTTGAGTACCCTAGAATCTGCGGTATGGCTGGTAATTCTGTTATGAATGGGTCACCGAGGAAGAAAAAAACAAGCTAAGTCTCAGAAAGCCAGAGAGGTTGGTAACTATGCAGATTGCAGATCCCTGATCTTAACCACACAACTAGCAGCAGTCATGGAGCGTTCCTACGATGGTCCTAGACGACTCGCCACAACCGGAGAGCTACATAAGCCTAAAGCAGGAAAAGAGGAAAACTAACTGCCCAAGAGCAGACCCCAAAGGAAAGATAGCCCCCCACATGTATTGACGGTGAAACAAGATGAAAACACAAACAAAGGCAGGAAAATAGGCTGAGCAAACGATGGGGCCCGACTAACGAGAAAGGAAAGACACTGTCTGCAATCTGCCAAAAAACCCTACCAAAATAATGTCCAACACTTCTGATAGCAAAATTAACCCTGAAGTCACTAGACTTCTCCCACTATATCAGCACTCTGAAATATTCTGAGACAGAGCAAAAAGAGGCCAATCGAATAAGGGACAAAAAAGGCAAATTGGCAAATACAGATAAATAGGAGTGGAAATTCAGCATAGCACCAGCAGGGGCTAGCTGACCACACAAGAAACTGAATTGACCAACAAGCGCAAGTGTGAACAATAGCAAAAAACAAACTTAACTTGAGAAGACTGGAAGAGAGCTGAAGTCCAAGACCTGAGAAGCAGACTGAATCACCAGCACCAGGATAGGGCGTCGGCTGTCTTATATCCAGTCTGATACTCCAGAGATCCAATCGTTATCCTCCTCATCAGGTGGCAGATCACTACCACTTAAACCAACCTCACTACCTCCTGTCACCACCAGAGGGAGAACGGAAGAACTCTCAACTGGTGGAGCAGAAAATGAGTTCATAACAGGGGAGTTTGCGAAATCATCCACTGCACAAAGCCGAGAGAAGACCAAGTCGAGGGAGTTTCCATCTTCATGCGTTGGAGAATTAGTAAGCTGCAAAAGGCCAAATGAGGAGGTTAGAGATAAAAGGTGAGTAGCAGATGGTGAGAGGGGAAGAGCAATGGGGATGTTGAAATCTCCCATGATGAGGGTAGGGATGTCACAGGAGAGAAAATGTGGAAGCCAGGTGGCAAAATGATCCAGGAAGTGATGGGAGGGGCCGGGAGGACGATACACCACCGCCACTCGCATGGAGAAGGGGATGTAGAGTCTGATGGCATGGACCTCAAAAGAAGGGAAGACTAGTGAGGGCAGTTGAGGGATAACCTGAAAGGTACATTTTGGTGATAGGAGCAGACCAACGCCTCCACCTGCTCTATTGTCTGATCTTGGGGTATAAGAGAAGTGTAGTCCCCCGTATGAAAGAGCAGCAGCAGCGGTAGTGTCTGACTGCTGGATCCAGGTTTCAGTAAGAGCCAGGAGGTTAAGAGAATTAGAAAGGAACAAGTCATGAATGAAGGAGAGTTTGTTACACACTGAGCGAGAATTCCAAAGTGCACAATTAAGAGAGACAGATGGCATGCAGGGAATATTAATAAGATTAGAGGGGTAGTTATATATGGTGTCGTCCCTTATTATATAGCTTCCCTGCTGTTATGTATAGTGCTGACTCTTAAATAGCGTATTCTTGTTAATTTTGTTATTCACAGTGACCTCTTATTACATAGTCCCCTCTCTTTTAACATATAAAATGACTGCTGATCGAAGAACCAGTGACCAAACTACCAGCCCATCAGCTCCTCCATTACAAAGGAAGCTTTCCCATGCTTCATCAGCCATCATTATATCTATCTAAATAGAAAAAACAGATAGCAGCACAAATTTGAGCAGATTTTGGGTGCAATACTTCCTGAATAATGTGGTTGAAAAAATCAGGCAGCACTCCAGTTAAAGGAAAAATGTGGACTTTAATCCAGCGCCAAGCGGGGCAACGTTTCGACCTCACAGCAAGGTGCTTGACAAAGGCAGCTGAGGGACACACATCCCACACACTACAGACATGAATGTACACACACACAAATGTACATGTACTCACATACATACATGTACTCACATATATACACGCATAGACATGCAAACATATACACACAGTATAATGTCCCCACATGCACTTACACATGCACGCACTTACACACAAACACACGCATACACAGACACAAAGTATAATGTCCCCACATAATACATGCATACACACAGTATAATATCCCCATACACACAAACACACATGCCCGTGCACACACACATAGATTACACACGCACTCACAAGCATGTATACGCACGCGTATACACACAGTATAATGTCTGCACGTACACATGCACGCACGAACATACAAACATACACACAGTATAATGTCCCCACACACTCAAGATACGCAGACGCACATAAACATGCAAGCACATACACGCATGCGCATGCGCATACACAGACACATACACAGTAGGTCTGCACACACACATATGCACATACACACAAACATGCACATACAGTCATGGCCAAAAGTTTAGAGAATGACACAAATATTATATTTTCACATGATCTGCTGCCCTCTGGTTTTTATGTGTTTGTCAGATGTTTTTATCACATACAGAAATATAATTGCAATCATATTATGAGTAACAAAAGGTTATATTGACAGTTAGAATGAGTTAATGCAGCAAGTCAATATTTGCAGTGTTGACCCTTCTTCTTCAGGACCTCAGCAATTCTCCCTGGCATGCTCTCAATCAACTTCTGGATCAAATCCTGACTGATCGCAGTCCATTCTTGCAAAATCAATGCTTTTATTTTGTCTGAATTTGAAGGTTTTTGTTTGTCCACCCGTCTCTTGATGATTGACCACAAGTTTTCAATTGGATTAAGATCTGGGTAGTTTCCAGGCCATGGTCCCAAAATCTCTATGTTTTGTTCCCTGAGCCATTTAGTTATCAATTTTGCTTTATGGCAAGGTGCTCCATCATGTTGAAAAAGGCATTGTTGATCGCCAAACTGCTCTTGGACGGTTGGGAGAAGTTGCTCTTGGAGGACATTCTGGTACCATTCTTTATTCATGGCTGTTTTTAGGCAAGACTGAGAGAGAGCCCATTCCCTTGGCTGAGAAGCCACCCCACACATGAATGGTTTCAGGATGCTTGACAGTTGGCATGAGACAAGACCGGTGGTAGCGCTCACCTGGTCTTCTCCGAATAAGCCGTTTCCCAGATGTCCCAAACAATCGAAAAGGGGATTCATCGAGAAAATGACTTTACCCCAGTCCTCAGCAGTCCACTCCCTGTACCTCTTGCAGAATATCAGTCTGTCCATGATGTTTTTTTTCTGGAGAGAAGTGGCTTCTTTGCTGCCCTCCTTGAGACCAGGCCTTGCTCCAAGAGTCTCCGCCTCACAGTGCGTGCAGATGCACTCACACCTGCCTGCTGCCATTCCTGAGCAAGCTCTGCACTGCTGGTAGCCCGATCCCGCAGCTGAAACACTTTTAAGAGACAGTCCTGGCGCTTGCTGGTCTTTCTTGGGCGCCCTGGAGCCTTTTTGGCAACAAGGGAAACTCTCTCCTTGAAGTTCTTGATGATGCGATAGATTGTTGACTGAGGTGCAATCTTTCTAGCTGCGATACTCTTCCCTGTTAGGCCATTTTTGTGCAGTGCAATGATGACTGCGCGTGTTTCTTTAGAGATAACCATGGTTAACAGAAGAGAAACAATGATGCCAAGAACCAGCCTCCTTTTAAAGTGTCCAGTGGTGTCATTCTTACTTAATCATGACAGATTGATCTCCAGCCCTGTCCTCATCAACACCCACACCTGTGTTAATGGAGCAATCACTGAAACGATGTTAGCTGGTCCTTTTAAGGCAGGGATGCAATGATGTTGAAATGTTTTGGGGGATAAAGTTAATTTTCTAGGCAAATATTGACTTTGCAAGTAATTCCTGTTAAGCTGTTCACTCTTTATAACATTCTGGAGTATATGCAAATTGCCATTAGAAAAAATGAAGCAGTAGACTTTGTAAAAATTAATATTTGTGTCATTCTCAAAACTTTTGGCCATGACTGTACACACAAACACGCACATACATACACATGCACACACAAACACGCATATACACATGCAAGCATGCATGTATACACACATACGCAAGCATGCACATACACACAAACATATAGGCACCAAACAAAAAAAACGACTTACAGACCATTGTATAAAATTGTAAATTTTATTATAATTATACCAAGTTTAAAAACAATTATATGCAGTCACAAAAATGAATAAAAAATTTTTTTTTTCATTGATTTTTTTTTTAATTAATTTTTGTGACTGCATATAATTGTTTTCAAACTTGGTATAATTATAATAAAATTTACAATTTTATACAATGGACTGTTTTTTTTCTGTTTGGTGCCTATATGTAATATTTCCGATGGTCCGGTTCTATTTTGGTCCATTTTTTTGTCTGTGGTGCCAATTGGGTGTGGTGATTTATATCTGATTTCACTTTTGGACTTCCTATATATCATTTAAATCACATAAGTTTGGCACTATCAGACTTAAGTTCCCCTTTTCTTTGTATTTATTCACACAAACGTGCATATATGCACGCAGATACACGCACACACACACACAGTATAATGTCCCTACACACACACAGATACGCACATACACAAACATGCACATACACACAAACATACGCACATGCAAACACTCGCAGAAGTACGCACACACATGCATACACACAAACACGCATGTACTCACGCACATACACAAATGCATATACACACCCACATATATACACAAACATTCACACATACACAAGTACGCACAAACATATAGACACATACATGCACACATATACATGCATACAGATACATATACGCGCACACATGCGCATACACACATGCGGCATACATACAAGTATACATGCACACATACACACGCGGACGCAGTCTTTGGACACTCAGGTATACAAAGATGGTGACCTCGTGACACATCACACCGCCACCCCCAGCGCCACAGAGCTGTCCCCATCGTGATGTCACTGCCCACCCGATGCGTTAGCATCGGGCCTACATCTAGTAGTAGTATAATTGTCACGGACATGGTTTGTGGAACCATTGTGCTATGGACCACGGAGAGCCTGGAGGGGAGTGACTAAGCGAGCACCTGACTATTCACTAGCACCTTTGATGGTGAGGTTAGACTTGGCTCCCGATGAACGCCAGGTGCCACTCCAGGACAGACCAACGGACGCTCAGCAGCTGGACCCAGAAGGCCAGACTGGATGGAGCAGCAGGCAAAGTGTGAATCAGAGTGCAGCAGAGTTCGCATCAGAGTGCAGCAGGTGGAGTTTGCATAAGAGTGCAGCAGGCAGAATCTGCATCAGAGTGCAGCAGGTGAAATCTGTACCAGAGTGCAGCAGGGAGGTATGCGACCTTACACAATATAGACTGCAAACAGGAAGGTTGCTCAGGCACCTCCCCAGTGGGGAGGAAGCAATATAAATACATAATGTCCCACACCTATTGGCTGTGGAGGAAATAGCAAGTGCACACGCTGACCCTTTAAGAGGGCGGGGGTGCACGCGCTCATGCCCTAAGGAAATGGCTAGAGGACCGGCTGTAAGCATGCAGAGCATGGGGATGGGAAGAACTGACCGCAGCACACGTGAGTGAAGTGACACGCTGGAGATCCTGCCTGTCAGTGCAGCACTCTGGCATGGTGCTAACAATAATACGCCTCATAGCAGTATAATACCCTCCAATAGTAGTATAATGCAGCCCTATAGTAGTATAATGCACCCTCTTAGGAGTATAATGCACCCCCATAATGTGGCTTTAAAAAAAAAAAAAATTCTCCTTACCTGGCCGTGGTATTGACGTGATTTTTCTTCTAAATTTTGTTATGCTTAATAAAAATTTATCAGATTAAAAAAAAAAAAATAAAGGTGACTATGTAAGACAGATCTTTAATGCAGGTAACGAGTTGATTAGAAGTGTCTAACTGGTCTGTAGGAGCCAGAACTCTTAATGGTTGGTAGGGGATCAAATACTTATTTCTCACTGCAAAATGCAAATACATTTATATAATTTATACAATGTGATTTTCTGGATTTTTGATATTCTATCTCTCAATGTTAAAATTAAACTACCCTTAAAATTATAGACTGTTCATGTGTTTGTCAGTGGGCAAACTTACAAAATCAGCCAGGGATCAAATACTTATTTCTCCCACTGTAACGTTCACATATTTGGCATTTCTGTAGCAAGGAGAGCCCAACTTATAGGTGCAGTCTCCAGAAGCACAGGCTGGGCATAAGGTACTGGTGACTGCAACGTACTGGTCACTACGGCAGTTTGCAATTTTCACTAGGCAACATTCATTGCCGCTTGCTTTTGGAAAACACCCATGGAATCAAAATCAGCACAACACCTGTAGAAAAATTCCCACAGGGGTATAATTTTCAATTGAGGGGGGATTCTGCTCTTCAAGCAATAAAGGGCTCTGCATATGGAGTCCGCAAACTGTTCTAGGAAAATCTGCGCTCCAGGAAACAAATAGTGCTCCGTTCCTCCCAAGTGTCTCCATATGGCTAAGTAGTACTGTACAGCCACATATGGGGTATTGCCACATTCAGTAGAATTTGTGGGACAAGTTATGATGCTATTTTTACCCACTTGTGTGAAAATGTAAAGTTTGGGGCTAAAACAAAACTTTGGTGGCAAAACTGTAGTTATTTTTTCTTCACTGTCCAATGGTATAAAATTCTGTGACACACTCAAGGTGTCAATATGATCACTGCACCCGCAGTGGGTCATGACACCTGCAAACCTAAACAGTAAAATCTGTTGCTAGTTGCCTTCTGAGTTTTGTACTGTGCCTGAAAAATATTTCCCGATTACATGTAGGGTATTGGCGGACAGAGGGAAAAAAAATGGACCTCAGTTTGTTGTAAAAAAACAAAACAAAAACTAACAAAAACATGATTTTTGGTTGCTTACCGTAAAATCTGCTTCTTGGGGCCTTCATTGGGGGACACAGGAACCATGGGTGCATGCTGCTGCCACTAGGAGGCTTACACTATGCACATAAAAAGTTAGCTCCTCCTCTGCAGTATACACCCCACTGACTGGCACTAGTCAGTTAGTGAGAAAGCAGTAGAAGCAATAGGATAAAAGAACAGACAGACAACTCAACTGTAACAATAGCACACAGAAGAACAAGAGTTGTAAGACATGGGAGGGTGCTGTGTCCCCCAATGAAGGCTAGGAGAAACAGATTTTATGGTAAGCAACCAAAAATCCTGTTTTCTCTATCGCAGTCACTGGGGAGGGAAACAGCAGAAAAACTCCACTCAGGTCAGAGAACTCTCCACTGACGCCTGCAAGATCCTTCTGCCTATGCTGACATCCGCCGAAGCGTAGATATGGACATTGTAAATTTTGGCAAACATGTGGATGGAAGACCAGGTTGCCGCTTTGCAAAGTTGTAGGGCATATGCCCCATGGTGTGCCACCGAGGAGGCGCCCACTGCCCGGGTAGAGTGAGCCTTAAATCCCAGAGGGAGGCACTCTGTTAACCCAGTAAAGCCTCCAAAATTGCAGTTCTGATCCAGCGAGCAATCATAGCCTTGGAGACCAACAGACCTCTTTGCGCACCATCTGGAATGATGAATAGGAGATCCGTTTCCCTAAAGGAAGCAGTCCTAGCCAGATAGATCCTCACAGCCCTGACCAGGTCTAGCCTGTTCAATGAATGATCCAGAGAATGAGTCAGAGCATGGCAGAAGGGAGGACAATATCCTCATTCAAGTGAAAAGTGGATACCACCTTGGGAAGGAAAGGCGGCGAAGGCCGCCACAACACCACCTTATCCTGGTGAAGAACCAAGAAGGGGGGCAACAGGAAAGAGCTGCCAACTCTGAGACGAGTCTAATGGAGGTGATAGCCACAAGAAGTGCCACCTTCCAGAACATAACGAACAGGGAAACCTCTCTGAGAGGTTCAAAGGGAGAACCCCTCATGACCTCCAGAACAAAATTGAGGTCCCAGGGGTCCACAGGATTCCGGTAAGGGGGAGCTGCATGCACCACTCCTTGAAGGAAAGTTTTGACTTGAGAACAGGAGGCTAAGGACTTCTGAAAGAGGATGGAGAGGGCTGATACCTGACCCTTTAGAGAACTAAGGGCTAGGCCAGCATCAAGTCCTGCTTGGAGAAAATCCAAAATGGAAGGAAGAGACAAGGTCATCAGCAGATTGTCATTAGACTCACACCAGCAGAAATAGCCTTTCCGATAATAGACCCTGTAAGACAACGGCTTCCTAGTCTGGATCATGGTGCGTATCACCCGATCAGTGAAACCGGACGCTTTCAGAACCGCGGTTTCAACAGCCACGCAGTAAAATTGAGCGACTGAGAACTCGGGTGGCAGATCGGTTCTTGTGACAGAAGATCTGGCCTGTCTGGGAGCCTCCAATGGGCATCCACCAGAAGATTGACGATCTCTGCAAACCAAGACCTTCTGGGCCAATCCGGTGCGATCAGAATGACCAGCACCCCCTCTGCTTTGATATTCAACAACCTGGCAAGAAGGGGAGGAAACAGGTAGGGAAGCGCGAATTGCTACCAGGGAATGGCCAGAGCATCAGCACCCACCACAAGAGGGTCGCGGAACCTGGAGACGAACCGTGGAACCTTCCTGCCCAGCCAGGACGCCATGAGGTCCACGTCCAGAGTGCCACATCGAAGGCAAATCTGACGGAAGACCTCCTGATGCAGGGACCACTCTCCTGCCGCGAGACCCTCGGGGGCTGAAAGTCTGTGGCCCAGTTGTCCACGCCGGGAATATGCACTGCGGATATAGCTGGAACCGTCTCCTCCGCCCAGAGGAGGATCCTGGATACCTCGGCCATCGTCAGGGGACTCCGGGTCCCTCCCTGGTGATTGACGTATGCCACTGCTGTGGCATTGTCCATCTGAATTCTGACTGGCAGTCCCCTGAGGAACCTCTCCCAGTGACGGAGGGACAGAAGGATGGCCCTTATATTGAGGATGTTGATCGGTAGAGAGGACTCCTTTGCCGACCAACGCCCTCGAACTGTAAGATGGCGAAAAACTGACCGCCAGCCGAAAAGCCTGGCGTCAGTTGTCACCACCTGCCAATGGACGGGAAGGGAGGACCGACCCTGGAGGATGAGGGGGATGACAGCCACCAATTGAGAGACCGCTTGACTCGGGAAGAGAGACGACAGGACAGACCTGACCCACTGCGAAAGGATGGCCTGCTGAAGTGGTCACACGTGGAATGGCGCAAAGGGGATGGATTCCGACGATGCTACCATTCTGTCCAGGACCTTCATTGCTGAACGGAAGGAAGCCGAAGGCCATGCAGAGAGCAAACTCCCTGTTGGATTGCTCTCTTCTCTTCGGGGAGAAAAACCGGTCGCCTGTCAGGTGTCGAATAGCATGCCTAGGAAGACAAGGTGCCGAGTCTGGACAAGATAGGACTTTTTCCTGTTGACTAGCAACCCGTACCGGGCCAGGGCGTCGAGGATGATGGACAGACTTTCCTGGGCCTGAGAGACAGAGTCTTGATGAGGATGTCGTCGAGGTACAGGATAAGTACTAGGCCCCAAATCATCAAAATGGCCAGCAAAGCCACCATGATCTTTGTGAAGACCCTGGGAACGGTTGCGAGTCCGAATGGCAGGGCGACTAACTGGAAATGGTTCTGCTGTACCGTGAAACGCAGGAACCTGTGACGAGTTGGAAAAATCAGAATGTGGTGGTAGGTGTCTTTTGATGTCTATGGAGCACAGGAATTCCTACACCTCCATGGAAGCAATTACTGAGCAGAGGGACTCCATCCTGAAATGGTGCAAGCAGACTCTTCTGTTCAGTAACTTCAGATCCAAAATGGGCCAAACAGCGCCACCCTTCTTTGGCACTACAAACAGGTTTGAATAGAAACCTGTGAAGTGGTCTTGTTCTGGGACGGGGACGATAACCCCCGAACTGAGGGAGGCAATGGAAGCAAAGAACCCTGGAACCAGGAGTAGGATCTTTTAGAGGACGGGATTCGAAGACTCGATCTCGGGGACGCAAAGCGAACTCTATTTTGTATTCTAAGGATACTACCTCCCTGACCCATGCATCCTCCACCAAGGCGAGCCAAACGTCCCTGAAAAACGGAAGACAACCGCCTAGCCTGGGAGATATGCTGGAATCTGGACACGAGTCATGCCAGGTCTGTCTGTTGGACCTACCCTGGGAGATTTGAGGATGCCATGAAGGAGTGTGCTTGAAGGAAGCCTTTTTCCTGACCTGGCGGATCTGTGGCCTGCACTGACTGGAAGAATCCTCCGTCGCCATGAAATGGCAAAAGGACCGAAAGGGGCGGAATTGCCGCTTCCAGGAAGGCCGGCGAGTTCTGGACTGGGGAAGAAGACAGCTTGTGCCTCCTGTGGCCTCTTTAATAATCTGGTCCAACATGGAGCCAAACAGGCAGTCTCACTAGAAGGGGAGGCTGGTGAGCGACTTCTTTGATGACTGGTCCCCTTGCCATGCTTGGAGCCAAATATTCCTCTGGATAGCCACCATATTGCTGGATGCCTGAGCAGCGCAGGACGCGGCGTCCAGGGAGGCAGTTACCAAATATTTCCCTGCATAGGAAATCTGGTCTGCAAGATTGGCTAGCTCCCTTGGAGGAGCTCCCGCAAGGATGCCTTTACGAAGGTGTTTGGCCCATCTAGGTACGGCCTTCGAGACCCAGGTAGAGGCAAAGGCAGGGCATAATGCCGAAGCAGCTGCTTCAAAGCCTGACTGTCAGCGATTCTATAATCCTATCGTTGGAGTCTTTGAGGGATGCTGCATTAGAAAGCGGGAGGACCGTGCTTGGTTGAGGGCCTGGAAACTGACGGGTCCACAGCCGGGGAAGTCGTCCAGTTAGCGGTGAGCTCAGGGGAGAATGGATATAGGAAGGATGCCGAGGCGCTTCCCCCTTTGAAAGCACCTGGTAGGGTTCTCCCGTTCCCTCTTGAGTACATCCACAAATTCACTATGTGGGGCAAAGACCTTGGAAGGTGGTTTTGACAGTCTAAACGAAACTGCTTCATCAGCGGGTTCTGTTGTGAATTCTCTTTCTGGCCTCCCTCTGGTGATTACTGAAGGTAGTGGAGCTGGTCAGATTGACAGAGGGGTTGCGAGTTCTCTTTCTGGGCTCCCTCTGCTGGTTACTGGAGGTAGTGGAGCTGATCAGATTGACAGAGGCTTGCCACCTGATAATGAGGATGACGATTGGAGATCTGGGGTTTCTGATTGGGATTTAAGACAGCCGACTCCCTCTATCCCTGCTGATTTTCTTCCTTTGCCTTCTGAGGTCTCCTGCTCTGCTGCTGCATGGTTCAGCTAAGTGGTTCATTTGCTATTGTTTGCATTTGATCTGGTTTTGTCTTATCTCTGCTTTGTGCGGGTCAGCTAGCTTCTGCTGGGGCTGTGCTGAATCACCACCCATATGTTACTGCTTGTGCCAGTTTGTTTTGTCCCGTTATATTGGTCTCTTGTTGCTTTGCTTTCAGACTATACCAGAGTGCTGATATAGTGGGGGCGAAGTCGTGCGAGTTCAGTGTTTTTGTGCATCAGACGTGTTGGACCTTTTGCACTGTTTTTTGCGTGATTGCAGACAGTGTCTTTCCTTTCCTGTCTAGTCAGTGTGGGCCCCATCATTTGCTGTCTATTTTTCTGCCTGCGTTTGTGTTTTCATCTTGTCTAAGTGGGTACAAGGGTTGCTGCAGTCCTGACAGAGGGGAGTGGACTGACCTGAGGGAAGTTTGGTTTTGCACAAAGAGCACGAGAAGTATCTGACCAGAGTAATGGAGGAAGAGGAAGCAGAGGGATGAACAGGCTCTCCTTTATGCTTAGGCATGATGAGCAGACCCACTAACTGATTCCAGAAGGTTAGGGGACAGAAAAGATGCAGAGGAGTGTGTCAGGCTGCAGAGCAGCTACTTAAAGTATGTGAAGAACGTCAGAGCTCGTGTCCCCCGTGAGGTATTCGATCCAGGCTGTAAGGAAAGGGACCAACAGGATCCAGCCGTGAGAAAACTTGCAATCGCAGGATGGTCAGGTCCATGAGGCAAATAACGCGCACTGCAGGTGTGCCAAGCCCACGCTAGAAACCGGAAGAGAAGGGGGCGGGGCTAAGCGCTGGGTTTTGGAGCAGCAAGATGGTACTGGCTCCGGTAGGAAGTGAGGCCGAAGGGGCAGAGCTAGCCACAGGCCAGCATAAACAGCCCAGGAGACAGGCGAGAGAACAAACTTCCGAAGAGCAGGGAGGAGGGGGCGGAGCCAAGCGCCGGGTCCTGGAGTAGTAGGATGGCGCTGGCTCGGGCGAAGACATGAGGCCAAGTGGGCCGAGCTAGCCACAGGCCGGAAGGATACAGCCGAATTGATGCCCGAAGAACAAGAAGGGGGTGGAGCCAATGCCATAGCTAGGTTCGGCTTGAAGCCAGGACATAGATTAGCGCTGGTGACAGCTGGAGCACGGGGGAGCAGCGCAAAGGTCGGGAAAACACCGCCAAAGTTGCTCAGCTGCGGGCAGAACACCGAGCCAGGTATGTTCTGATGCAATGGCTGCTGCTCCACCTGCTGCATCTCATCCACAGATCCAAAATTGTGACTGTAAAAAGGGGGATTAAAGGGGAAATACCCCTATTGAAATAAAGGCAAGGGTTTTTTTTTTAATGCTCTCTGTTCTATCTTCTTTACTTGTCCTGGAGGGGAGAGGGGAAAGAGAAATTACCTCCACTCCGTGAAGATCCAACATCCGAAAAACCGGTGTTGCGTGACGCCCGCGTCTCCTTCAACCGACAAGCTCTAATGGGCGAGTGGGGAGACTGAGGCAGGACTGGGTCTGGATCACCTGAAAATGCTTGTTAGGTGCTGTGGTTCTGCCAGCCAGATATATGAGGATAGGGGGTGGCAGTACACACCGTACTCAGTCTCTTCGTGGGAGTACAGTACTGACTGTTCACACTGTATCCCTCCGGGGACCTGAAAAGTAACGACGCACGCTGAGGTAGATATGGGTCTAATGAAAGACCTGTGACCATCTCCTACTCACACTAAGCTAAAACTTTGTACCAGTCCGTGAGGTGTATACTGCAGAGGAGCTAACTTTTTTTTTATGTGCATAGTGTCAGCCTCTTAGTGGCAACAGCATACACCTATGGTTCCTGTGCCCTCCAATGAAGTGATAGAGAATTTCCTACTAGCCCTTAGAAAATTAAAAACTTGGGGCTTAAAAACATTTTAGTGGTAAAAATGTAATTTATTCTTTCTTCACCGCTCAATGGTATAAAATTCTGTGAGGCACATGTGGTGTCAGTATGATCACTGTACCCTTATAGGTGTCAGGACTTGAATATTTTTTATTACTTTTTGGGCATTTTAGCCCTTTTTCAATAAGGCGTCTTGTTACATTTGCCCCTTGTCTTCCTGTCTTATAACTCCACCCCATACTCTAGCCTGTGCTAGAGTATTCTGCCTGCGTACTGTTCCTGGTGGTTTCCTAGCTGCCAGGGCTGTGGAGTCGGTAAGCCAAACCTGCGACTCCGACTCCTCAATTTCCCTTACACAGACTCCGACTCCCACATATATTGCTTATATTTAAGTGAAAAATGTATTGGAGTACAATGTGAACATCAGACATTTAATCATTTCTATGATCCAATAATCAAGATATTTAGATAGAACATAATATCTATTTATTGGAATACAACTTTAGAACACAAAAAACTAATAAATTGTAAATATGTAATACACTATATAATATCGATTACATACATACGGTACAGACCAAAGTTTGGACACACCTTCTCATTCAAAGAGTTTTCTTTATTTTCATGACTATGAAAATTGAATTGTAGATTCACTCTGAAGGCATCAAAATTATGAATTAACACATGTGGAATTATATAATTAACAAAAAAGTGTGAAACAACTGAATAGGTCTTATATTCTAGGTTCTTCAAAGTAGCCACCTTTTGCTTTGATTACTGCTTTGCACACTCTTGATGAGCTTCAAGAGGTAGTCACCGGAAATGGTCTTCCAACAGTCTTGAAGGAGTTCCCAGAGATGCTTAGTACTTGTTGGCCCTTTTGCCTTCACTCTGCGGTCCAGCTCACCCCAAACCATCTTGATAGGGTTCAGGTCTGGTGACTGTGGAGGCCATCTGGTGTAGCACCCCATCACTTTCCTTCTTGGTCAAATAGCCCTTACACAGCCTGGAGGTGTTTGAGGTCATTGTCCTGTTGAAAAATAAATGATGGTCCAACTAAACACAAATCGGATGGAATAGCATGCCGCTGCAAGATGCTGTGGTAGCCATGCCTGGTTCAGTATGTCTTCAATTTTGAATAAATCCCCAACAGTGTCACCAGCAAAGCACCCCTACACCATCTCACTTCCTCCATGCTTCACGGTGGGAACCAGGCATGTAGAGTCCATCCGTTAACCTTTTCTGCGTCGCACAAACACATGGTGGTTGGAACCAAAGATCTCAAATTTGGACTCATCAGACCAAAGCAGATTTCCACTGGTCTAATGTCCATTCCTTGTTTTCTTTAGCCCAAACAAGTCTCTTCTGCTTGTTGCCTGTCCTTAGCAGTAGTTTCCTAGCAGCTATTTTACATGAACGCCTGCTGCACAAAGTCTCCTCTTAACAGTTGTAGAGATGTGTCTGCTGCTAGAACTCTGTGTAGCATTGACCTGGTCTCTAATCTGAGCTGCTGTTAACCTACGATTTCTGAGGCTGGTGACTCGGATGAACTTATCCTCCGCAGCAGAGGTGACTCTTGGTCTTCGTTTCCTGGGGCGGTCCTCATGTGAGCCAGTTTCTTTGTAGCGCTTGATGATTTTGCCACTGCACTTGGGGACATTTTCAAAGTTTTCCCAATTTTTCGGACTGACTTTCATTTCTTAAAAGTAATGATGGCCACTCGTTTTTCTTTATTCAGAATTTGTATTATGGCAAGAAAAAAGCAGCTAACAGTCTATTCAGTAGGGCTATCACCTGTGTATCCACCAGACTTCTGCACAACACAACTGATGGTCCCAACTTCACATATAAGGCAAGAAATCCCACTTATTAAACCTGACAGGGCACACCTGTGAAGTGAAAACCATATTCGGTGAATACCTCTTGAAGCTCATCAAGAGAATGCCAAGAGTGTGCAAAGCAGAAATCAAAGCAAAAGGTGGCTACTTTGAAGAACCTAGAATATAAGACATATTTTCAGTTGTTTCATGGGTTTTTGTTAATTATATAATTCCACAGGTGTTAATTCATAGTTTTGACACCTTCAGAGTGAATCTACAATTTTCATAGTCATGAAAATAAAGAAAACGCTTTTATTGAGGTGTGTTCAAACTTTTGGTCTGTATTATATGTATATACATATACATACATACACAGTACATATATACTGTATGTGTATATATACTGCATGTGTGTATTATATATATATATATATATATATATATATATATATATATATGCACACACACACATACACACACTATGACTTATCTCGGCTAAGATAAAGTCTAGATCCTCAGGCTACATTCACACTATGGGCGTAGCCAGGATCAAACCTGGGGGGGGCAGAATCTCATACTGTTCCGCAGAATTTCATACTGCACACCTCAGCTGCTGCAGAACCTCATACTGCACACCCCTACACTTGAAAATAAAGCCTGCACCTTAAGAAGATGTGGTGATGAATGCAGTCTATTTATTCCAACTATCAATTTATGTTGATGTTTTACTGAAGACGAGCAATGCCTGTCCTGGGCGTCCTTTTGGGCAGCTATGAGGTGTACCTGACTGGTGCTTAAAAAAAAAAAAAAAAAAAAAAGGAGTGTTAGTCTGTGTGCTATCCGGCTTTCATTCTTTTTGGTACAGATAAGATATAGATAGAAAGATATGGATAGATAGCAAAAGCAGATTAGAAATCTGCTCTATTGAAAACATTATCTATGAGCTCAAAAACCTTTCAGGTGATGCGGTTTTTTAAAAAGCTGATCTGCTTTTGCAACTGAAAAACGCAGGAAAAACGCCGTGTGTGAATGTAGCCTTGGATCAGGAATAGTAAGAGAAAAAAGACCAAGCAAAAAATGGCCTGCACACCAATTAAATCTGATAACACATAATAACCGTTGAAAAATGCTTTATTGGAAAACACAACACACATGTTAAAAACCTGTGTAGATATTCTGCTCCTGGCTCTCTCTGAGATCCTGCTATATTCATCTGTTGCAGTGTTCGTTCTGCTCCTGTCTGCTCGTGCTGATTCCTCAGTTCCTCTGACCTTCACCTGCATTTGCTGAACACGTAAGCTGGTTGCTGCTCAGGCTCTGCCTTTCGATTAATAAGCTGCAAAGCTCGGGACTGCTCTGCTTAATCTGAGACTTCCTACCCAGGCCTCCCTGGATAATCCAATACATTATTGGACTTGCTTATCCGTGTATGGACTAGACACGGACTAGTTCAGCATCCTCAAGTATAAACTGCGCTTCACAGACTATTCTGCCGACTGCATTTCTCTCTGAGGTTTCCAACAGACTTGTTATGTTTTCATTCAGTAGTCACTCGAAGTGTTATGGACTTGAGTTTTCTCTGCACTTGTTTGAAGCACCGTGTGTTTACAATATAGACTTTTTCACCTACAAACTGTGTTCTGTAGTGTCTTGCTCCATGCAAAAAGACTCTCGAGTTCTCCATTATAATTATTACAATAGGAATTCATTGGGGAGTGTAGTTTGTAAAATGAGTTCATATATAGGGGATTTCTGATGATCTGGAACCTCAGGGGCTCTGCCAATGCGACATGGCACCCTCAAACCATTACAACAAAATCTGAATTCCAATATTGCACCTCTTCCCTTCTGAGCTCTGCACTGTGCCACAAAAGTAGTATTCTCCCACATATGGGGTATTGGCGCACTCAGGAAAAATTGAACTACAAATTGTATGGTGCAATTTCTCCTGTTACCCTTATGAAAATGCAAAATTTAGAGCTAAATTAACAATTTTGTGGGGAAAATTAGATACTTTTTTATTTTCACGGCTCAACATTATAAACTTTTGTGAAGCACTTGAGTGTTCAGTGTGCTCACCACACATCTAGATCAGTTCCCTGAGGGGTCCAAAATAGTGTCATTTCTGGGGGATTTTCACTGTTTAGGCACATCAGAGGCTCTCCAAATGCGACACAGAGTCCAACAATTGTTCCCGCAAATTTTGCATTCAAAAAGGTCAAATGGCTCTCCTTTTCCGAGCTCTGCTGTGCACCCAAACAGTGGTTTTCTCCCTCATATGGGGTATCGGCAAGCTCAGGAGAAATTACACAACAAATTTTGGGGTCCATTTTTTTTTCTGTTACCCTTGCCAAAATAAAAAAAAAAATTGGATTTGAAGTAATTTTTGTGAAAAGTTAAATGTTCATTTTTTCCCACATTCCCAAAATTCCTGTGAAGCATCTGAAGGGTTAATAAACTTCTTGAGTGTGGTTTTGAGTACCTTGAGGGGAACAGTTTTTAGGCTAGTTTCACACTAGCGTTTTTGAGCGCAGCGACGGCCTGCGCACGGCCGCCGCTAAGCCTCGCCCCCTGCAGCGCCTCCGCCGGTAGCTCCGCCTACCGGCGCATGACGCTGCATGCGCCCTGCGTCCCCTATCTTTATCACTGGGGGCGCAGGCCGTGCGCAGTATGCGTTTGGCGGAGTTTGGTTGCGCCGATGCACCGTCAAAAAGGCGCATGCGCCGCCTAACGCATACTGCGCACGGCCTGCGCCCCCAGTGATAAAGATAGGGGACGCAGGGCGCATGCAGCGTCATGCGCCGGTAGGCGGAGCTACCGGCGGAGGCGCGACAGGGGGCGGGGCTTAGCGGCGGCCGTGCGCAGCGCTCAAAAGTGCTAGTGTGAAACTAGCCTTAGAATGTTATCACTTTGGGGTATTTTCTTATAGACTCCTCAAAGTGACTGCAAATGTAATGTGGTCCGTAAAAAAATGGTTTTGTAAATTTTGTTGGAAAAATTAAAAATTGTTGGTCAACTTTTAACCCTTATAAAATACTTTGGTTCCAAAATTGCGCTGATGTAAAGTAGACATGTGAGAAATGTTGAACTATTTTGTTTGACACATCTCTGTGATTTAACGGCATGAAAATTCAAAGTTTGAAAATTGCGAAAGTTTCCAAATTTTTTCACAAATAAACACAAGCCATATCGAAGAAATTTTACCACTATCATAAAGTACAACATGTCACGAGAAAATCTCAGAATCACCGGGATCCGTTGAAGTGTTCCAGAGTTATTACCCCGTAAAGTAACAGTGGTCAGAATTGTAAAAATTGGACTGGTCATTAACGTGCAAACCACCTTCAGGGGTAAAGAAATTAAAAAGTAATGTAAACAGTTCAACTTCGTATACAATAAGAATCTGAATTTTATCAAAAGTAATAAATGTACTAAAACAATGTACATGAAACTTAAAGTACAGTTTTGAATACAATAAATTAACCAAATTTCTTATCACCGTTAAAGAAAAAAAAACAAAAGCATAGTTCATAACATACAAAAATGTAAAAATCAAGAATTACATTTCTAGTTCTTGCTACTTTGAGATATGTAGAAATATTCTATATTATTTTATTTTTGCACTTTTTATGTCCACATAGACAAGAAATCTCCGTTTCTGGAACATTTCCAATATCATAGTTGTATTCCCATGTCAATTCAGTCCCAGCTTTTATGAAACTGAAAAAAAAATAAGAATCATTCATTACTCAGAATAATATAGATTGTGTAGTTATTTGCATTTCAAGGCATGATGTCCACTACATATAGTTCACGTTCCCTTCCACAAGTGGACTTTGCAGTGTATTTTATCCAATGCACTGCGCAAAGCATGAAATTAGCACAAGTCAGATTTAAAAATCTGGAGCATGTTCCAGGGGAAAAAGGATTTTTGGTTACTCACCATAAAATCTGTTTCTCAGGGCCTTCATTGGGGAATACAGGAAGCCATGAGTTTATGCAGCTGCTACTAGGAGGCTGACACTATGCACAAAAAAAAATTAACTCCTCCTCAGCAGTATACACCCCAACTGGCAGTTAGTGAGAAAGCAGGAGAGGCAACATGTAAAAGAGAAACAAAACATACAATTTCAAACAATCTAAAAATTAATAAAGATGTTATAAACTTGAGAATGTGCTATGTCCCCTAAAGAAGGCTACGAGAAACAATTTATTGAGAGTATCCAAAAATCCTGTTTTATCCATCGCTTCATTGGTGGACACAGGAAACCATGGGACGTCCCAAAGCAGTCCCTGGGGAGGGAACAGCACAAACTCTGTTCACGTCGGAGAACTAACCACTGCTGTCTGCAAGATCCTTCTACCTAGGCTGGCATCTGCTGAAGTGTAGGTATGGACTCTGTAAAATTTGTCGAATGTGTGGATGGAAAACCAGAATGCTGAATTGCAGAGTTGTAAAATGGAAGACCTATGGCATACTGCCCAGGAGGCACCCAGTGCCCAGGTAGAGTGCCCTTTAAACCCTGGGGGAGATGCTCTGCTCTTGACCTGGTACGCCTCCAACATTGTCATCTGGATCCAGCGAGCAATTGTAGCCTTGGAGGCCTTTACGCGCATCCTTGGGAATGACAAAAAAGTTAGTCTTCCGCTAGAGTCGGAGCCGGGTAAAAGGAAGGGAGGACAATATCCTCACTCAGATGAAAGGCAGATACTATCTTTGGAAGGAAGGTATTGGTCACAAAACCACCTTGGAGAACCAGGAAGGGGGAGGGCCCCACAGGAAAGGGCCGCCAACTCCGAGGCACACCTAATAGAAGTGATCGCCACAAGAAACACCACCTTCCAAGAAAGAACAGTCAAAGAGACTTCTCAAAGCGCATCAAAAGGAGAACTCCTGACGGCCTCCAAAACCAAATTGAGGTCCCAGAGATCAACCGGTCTCTGGTACAGAGGGGCTCCGTGGGCAACTCCCTTTAGAAATTCTCCTGTTCTCAGGTCAGAACTTAAGTTCTTTTGGAAAAGAACAGAAAGCATTGACACTTGGCCCTTTAGAGAACTGAGGGAAAGGCCTGAGTCAAGTACCACGCCTGAAGAAAGGCAAGAATATAGCAAAGAGAAAAAAAGACAGGCGCGATGTGATTAATTGGTTTATGGTTAACACACTAGCGCCAGTCTACTTAGAGAGGAAAAAGGTCCAATATTCCCAGATGCAGCTGGTGGAAAACAGGCTCTGTGCCGGTGCCTGTTAAAAGAAGCTAGAGCTGATAAATAAAGAAATACACCGCGCTATACTGGGAAATGTAAAAATCCGGTTACCGGTTACTCACTTGATAATGTGTGAAGGATCTCGTGGTTAGAGATGTATAACGGTATCCGAGATTATTCACACTGTCACAGCTGTATGTAACCCTGTTTTGATGCAAAAGCTGCTGGATAGATAATATAGGGTTAAATAGAGATAAGCTTGTTTGTATAGTTATAAAAAGATGGGCTAGACTTATATTACTCACTTGAGTATGCCAAAACAATATAAGATCCTGCTGTAAATACAGCCGTTGCTGAGGCGGCAGATTTGGAGTGCTTGCACTTTAAATTCTAATGCAAGAGTATAATGATTAAAATAAACTTGAAATAAAACAGAAAAAAGAGGGGTATATAAATACTAGGATGACACATGGATACTGAACTTACTGCAGACTAGATTAAACAGGCAGGGTCAGAATGGTTGTCCCAAATGTAAAGTTGCTAATAGCACAGGCACTGCAGGGTAGATGAGCGTTAGTGACAGCTTGTGCCCGCTAGTGAAACGGGGTGCTGGATCTGGTGCACTTACTTGCAAAGGCTATTGCTCGGTGAGGCAGACTGGGTGCTCAACGTTGGGGCTGCTGCTGCATCTACACGTGGAAGCCGCCGATGCGATGCAGAAAACCCACCAGGCAGGCCTATCATATCTGGCATTAATTGCCTGACAGCTAACCTATCCAAATACGTGGATAATCATCTTCAAAAATGTATGACCCTGCAACCAGCCTATTTGAAAGACAACTCACACTCTGCAGTGAGTTGTCTCACTGCAGAACCTCTGGAGTGGAATGATAATTTCATCTTAGCAACTCTGGATATAAAATCGTTATATACGGTCATTGACCCTCTTAAAGGCCTTTCTTGACGCTTTAAAAATATACAAACCTTCACAGATTCAATTTATCATTGACAGCATTGAATTTTTTATGAAACAACTATTTTACTTACGAAAACCAGTTCTATATTCAAACCCACGGCACTGCGATGGACACGCGATTCGTGCCCAGTTTCGCAAACATCTATGTAGGCATGTGGGAACATGAAAACATCTATAATAATGGCACCTTACACAAGAATATAAAATTATGGCGCCGATTCATAGATGATATCCTGTTCATTTGGGATGGCCCACTATCTGACCTTCATCTATTTATTTCTGGTCTAAACACCAATGATTTCGGACTGGAGTTCACACCTACTGTCAGTAGATCCTATGTAAACTTTCTTGATTTAAGCATTTGTGTAGAACAAGGCAAATTAATTACAAAAAGTTATCACAAAGAGGTAGACTCTAATAGCTACATCCATACCAGCAGCTGCCATCTGCCTACGTGGCTGATCAATATCCCAAAAAGTCAATATATGCGAATTAGACGTAACTGCACTAACATCAATGATTATCAAAGGGAAACACAATATTTAACCGATCAATTTGAGTTACTTAATAAAACCGAGCAAGAGGTGCAAACCATGCCAAGATCTTCTTTGATTCACAAACCTACAGCCAATAACCCACCTACCATTCAGGAACAAATTCAAAATTTACCCATCATCACTCAATTCCATGCAGGCTACAAGGCATTTAATAAAATTATATGTAAACATTGGTCACTCCTACAAGGTGACAAATGTGTAGGTGATCTGCTCCCTAAAAGACCGAGGTTCATATACACTAAGGCCCAAAATTTAGGCCTATTATTGGCACCCACGACGAAAATGCGCAGTTATACTAACCACGTCAGCCAACCAGCCCAGTCGGGTCAAATCTAATTGGGTTTTCAATCATGTGGGAGGTGTGTTTGTTGCATCAGAACGGCAACAGCTAGACAATTACACAAGCACTTCATGGACACACCCAACAACAATACATTTTATATTAGGGACAGCATTTTGTGCCAAACATCAGGCGTCAGTTATATTTTGAAATGTCCCTGTGGCAAAATATATGTAGGGAGAACTAAGAGACCCCTGCACGTTAGGATTAAGGAGCATCTAGATAATAAAAAAAGGCTATAAGGGACATCCACTCTCCCGCCATTTTCTGGATGCTCATAATCGATCGTGCAAAGGGGTTTCCTTTTTGGGTATACAAATAGTCCGGCCAAACCCTAGAAGGGGAGACTACCTTAAAAGCAATGTCTCGGGTAGAATCAAGGTGCATTTATACTCTGGATAGTTTGGCCCCAAGGGGCCTTAATCATGAAATCGAACTATATGCATTCTAGCCCCTTTCTCCCCCTCCCCTCCCTTCCTTTTTGCAATCTCCACCTTCTTTTTTACGTAAACCATTAATTTTGGCATCATTCTACATAATCCCTCATGACAACACAGGGTTCATTTTGATTATTATAAAAACTTTCATATTTTAATTCATGAATAATTACCTGCTACCACTTTTTATTCATTTTTTATCTATCATATAAAGTTTGTTAATAAAATTTCCAGGCAATAAAATTTCCCGAATATATATATATATATAAAAAAGTGGCTTACTCAGGGCCCAAGCATTCTTGAGAGGAATGCAATCCGCCAAGTAAGGTGTAAATAACACCAAACAACTATTACATAATAAAAAATATTTTTGGACATAGAAGTGTATATTACAGTATAATTTAATTAGTAATTTTTATTTTTTACAGAATATTTCAATAACGGTTCTATATATACAGACAACTCATGGATATTTTTTTTATCTCTCTTTTATAATAATACAAAACTATATCTTATTAACATAAATAAATCCTCTGGTAAGATGTGGTTATCTACGTGGCTTTAATCTCAATCACACTCTTATGTTTATTGTAAATTTTAGGATCATGTATCCATTCAGCTGCCATGCATGCTTGTGAACATATTGAGCATAACTAAACGAGCAGCCAAATCAGGCATCTTATTCACAAAGACATGATTCTGGCATACTTTTATCGCTATATTTTTTCATATATTATATATATATATATATATATATATATATATATATATATATATATATATATATATATATATATATATATACATACACACACACAGTATATTTTTATATCTTTTTATATATCTATTTAAATAAAGGTTACTTTTTATATGCACAAGGAACATCTGGATAGAATAGGGTTGAATTTTAATTCATTCTTGTTGAAAAATGGTCAATTCTAGGGTCCTGCAATCATTTAGTTTCTCTGAAGGTATACTATGGCAATGTAGTACAACTAATCAAGGCGCTCAAACAGGCATCTGGGTCAGGTGACCGCTCAACTCAGGCTCAGTCTGGTATAAATGGACGGTCCACACGCTAATTGGCACAACCCTGATGAAGAGGGAAGCTAACCCTTGAAACGCGTCGGTATCATGCCGCTCTCGAGCTCCCATCCTAGCCCCAGTGTGACGTCATGCTAGCTCTGCCCCCACATCACGCCGCCTCCCTCAGCGTTGCTCTCGGCCGGAGCGCACGAGGCATCGGCGGCTTCCACGTGTAGACGCAGCAGCAGCAGCCCCCACGCTGAGCACCCAGTCTGCCTCACCGAGCACTAGCCTTTACCAGTAAGTGCACCAGATTCAGCACCCCGTTTCACTAGTGGGCACAAGCTGTCACTAACGCTCATCTACCCTGCAGTGGCTGTGCTATTAGCAGCTTTACATTTGGGACAACCATTCTGACCCTGCGATGTGATTAGCCTCACATCAACGGAAAAACGATTTTCAAGTTTGATAATAGACCCGAGACGATGGCAGCTTCCTAGCCCGGATCATGGTCTGAATCACTCTTTCTGAAAACCCAGACGCTCTTAGAACTGCAGTTTCAACAGTCACGCCTTTAAATTGAGCGACCGAGAATTCTGTTGGAAGATCGGCCTCTGGGAAAGAAGATCTTGTTTCTCTGGGAGCCTATAAGGGACGTCTGCAAGAAGATAGAGGATTTCTGCGAACCAAGACCTCTTGGGCCAACCCGATACAATTAGAATGACTGGCACCCCTTGTGCCCGGATCTTTTTCTACAGCCTGGCAAGGAGTGTGGGGGGGGGGGAGAGAACAGATAGATAAGAGCAAACTGTGACCAGGGCATCGCTAGAGCATTGGCACCCACCGCAAAAGGATCGTGGGACCTGGAGATGAACTGTGGGACCTTCCAGTTCAACCGGGATGCCATGAGGTGAACACCGGAGTGCCCCATCGAAGGCAAATCTGAAGGAAGACGTCCTCACATAGAGACCACACTCCCACCAAGAAACTCTCACGACTGAGAAAGTTAGCAGCTCAATTGTCCATGCTGGGAGTATGCACCGTAGATATCACCAGAACCTTCAACTCTGCCCAGATGAGGATCTTGGAGACTTCGGACATGGCCAAGAAACTCAGAGTTCTTCCTTCGTGGTTGACATGTGGCCACCATTGTGGCACTGTCTGAACCAAAACTGGCACTTCCCTGAGAAGCTTCGCCCAGTGGCGGAGGGACAGAAGAATAGCTCTTATCTCGAGGATGTTGATCGGCAGGAACGATTCCTCTGGAGATCAATGTCCTTGGACTGTCAGGTTGTGAGAAACCGCACCCCATCCGAGAAGACTGAGGTCCTTTGTCTCCACCTGCCAGTGAACGTGGAGGAAGAAGCAACCCTGAAAAATGAGCATGGATGACTGCCACCAGCTTAGAAACCTCCTGACCAGAGAGGAGATTTCTCTCTGAACTGTCCAGTTCAGAACAGATTTGGCCACTGTGATAGGATGGCTTGCTGAAGCGATCTGGAATTGCGTGAAAGGAATCGCCTCAGACGCTGCCACCATCCCTCCCAGGACCGCCGTGGCCGAGAAGAAAGACAGAGTTTGAGGACCCTGCACACAGAGAACCCCCTCTGTGGGAGGGTTGCCCTCTTCTCCTTGGTAACACCCTTGAAGGGTGTTGAACAGCATGCCTAGGAATATCAGACGCTAAGTAGGGACAAGGCAGGCACGCTGTTGACTAACCAGCCAAGTCGAGACAGGGTCTCGAGAGTGATAGACAGACTTTCCTGGGCCTGGTAAAAAGACGGAGCCTTGATAAGGATATCGTTGAGGTATGGGATCTGCACTAGGCCTCTCTCTGATCCATAGAATGGCTATCCTGCTGCCATGATCTTTGTGAAGACCCTGGGAGCGGATGCGAGATCGAACGGCAGGGCGACAAACTGAAAATGGTCCTGCTGCACTGCAAGACGCAGAAAATTGCTGATGTCCTTGGAAAATAGGGACATGGAGATAGCAGTCTTGGACATTTATAGAGCACAGGAACTCCTGTGACTCCATGGAAGCTATTACTGAAGGAAGGGACTCTATTTTGAAATGTCGAAGATGGACTCTTTCGTTCATTAATTTCAGATCCAGAATGGGTTGGACCGAGTTGTCTTTCTTCGGCACTACGAAGAGGTTCAAATAAAATCCTATGAAACGTTCCTGAAATGAGAACGATGATCCCTGATCTGAAAAGGGAGGCAATAGAAGCTTAAAACCCTGGAACTAGAGAGGCATCTCTTTGAGGATGGGATTTGAATAATCAATCTCGGGGCCGCAAAACGAAATCTACTTTGTACCCTGAAGATACAGCTTCTCTGACCCATGCGTCCTCAACCGAGGCGAGCAGATGTCCCTGAAGAACAGGAGACGACCGGCCAGCCTGGGAGAGTCCCTGGGTGTCAGAGAGTCATCATTCGGAGGTCTGTTCTTGGCAGATTTACCCTGCGCATTGCGGCGATGCCATGAGAGTGTAGGTTTGAAGTAAACCCTTTTCCTATCCTGGTGAAACTGCAGCCTTTCTTGGCAGGAGAAATCTTCCGTCGACGAAACAGCGAAAGGGTCGAAACTTAAGCTTCAAAGGAGGATGCCAAGGTTTGGCTTGAGGAAGGAGAGAACTCGTCCTTCTGGTGGCCTTCCTAATAATTTGGTCCAGCTTGGAACCAAATAGATGAGATCCCTGGAAAGGCAAGCTGGTACGGGACTTCTTTGAAGATTAGTCCACATGCCAAGCCTCAAGCCAAATGGTACGGGAGATGGCCACTATATTGCTGGACGTTTGAGCAGCACATGAAGCAGTGTCCAGAGGCGGATACCACATACTTTTCTGCATAAGTGATCTGGTCTGCCAAGTCTGAAAATTCCTCAAGCCATGCTGCAAAGAGAATGCCATTACGCAGCTACTTAGCCCATGCGTCTATGGACTTTGACACCCATGTGGTGGAAAAGGCAGGGCACAATGTAGAAGTGGCCGCTTTAAAAGATGATTTGGCAAACGACTGAGTGTCCTTGAGGGATGCTACATTCTTAAGGGGAAGAACCGTGTTGGTGAACAATCAGGAAACTGGAGAGTTCACAGTTGAAGGAGCTGTCCAGTTTGCAGTGAGCTCAGAGGCAAAGGGGTATAGGATGCCAGGGCGCTTCCCTTTCTGGAAGCATCTGGTTGGGTTTTCCCGTTCCCTGGAAAGGACTTCCTCAATTTCTTTATAACAAGCAAAACACTTAGGGAGGTGGTCGCGACTGTCTAATAGAAACTGCCTGATCTGCGGGTTTCGCAGCGGTATCGTTCATGTTAAAAGTCTGGTTGACTGCCACAATGAGGCCCTGGACCAGGTCTCTCATGTTAGAGGACTGGTCAGAATCCAGGTCCGAATCGGTTTCGGAAAATACGTCGAAGATCACCTCTGACGGTGACTCTAGAGAGGAGGACCAGGAAGAAGCTGTCCACTGGGAGGGGCCAGGGTGAGAGAGGGAGTGAGAAGAGAACCTGGAACGATGCTCCTGTCTAGATCTCTTACAGCCCATGTTGGCAAGCATAGCCGATGAGTCCTGCGATCTACCGGCAATTGCGGAAAGAGGAACAGGCAACCTGTCAAGAACGGACACCAGGGTCGGCAAAATCCTAGCAAGGTCTGCAACAGCTTGTGACAGAGAGGTAGCCAATACTGGGATAGGGGAACCACTCTCTCCGAGGGCAGTAAGGGACTCTTGGGTAGCAGGAGCGGGGGGCTGCAGCGGTCCTGACAGAGGGAAGAAGACTGACCTGAAGGGAGTCTTCAATTAGAAGAAGAGCAAAGTGGTTAATAAGTGTAGAGGAAGCTGAAGGGCGAGAGCGCTCTCCTTTAGGATAAGGCATGATAGAAGAAAGACCCACTAACTAATACCAGAGGTTAGGGGACAGGAAAGGATTTTCTAAGGAGAGTGTCAGTCTGCAGTGCAGAGCTTACTCACAGTAAAGATGCAGGTCCTGAAGTCTGCTCCCAGGCTTGCAGAGTTCTGATGACCAGGAAAGCTGCAGGGAGCTTCAAGGAGGTTCGCCTGTGTTGCTTGCAGAAAAGTCCACTTTCCGGATCCAGATGCTGGCACATGGCGACCTCAGGGATGAAAAAAAGAGCCCTCCAGGTGAAAAGGACTTCCGAGCCACTGAGGGAGACACAGGGGGCGTGCCTGTGACGGACGTCAGAAAACCCCGCTAATAAGGCCGGGAGGAGGTGGAGCTAACCGCCGAGATTAGGCTGCACAGAAGTCAGGGCCTAAATTAGAGGATGAGGCCACTGAGAAAGGGGAAGGCGGCGCAGAGGCCCAAAAGTTATCGCAAAAATAACTCTGTGCCCATCGATCCTGCTTCATCGAAAAGGCACAAGAGACATATAGACCAAAAGGTCTATACTGACCCTCAGAGCCGTATGGGTTAAAAAGGTGTACATATCCATCTTCATTCTTGCTCCATTCTACTTTTTCTTGATCCATTTGTATCTTCATCTGCATCTTATTCTTCATCGTTATCTTTTCCTCATCACCTCTGGAAAGGAACCTGATGGAGAAAGAAAAAGATGTACCTCTCCACCCCTGAACATGTCAAGACCTTCAATAGACGTTCGAGCGTCTTGGGGTTGTGGGACGTCCATGCTTCCTGAAACCGACAGTCTCTGGTGGGCGAGCGGGCAGGAGCAGAGGGGCCAGGACCAGTGTTCGGAGCTGAGGTCCTGTCGTATAGATATGAGGATATGGGGTGGCAGTTCACACCATACTCATGGACTCTATGTTGGAGTACAGCATTACTACTTACACTGTATCCCTCCAGAAGTAAGGAGAAAATATACCTGAAAAAGAAAAAAAACGGAGACGTTACAGGAAAACGACAAGAAACCGAGGTAGATACTGGTCTAGTAAAAGACCAGTGTCCACCTCATACTGACACCAAGCTAAACTGATTAACTTAGTGCCAGTTGGTGGATTGTATACTGCAGAGGAAGAGCTAATTTGTGTGTGCATGGTATCAGCCTCCTAGTGGCAGCAGCACACACCCATGGTTTCCGGTGTCCCCTAATGAAGCGATAAAGAAACTCAATTTTTGAGTAGTTTTTAAATTTTTGAGAAACATTTGGAGAGTTTTTGCTCCAAAAACTCAGTGTGCACATGCTCTAATAGTTACACTCTCACTTACAGGCTTGCATTCCCCAGAATATTTCACTGTTCTCTGAATGGCCACATCTCTTACATAAACAAGTACTTGGTTGTATTAGTTACTTAGGGCACTAACCTTTTCGTGAAAAATGCAACCCATGGGAAATTTTTGGAATGCGTTTCTACAAAAACATGCTGCACAAAAAGGTTTGGAGAACAACTGTGCTGTAAAATAAAAGGAGAAAGGTAAGGAAAATGTTTTCATAAATGGGAAATAAACTGGTAAAGCTGGCTCGAATGATGGAAAATGTACAGTACAGACCAAAAGTTTGGACACACCTTCTCATTCAAAGAGTTTTCTTTAATTTCATGACTATGAAAATTGCAGATTCACTCTGAAGGCATCAAAACTATGAATTAACACATGTGGAATTATAGAATTAATAAAAAAGTGTGAGACAACTGAAATTATGTCTTATATTCTAGGTTCTTCAAATTAGCCACCTTTTGCTTTGATTACTGCTTTGCATACTCTTGGCATTCTCTTGATGAGCTTCAAGAGGTTGTCACCGGAAATGGTTTTCACTTCATAGGTGTGCCGTCAGGTTTAATAAGTGGGATTTCTTGCCTTATAAATGGGGTTGGGACCATCAGTTGTGTTGTGCAGAAGTCTGGTGGATACACAGCTGATAGTCCTACTGAATAGACTGTTAGTATTTGTATTATGGCAAGAAAAAAGTAGCTAAGTAAAGAAAAACGAGTGGCCATCATTACTTTAAGAAATGAAGGTCAGTCAATGCAGTGGCAAAAATCATCAAGCGCCCCAGGACCGCCCCAGGAAAGGAAGACCAAGAGTCACCTCTGCTGCGGAGGATAAGTTCATCCGAGTCACCAGCCTCAGAAATCGCAGGTTAACAGCAGCTCAGATTAGAGACCAGGTCAATGCCACACAGAGTTCTAGCAGCAGACACATCTCTACAACAACTGTTAAGAGGAGACTTTGTGCAGCAGGCCTTCATGGTAAAATAGCTGCTAGGAAACCACTGCTATGGACAGGCAACAAGCAGAAGAGACTTGTTTGGGCTAAAGAATACAAGGAATTAGACCAGTGGAAATCTGTGCTTTGGTCTGATGAGTCCAAATTTGAGATCTTTGGTTCCAACGACCGTCTCTTTGTGCGACGCAGAAAAGGTGAACGGATGGACTCTACATGCCTGGTTCCCACCGTGAAGCATGGAGGAGGTGGTGTGATGGTGCTTTGCTGGTGACACTGTTGGGGATTTATTCAAAATTGAAGGCATACTGAACCAGCATGGCTACCACAGCATCTTGCAGCGGCATGCTATTCCATCCGGTTTGTGCTTAGTTGGACCATCATTTATTTCTCAACAGGACAATGACCCCAAACACACCTCCAGGCTGTGTAAAGGCTATCTGAGCAAGAAGGAGAGTGATGGGGTGCTACGCCAGATGACCTGGCCTCCAGAGTCACCAGACCAGAACACAATCGAGATGGTTTGGGGTGAGCTGGACCGCAGAGTGAAGGCTAAAGGGCCAACAAGTGCCAAGCATATCTGGGAACTCCTTCAAGACTGTTGGAAGACCATTTCCGGTGACAACCTCTTGAAGCTCATCAAGAGGATGCCAAGAGTGTGCAAAGCAGTAATCAAAGAAAAAGGTGGCTACTTTGAAGAACCTAGAATATAAGACATATTTTCAGTTGTTTCACACTTTTTTGTTAATTATATAATTCCACATGTGTAAATTCATAGTTTTGATGCCTTCAGAGTGAATCCACAATTTTCATAGTCATGAAAATAAAGAAAACTCTTTGAATGAGAAGGTGTGTCCAAACTTTTGGTCTGTACTGTAGGTGTAAAGCAACCCGCCTGGAGAACAGACTTTTGGCCAGAAGCAGCAAAGAATTGTGCAAAACAGCAGTTGTCCGTTGTGCTGTCTGCACCTCCACTGTCTGCATTGCACTTTATGAAGAAAACTAGATGTGTATTTCCTGAAGTAAGTCCAGATAGTGCTTTGAAAGAGTGCCCGGGCTGCCCCTTTAAGAGAGACTTGCCTGCTGCCCCTTTAAAACTTTCAACTCAGGATCCGTTTTAACTGTGGGGCCCCCCCCAGGGTACGATTTGGTGGGCAGGACCCCAGGGTGCAATTTGGTGGGCGGGGCCCACCTGGGGCCGATTTGGAGACCAGGATGGCTCAGCCTTCGATTTGTAGGCCAGGGTCGATCAGCCTCCGATTTGGAGGCCGGGGTCAATCAGCTTTCGATTTGGCGCGCCGGCCCTTTAAGACTCATTTCGGTACGCCGGCCCTTTAAGACTCATTTCGGTACGCCGGCCCTTTTAGAATCACTTTGGCGTGTCAGCCCTTTAAGATCTAATTTTGCCCACTGGGCTTCTAAATCCACTTTGGCGCACATTCTCTCTCAGGGGCATGCGTCATGTGATGAAGCTAGATTTGCATTTGTGCTGTGGGTTTCGCTTTAAGAGCTGATATTATCTGCCAGAAACTCTGTCCTGGAGAGGTCATGTGAAGTTCGTAGGCATTGGCATAGTAACTGGATGTGCCTGCGCATATCAATGAGCTTAACTGCCATTTCAATCGCCTCAGGGCATGTTTTGACTGTGGCAACATTTTCCCATTGAAAAGCATTGAGACAATACATTCCAATGACGGGAAAAAAAATTTTCAAACGCAAATTGCGCACAAACTACAAATCCGATCGACACGAAAATTACTTAGCACACCACTCGTGGACGCTGGCTTCGAAACGACACCTCACCCGAGGTGCCAGAACAGCAGAAACCCTCTGCCAGTGACACAATTTTGAAAACTACACTCCTGAAAGAATTCATTTAGGCGTGTTGTGAACTTTTCGGACACAGAAGTGTTTCACTGTTTTGCAACGGGGCTGTGAAAATTGATTTAGCTGCTAAGTTGTCATTTTCACAATTTTGTTACATTTCAAGTGGGCAGTGTATGATTTTTGTTTATATTCGGGGGGAACCCTGTATATTATTTTTTATATTCAAGGGGCACAGTAAAGGGAACCAACTGTGCTTTATAGCTATAGCATTGAGATTTTCCACAACTTTTGCCAATTTCTAAAATTATTTGGTAGTGGTGCCCCAGAGTCAATTTTCCACCAGGGATGCCACAAGGCTAAAAACATTGGGAATCACTGGTCTAAACAGACCCTTATAAACATTTGTTTCATCGTAGAAAGAACAACAAGAGCAGTCAAGCCATCCACACACACACACACACACATTAGATTCAGTAAATCAGGGCTGATCCAGCAATCACACAAGGGTTTGCTTTTATACGTGACTGGGCATGAGTTGCTGGGAACCACAGCCCATGGTTATCCTTTCGGGGTAAATTTGGTAAAACAGCTTTAGGCACCCTTTTTTTTGCTGTACTGTCTCCATTACAGCTCCCCCCTGAGGTGTGGGAGATGTATTACTACTTGGGCAAAGTTCTGATTTTCAGGTGTAAGATTGGATGTGGTCACCAGTTATCCTGTAGACAGGATGAGGAGCACTTCTATGTCCTATGTTAACAGCTAATTATTTTATTCTTACATTTGAGGACATTTTCTACTTACATTCAAAAATCGACCAACATTCCCTTCAGTGGAGGCATCTAAGAAGTAGATATTTTCTCCAGTCTTTGTATCTGGAGGATCGGACTTCTCTTCAGCACCGCCCTGGACAGATGAGCTGCTCTCGTCAGATACATAGCCGGCTTCATTGTTCAGTACAGAATTACCCATGGGTGCAAATACCCCCTTGACCGTGTCATCCTCACAGGGACCTAAATCGTTGGATGGTTTGTGTCATCAGAAATAACATACCAGTAAGGCTACTGCATAATGGATGAGACTTTCATGTGAAAGATCATATTAGGAAAATCCGGTCGCTCAGCTATAATCAGACTCCCCTACAACAGTGACATTCAGAGATCACCCAAAGACTGTTACGTACTTAAAAGGGTTGTCCAGTGAACACAAATTATCTTCAAGACACAAAATGGGTGATAACTTGTTGGTCTGTGGAGGTCTGACCAATAGACATAATAGGGTACTTTTATATCCCTTCGAATTGAGCAGCAGTGTGCATGCTCGACCACCTGCAGCCCCATAAAGAGTGAATGTCGTGGCTGTTGCGTGTCCAACCTGCTGCATTTTGGAATGTGTCTAAAAGGTTCTTGTTCTACTGATCGATGCAGGTCCCAACTGGAACACCCACCAATCAGCAAGTTATCGCCTATACTTTGGATAGGTGATAATTCATTTTCACTGGCCCACCTCTTTAACAACTTGCATTTCCGGTGATTCCCATGATCAGTTTATGAACAATACCAGGTATCCATAATATTCCTTTATAACAATATTGTTGACTTCTTTGGTGTATTAGTAGCAGACACTGAAAATTAAAATATAATCGAATAGTCCTTGCCATGGATAGGTCATGAGAAGATTATATTCTTACTTGGAAGCACATGCTTTGTATCCATGTGGCCTTATATTTAATGGTCTGTTACATTTTAGGAACAAACAAATGGACTTCTTGTGCAATGGTAAAACACTGCATCAGTTATTTAAACGGAGCAGGAGGGTCCCATTAACGATGGGGTCTGTATGTGTTTCCGGTTTGGAGTCCGTCGTTCAGATGGGAAGACAAAGTTATGCATACAGAACTTTTCTAAAAAACACACCAAACGTAAATCCAGACAAACCCCATAATAATCAGTCGGGTCCCCCAGCTGCTCTATGCATCACTGATGCGAGGGATCACTTTTACACAGGAGGTTCTAAACCTGAACAGACAAACTAAATGTTTGATCAGATATGGAAACAGACACCAACTTAGCAAACCTGGTTGTAAAGACGACCAAATTTTAGAAATCTGAGTATATCGCCCATACGTGTTTTCTGCTATACAACTATCAAACCAGAGCTAAATGTGAAGCTGCTCTAGAAGTGTTCACAAAACAGATATTATGGCAGCTAGCAGTGAGCGATAAAATTGAACAATGTGTTAAAATGAAGCAAAAATAAGTTATAAACCACTACATTAAAGAGATATGGAACCCTGGACCATCCTGAAGTGAAGGTGTGCACACTCAACCTCTGCTCCATTCATTGTCTGTGGGGACACGCAGTCCTATAGACAATGAAGGTAGCAGAGACCAAGCATGCACACAACCTCTCCTTTCAGGATGAGACTGCAAAGCCCCATTATTGGAGGTCCTAGCTGCTGGACAGCCAGCGATCAGTGATGAGTGCAAGTGTTTGTGCATACCCGAGGCACACTCGAGCAACAGAGTATCACAGGTGCTCAAATAACACGTTTGAGTACCTGCCGCCGCATGTTTCGAAGCATTTAGACAGCTACAAACCATGAGAGAATTGCCTGACAAACACGGGCAACCCCGCATGTTTTGTGGCTAACAGCCGTGAAACCTGCGGGGCCTCGAACATGTTACTCGAGCACCTGCGATACTCTGTGCACCCAAGCAACCTCAAGTAACAAGCACTTGCGTTCATCACTACTAGTGATCAGCCATCTCCAATGTATTCATAGGGACAATTTGATTTTTAGGGAATAACTGTTTAAAAGGCCATAATGGAAATTATTATTTTTTTATTACACTACACCTTCCCCCTTACCTATAACTCGGTTTGTTGATGTGGCCCCTACTGTGTTTAGCGGCCATATAACCCACTGCCACTGTTCACATGCGAGTGTTTACAGGATGAAACAAGTCACGAGTAAAAAACATTTAGGGTGGTTTTACACTTACCGTATTTTTGCTGGCTGATTTTCTGGCCCCAATAGCTTTCTATGGGGCCGCAAAATCGGCCTGCAAAAATTCAATGGTGCGCCTTGTGCTGTATTGCCGTGAGGGCTGCATATATGGCCGTGAAAAAATATTGACGGACATGGCACCCATTTAAATTAATAGGGCCGCAAAAACAAACTGGAAGTTTGTTTTTGCTGCGCGCCGTCACTTACGGTTTTGCAGAACACTGTTTCTTTTTCTCCAATACTATTTCCATAGTACTGGGGAAGGGGGGGGGGAGACGCCGATCCGCAAACATTTTTGGCAGCCCTTATTGCAGTACACCACATAAAATGCGGCGATACGGCCCGCAAAAACGGGCCGCAATAACGGACCGCAAAAGATGCGGTAAGTGTAAAACTACCCTTATTATTACACAATGACGTTTTTCTTATATCACATTACCATTTTATCTACCAAAAGCAATCATGCGGAAAACTGCCAAAAGCATTTCCTATAGTAACCAACCTCATGTTATTGCCTTGCTAACAAAGATTTCTACTATCCCTTGTGTATTGGGACATTTTTATCAATTGGTAAAAATAATACGTGTAAAGACATTGAAGGAAACGATGCGCTGCTCATTTTACCATTACGGAGCTCTCACTTACCTGGGGGAAGCCTCTTCGGAGAAGGAGGAGGTGTAAAAGGCTCTTCATCTGAACTATGCTGGACGGTCACTGTCCCCTGGGGTTAGTAAGAAGATATAATATGTAGTGATTGATGACGTTACTGAACAGATTAGTACCAAGGAAATAAAGAGTATCCGTCCATGGCTTCGGGCTTCAAGGGGCTTAGGTGTTAGTGCCCCCAAGTTACTAAACCCTCAACGCTCAGGATATCACTGCAGGACAGCCACATATTTCATCTTTTGCGTCACACATGCTGCAGTTATCAAACATGCAACTCATAAAATTACATTGCAGAGGTTTTTTGCATTATGTGTACGAGATATCTAAAAATATCGCTCTAATGCTGGTATTGTAACACACAGCAGAAAATCTAATACATTTTACACAGAGTAGGAACGCAATCTACTCCGAAAACTAAATAAGGGCCTAACTATAACACTTAAAAAAAGGTCTCATATAATGCTCCAAGAAACGCTGGCTGCACCCCAGAAACCAAAATGAATATGTGAAAAACGCAGTGAAAGCCGCCCTTCTCACTTATGTGTGTGCTGCCTAAAGGGGTATTCTATCTCTTTGACAATCCTTTCTTAAGGGCCTGTCACACTAAGAGATATCGCTAGCAATATCGCTATAACTAGTGACGTTATAGCGATATTGCTAGCGATATCGCCGTGTCTGATACTTACCTACGACCAGCTCCCCGCTGGTTATCGCTGATCGCACGAGAACGTCCAGGACTGTTTCTCGTCGTCAGCTTCCTGCTGGGCTTCCTGTGGAGAGATGAGCGACAAGCGTGGAGCCGGGCGGGAGGACGCAGGATCGCCTAGTGTGACAGGTAAGTAGCGACCCCCGACCCCTGCGATGTCGCTGGTGAGATCTGCCTGTGTGGCAGCTCACTAGCGACCACTTAGCGATGAACCAGCGATCCTGACCGCGTCATATCACTGGTACATCGCTAAGTGTGACAGTACCTTTAAGAGGAACCTGTCACCAGAAAAAAAAAAAAAAACACTAATTACCCTCAAGATATAGGTCAATCTGAAGGTTAATAGCATTATTAACCTGCCTGGTGTCCGCACTTAGCCGCACGGTACAGAGGGAAAATGAACTTTATTCCACCCGGCAGTTTTCCAATTTCAGTCAAGGGGGGCACAAGCGCCGGATCAGTCACTGTTCCGAGTATACAGAGCGGCGGGTTATAACTGCTCCCCTGTCATGAGCGGTGACTGAACCCATGCTGCCCCCATGACTGAAACGCTGCTGGGAGGAATAAAGTTACATTTTCCCCGGTCAAGTGCAGACTCCGGCAGGTTAATAACATTATTAATTCAGTACAGGTGAGGAACATGTAGGCACCAGTGGATAAACTGCTTTTGATAACGCTATTAACCTACAAATAAACCCCATATCTACAGGTTAATAGGGTTTTCTCTGGTGACAGGTTCCCTTTACTTTTATACAGAGGGACACCGCATTTAAAGAAAAATAAAACCCCATACTTCCCTTCCACACCAATACATTTCCAATAATGTCCCCTGCTGGCTCCCCTGGCACTTGTGTGACATTGCTGTGCTTCATGAGCGCTGCAGCCCATCAGAGGTCACAGACAGGCTTATTAGATTACACTTCCCTAGGACGTCCAAATTTCGCCCGAGGGACAGAAGTTCTCACGTAACATAACGTCACACACCTGTCAGGAGACATGGCTACTTCATCACTGGAACGGCAACAGTGTGTGCGGGGTGGCGAGTATCTTATTTTTACTTTACATGGGGGACTAGAGCATTTAAGGAGGGGTTGTCCAAGAAGTAGACATCCCATTTATTACATAGGGCCGAGTATTTCACCAACATTTGCATTCATATTTTAGATCAGTAGATGGCGCTGTACTATGCATTTACCCTCTTAATTTTCAGGCAAGACGTGTCCTGGGGTCCCACTTGTTTCAGGGTCACTCACGTGATCATCTTGTGACTGGTCTCATTGCATCGGTAAATCGTCTATTGTTTTTTTTTCTTTTTTATAATTTTCTAATAGTTAACTAATTAGATGCAGTACACTTTGGGAGAACTTATCTTTAGCGTCTAGAGTAAATGAAAATGTCTTGACACTTCACAGACCTACCAACCAACATTTGGGGACTTTTTTTTTTTTTCTAAAGTGGAAAACCCCTTTAAAAGGTTATGCTAATATCTTGCCAACAGATCTACAGGACACCTCTGAGCTCTAAGAAAGTGCTTATCTCAGTGAATCACTGCAATATTGGGGGTACGAGTGGAACAGAAATGATTGACAGGTGGGTTTGTTGATTGGTGTATATCTTCCTTCCATGCAGCCCTTTACATAAATCCTTCAGATATTGATGTCTCAAATTCTGATTCTTTTCAGATGCTTAATGTAAAAAGCTGTTATGTCTTAGCCCATGTGGAGCGTTTGGCTTTCTTTGCCTCCTCAAAAGTAGACTTCTACTAGTTTTAGGAGACCGTCACTCAGACGCCATTCTTTGACAGTACTTTTGCACATTGGAGACTTGGTTTTTCTTCTGCACAGTCATGAAGTTGATGTTCTATATTGCTTTAGAAGAAATAGTTATTTTTGGCTTTGCCGATTGTGCTCTGGACACAGTTGACTTTAAAAAAAAAAAATTCATTTTTTCAATGCTGATCTGTAGTCTGGTCGTAAACCTCAACTGTATGCACTTACATTATGTGCAAAACATAATATTGTGTTTAAAACAAGTGAGAAAAAGCTCAGGTCATCATAATTAGAGATGAGAGGACCCCTGGATGTTCGGGTCCGGCTGAACAGTTCCAGAAAGTTCCAGACCAGATTCATTTGAATGGGGGGCCTGAACATCCAGTGTTTACCACGGGGTCATGTGCATGACACCATGCAATCACTGCTTATGATCGGTGTGAGAAATCTGTGAACTCTCTGAGCTCAGTGCTACGCCGTGATACTTTCTCATGGTGCTAGCGGGAATCTCATCAAGGTCACAACAGTTCATTTGCCAGGCTGGGACTGCAGCCTCAAAGACTGGCGGTAACCTTGATTACGTCACCGCTGCGCAATAATGCTGTGCTCGCAGCAGCTCATTCATTATTGATTTTCAGCCTGGACGGGTGCATCTTGGCACCATCCATATCGAAAACGGTTTATCCCCCAGACATGCATTATGGCGTGGGACAAAACGACGGACAGGTGAGGGATATTGTTTTTCATTTTAGTTTTATTACAGGAGTCTAGGGATTCAATGAAATGGGCGTTAGGCGAGTATAACTTTGTTATAGTTAAATGAAAAGTAAGTGTGTTTTGTTTTATTCCAAATAAAAGACTTTATTCTGGCTGTGTGTCTATTTACAATCTAACTATAGGATTAGTAATGTATAGGCATTTTATAGACACCTCTCAATTACTAATCTGTTGGCTTAATGTCACTGGACAATACAAAGGTGACATCAACCCCACAAACATTGCCCCACCTGCCAGCACTACAGAGCAAGTGGGAAGAGTCGGGCAAAGTGCCAGAATTGGTGCATCTAATAGACACACCTTTCCTGGGCGGCTGCAAGCTGCTACTTTAACCCCTTCACCCCCAAGGGTGGCTTGCACGTTCATGACCGGGCCAATTTTTACAATTCTGACCACTGTACCTTTATGAGGTCATAACTCTGGAACGCTTCCATTGATCCCGGTGATTCTGACATTGTTTTCTCGTGACATATTGTACTTCATGTTAGTGGTAAAATTTCATTCAAATAACTTGCGTTTATTTGTGAAAAAAATGGAAATTTGGCAAAAATTTTGAAAATTTCGCAATTTTCCAACTTTGAATTTTTATGCCCTTAAATCACAGAGATACGGCACACAAAAAACTTGATAAGTAACATTTCCCACATGTTTACTTTACATCAGCACAATTTTGGAACCAAAATTTTTTTTTGTTAGGAAGTTATAAGGGTTAAAAGTTGACCAGCGATTTCTCATTTTTACAACACCATTTTATTTTTAGGACCACATCACATTTGAAGCCACTTTGAGGGGTCTATATGATAGAAAATACCCAAAAGTGACACCATTCTAAAAACTAAACCCCTTAAGGTGCTCAAAACCACATTCAAGAAGTTTATTAACCCATTAGGTGCGTCACAGGAATTTTTTTGAATATTTAAAAAGAAATGAACATCTAACTTTTTTTCACAAAAAAAATACTTCAGGTTCAATTTTTTTTATTTTACCAAGGGTAACAGGAGAAATTGGACTGCAAAAGTTATTGTGCAATTTGTCCTGAGTACGCTGATACCTGATTTGTGGGGGGGAACGACTGTTTCGGCGCATGGCAGAGCTCAGAATGGAAGGAGCGCCGTTTGACTTTTTCAATGCAAAATTGGCTGGAATTCAGATCGGACGCCATGTCACGTTTGGAGAGTCCCTGATGTACCTAAACAGTGGAAACCCCCTACAAGTGACCCCATTTTGGAAACTAGACCCCCCCAAGGAACTTATCTAGATATGTGGTGAGAACTTTGAACCCACAAGGGCTTTACAGAAGTTTATAACGTACAGCGGTACAATTAAAAAATCATATTTTTTCCACAAAAATGATCTTTTCACCCCAATTTTTATTTTCCCAAGGGTAACAGGACCCTAAAAGTTATTGTGCAATTTGTCCTGAGTACGCTGATACCCCACATGTGGGGGTAAACTACTATTTGGGCGCATGGCAGAGCTCGGAAGGGAAGCAGTGCCATTTGACGTTTTTGGCTGGAATTGAGATCGGACACCATGTCGCGTTTGGAAAACCCCTGATGTACCAAAACAGTGGAAACCCCCCACAAATGACACCATTTTGGAAACTAGACCCCCTAAGGAACTTATCTAGATGTGTGGTGAGCACTTTGACCCCCCCCAGTGCTTCACAGAAGTTTATAATGCCCGGGCGTGAAAATAAATAATTCGTATTTTTTCCACAAACATGATCTTTTAGTCACCATTTTTTTTATTTTCCCAAGGGTACCAGGAGAAATTGGACCCCAAAAGTTGTTGTCCAATTTGTCCTGAGTATGCTGATACCCCATATGTGGGAGAAAACTACTGTATGGGCACACGTCGGGGCTCGGAAGGGAAGTAGTGACGTTTTGGAATGCAGACTTTGATGGAATGGTCTGCGGGTGTCATGTGCGTTTGGAGAGCCCCTGATGTACCTAAACTATTGAAACTCCCCACAAGTGACCCCATTTTGGACACTAGACCCCCCACGGAACTTATCTAGATGTGTGGTGAGCACTTTGAACCCCCAAGTGCTTCACAGAAGTTTATAACACTCGGACGTGAAAATAAAAAAATCATTTTTTCCCACAAAAATGATATTTTTGCCCCCAATTTTTTATTTTCCTAAGGGTAACAGGAGAAATTGGACCCCAAAAATTGTTTTGCAATTTGTCCTGAGTAGGCTGATACCCTACATGTGGGGGTAAAACACTGTTTGGGCGCATGGCAGAGCTTGGAAGGGAAGGAGCACCATTTGACTTTTTCAACTCAGAATTGGCTGGAATTGAGATCAGACGCCATGTTGCATTTGGAGAGCCCCTGATGTGCCCAAACAGTGGAAACCCCCAATTATAACTCCAACCCTAACCCCAACACACCCCTAACCCTAATCTGAGCCCTAACCCTAGCCCTAACCCTAGCCCTAACCCTAAGGCTGTGTGCACACGCTGCGGATTTTGCTGCGGTTCCGCAGCGGTTTTGGCTGCTGCGGACCCGCAGCAGTTTCTGCTGCGGTGTACAGTACCATGATTCCCTATGGGAATCAAAAACCGCAGTGCAGACGGTGCGGAATTTTCCGCGCGGATTATCTGCGGTTTTCAATCCGCAGAAAGAATTGACATGTCAATTCTTTCTGCGGATTCTCCTGCGGTTTGCCATCTCCTCTATTGAGGAGATGAAAAACTGCAGGACAAAACCGCAGAGCAATCCGCAGGTCTTTTGACCTGCGGTTTCACCTGCGGATTTTACAAAATCCGCGCGGATGAATCCGCACCTAATCCGCAGCGTGTGCACACAGCCTTACCCTAACGGGAAAATGGAGATAAATACTTTTTTTTCTAGTTTTATTATTTTTCCCTAACTAAGGGGGTGATAATGGGGGGTTTGACTTACTATTTATGGCGGTTTTTATGTTTGGTGGCTGTCACACGCTAAAAGACGCTTTTTATTGTAAAATAGTTTTTGCATCACCACATTTTGAGAGCTATAATTTTTCCGTATTTTGACCCACTGAGTCATGTGAGGTCTTATTTTTTGCTGGACGAGTTGACGTTTTTATTGGTACCATTTTCGGGCACGTGACATTTTTTTGATCGCTTTTTATTCCTATTTTTGGGACGCAGAATGAACAAAAACCAGCGTTTCATGAATTTCTTTTGGGGGGGTGCGTTTACACCGTTCCGCGTGCGGTAAAATTGATAAAGCGGTTTTATTCTTCGGGTCAGTACGGTTACAGCGATACCTCATTTAGGTCGTTTTTTTATGTTTTTGTCGGTTTTATGCAATGAAAACTATTTTATATAAAAAATAATTATTTTTGCATCGCTTTATTCTGTGAGCTATAACTTTTTTATTTTTTCACTGATGATGCTGTGTGGCGGCTCGTTTTTTGCGGGACAAGATGACGTTTTCAGCGGTACCATGGATATTTATATGCGTCTTTTTGATCGCGCGTTATTACACTTTTTGTTTGGCGGTATGATAAATCATTATTTTTTGCTTCGTTTTTTATTTTTATTTTTTAAGGGGTTCGCTAAAAGGGTTAACTAATGGGACAGTTTTATAGGGCGGGTCATTACGGACGCGGCGATACCTAATATGTGTACTTTTATTGTTTGTTTTTTTTATTATTTCCAAAAAATGGATTTATTGAGGGAATATTTTTTTTTTTTTTTCTAATTTATTTGGCGATTTTTTTAAATTTATTTTTACATTTTTTTTTAATTTTTTTTTACTTTATTACATAGTCCCAGGTGGGACATCACTGTCCTGTGACAGATCGCTGATCTGTCACATCACAGATCACTGTGACAGATCAGCAATCTGTCACAGGCATTGAAGAAGACTTCCTCTTGCCTGCGCTTTGCAGGCACTGAGGAAGCCAGCTTCCTCAGGTCCCCGAAGGCCCCCGTCGCCATCTTGGATTCGGGGGCCTGGAGGATAGGAGCCCCCCGCAGCAGCGCTGCACATTGCGCGGCCGTGGGGGGCTCAGGGAAGCACGGAGGGAGCCCCCTCCCTGCCGATGCTTCCCTTTAACTCCCGGTACACCGCGATCATGTTTGATCGCGGTGTGCAAGGGGTTAACGTGTCGGGGGCGGTCTGTGACCGCCCCTGACACATAGTGCCGGGTGTCAGCTATGATAATCAGCTGACACCCGGCCGCGATCAGCGGCGCTCACCACGTGGACGCCGCTTTTCGCGGTAGACGTACTATCCCGTCCACGGTCATACGGGCCCGGGTACCGTGGATGGGATAGTATGTCGGATGTCAGGAAGGGGTTAATGCTGGGGAGGGCCCAATATTCATGACCCTTACCTGCCTGAGAATACAGGCCCCCATGTGTCTGTTTTAGCTTGGCTACTTGACAAAAATGGGTTAGGGACCCTACGTCGTTTTTTTAAAATTTTTTAAAGTATTTATTTAAATAACTAAAAAAAAAAAATTGGAATGGGGGCCCCTCTATTGATAACCAGCCTTGAAGGGGAGGGTTGCAGCCCGCAGCTTTGTCTGGCTGGTTATGAACCCCATACTTTTTTTTTTTTTTTATAAATTATTTGCAGCGCACGTGCCGGCTAACGAATACTCCCATCAGCTGCCGCCTGCTCTCGCTGTTATTAGCAGCAGCAGGCGTAGGCTGATGGGAGCAGTAGTCCCATCACCCAAAGCCAGTGACCGGAAGCAAACTTTTTCCGATCACAGCTGCGGGCTCACACTATCATTTGACAGCGTGTGAACCGGGACTGTATAACTGGTGGTAATTATTTTACCACCAATCAGAAGCGGGGTTTGCAGTGATCGGGGGGGGGGGGGCAACCCGAACAGTAACACAGACTTCCTGGTAAAGTCCGTGTTCAATGTCCGTGCCTGAACAGCAGGTGTCCGGTACGGACGCAAAACTCTACTCATGATAGCATTTATTTACATATACATAAGGCCCTGGGAGCTACATATTCAATTCTAAATGAAAACATGAACAAAATATTACAGTTTTAAGTGAAAATAAAGACAGAAACAAGTTGTTCAAAAAAATAGCAGTGTCTACATTTTCATTCACCTACTCGAATCTTTACAGTATAAACCAGGGCTGTGGAGTCGGTAAGCCAAACCTGCGACTCCGACTCCTCAATTTCCCTTACACCGACTCTGACTCCAACTCCGACTCCGACTCCACGACTCCGACACATATTGCTTATATTTAAGTGAAACATTTATTGTAGTACAATGTGAACCTCAGACATTTAATCATTTTTATCATCCAATAATCAAGATATTTAGATAGAACAGAATATATATTGGTGTACTACCCGGTTTTCATTCTTTTTGTTACAGATACGATATGGATAGACCGATATGGATAAATGGATAGATAGAGCAGATTTCTAATCTGCTTTTGCTATTGAAAACATTATCTATGAGCTCAAAAACCTTTCAGGTGATGCGGTTTTTTAAAAAGATGATCAGCTTTTGCAGCGGAAAAACGTATCCTCAAAAAACACAGGAAAAACGCTGTGTGTGAATGTAGCCTTAGATCAGGAATAGAACAGCCATTTATAGGATATTTCATAACTTTCCCAAACTCCTATTAAAAAATATTCAGCACATCCTGCATTGAATTACTGTACCCAATTTATTATATATTTTAGGAGTCGGAGTCGGTCCATTTTATACCGACTCCAACTCCACGAAAATGAGCACCGACTCCGACTCCACGACTCCGACTCCACAGCCCTGGTATAAACTGAAATTTGTGTGCAGATTTCTCTTTTCTACTAATCACTGAGCTAATATTTCATTGTATAACCTGTATTTCTGATAACTGCTTTACATCTACAATTGCTTGCAAAAGTATACAACCCCCTTGGCATTTTTCGTGTTTAGCTACTTTACAACCTGGAATTTCATGTTTTTTTTTTTTTTTTTTTTTTTAGGATTTGCAAGTCTCTTTGAATAAGTCTTTAGAAGACTTCTGCACACTGGTAAAGAAAAAAAAAAAAAGGTAATGCTGATGTTTTGATTTTTTTTCTCATTACACTGTTCACCGATAGGATTCATTCTTTTTAAAATTAGTAGATAGGCAGCTCTTCATTCAGAAATGCCCAAATATATGTTTGTTTTTTTTTGCTTTATTTTGAATGGGGCAAAAACATGGATTTTTGTGAATACTCACCGTAAAATCCTTTTCTCCGAGACGCTCATTGGGGGACACAGAGACTGTGGGTGTGTGCTTCTGCCGTCTGGAGGCCGACACTAAGTATACAAAAAAAGAGTTAGCTCCTCCTCCGCCGCATACACCCTCGCCCCCAGACCGGGCGTAACTCAGTTTAGTGCATAAGCAGTAGGAGAACGCACCTTAAACTCAGGCAAGAAATTATACGTCTGAAAAAGGGGCCACCCTAATCCTTACACAAGGATTTGTATAACTCAAAATAAGTAAATGCCAACTGGCTAATAGGGTGGGTGCTGTGTCCCCAATGAGCGTCTCGGAGAAAAGGATTTTACGGTGAGTATTCACAAAAATCCATGTTTCTCCTTCGTCTCATTGGGGGACACAGAGACTGTGGGACGTTCTAAAGCAGTCCTCTGGGCGGGATCTTAGCTCACCCAATCCATGCTAATTTGCGCCCCTGATTAGAGGTGCGCAACTGCTGCCTGGAGAATCTTTCTTCCCAGGCTTGCATCCGAGGATGCCTGGGTATGTACGTTATAATGTTTGACAAACGTATGCAAACTGGACCAGGTAGCTGCTTTGCACACCTGCTCCGCTGAAGCCTGGTGTCGCAGTGCCCATGAGGCACCCACTGCTCGAGCCGAGTGTGCCTTGATCCCTGCCGGAACCGGCGTGCCACTGATTTGATAAGATTCTTGGACTGTCAGGCGAACCCATCTGGCCAAAGTCGCTCTGGACGCAGCGAGCCCCTTCCGCCGCTCTTCTGGAATCCCGAATAGAGAGTCTGTCTGGCGAAATGGCGCTGTCCTTGTCACATACCTCCTAAGGGCTCTTACCAGATCCAGGGTGTGCAATGCCTTTTCTACCCTGTGCACCGGTGCCGGGCAAAACGAGGGTAAGACAATGTCTTCGTTGATATGGAATGCAGACACAACCTTCGGCAAGAAGGGAGGAGCTGGCCTTAAAACTACCTTATCTTTATAAAAGGTCAGGAACGGCGGTTTACAAGATAAGGCCGCCAATTCCGAAACCCGCCTAATAGACGTTATAGCTACCAGAAAAACGACCTTTCTGGACAGGTAAGGTAAGGAGACTTCTTGCAATGGTTCGAAAGGAGCCTCCTGAAGGGCCCTGAGCACCAAGTTCAGGTCCCATGATTCCGTCGGCGCCTTATAGGGGGGTACTAAAGGTGCGACCCCCTGCATAAACGTCCTAACTTGCCAGACGGAAGCGACTTTTCGTTGGAAGAGCACCGACAGGGCCGAGATTTGCGGTCTGAGCGAACTCCGAGCCAATCCCGCGTCCAGCCCTGCCTGCAGAAAAGCCAGTACGTTGGGGATCGAAAAAACCAGAGGAGCCACTCCGCGATCCCTACACCAACGGAAAAAAACTTCCCAAGTCCGGTGATATACTCTCGCCGAGGAAGGCTTTCGGGCACTCACCATCGTGGCCGCCACATCGCGTCTGAATCCTGCCTGTGTTAACAGCCAAGATTCAATGGCCACACCGTCAAACACAGGGCCCCTAAGTTCGGATGGCAGATCGGCCCCTGGGACAGTAAGTCCGGCCGATCTGGGAGACGCCAAGGTACGTCCACCACTAGTTGAACCAGATCTGCATACCAGGCCCGCCGGGGCCAGTCTGGGGCCAGCAGAATTGCTGGAACCTTCTCTCTCCTTATTTTTCTGATGACTCTTGGAAGCAGAGGTAGCGGGGGAAACAAGTACGGGAGACGAAACTGGCTCCACGGAAGCACCAGAGCATCTGCTGCGATTGCCTGCGGGTCGAGGGATCGAGCGACAAACCTTTGTACTTTGGCGTTCTCTCTGGATGCCATAACGTCCACGTCTGGTGTCCCCCACCGTTGGCAGATCTGTTGAAAGACCTCGGGGTGCAGGGACCATTCCCCTGCCGCGACCCCGTCGGCTGAGAAAATCTGCCGCCCAGTTTTCGACTCCCGGAATGTGCACCGCTGAAATTACCACGTGGTTCTTCTCTGCCCAACGCAGTACCAGCCCAACCTCGCGCATGGCTGCCTGGCTGCACGTGCCCCCTTGATGGTTGACATATGCTACTGCTGTAGCATTGTCCGACTGAATGCGCACCGGCCGGTGTCTCAGCAAACGCTGAAAATGTTGCAGGGCCAAATCGTATTGCTCGTATCTCCAGAATGTTGATCGGGAGAATAACCTCCCGAATGGACCACCGCCCCTGGGCTGTGTGACTCTGGAAAACTGCTCCCCAACCATGCAGGCTTGCATCGGTCGTCACCACCAACCACTGTTCCGGGGGAAAAGGTTTCCCCTGGACCAGAGACGAGTCGCGAGTCCACCATCGGAGTGATTGCCGGACCGGCGGAGACAACTTGCACCGATGACAGAGACAGCAGCCTCCGGTCCCATGCTGACAAGAGCGCATGCTGAAGCGGACGGAGATGGAACTGGGCAAACGGGATTGCCTCCATCGCCGCCACCATTCTGCCCAACACACTCATGCCGTACCGGATGGATCTGGTGCCCGGCTGTAGAAGGCTCCGTACCCCCTGCTTGATCCTTCGCGCCTTGTCCTGAGGGAGGATCACCAGCCCCCGGGAGGTGTCGAAAACCATGCCTAGGAATACGATTCTCTGGGCTGGAACCAAGGACGACTTGTTTCGATTGATCAACCAGCCTAGACGGGCCAGGGTATCCAGTGTGATACTGACATTCCCCTGGCACGCCTGAAACGACGGCCCCTTTACCAAAAGGTCGTCCAGGTACGGGAGTACCGTTATGCCCCGTGCATGCAGGATGGCCATAACTACCGCCATTATCTTTGTAAAGACTCTGGGGGCAGTGGCCAAACCGAAGGGCAGAGCCACAAATTGGAAATGTCGCCCTCCGATCGCAAAACGCAGGAACCTCTGGTGTGGCGGAAATATCGGGATGTGTAGATATGCATCCTGCACATCGATCGAGGCCAGGAATTCCCCTGGATCCATGGCTGCAATGACCGAGCGGAGGGACTCCATCCGGAACCGCCTGACCCTGATGAATTTGTTCAGGATCTTTAGATCCAGTACTGGCCTCACAGTCCCGTCTTTTTTGGGGACCGAGAACAGGTTGGAGTAAAAACCTTGCGTCTCTTCGCTTTGCGGCACTGGGACAATGACCCCTTTGCGCTGTAGCGTCATTATAGCTTGTAACAAATCCTCCGCCTGCGATTCTGTCCCGGAAAGTCGGGAACGGAAGAATCGCTGTGGCGGGAGTCCGACAAACTCTATCTTGTACCCGGACGTTATCAATTCCGCCACCCAAGCGTCGCGTGTCACTGCGACCCAAACGTGGCTGAACTCTAGTAGGCGTCCGCCCACTCTGTCGTCCGTAGGTACAAAGCGCCTCGAGTCATTTTGCTGGAGGCTTTTGGGATTTGGCCCCCCTCGCTCTGGGCAAACGGCCTCGGCCTCTACCCAGCGGATTGGCCCTGTAAGAGGTTTGCCTTTCCCTACTCTGGCCATCGTTTGCGGAGGAGGATGCCTTGGCCGAAGTCCCCCCCCAGGGGCTACGAAAGGGCCGAAAACGCCTCTGCGTTTGCCTGAATGCCGGGCAACTCCTCTGCTGCGGGAGGAAACTACTTCTCCCCCCTGTGGCTTCTGAGATAAGCTTATCAAGCTTCTCACCGAACAACCGATTGCCCTGAAACGACAATGAGGTTAAGGATTTTTTAGAGATAGAACCCGCTTTCCATAACCTCAGCCACAATGCTCGCCTAATGGCGATCGCATTTGCTGCTGCCACAGCTGAACACTCGGCCGCGTCCAGTGAGGCGCTGATGAGATAATCACTCGCTCCTGATATCCGATTTGCCACCTCCAAGACCTCCGCGGGCAGATCCCTGTCTTGGAGGGCCTTGTGCAGAGCGTCCGCCCATGAAACCATGGCCTTAGCCACCCAAGTTGCCGCAAAGGAGGGGGCCAGAGCCGACCCTGCTGCCTCATACACCGAGCGGGCAAGCCCCTCTATGAGGCGATCAGTTGGGTCCTTGATGGAAGAAACGCTGGGTATCGACAATAGCGATCTTGATGCTAAACGTGATACCGGTGGGTCCACTACTGGCGACTCTACCCATCCCTTATGGAGCTCAGGAGGAAACGGATACTTTGCTTGCAGCGCTTTTTGCATTGCAAAACGCTTATCCGGGTGTTCTCTATGTTTCTGGACTAGATCCTCGAATTCCGGATGCGTGGCAAACCTTCTATGCGGTCGCCTGGTTTTCTTGAAGTAGACCTTGTGACCTGAGGCCGTGGACACATCGTCCTCGATCTCTAATGTCTGGTTGACTGCCTCAATGAGGCTGTCCACCGAGTCCTGGTACCCCAGGATTTCTAGATTACAGGCCTCCTCCTCCTCGCCCTCATCCTGATCGCTCCCTGAGCTTAGCGACGGGGAACGAGACGCCCTAATACCCGCCGCCGAAGCCCCGGAGGGCCCGGCCGACGGGGAACGAGCTCTTTTGCCATGAGCTTGTCTGGTACTGGAGCGGCCTCTAACGGTCGGAGGGTCCTGAGACGTGGACGAGCTGTCTTCCGCTGGCAGACCACCATCCTTGTCCCTGCCCGGGCCTCGAAGGGATTCAATTGCCCTTGTAAGGGACAACATAGAATTCGATAAAGACACCGCCCATTCCGGGGGGTCCTGACCCCTGGGCTCTGAAACAGTGGGGGGCTCCTGGGCGCGCTCCGACTCGCAGGCTTCACAAAATTTACCCGCCTGCGCCTTTGGCAGCCTGACCCCACAGGAAACGCAAACAGCGTATAGGAAAGAGTGAGCTTTCCCTTTGCCAGACATATTGTCCAGGCTTGAAGGTAGGGTAGAAGGAGGAGGAGAGTAACCCCTTCCTTGACTACCAGTGCGGCTCTCGAAACGGGGTTGCACTCACCCACAGGTAACGTTCCACTCCTGTTGAACGACCGCGGAAATGCGGGGGGGGGGCGGTAGTTTCCGCTCCGGTACTGTGTGCGCCCGCCGCTCTCCACCCCCTGGGCTGAGCCGTACCGGAAGTCAGTGGGCGGGTCTTCCGGCTACCACCGGAAGTCGGCGGGCGGAGCTTCGCGCGGTACCCACGGACTTCCTCATGCAGCGGGGGGCGGGGCTTCCGGCCGCACTCCGGTACACGGGGCGTGCGGCGTTACTCGCCGCGGGCCGCACCGGGTTCCGAAACTTGCGGTGCGCTCCGGGAGAGAGGCGGACCTCCCCATTAACCAAAGGTGAGCAGGGCGTTCCGCCGTGGGGGCTCCCTTGGGGTGCTCTCAACTCCATCCCCTGGCAGGGAGGGGGAGGCTTCTGGTATCGGGACGAATCTTCGATCCCTCGGCTCACCTGCGCCCCCAACTCAACCCCTGGTCTCACTACCTAGGGGTGGAAGGGGCCTCAATGAATCGCGTTGCAGGAGAGGAACAACGTGGAGGGTCGCTCACACGTGCTCGCCCGTTGAGGTTATGGGGAACCGAATCCTCTAATCAGGATGCGTTGCCGCCTCTTTACAAAATAAAAAAGAAAAATGGTTGTCTGGGGAAAAGTCCCAGATGTGTCCCTCAGTGCGGGAGAGGAAACACGTGGAGGGTTACTCACACGTGGTCGCCCGTTGATGATTTGGGGAGATCGGACCCTCTCTATAGGATCCGTCGCCCCTGTCTTATCTTCATAGAGAAGAAAAAAAAAAAAAAAAAAAAATCTAGTCTGGAGCTCCAGACTGCGTGTGCCTCCATCAGACACTAAGCAAAAAACTGAGTTACGCCCGGTCTGGGGGCGAGGGTGTATGCGGCGGAGGAGGAGCTAACTCTTTTTTTGTATACTTAGTGTCGGCCTCCAGACGGCAGAAGCACACACCCACAGTCTCTGTGTCCCCCAATGAGACTAAGGAGAAAGAAGGGGGGGGGGGGGGCGATATGAACTTTTATGTATTTTAAATATTTTTAACTTTTTTACTTGCTTCATAAATGACATCTGTTTTTTCACAGAATGAAGGACCTCACTAATAGAACTCGGTACTGCTATTGATTAGAACATCCCCTATTCATTAAATTAGTCAATTACATACAATCAGCACGTCATGACTGTTAATGCTGTTGGTTGCCTATTATCCACCTACATCTAGTCAGAATTTTTTCCCCATGTTGCATGATCTTGAATGCCAAAAGCAGTAATTAAACACATTAGTGATGTTTGGCTGCTATTATTTTGCACATCAAGGTAATCTGTCATCAGAACTGATGATTGGATATGTCTCAGACCTGATGAAACTGGACTACTTACTTTGATAACCCATGGCTGTAAAATACTTTATGAAATTTTACAATCAATCTCCACCCACAGAGCTTTATTGACCGAGCTTCTGTGCCTTGCTTCCCTTCTGCTGCTGAGATTTCACGAGAATCAGATTATACTGTCATTTTTAAAATAAGTACAACAGTCTCATCAGGTCTATGATCTAGCTAATAAAGTATGCAGCTTGTAATGTGAAATCTGGTGGCAGATCACCTTGAAAACAGGCCCATTTGATTCTATATTAGTATGTTCAAATCGTACCTGTTCTATGAGCTGCCGTCTGCGTTTTTGAAGAATTGAAGTCTTGGTTTTTGGTCTTTTCATACTTGTGTAATTTAATTTTCCTTCGACTTGGCAAAAACGTTTTCTGTAGAAGAAATGCGATTCTTCATGTAAGTTATGAAAATCATGACAATAGTATAAAATTCTGAAAACGATGGACCTAAGACGATGCAATTTGGTGATAAATGTTATTGAAGAGATACATTACAGAAGTTACGTCAGTCTGTTTAAGTTAATACGTCTATTTACTATAAAATTTTCCTATAAAATACTGGACCAGAGTTTTTAACTTTACATTGAGCAGTTCCTCTGTTGTTTCTCCTCAAAATGATGACAAGTGGATATTACAACTACCCTTATCAATAAAGTGTGACACAATTAGACCTGACTGCACAGTGTCATGTATTTCAGGTAGGAATAACAGTGCAACAAAAGATAAAAGGGAATTTTTAGTAACCGGTCAAAAATTTGGACGCACCTGTTCATACAATGATTTTCCTTGTTCTTATTGGAATGTGCACGTTGTAGATTTAGGCTGAAGGCAACAAAACCACGAAGGAAAACACAGACAAAACTTAAAGAAAAATGTGGAAACCCAGATAGTGTTTAACCTTAGATTCCTCAAAATGCCTCCATTTTACTCTGACGACAGCTTTACACTCCCTTGGCATTGTCTCAAGCATCTTCATCAGGTCTTCACCTTGAATGGCTTCCAAGAGTCTTGAAGGAATCATTTGAGGTCCTGAGCACCTGTTGGCTGCTTTGCCTTCACTCTGTGGTCCCTTTGAGGTTATTATTATTCCTTGCTCTTTATATCTACTTTTATACTATTTATTATTATTTTTCATTCTGTATTTATTTTTCTGCACACATTCAGCCTTATCTATGGCTCAGAGACTTTTTGCTCATGTTCAATTAAAGGGAATCTATCACCCCATTTTTCAGCTGCCGGCACCGCCACCAGGGGTTTATATGCAGCATTCTGTAATGCTGTAGATAAGCCCCCGATGTAACCTGAAAGATAAGAAAAAAAGAGTTAGATTATACTCACCCCCGCGATTGGTTCGGTCCGTTGGGGGTCGCAGTCCGGTCTGGCGCCTCCCATCTTCATACGATGATGTCCTCCTCCTTGCTACGCCCTCGGCTGACCTTTCTCGGCGCCTGCGCACTGCAGTACTTTACTCTGCCCTCAACAGGGCAGATAAAGTATGCCTGCGCAGGAGCCAAGGGCGAAGCAAGGAGGACATGATCGTATGAAGATGGGAGGCGCCACACCGCGACACCCACCGCACCCGACTCCGCCCCCCAGTGAGTATAATCTAACTTGTTTCTTTCAGGTTACATCGGGGGCTTATCTACAGCATTACAGAATGCTGTACATAAGCCCCTGATGGCAGTGGCAGCAGCTTATAGGGCTAAAATGGGGTGACAGATTTCCTTTAAACGCAAATGGGTGCACTTCAGATTTTTTATTTAATTGTCCGATGTGCCTTTTTTGTCATGTCCCACTCGCAGGGCTATTTGGCTGGGCGCACTGTGGGCAATTCACATACCTGCACACGCGTGCTCACATCCTCAATCTATGCAGCGACTTTGCTTTTTGCGCATGCGCAAGTGACGTCACACTGGCCACATCTGTCAGTCCAGATTGCTTTGCGATTCTGCACATGCGCACCGCATACTGCTTCCGGTTCACAGTATAATCCATTTCTTCCGGCCGTACTCTGAGCGGCACTGGCCCGGACCGCCTTCCAATACTGGTTGATGAGGCTTATGCTCCACACCGGTGAATATTTGAAGCACTGATTACATTGTATATATTCCTTGCACTTTGATTCCCAGACATACTTCCCCTGACGAGGCTGCCCTCACCAGTAGTGATGAGCGAGTATACTCGTTACTCGAGATTTCCCGAGCATGCTCAGATGATCTCCGAGTATTTGGATGTGCTCGCATATTTAGTTTGTGTTGCCGTAGCTTCATGATTTGCGGCTGCTAGACAGCCTGAATACATGTGGGGATTTCCTAACAAACAGGCAATCCCCACATGTATTTAGGCAGTCTAGCAGCCGCAAATCATGCAGCTACGGCGACAGAAACTAAATCTCGAGCATGCTCGGGAAATCTTGAGTAACGAGTATACTCGCTCATCACTACTCACCAGCAATGCGCGTGGGGTTCTCCCACACCCCTGTCCCATGTGGATGTTTTTTGACCATTTTGGCTTACTGCTTGAGTTCTCCTCATGCCGCACAGGTAGCCATGCTTATGGACACCTTTATTTAAAACCTGCATCTTATTTCTCTGCAGGTTACTATCTCTCTTTTCCTGTTTACTTCTACATTGTCCTTTGTGCTTTATCCTTATTCTCTAGGCTGTGCATTGTATACTATGCATCCTGTAATTTACACTGTTATGAGTATGCAGATGCCCTTTTTTCTCTCTAACCATTTCAGCCTTATTGTGCCATATACATGGGTTATTTATTCCCTTATACATTTGGTTAGAAGTATATTCCAGCCTTTGGTTGTTTTGTATTGATTTATCATATTGGGGTAGCCTATCATGTGGTTATATTCATGTCCTTGCATGTTACATGTGTAACTTTATATACTGATATTTCTCATACTGGGCTCATTCATATGTATTAGTGGAGCTTCACTTATTAGTCGTCCTACATGGTTTTGGTTCAGGGGTGTTATGTATTGACCATGTTTGTACATGTTTTTAAATGATTTTAATGTGCATTTGTTTATGTGCAAGGTTTCTAATAAAAATTAAATGTATAATATAGATATTATGTCAGGTGTGCACACCATTATTTGTTTGATCTTTTTTCTACTTGATTTATAGTCACTCTGCGGTCCAACTCATCCCAAACTATCTCATTGGGTGAATATGGAAGCCATGTCATCTGACACAGCACTCATTCTCTCTCATCCCTTGGTTAACATAACCCTCACCTAGCCTAGAGAACGTTAGCGTCATAGTCCTGTTGAAACACAAAATATGGTTCCACTTGGTACATACCAGATAGGATGGCTTTGCAGAATGCTGTGGTAATCATGCTGAGAAAGTGTGCCTTGAATTTGGAAAATTACCAACAGAGACACCAGCAAAGTACTACCATACCATCACGCCACCCCCTCCATGCTTCACGGTGAGCACCACACACCTTTTCTACATCTCACAAAGACATGGCGATTGGTACCAAAAGTCTCAAACGCCACTTGATTTAATGCCTAGTCCCCCTGCTGTTTGGTCCAAACAAGTCTTCCTTGTTTGCTGTCCTCCAGTATCGCAGTCTCCTCTGTTGGCGGTTATCTGAAACGCTATCAATTTGGGTTTTATGAGGCTAGTAAACTCTGAACTTCTCTTCAGCAGCCATGGTAATTCTTATTCTTCCTTTCTCGAGACGATCCTCATGAGAGCAAGTTTTCTAATAGTGATTAATGGTCTTCATGACTTCACCTTCAAAGTTCTAGCAATTTTGTGCATTGACTGACTTTCACTTTACTTAAAGTGCTTCTTGCCATAAGCTGGCTTAGAGCGATGTGGAATAAGGTTCAGCACTATGTACTTGTTTAACAACACTGCCTCTGTTAAACACACTCTCTGAAGGACGACGATTGAACAAATGATCACTTGACCTGGCATACCTGCTCCACGGAATCCATTCCAGATGACTACTCGTTTCAGCTGCTTGAGAGAATACATAGGGTGTGGAAAGCTGTCAGAGTAGAAGAGGGGTAACTGATGAATCTAAGGACAACATATATTAATAGACAGGCCTGTATCACAAGTGTTTCTTTACTCCTTGTTTTCATGTGCTCCTTCATGGTTTTGCTATCTTCAGTCTTAATCTACAATGTGCACATTCCAACAAGAACAAGGAAAACCATTGCATGAACATGTGTCCAAACTTTTGACCGGTACTGTAGTCATGGTAAAATATTTCACTAAAGAACAGAGGAACCTGCCTCCCCATGAAATAAGTTACACAAATACCTTTTCGTTTCAGCCTGCAAAAATCCGCTTAGTGGAGTAAGACGAAACTTCTGAGTGATGCTTGAAACTGAAGGATGAGCAGCAAGCTCAGAGTCTGAAAAAGAAACACCTCGCTTGTTTCCAACACATATGGTTGTGGTCTTCTTTGCAGGAGTTTGCTTCGTAGTTTCCTGGCCTGTGTTTATACTGACTGTTTTCATTAATATCCGTCCTAGGAGAGAAAAAGTAAAAAAAAACAAAAAAAAAAACAAGAAGAGATTGATCAGCAGCGTCAGTTAGTATATCAGAATTAATGTATGCTCACATTCATGTGATGGCATGATGACCCATCCTAGCAATCACTCTCCATGGTCAGTGCTGATCTGACCTTTGGGACCCTGACTGATGCTAAATGAGAACAGAGCCCCCTTCAAAAGTTTTTCTGGCAACTTAGCGCATGTAGAAAATCTGTAACTGGCTTAACCCCTTAATAACCGCCGATACGCCCTTTAACGGCGGTAATTAAGGGTACTTAAACCACAGCGCCGTTAATTCACGGCGTTGTGGAGAAAGTAAATAGCGCCCCCCAGTGTCGGATTTTCTCCGTGGTCTCAGCTGCCGGGGTAGCCGAGACCCCAGAGAACATGAATCGGGTCGGTTTTTACCAACCCTGCTTTTGTGATCACCGTTATTTACCCTATAACAGCGATCGCAAAAAAAAAAGCCGCGATTTTGCATTTAATTTCTCTTTCTTCTGATGTGGTCGCACATCAGGAGAGAGAAATAAGGTCCCCGATCCCCCCGGTACCTACCGGTGGTCGTGGATCCCCTCCCGGTGATCCTGCGTCCCCCCTGCCTCCTCCGGAGGGCGCCGCCATCTTGCTTCCGGAAGAAAATGGCGGGTGCTGGCAGATTCCATTCATTCATTTTGAACACTGTGATAAACTATCATAGTGAACAAAATAAAAAAAAAAAAAAAAAAAAGTAAATAAACCCCCCCCCCGTTTATCACCCTTTAGTTAGGCAAACATATTGAAATAAAGAAAATATTTTTTTTTTCATTTTTACATTAGGGTTAGGGCTAGGGTTAGGGTTGGAATTAGGGTTAGGGTTAGAAATAGGGTTAGGGCTAAGGTTAGAATTAGGGAGAATTGAGGGGCGTGGCTATGAAGTGGAGGAGGACAGACACGCGCTGCAAGAGCTCCTGCCCATCCTTCATCTATCCTGTACATCCCGCCTGTGTATCGCTGTATATCTGACAGCGCTTGGAGTCACTGGTTACCGGGATCCCCCGGGAGCTCCGCGGGAGAGCGCAGGACGGCTTCGGTGAGCAGGAGACTTGAAAAGCCGGGGTGGACAGCAGGGCCCACACGAGGTGGCAGCCATCTTGGAAGCGCGCTCTATCAGAGGGAGCGCGGCGACCAGCTTCCAACGCTACAGCGTCGCATGGCAGCGACCTGTATCCTACAGAATCTGAGGGATGTGCGGTGAGTGCCCTGAAAGATGGGCCCTGCATTACTCCCTCCCTCGTATTAACTGACTCGCTGGCCTGTTGGTGACATTATTGTGGGAGAACCTGCTCCCCCTCCTATTGCTGCTGTCTCTGAGGGTGGATTTCTCTCCCCCTCCCCCCTGCCATAAGAGCCTCAGTGATAAAGTGGTCCGTCTGCACGGATACTGCTCCCAGGCCACAATTAATAAACCTGGTCCCTGCTGTGTATATAACTGCAGCGGAAAGATATCTGGACAGTACATTTCCAGCTACACCAGTGTATTTCACTGCTCTTAACCATGAATCGATCTAAAGGATCCACGGCAGCAGAAAAATTTAAGGAATTTGTCAGACCCGACCCTGCTGAGAGTGCACGTTCTCTAAGGAATACCTCCTCACAATCTCAGCGTAAAAATCGTCCCTCAGGGGGTGGAGAGGAGACTGAACAGGAAGAAATGACTCAGTCTGCATCAACTGTTCAGATGCCTGCTTATCTCCCTCACTAGGACATCTCTGACGGAGAAAACAGAGGATGTCTACACTGAGGTGGGGAGACTCCGTCAGGATATGCAGGCCATGAGGGGATGCATCACAGAGGTGGAGGCAAGAGTGTCCCAGGTGGAAGACACCATTACGCCTATGGAGGCTAAGTTAACCAAGGTAGCGGGATCTATGAACGCCTGGAGGCAAAAGGCAGACGACCTAGAAAACAGAATGCGCCGGAATAACATCCGTGTCATCGGCCTACCTGAGCACTCTGAAGGTCAGCACCCTGAGCAATTCCTAGAGGGCTGGCTTAAGGCCTCTCTGGGAGATGAATTCTCCGGTGTTCGCTGTAGAGAGAGCCTACAGAGTTCCCACAAAGCCTCTGCCCCCGGAAGGTCCACCTAGACACTTCCTTGCACGTCTCCTCAACTGTAAAGACAGAGACACCATCCTACGCCTTGCACGACAAAAGAGTCCCATCAAGTTCAACAATGCTGTGATCTCAATTCTTCCCGGATTTCTCCATGGAACTCCAGAAGCAACGTGCACAATTTATCGACATCAAGAAGCGGCTCAGGGAAAGGAACATTGTATATTCCATGATTTATCCGGCTCGACTTCGGATTGTCCACAGGGGTTCCTCCGTGTTTTTCACGGATCCAGAGGAAGCTATCGAGTGGCTGCGGTCCCATAGAGGATCTCCTGCAAAGGAATCCTAGTATGTCCACTTTCATCTGGATCCCTTAATTACAGGCTTAATCGGAGCTCTCCTGGCGAGTACCCAGATATCTACAATACCGGATACTGTGTTCAGTGATGGTATCCCCTTGTTTATTTTTCAATAGGGGCGCGGGACATTGCTCCTATGTTATTAGATTTATGTTCTGTTTTCTTTTTTTCAATAGTTTTAGCTTTAAATGTTACTTAGGTAAAAGTTGCAGCCAATGGAAGTCCTATTTATGTGATATCTCCAAGTTCCACTCGGGTACCGATGCGCAACATGCCCAGATAAGTGGAGATGGGTTCTGAATTAATATTTTATGAAAATCTTGGCTACCAGGCTGAACTCTATTTTGGAACTCATACACCCTGACCAGACTGGCTTTATGCCTGGTAAAAGCACCTCCATTAATATTAGACGGGTCCAGTCGGTGGTCCAATATAGTTCCCTGATGCCGGACAATAAGTGGGCATTGGCATCGTTGGATTCAGCCAAGGCCTTCGATTCCCTTGAGTGGCCCTTCCTCCATGCATGCTTGTGGAGATATGGCATTGGAGATAGGTTCCTAAAATGGGTTAATACATTATATATGAAACCTAAAGCCCGCGTCATTGTGAATGGTTCCATATCTGAATCCGTTTCTCTGCACAGAGGGACTTGTCAGGGGTGTCCCCTTTCCCTGGCCCTCTTTGCTCTTGCAATAGAGGCACTGGCAATTCGCATGAGAACTTCCCCTAATATTATGGGCATAGAGATAGCAGATCGGGTGGATACCATAGGCCTATAAGCTGATGACATGGTAATATTTATGGCTAGGGCGGAGGAGACACTAGCGGGAGCGATTGCCACTATAAACAAATTCAGTAAGTATTCCGGCCTGTATATAAATTGGGAGAAATCTGCTCTGATGCCTCTTTCCCATACCCTGATGTCACGGCTTGAGACTCTCCTTGCTGCCTATTGTACCACACTTTAAATATCTGGGTGTTCATATTTCTCAATGCAGCACGTTTGATCTGCAACTTAATATATATCCATTGCTGGAGATGGTTAAAGTCAAATTTGCGACCTGGAGCAAACTCCCACTGTCTGTAGCCGGACGCAATAACTTAATTAAAATTATACTACTCCCTAAGATTAGCTACTTTCTCCAGCATAGTGCTGTGGTGGTGCCTAAGTCTTTCTTTACCAATTTGAATTCCCAGATTACATCTTTCATATGGGGGAGTACCAGGCCAAAACTCAAGCTGTCCACCCTACAAAGGCCAAAAGGGGGGGGGGGGCAGTGCTAGAGCTATAAATAAATGGATGCCCGGTGATCATCTCCCTAACTCTGAAAGCCATCTGCTTCATGCCGCACGTGCCGATTGCCTACTGTGGTTTTTGGAGTTGGAGAGGGTAAATGTCCCAATGCTTCGTCTGGCAAGATTAGTGTGGAGACAGATTAAGAGGGTGGTTGGATTTAGTGATATCATAGCTGAGATGCCCTTATGGAATAATAGTTATTTTCCGACACTGCTTATCCACCCGTCTGCCGAATTCTGGTCTCAGTACAATGTCTCTACGATAGGGGATCTACAGTATGTGACCGCGGTACACTATTATCCTTTGAACAATTACAAGCTAAATGCGATGTCCCGAGGTCGCAATTCTTCCGATATTTGCAACTGAGATCGGCCTTTCAATCGCACATGAGATATGTGGGTGTGAATAATGTTATCTCGTCTCTACCCTTGATAGGCATTCTTATGTCACAGGGACCCCAGGGTCTCGTCTCCTCTCTGTACACTTACATGCTGTCGGTGGGGGCGGAGACTGCCATGTGTTTGATTAGAGGGAAATGGGAAAGGCTCATCCCTGATACACAGGGAGAGGAGTGGGAGGAAATCCTGGAGTCAACAACTAAGGTGTCTCCGTCCATTTACAACAAAATGATACAACTTTACATTATAAACCAATCATATTTGACCCCGACTCGAATTTTTAGGATGGGCCGATTCCAGTCTTCGGAATGTCTGAGATGCCATACATCAGAAGCACAATTTATCCACATGATATGGCAGTGTCCAACTATAGCACATTATTGGAAAGAGGTGACATCATTATTAACCTCCCTAGTACAAATTCCCATTCCCCTTGAGCCATTGGTTGGTTTGTTTGGGGTGTGGGATGATGAGACATGGGGACACTATATGGGGATTTTCTTGCGGGAGACGCCGTTTATGGCACGGAAGGTACTGGCACTGCGGTGGATGGGGGGGGTTTGGATCCCTCCCTTAGGGCTTGGATTGAATTGGTAAACTAGATTATACCATACGAGCGTACGCTGTACCAAAACAGGAGATGCCCGGGTAAATTTGAGAAGGTATGGGAGAGGTGGAATTCCTCATCTCACGTTGTAGGATGGAGATATCGCAGGATAAAGATGTGGACACAGGCTGCAAGTAGTTATTGTTTTGTAGTTATAGTAATGGTTTAGAGGTTGACAGGCTTTATTGTTTGAATAATACCATGCAGACTAATGTGAGGTAGTTGACATTATGTTTTATTCTGTAAACAGCTGGTATATATACACTGTTTGACATTAATGCTTTGTGAAACATACGCTTTATATGGTATTTCTCGTCATTACCAGTTTGTACATTGTATACCCTGTCTATGGTTTAATAAACGAATTTAAAAAGAAGAATCAGGGTGAATTAGGATTAAGGTGAGAATTAGGATTAGGGTTGGGAGTGTGTTGGGGTTAGGGTTGGAGCAAGAATTGAGGGGTTTCCACCATTTACCAATTTTGGGGGTCTAATGTCTCCTGTTACCCTTGGGAAAATAAAAGAATTGGGGGCAAAAAAAAAAAAAAAATTAAAAAAAAAAAAAAAAAACACTTTTGTGGAAAAAGACTATTTTCACGGCTCTGCGTTATAAACTTCTGTGAAGCATTTGGGTGTTCAAAGTGCTCACCACACATCTAGATAAGCTCCTTGGGGGGGGGGGGTCGTTTCCAAAATGAGGTCACTTGTGGGGGGTTTATACTGTTTAGGCACATCCGGGGCTCTGCAAACGCAACATGACGCCATCAAAGTCTGCATTCCAAAATGGCGCTCCTTTCCTTCCAAGCTCTCCCATGCGCCCAAAACAGTGGTTCCCCCCCACATATGGGGTATCTTCGTACTCAGGACAAATTGAACAACTTTTGTGGTCCAATTTCTTCTGTTACCCTTGAGAAAATAAAACATAGCGGGCTAAAAAATTATTTTTGAGGAAATAAAAGTGATTTTTTTATTTTTACTGCTCTGCGTTATAAACTTATGTGAAGCACTTGGGGGTTCAAAGTGCTCACCACACATCTAGATAAGTTCCTTAAGAGGTCTAGTTTCCAAAATGGGGTCACTTGTTGGGGGTTTCCACTGTTTAGGAACATCAGGGGCTCTCCGAACGCAACATGGCTTCCGATCTCAGTTTCAGCCAATTCTGCGTTGAAAAAGTCAAACAGCGCTCCTTCCCTTGCGAGCTCTGCCTTGCGCTGAAAAAGTGGTTTACCCCCACATATGGGGTTTCAGCGTATTCAGGAGATATTGCACAACAAATTTTGTGGTTCATTTTCTCTTTTAACACTTGTGAAAATAAAAAAAATTGGTTCTGAAGTAAATTTTTTGCAAAAAAAGTTAAATGTTAATTTTTTCCTGCCACATTGCTTTAGTTCCTGTAAAGCACATAAAGGGTTAAACAGCTTCTTGAATGTGGTTTTGAGCACCTTGAGGGGTCTAGTTTTTAGAGTGGTGTCACTTTTGGGTTCTGTCATGTACACCCATCAAAATAACTTTAAATATGATGTGGTCCCTAAAAAAATGGTTTTGAAAATTTTGTTGTGAAAATGAGAAATCACTGGTTAACTTTTAACCCTTATAACTTCCTAACAAAAAAAAAAAAATTTGTTTCCAAAATTGTGCTGATGTAAAGTAGACATGTGGGAAATGTTATTTATTGAGAAATTTGTGCGACACATCTCTCTGATTTAAGAGCATAAAAATTTTAAGTTTTAAAATTGCAAAATTTTCAAAATTTGCGCCATATTTACGTTTTTTTCATAAATAAACACAAGACATATCAAAGAAATTTTACCACTAACATGAAGTACAATATGTCACGAAAAAACACTCTCCGAATCAGCGGGATCCGTTAGGCTATGTGCACATGTAGCAGAAAATTTCTGCTTAAAAACCGGACTCCCTTCCCCAGAAACCGCGCGTTTTTTTCTGCGCAAAAACCGCAGTTTATGCGTTTTTTTCCGCGTGGTTTCAGACTCACAGAAATGGCCAGAAATGCGGAAAAATCCGCGAAATTAATGAGCATGCTGCGTTTTTTACCGCAAAGTGTTTTTTTCGCGGTAAAAACCGCATCAATATGCACAAAAGTGCAAAATGCATAGAAATGGATGGGAAGCTTATTTTTAGCGTTTTTTATTGGCAAATCCGCTAAAAAAAAAAAAAAGATAAAAAACGGTGTGTGTGCACACAGCCTTAAAGCGTTCCAGAGTTATAACCTCATAAAGTGACAGTGGTCAGAATTGTAAAAATTGGTCCCGGTCATTAAGCTGCAAACTGGCTGTCACTAAGGGGTTAAAATGATACTGTGCAAGGAAAGACAAATAAGCAGCACTAAACCAGTCCTGCAACATAAATTTTCAATAGGATTGAGATCAGGGCTTTGTGATGGCCACTCCAAAACATTGACTTTGCTATCCTTAAGCCACTTTGTCACCATTTTGGCAGTATGCTTCGGGTCATTGTCCTTTTGGAAGATTCATTTCCACCCAATCTTTAACTTCCTGGCTGATGTCTTGAGATGTTGCAAGACAATTTATGGGAAAAGCTAAAAAGGCAGGTGCTAGCAAAGCAACCTACAAACCTGGATCTGTTACACCCGTTTTGTCAGGGGGAATGGGCCCAAATTCCCACCAACTATTGTGAGAAGCTTGTGGAAGGAAATCCCAAACGCTTGTCCCAAATTATTCAGTTTAAGGGCAATGGTACCAAATAATAATGAAATGAATGGAAACTTTTGATTTTGCAGTAAGTAATAAAAAGGTCATAAGAATTTCTCTGTCATTCTGGCATTTAGCAAATAATTATGGTATTTTTTTTCCCTTTATTACATCTTCATCATTCTGGGTAATTTAGAAAAAAAAAAAACAAAATTACCTGCATAGATGCACACGAATGTTCCTTTGTCAAGATCGTCCAGGCAGCGTACCCCCCAGCCCTTTCCTTTGGTGTTGAACACTTGGAGTCGGACCTGAAGGCCATGCTGCACAACCCGATTCTGGCACATCTTGCGGTCACATTCACATGATACATTACATTCATACAGTCTGCATGGAAAGGCACGGCTTTAAAAAGCAATTCTTCACTGAACTCAGGCAAACACTCACATTACTGCAATGTTCTATTAGGATTAATACATACAAACACAAAGAAACGCTGTTTGGAAACTTTATGTGGTCATGGGTCTGATACTCACCCAGTTGGCACAGGAGTCTGCAATCGCTTGTACTTATAACCTGCCGCTAATCCTCTTTTTGGTAATGTAACATCTGCACCAAGTTCTTTGGCAGTAAGCTGCAGACAAGCACATCTAGACCTACAGAGAGGGTTATATGGCACAATATAAAAACCAATTTAAAAAAAACCAAAAAATAATACACAGTGTGTAAACAATCCACTCATGATGCATGAAGGTTTTGTTGGATTTGTCTCCAAAAATGACAACATTTTCCAATAAAACATACATAAAGTGAAGCTCTATATGCTAAGTGAGACAATAATATACATTGTAATATCATATAAATGCAAAACTATATATTTCTGGTCCTAAACCAGTAAATCTCAAAATAAAAATCAATGTGTTAAAAAAAAAAAAATAAGAAAAATCTGACCGACTCATCCGGGTCCATCCCACAGGATTGCAGGAACAGGTACCACACGGAAGAGAGAGCTCGAGAGAGTATTTTCCTTTTGATTATTCATATAACCCCTTCCTGGTGGGGCAAAGGTTCATTTCTGTTCTTTTGCTCTTCCTACCAAGAGTCATCAGCATGTACATAACGGTGTCGGGGCTCGTGTTTTGCGTGACAAGTTGTAGGTTGGTAAAACACCATTCATTTTATGGTATCATTTACTGGACAGCGCTGAAAAAAAACAAAACGTGGGCGGCACAGTGGCTCAGCATCACCAAGGACCAACATCTGCAAGGAGTTTGTATGTTCTCCCCGTGTTTGTGTGGGTTTCCTCCCACATTCTAAAGACATACTAATAGGGAATTTAGATTGTGAGCCCCATCGGGGACAGTGATGATAAAGTGTGCAAACTGTAAAGCGCTGCGGAATATGTTAGCGCTATATAAAAAGATTATTATTATAAAACAAAAAAAAAATTCTGCCACTGTTTTAGGAGTTTCATTTTTACAGCATTCAGTGTGCAGGAATAATAACCTGCCAACACAATCCTCCAGGTCGGTACGATTTAATCAACACCGCAAATGTGTGTACAAAATATATACATAAAAGAGGCAACACTCAAAAATCCAAAGCAGGGAGAAAGTTGTGCCTTTACCAAACCATGTGGTTACAGCAACGTTTCGGTTCCTCACGGAACTTTTTTCAAGCCTTCAGAAGGTACTGAAACATTGCTGTAACCACATGGTGTGATAACGGCACAACGCTTTGCTCGATTTGCTGCCTTTCATATTTTATTCACGTGTACTTGATGCCAGTCCTTGGATATGCACCCTCTTCTAGTACGGTGCTCCTTTAGCCTTTCATTTTCTTATATTATATACACATGCATATCTGTCAGGGAGTGTAAAAATCGGTTTGCTTGCTGCCTTTTTATTTATATTCCTGTTGAAGAACTTGTGAGTTTTTGCAACACGATTGTTATTGGTACAATTTTGCAGGGCTGTGGAGTCGGTAAGCCAAACCTGCGACTCCGACTCCTCAATTTCCCTTACACCGACTCCGACTCCACGACTCCGACTCCCACACATATTGCTTATATTTAAGTGAAAAATTTATTGTAGTACAATGTGAACCTCAGACATTTAATCATTTTTATGATCCAATAATCAAGATATTTAGATAGAACAGAATATACACTCACTGGCCACTTTATTAGGTACACCATGCTAGTAACGGGTTAGACCCCCTTTTGCCTTCAGAACTGCCTCAATTCTTCGTGGCAGAGATTCAACAAGGTGCTGGAAGCATTCCTCAGAGATTTTGGACCATATTGACATGATGGCATCACACAGTTGGCGCAGATTTGTCGGCTGCACATCCCTGATGCGAATCTCCCGTTCCACCACATCCCAAAGATGCTCTATTGGATTGAGATCTGGTGACTGAGGAGGCCATTTGAGTACAGTGAACTCATTGTCATGTTCAAGAAACCAATCTGAGATGATTCGAGCTTTATGACATGGCGCATTATCCTGCTGAAAGTAGCCATCAGATGTTGGGTACATTGTGGTCATAAAGGGATGGACATGGTCAGCAACAATACTCAGGTAGGCTGTGGCGTTGCAACGATGCTCAATTGGTACCAAGGGGCCCAAAGAGTGCCAAGAAAAAATTCCCCACACCATGACACCACCACCACCAGCCTGAACCGTTGATACAAGGCAGGATGGATCCATGCTTTCATGTTGTTTACGCCAAATTCTGACCCTACCATCCGAATGTCGCAGCAGAAATCGAGACTCATCAGACCAGGCAACGTTTTTCCAATCTTCTACTGTCCAATTTCGATGAGCTTGTGCAAATTGTAGCCTCAGTTTCCTGTTCTTAGCTGAGAGGAGTGGTACCCGGTGTGGTCTTCTGCTGCTGTAGCCCATCTGCCTCAAAGTTCGACGCACTGTGCGTTCAGAGATGCTCTTCTGCCTACCTTGGTTGTAACGGGTGGCAATTTGAGTCACTGTTGCCTTTCTATCAGCTCGAACCAGTCTGCCCATTCTCCTCTGACCTCTGGCATCAACAAGGCATTTCCGGCCACAGAACTGCCGCTCACTGGATTTTTTTTCTTTTTCGGACCATTCTCTGTAAACCCTAGAGATGGTTGTGCGTGAAAATCCCAGTAGATCAGCAGTTTCTGAAATACTCAGACCAGCCCTTCTGGCACCAACAATAATGCCACGTTCAAAGGCACTCAAATCACCTTTCTTCCCCATACTGATGCTCGGTTTGAACTGCAGGAGATTGTCTTGACCATGTCTACATGCCTAAATGCACTGAGTTGCCGCCATGTGATTGGCTGATTAGAAATTAAGTCTTAACACACAGTTGGACAGGTGTACCTAATAAAGTGGCCAGTGAGTGTATATTGGTGTACTACCCGGTTTTCATTCTTTTTGGTACAGATATGGATAAATGGATAGATAGAGCAGATTTCTAATCTGCTTTTGCTATTGAAAACATTATCTATGAGCTCAAAAACCTTTCAGGTGATGCAGTTTTTTAAAAAGATGATCAGCTTTTGCAGCTGAAAAACGTATCCTCAAAAAACACAGGAAAAACGCTGTGTGTGAATGTAGCCTTAGATCAGGAATAGAACAGCCATTTATAGGACATTTCATAACTTTCCCAAACTCCTATGAAAAAATATTCAGCACATCCTGCATTGAATTACTGTACCCAATTTATTATATATTTTAGGAGTCGGAGTCGGTCCATTTTATACCGACTCCACCAAAATGAGCACCGACTCCGACTCCACGACTCCGACTCCACAGCCCTGCAATTTTGGGGTATTTATGACAGTCTGTTTTTTGAGGAAGTTGTAGTTACAAAAAAAAAAAAAAAAATGACTTACGGATGCAGCAATACAAAATTTATTTTTTGGTTGGTAAATGGTTCAAGTTTTTAAAGTCAGATTTTTTGTAAAACTTTTTACTTCTCTTTTGTGGCCCCTTGGGGGACTTCATCTTGCAATGATTTCTAGGCTTGTACTATATACTTAAGTATTGCAGTATACACTACAAGGTACAGTCTCCTTAGTCTAGGCTTCATGGACATATAAAGATGGTGGTGACAGTAGCCTTCAGGAGGTGCAGACGACCCTCTGACGCTGCACCACTCAAATGCTGCTGTTGGAAATTAACAGAATTAAGTGGCTAAACAGAAGCAAACAGAACCAGCTGCTGGGAAACAAAGGGCATCTGTCCTGTAAGGAGCAGGCGCTGCTCCCGAGCCTGCGCCACACACCCACACCCGAAATAGGATGTGCATGTAAGTACTTAGTCAGGAAGGATATAAATGGGTATTTCACATAAAGCTTATTTATTGTATATTGAAAAGTGATAAAACTTTATAACATAATTCTGCGTGTTTTTATTATACCCAAGTAAGACTCAGTAGGAATTGCTTATGTCTATTCGATGAAAAGCTCCGTAGACCAATCTATGATCGGACAGAATTTCACATCCTCTTTCCATACCAGTACTCCTGTCCATGTGATGGCTGCTGATGGAGAAGCATATGAATAGATGAATCATTCATTCCCCCGCTGCACCTACACTGATGTAATGTGAACAGCGTGTTACTATGGAGGATGCTGAATGACTTGCCCAGTTAAATGCCTCTTCAAAAGTAGCCATTTTGTGGATGGGCGTACCGTCCAGACAGCAAGGCAGGCCAAGCAAGGGATATGAAAACAGTCAGAGACAACTTCAAAGAAGCATTGATCAGTAAGCAGGGCAGTTCTGAGGACCTTCCATAAAACGCTTACATTATAATCACCCGGGTTGGCAATGGTTTGCATTGAAAAAAGGGTTAAACATCTCTGATCTAAGTTTTCTCCAGTTCCAGGCATGAGTTTTGGAGGGTTTCCATTACCTTTTCAGGGTATGCTCACAAATTTGTGTGCAGAAATTCCCAAGGATATAGAATACCAGAGCATAAAGGATATTGCATGTAGATGTTGTTAAAAGCCACATTTCATGTCAATGTTCTCAGAAAAACTTTCAAGGGGAATCTGTCAGTAGGATTTCAAGACTCAATGTTTGAGAAGATATGCAAATGAGGCTGAATGGCTATGTTAGATCTGAAGCCTCTGTCACTCCAGCTCTATTCCGTGCCCAATGCAGCACACTGCAGCTTGACTGATACCCTCTATGCTGTCAAGAGGGCGACATTCTGGACAGGAAACAGAGCTGGAGGGAGAGGCTTCAGATTTACTTATTTGCATATCAATTCATACGTTGATTTCTCAGTAACAGAGGAGTGGACTGGCCATGTATTGCAGGACTTGTCTTTGAAAGCGCTAGATGCGCATATAAATAGATTTTAAGCAGAATTTTACAACAATGACGGTGTCAATTCTCTGTGTGGAATTCATTGTGGATTGCCCCATGCAATGGAAAATCTGCAAAAAAGACCCCCAACACGGAGAGTTTGCTGCAGATATTTCGACAGCGTGTTTGCTACACATGAACATTTCCTTATTATGTATATATACTTACAAGCTTGTTTCAAAATACATTCATGAGAATCAAAAGAATAAAAAAAAAAAAGTAGACCACTTATACCATTCGTGCAGAGAATAGTAGCCTCTCCTGACAAACGTTTAGGGTTGTATAGGATTGAAAGAAAAAAATAAATAAAAAATCAGCTTATCTTTCCAGAAATAGTGCCACACTTGTCCAAAGACAGTCAGGGGTGCTTTGTACAGTGATTAGGAGAGTCCATCATCATTTACAAGGTGCTGCAAATTATGTAGATAGTGTTGAATAGTCTGGTAAGGAATATGTAGACTTCAGCACTGAAGAACGAACAAGATCAAAATGATTGCTTCAGTTGGGTTTAGAAAACACTACCAGTGTATATACAAATATAGTATCCAGCATTTCAACCTTTTGTGGCATTATATGTAGTAGTCCGGGGTCACACTTGCGAGAAACTCGCACGAGTCTCGCGTCTCAATACCTGGCACTGCCGCCGGCACTCGAGACCAGAGTGTGTGGCTGCATGTATTTCTATGCAGCTGAGCGCTCCGGTCCAAGTGCCGGGGGCAGTGCCGGGTATTGAGACGCAAGACACGGGCGAGTTTCTTGCAAGTGTGACCCCGGCCGTAGGGGAATGTCAGCACGGTCAATGCAAATGTGGAACAGGTCGAGTTGTGTGCAATGACATCACTAGATTGTGGCTGCTGCATGGAGACTCAGTCCACATACAGAGGGAATGCAGCCTTGCGTGTAGTATTTTTTTATATGTCAGTATTTGTGTGGCCATTACACTGTGTGGGAGAAAATCATACTGCATTGGGGGCACTATGGAAGCATAATTGTGTGTAGGGGGGGCACAGAGGGGGGTTGGCACCGTTCTATATGGCTACTGTGCACAATCCTGCTGACAGGTTCCCTTTAACTTGTAAAACCAAACACATGCCTTAGACCGAATAGCCCTGTTTCTAAGCCTTGACAAACCCTTTAAAGGGAATCGGTCACCCCATTTTGGCCTATAAGATGCGGCCACAGCCATCAGGGGCTTATCTACAGCATTCTGTAATGCTGGGGATAAGCCCATGATGTAACCTGAAAGACAAGAAAATAGGGATTTTTGTGTACTCACCGTAAAATCCTTTTCACCGAGCCAATCATTGGGGGACACAGACAGTGGGTGTTATGCTGCTTGCTACTAGGAGGACACTAAGTAACACAGAAAAAAAGTAACTCCTCCCCTGCAGTATACACCCTCTCGCTAGCTGGGAATTCCCCAGTTCGGTGAAAAAGCAGGAGCATTAAACAGTCAACAATAACCATAACTAAGTCAAAACCTAAGAATGCTACAGTGAGCTAAAAGGCTAAACAGGGTGTGTGCTGTGTCCCCCAATGATTGGCTCGGAGAAAAGGATTTTACGGTGAGTACACAAAAATCCCTATTTCTCCTACGCCTCATTGGGGGACAGACAGTGGGATGTCCTAAAGCAGTCCCTGGGTGGGGAGCATACAACTGCTAATACCCCATGTACCACTGACTCAACACTGTGGTTCTGCCGATTGCAGGATGCGCCTGCCAAGAACTGCATCCACAGAGGCCTGAGAATGAATTTAGTAATGTCTTGTAAAGGTATGCAGACTGGACCAAGTCGCAGCCATGCAGACCTGTTCTGGCTATGCCTGGTGCCAAATTGCCCAGGAGGCGCCCACTGAGCGAGTGGAATGCGCATTAATCCCTGCTGGGCCAGGTGTGCCCCTGACATGGTAGGATTCCTGAATAGCCAAGCGAATCCATCTGGCTAGCGTGGCTTTTGAAGCAGCTAGACCCTTCCTATGTACCTCTGGAAGTACGAACAGGGCATCTGACTTGCGGAAGGGAGCCGTCCGCGAGATGTACCGTCTCAGAGCCCTAACCACATCCAGAGTGTGGAGGGCTTTCTCAATGCGATGGACTGGTGACGGACAGAAAGAAGGCAAAACAATCTCCTCATTGAGATGAAAAGACGACACGACCTTAGGCAGAAAAGACGGGGACGTCCTGAGAACTGCCTTGTCCTGGTGAAAATTTAGGAACAGAGAACGGCAGGATAGGGCTGCCAATTCCAATACTCGTCTGATTGATGTAATTTCCACTAGAAAGACCACTTTCCAAGAAAGAACAGTCAGTGGTACGTCCTGCAGAGGTTCGAAGGGAGCCTCCTGTAAGGCTCCGAGCACCAAGTTAAGGTCCCATGATTCCAATGGTCTTTTATAGGGAGGCGCCACATGGGAAACTCCCTGAATGAATGTCTTCACCTGAAGTTTAGTGGCAATTTTGCATTGGAATAGCACTGACAAGGCTGAAATTTGGCCCTTGAGCGAGCTAAGTGCAAGGCCTGACCTTAATCTGGATTGTAGGAATTCCAATATGGAAGGAAAAGAAAACACCAGAGGGAATCGACCATGGTCCTTGCACCACGAGAAGAAGGTCTTCCAGGTGCGGTGATAAATGCGCATGGACACAGGCTTCCTAACATTAATCATGGTGGAGACCACATCGGGAGAAAAACCAGCCTGTTCTAAAATCCAAGTTTCAACGGCCACGCCGTCAAAGACAGGGCCTCGGAGTTCTGGTGGTAAATCAAGCCCTGAGAGTAGATCCATGCGATCTGGAAGTCACCAGGGAATGTCGGTGAGCAGTTGTACTAGTTCTGCGTACCATGCCCGGCGCGGCCAATCTGGCGCGACCAGGATTACTGGTACTCCTCCTGCTCTGATTTTCTTGCTGACTCTCGGGAGTAAGGGAAGAGGAGGAAGATGTACGGGAGCCGGAACTGGTGCAACGGTAGAACTAGGGCATCCGCTCCGATGGCGGATGGATCACGCGATCGGGCAATGAACCGAGGAACCTTGTTTAGTCTTGAGGCCATGAGATCCACATCCGGAGTCCCCCAACGATGGCAAATCTGCTGAAAAACGTCCGGATGAAGAGACAACTCTCCTGAGGCAAGGCCCTGGCGACTGAGAAAATCTGCCACCCAATTCTCTATGCCCGGGATGTGAATCACTGAGATGGGCGAATGGTTGGTCTCGGCCCAATGGAGGATGTGCATGGTCATCCTGCTCCGAGTACCCCCCTGACGGTTCATATACGCCACAGCCGTGGCGTTGTCAGATTGGATCCTGATGGGGTGACCTGCGAGGAGATGGTGGAAACTCAGTAGGGCTAATCTGATCGCTCGTATCTCCAAGATGTTGATGGGGAGACGTGATTCCCATGTTGACCAATGACCCTGTGCTGTGTGGTGACGAAATATTGCACCCCAGCCCAGAAGACTGGCGTTGGTTGTCACCACTGACCATCGTACTGGGAGAAAAGACTTCCCTTGACTGAGGGAGGATTTTAGTGTACACCTCTTGAGGGCTTGTCTGACCCGAAGGGACAAGAGAAACAGACGGTCCAGGGAGAACGGGTTCTTGTCCCTTGCTCGGATTTCTGAGCCGAAGCTCCCTCTGGTGGTTACTGAAGGTAGTGGAGCTGGTCAGATTGACAGAGGTGTTGCAAGTTCTCTTTCTGGGCTCCCTCTGGTGGTTACTGGAGCTTGTCAGATCGACAGAGGCTTGCCACCTGATAATGATGAGGACGATTGGAGATCTGGGGTTTCTGACTGGAGTATCTATCTATATATTGAGACTATATGGCTCTTAAAGTGTATTGCCTATAAACCTGGGTTATTATAATATTAAGTCATTTTTACATATTCCTTTTTGCCTGGCATAATGGAGGAGGAGAGCACTGGGTCTTTATTATAAGACTTTTTTGATAGCGTTTGGGTCCTTTTAAATATGTCACTTTTTGTATATTTTTTTGTGTCAATAAAATTTAATTGGATTTGTATATATTTTTCTGAAATATTGTGATTATAATTGGGTTGATCGCACCTCAATACACACAACTTTTTCTAGTTTTTTGCTGACTGGAGTATTTAAAGACAGCTGACTTCCTTCAATCCCTGCTGGTGACTTTCTTCCTGTGCCTTCTGAGGTCTGATGTCTCCTGCTCTGTTCCTGCATGGTTCAGCTAAGTGGTTCATTTGCTAATCTTTTGCATTTGATCTGGTTTTGTCTCTCTCTGCTTTGTGCAGGTCAGCTTGCTCCTGCTGGGGCTGTGCTGGATCACCGCCCATATGTTACTGCTTGTGTCAATTTGTTCTGTCCCATTATATTGGTCTCTTTTTGCTTTGCTTTCAGTATATACCAGAGTGCTGATATAGTGGGAGCGAAGTCGTGTGACTTCAGTGTTTTTTGTGCATCAGACGTGTTGGATTTTTCAGGGTTTTTTTACGTGATTGCAGACAGTGTCTTTCCTTTCCTGTCCTGTCTAGTCAGTTTGGGCCCCATCGTTTGCTCAGTCTATTTTTCTGCCTGCGTTTGTGTTTTCATCTTGTCTCACCAACAATATATGTTTGGGGGCTATTCCTTTGGGGTCTGCTCTGGGGCAGTTTAGATTTAGCCTCTCTTACTTTAGGCTGAGTTAGCTCTCCGGCTGTGCCGAGGCATCTAGGGCATCGTAGGTAAGCTCCACGGCTACTGATAGTTGTGTGGATAGGATCAGGGGTCTTGAATCCGCTTGGTTACCAACCTCTCTGGTTTTCTGGTGGCTTAGCCTGGTCCTGCTATCCTCCTTGGTGACCCATCCATAACAGGACTGCCTCCATTGCTGCTACCATCTTTCAGAGAACCCTTATGCTGAAACGAATGGAGTGAGAAACCGGTCGGGAAAGAGTTCGCGCTGCCTGTTGTAAGGCTCGGGTCTTCTCTGGAGGGAGAATGACCAACCCGCGGGAAGTGTCCAAGATCATTCCTAAAAAGGAAATCCGCTGACCCGGTGTTGGGGGAAGACTTTTCAAAGTTTATCTTTCAACCCAGGCGAGAAAGTGTATTTACTGTTATATCCACTGATTCCTCGCAGGCTGGAAAGGACGGACCCTTGATGAGCAGGTCGTCCAGATACGGCAGCACCACCACTCCCCGAGAGTGGAGAATGGCCATGACCTTGGTGAAGACCCTGGGGGCGGTGGAGAGTCCGGAGGGCAAGGCAACGAACTGGAAGTGAATTGCAAAATGCAGGAACTGCTGGTGGGACGGGCAGATCGGAATGTGAAGGTAAGCGTCCTTGATGTCGATGGATGCTAGGAACTCTCCTTTTTCCATGGAAGTGACTACTGATCCAAGAGATTCCATTCGGAATCGCCGTACCTTGACAAACTGATTTAACAGTCCTTCTTTGGAACCACAAAAAGGTTTGAATAAAAACCCCTGAACCTTTCGTCTTGAGGAACCGGAATGATGACTCTGTCTCTTTGCAACGCCTGAACGGCCCGAAGGAAGGCTGTTGTCATTTTCTTGGGAGGTGAGGACCGGAAAAAATGTATTGGAGGGGGGGGAAAGAAAATTCTATCTTGTATCTGGAGGACACCAGCTCCCTGACCCACTTGTCGTGGATGACCGTGAGCCAGGTGTGACTGAAGGAAAGTAGACGACCGCTTACTTTGTCGGTGTCCGCCGGATACCGCAACAAGTCATTGTGTAGAAGATCTATGGGATCTGGCTCCCTTAGATCCAGATGCCCTTGGCCTGGGCTTCCAAGAGCGGTTAAGTCTGTATGAGACCTGGGAGCCTCTGTCTCCGCACGGGGACCAACCTGAACCGGAAGAGAAGGTAGAGGAGGACCAACCGGAATTGTTGCGAAAAGGTCGAAAACTTGTCGGCTGTTGGTTCCGAAACGGCCGAACAGCCTTTTGTTGGGGAAGGAATTTACTTTTTCCCCTGGTAGCATCAGAAATGAGCTGGTCCAATTTCTCTCCAAATAGGCGACCAGTTTGATAATGCAGAGAAGTCAACAATCTTTTAGATGTGGCATCCGCCCGCCAGATGCGGAGCCATAGGGCTCTTCTAATGGAGATTGCATTAGCGGCAGTTTGAGCAGCGCAATTGGCGGCATCTAAAGAAACATTCACTACAAAGTCCCCTGCGTGAATTATTTGCTTGGCGATACTGGTTGCATCCGGAGGAAGATTGCTATCCTGGAAGGCAGTAATTAAGACTTCTGCCCAAGCGGCCATTGCCTTAGCGACCAAAGTTGCAGCGAAAAATGGAAAAAGCGTCGCTCCTGAAGCTTCAAAAACTGAACGAGCAAGGTAGTCAACTTGTCGATCGAAGGGGTTTCTGACTGAAGAGCCCACAGAAATGGATAGGAGCGTTTTAGAAGCAAAACGCGATACAGGAGGGTCCACCGAAGGGGACTGTAACCAATCCTTCATTAGGTCTGGAGCAAAAGGGTATTTAGCCTCAGTGGACTTTTGCCCTGTGAACCGCTTATGTGGCCGATCCCTATGTTTCTGGATTATGTCCTTAAACTCCGGATGGCTGGTAAATAACCTGTGCACACGATTGGTCCTCTTAAACGAGATAGCGTGTTCTGGAGCAGGAATATTTTCCTCATCCAATTTCAGAATACTGTTGACTGATTCTATAAGAGAATCAAGTGACTCTTAGTCAGTTGGAGGATTCTGAGGGGCTGACGTGTCAGATTCAAATTCAGAGTCGTGCTCGTTGCGAACATTAGGAGAGGGAGAGACAGAACTCGCCGACGCGCAAGCGTGACTAGGGGAAGCGCCATGTGTCCGCTTTCTAGAGACCTGACCATCCCTTGAACGAGAATGGCCCCTGCTGGTGGACGGTCGCAATCCGTACATAACGGATTAGTCTGGGCACAGCAGTCTTGCAAGTGGTACACACGGTAAAAAACACAGTGTGCTTCTTAGTAGCCCGTTTAGCTTCCTTAGATTGAGACAGAGTGGCCCCGAAAGGGTTAAAGGCAGAGCCTGGGCTGCAGCGAATGTGCAGAGAAGGGGTTAAGCTTTGTTCTGAGGGCAGATGCAGCTTACCCACGGTCCTGTGCTGTGTCCCCGGGAGGAATAGCGGTGGCCCTGTAGTGTTGTCCTTCAGAGTGCACGCCTCACAGCCGTCCCAGAGCAGGCTGAGGTAACAAACATGGCGCCCCTGAGACTAGCATTGCGCCTCTCGTACAGAGCAAGAGGCGCCAAGGACGAGGGCGCTAATCAGTGGGCGGCGCTATGCAAATTGCAGCCTAGCAGGCCGAAAAAGCTGGGGACTAAATTTTTGGCCTACCCGCCGTAAGTGCCGGGAGTGGGGGTGGGGGTGGGGGGCCGCGACAGGGCGCCTGTGTACCACCGCTGATACAAAGTCAGCGCTTCTCCCGAGGACAAGGACCCGACCCAATACCTCCATCCAGTGCTCAGGCAGGCCTTGCTGTCTGGGGCCTTCCAGCTGCAGGGCTTCATCCTCCCGGGTGATGCAGCAGAGCTGGAGGAGCTCTTAAAAGGGTATTGTTCAATCGATCCTCCCTATGGGCAGGGGGATGGAGAGCTATGGGGATGATTCAGGGCATCCGAAAGTGCTGCTCAAGTCTTCTCCATGCACTCTGTGCGCTTGTCCTCTTATCCGTGGGGTACCGGGACCACACTCTGTGCTCCGTCATCGTCAGAAGAATCATCCCCAGTCGTCGCAGGAAAGTGTACGGGGAGGTATACTCCATGTGCTTGCCTGTTGTTGGTTCGGGGGAGAGCGGGCCGTAGAAAGGAACCATCACCCCCTTCACTCCGTTAATTAAAAAATAAAAATTTACAGAAAAAAAAATTCAAAACTGAAAATAAAAACGGTGGGGTCTGAAGCCAGACCCAAGTGCCTCCTACAGACACTAAGCAAGAACTGGGGAATTCCCAGCCAGCGAGAGGGTGTATACTGCAGGGGAGGAGTTAACTTTTTTCCTGTGTTACTAAGTGTCCTCCTAGTGGCAAGCAGCATAACATCCACTGTCTGTGTCCCCCAATGAGGCGTAGGAGAAAATGAGTTAGATTATACTCACCCGGGGATCCGGTGCGGTCCGATGGGTGTCGCGGTCCGGCACCTCTCATCTTCTAGCGTTGATGTCCTCCTTACTTCTGCCGCGGCTCCTGCGCAGGCGTACTTTCTCTGCCCTGTTGAGGGCAGAGTAAAGCAATGAAGTGCGCAGGCGCTGGACCTCTCTGACCTTTCCCGGCGCCTGCGCACTGCAGTTCTTTACTCTGCCCTCAACAGGGCAGAGAAAGTACGCCTGCGCAGGAGCCGCGGCAGAAGTAAGGAGGAGGACGTCATCTCTAGAAGATGGGAGGCGCCGGACCGCGACACCCACCGCACCCGACCCCAACCCCCGGTGAGTAGAATCTAACTTGTTTTTCTTCTCTTTCAGGCTACATCGGGGGCTTATCTACAGCATTACAGAATGCTGTAGATAAGCCCCTGATGGCGGTGGCAGCAGCTTATAGGCCCAAAATGGGGTGACAGATTCCCTTTAAATGTCAGGCAGAGAAAGCTTACGTTAATCAGTTTAATTACATTAATCATTTTTATTAGTCTAAATACTTACACATCCAAACAGCCGTCTGTACAGTCACAGCATCCTTTGAACAGGTCAGTGAAGTTATTGATGGAGTATCCACGTGGCCAAGGAGACTTTCTGTAGGTAAAAGGAGTCGGTCTGGTTTCATCGATTTCATTGCAGACTGGAACTGGCACCAACTCTGCATCTCTGCTGATATCAGCTTCCTGAAAAACTACTTGGTTCTTGACAAGGTTTCTATCTAGCTGGAGGTAGGTATTGAATGAGAAATGATCTACAGATAAAAAGCGGCATTTAGTATCAATGAGGTAAGAATGCACATCATCGAAGTTCTGGAGACCCTTTCCACATGGGGTTTTGTAAATCACATCGAGCTGTCTTGAGATGAGACTTGACTTTGCATGTCGCCTTTGGAAATGACAAAGTACTGGAAACCTGAGTGGATTTTCTCTTTTGCTCAAGTATGGACTCACACTGGACAGACACATTGGCCCACAACGGTGCTTCTCATAAATGATATGTTTTGTGGTCAAAGCAGATGCTGCTTCACTGGACTCCGATTCAGAATACGGTAAATTGTTCTCTCTGTTTAGAAAAGAATAGAAGTAAGACAACTCTTAGTGATATATAATGGGAACATGTCAGCGGGATTGTGCTCAGAAACCCACACACACTGTCAGGTCGTCGCCGTTATACTGATTACAATGACAACTTGGTTGATGAAATCCGTCTTGTGGTTGTTGTGTAATCTTTATTTTCAGTTTATGAGCGTCCTGGCGGCCTGGGGGGGCATCATGTGGTGTTCCGATTGGGTATTCAAACTATTCATCTGTATGGCTTCTGACAGGTCATTGATCCCTCACTGACCTGGCCCCTATCAGCGTTCACATACACGCTACTGCATAGGCGCCACCATCTTGTTAGAGAAAATAATACACTGTCCCCACCAAGATGGCGCCAACACAGTAACATCTATCAGATTGCCGATAGATGCTACTGCCTAGGCACAGCCGGCGCCATTTTGAGAATTTTTTTTTTCTGAATAAATTTATATCAGCAAATAAAATAATTAAATGCATTTTATACATGCGATCACGCTGCAGAGCAGGCACCACCACCAGCCTACTGGTTTTATTTTATTTTTTTTCAAAATATTTATTCATATCTCATTAAACTGAAAATAAAGATTACACAACAACCACAAGACAGAGTTCATCAACCAAGGTATCATTTTAATCAGTATAACGGCGCCGACCTGACACCGTCTGTAGGTTACTCAGCACAATCCTGCTGACAGGTTCCATTTAAGATGGACGCTTCTGACTTCAAAACTTGAAAGCAATGGCAGCAGATGAGTCAGGGCTGTCTGGGTTCTGCAGAGGTGACCATGGCAGTTTACCATATGGTTGCCTCCACAACTGTATACCCCTGTCTAATACTGTGTCTTCAGCCATTAATTGCAAATTTTAGATACTGATTGCTGTTTATTATAAAGGGCAACTGTAGAATTAGCATTATTGAAAATGCTTCTTTTCATTTAAAGCCCCAATTCCCAAAAAGTTGGGATCCCATGTAAAATGTAAAGAAAACAAGAATTGAATTGGAAACCTCTTATAGACATACTTTATTCAGAACACAGATTAGAAGGTGAAAAGTAGATTTTGGGTTCTTCTTACAGTAAAATCTTTCTCGGAGCCTTCATTGGGGGACACAGGAAACCATGGAGTGTATGCTGCTGCCACTAGGAGGCGGACACTATGCAAATAAAGTTAGCTCCTCCTCCACATTGTACACCCCACCGACCGATGCCAAGCTGGTCAGTTAGTGTCAAAGCAGTATAAGCAGCAACTTAAACGGAAACATTAGAAAAAAAGGGTGGATGCTGGGTCCCCCAATGAAGGCTCCAAGAACGATTTTACAGTAAGAACCCAAAATCTACTTTTCTCTGTCGCTTCATTGGGGGACATAGGAAACCATGGAACGTTCCAAATCAGTACCCAAGAGTGGGAAGAACCAGTCAAAACACGAGCAGAGGCGAGAATCGCAGGATGGAGACCAGCCTCTGTAATATGTAGAAGACCTTAATACCCAGGCGAAAAACGCCACGAAGGCAGGAGGAAAGGCAAAAATATAACAGAACATCAGCTTAGAGAGCTGCTATTAGGAACCCGAGAAGGAATGTTGCAGGAGGCTAATCGTCCAGATGCCGAGAGAAGTAAGGAAGACAAATGATGAGGACTGTCCAAACACAAGCAAGAAATCTCAGAGTCCGAAGAAGCTGTTCCCGGCAGAAAGAACACTGAGATGCCCTTTGTCCAGTTACTAAGGAATCCGGGAAAATTGCTAGAAAACCAAGAAGGTACGCAGGAAAAAATTACCGTCAGAGGCGGGCTATCCCAAAGACACCAAGGAACCCGCTATGTATCAACGAAATGTGCACTTTCCACAGGAAAAACCGAAAAGAGAAAATGGTTTCCCTGAAAGGGAAAAGGAGAAGCCCAAGGGGGTCGAGTGACAACTAGGCTCTAGAAGCGACCCAGGGAGGAGAGAAAAGGGCATCTAAAAGGGGAATTCCCTGTATAGATCGTATTAATGCCATGATTGGAGGAACCGAAGTTTGGATGTCGCGGTTCACTAGCAGGCCACAAAAAGGACAGGGACAGTTAAATTATATATCAAGGAAAAAATTGAAAGTAGGCTATGGTGAACCTCCTGGAGAGCAAAACACTGAGACCGTACTGAAAGAAACCTCGTGTAGTATTCAGGATCTCTTCAGAGTGGCGCAGGTTCTGTTTCATCAACAAGTGGTTCAGAAAACAAGAACCGTCTGAAGAGACAACCCCTTGCCTGTCTACGTAGGTAGAACTGCCACGGACGACACCGCAGACTCGGATCAATCAGGAAGCTAAAATCAAGCTTACCAGGATGTGAATGGTGATAAGGGACTACGGAAATAAATTGTCTAGATGGCATGGGAAGGCACAATAGCAAATGAGCAGTCAAACACTAATAGAGAGGGATACAGCCCTACTCCGAACAGGTAGCAAACGGAAGAACTGCAGTATACCACAGCACACGTGGCAGGAGACCAGGCCAATCCATGGAAGGCTGGCTATGGGAAGGAGCACATAGCATCCAGAAGAAAACCTGACTGATGAAAGGAACAAACTGTAAGGCCTGGGTGACCTTGTCGATCCTGGACTATCTGGGACGGTGTGAGGATTCATGTGTGTGGACCCGCTTACCTAGGTGTGAGTCACAACACAACCATAGATAATGGAAAACGGATACGATTCTTGCCGAAATAAAAAACCTGCTGTCGCCATGCTCCTCATTGGATCCAGGCCTGGAGTAGTCTTTGTACACTGGTCGATGCTTGGCAGAGTAAGATCCAATTCCTGTCAGAGGGGGGAACTTGTTCCTGCAACATTTGGAAATCAAATCCCGGAGTTCATAGACTCCTATGCTCAAGGCTTTACCCGGTGTCTATAAGAAAGGAGACGTAAGTACTGAGAAACATATAGAGAGCTTGGGTATTGAGATAGCTCAAAGGCCTCCAGAATCGTACAGTGACCAGTCATGAGTGTCATGGTATATATCGAATCTGACTCAGTAAGAATTAGCCAGAATGTATAAACTACAAATGGTAAATCAACTATGGTAGGTGTAACGCACTGGATAGTGAAGACAGCCTGAGGAGAGCGCTGTAAAATTACCCACAAGATTGTCAGCAGTAGGCCCGAATAACCAGAAGGTGAAGGAAGGCACCGGGGGAGCAAACGCAATCAGGGCACAGTGCATGGCTGAAAGACGACATCCGGTACTTGACACCTGCGTGTCAGACCTATCTGAAAGTGAACTGGCCACTTATGCTGCTGCGAACAACCGTGTGACACATGGTAGAATGTCTGTCTATATGAAAAAGACAGCAGATGTTAATGACCACGAGACATGTAGTTGAAGGCGCGCCTGAATCACCTGCAAGCGGGCTAGCACTGCAGCTGCAGACAGAAGTGATGAATACCAGACACCTCTGTTTCAGTGAGTGGTGAATAGAAGGGAGCGTAGGCAGATAATGCCCAAGACCCTGAGGTACATGATAAAGGGAGCTCCTGACTCATCTGACTATGGGAGACCAGGACCGATGCAGCCAACAACCCTGGGCACGTCTGAATTACTTTTAGTCGATATCTGCCATCTTTCCAGTATCTGTTAGGTGCTGCATCTAAATCCTGGATAGCAGATAGGGTACTGCTGCAATCGAACGTGAAAAAGAATGCTTCCGACTCACCTGAATATGGTACAGAACACCAGTACCACTACGGCAGTCAACCCAAGACACGTCTAATGTACTGGAAAGATTATGGCTTCAATCTACTGTACTGTACCTGGTAGATGAGCTGCAATCGGCTCTCAGTATGCTGCAACTGACGCACAGTTGAGAGAACCCTGGAGAAAGGGTATAGGAGAGCCAATTTTTTGCTGCGGTCCAGATCTGGCTAACTGACGTCATTAGGCAGAATAACAATCTCACGTCCGGCTGTGTAGTAAGCTGCACCACAAAGTCTGTCCTGAAGTATGTCCTGTCATCTCTCCTGAAGGCAGGTCAGCTTGGGATCAGAGGATGACTAAACTCTACCCACGGTCTCCTGGGTTCAAACCCTTGAGCAAGACAATTGTAGTCGGCATTTTTTTTTTTTGGGTCCATTGAGCCACAGCAGACACTGCTGGAGGATGCAGAATTTTCCCAGCAGGAAGTCAGTCCCAAACACTGCGCTAGTGACGGGGTAGGAGCAACTCACCTCTCTGCCTAGAGCAGTGTAACGCTGGCATCAGGAGAGGGGCTGCGGGGAGATGCTGGGGGTGCACCTGTGTTGCCTGAAAAAGAAACGCCACCTTTCGGGTCCAGGTGTCGGCAGATGGCGACCGTAGGGCTCTTCATATCAAAAAGGGGCAAGCAGCTTCTACGCAACTGAGGGAGGAAGGGGAGCGTGCCACTGGAAGGAACTACCTCAAGTTTCCTATGACGGGCAGAGCCCATAGGTGCTGGTCTTGACCATCTAAACGAAACCATGTGCTTTGCGGGTTCCGTAGTGGCATCCTCAGAGAGAAAAAAAAAAAAAAAAGTGTTGACGGCCACAACACCACAGCGATGATAATGTGTGCAAACTGTAAAGCGCTGCGGAATATGTTAGCGCTAAATAAAGATTATCATCATCATTGTTGGCGATTCCTGCGATTCACTGGAGGAAGTTCAGGCCATCTGTCAATAACAGCCAACAGGGGCTGCAACCTTGGGGAGGTCCGCTACAGAATGTGACCGAGAGGAAAACCCACAATGGGAGCAGTGGGGAGACCCCTGGGTAGCAGGCGTGGGGGAGGTGCTGCAGACCTGACAGAGGGAAGAGTACTGACCAGAAGGGATCTCACATGTACATTAAAGAACCAAGAAAGTGCCTGACAAGAGCAGAGAAAAAGGGGGCAGGGGGGAGAGCGTACTCCCACAGAATGTGGCATGATAAACAGCAGATCCACTAACCAACGCCAGAAAGTTAGGGGACAGAAAGATAGATGCTGAGGAGATAGTCAGCCTGCAAAGCAGAGAAACTCACATGAAGATGCAGGTCCTGAAGCCTCTTCCAGGAGGTCCTAACAAACAAAGCGATTGCAGGAGATGCAAGATCCCTGCAGAAAGGTGCCATCTTCTGGGACTAGATGCCAAATGGTGACAACAGGGAGAAAGAGGATGGCCACTGAAGAAAGAGTGTGTGCAGAATACGCACCACTAAAGAGAGAGAAGGGGATGTTACCTGAAAAAGCAGAGTCGATGAGGCTGCCGAGGGCAGAGCTAACAGCCAGAGCTAAGAGGAGTGAGCGTGACAGCAACGGTCGGGAGAAGGAACCCGCCCGAAGCTGTTGGGAGAAGAAGGCGGAGTTAACCGCCGGAGACAAGAGGAAGAGGCAGGCCAGTGGCTGCGGGAGAAAGACCGCCAAAGTTTCCAAGGTGAAGGAGTTGGAGTCATCTGCCGGCGAAAGAAGAGACATGGGGAACCCGAGACAGGTGGGAGAAAATCCCGCCGAGATGAAGGGGAGGGGGGGGCGGAGCTAAAACATCGGGACTAGGCAGCGCTGTGATACTGTTTTTTCTAAACAAGGTATTGGTACTTTTGGCAGTGTGGCACTGGTTATCCACACTGCCAAAAGTACCAATACCTGGTTTAAAAACAACAGTATCACTGTGCTTGACTGTCCAGCAAACTCAACTGATCTTAACCCCCATAGAGAATATATGGGGTATTGTCAAGTGGAAGATGAGAGACACCAGACCCAACAATGCAGATGAGCTGAAGGCTGCTATCAAAGCAACCTGGGCTTCCATAACCCCTCAGCAGTGCCACAGGCTGATCGCCTCCATGCCACGCAGCATTGATGCAGTAATTGATGCAAAAGGAGCCCCGACCAAGTATTGAGTGCATTTACTGAACATACATCTTTTTTTTTTTTAATCAGATACATTTTTATTAATGATAACAATTATAACATATATGACATCAAGCAATTGTTCACATATAATCATATATTTTTATGATCAAAACTCCCCCCCCCCCCCCCCCCACACTTTTTTTCCCCCCTATCCCCCCCCTCCGAGACCCCCTCAGTGTCTTCCTCATTTCTATTCCGGTACTCTTTCCCACATCCATATATAATTGTTTATTATGAACATCATCTATATCATAATACATCCTCCCCACAAATCTAACTCCACCCTACCCATGGCTGCCATATCTTTTGAAATACATAGAGTTTATTTCTCTTAGTATAAATACTTTTTTCCAATGAAATTATATGCTCCACCTGCATAAGAAAGTCTCGTCTAGTCGGAGGCTCTTCTCTGATCCAGAACCGAGCAATCAACTTCCTTGCTATGAACAACAGCCTAGCAATCGCCAGTTTGACCATGGATACCGCTACTAATTCTTCCACATAACCTAATATACAGACCAAAGGGTCTCTGGGGATTACACACCTATATATCAATTCAATACAACTGTCCAGTAGGTAGACAATCTAGGGCAATGCCACAGCATGTGCAGCATGTCTGCCCGTTCCTGCGAACATCGTGGACACTCGGAATCGGACCTCAAACCCATCTTGAACAGTCTATCTGGAGTTCTGTAAGCTCTATGAATTACGTATAGCTGAGACATCCTCCCAGGTTCGCTCATAGAGATCTTAGGCACATATTCTAAAATAGATTCCCATCTATCGTCATTTATCTCTCCCAATTCAGCTTCCCATTTCACTCTAGACTTGATGGGATGTTTGACTAGAAAGGTGAATAATAAATCTCTATACACTTCTGAGATTGCCCCCCTTGTCACGCTGTTCTCCAAAATGGAGGCCAGCGTGATATCAATCTGGATCTCAATAAGTTTTCTCCGACATTGCGACCGATACGCATGCTGAATTCTTTTATAATGATATAAATTTGAATGTGATAGCTGGAATTCTGTTTGCAGCTCCACAAATGTCTTAAGTCTCCCCTGACCCATTAGCTGACCCATCCTTCCGAATCCTGCCCCTCTCCAGGGCCCAAATCCTTCCATTTGCTCGAATTCTTGCAAATTTATATTATCCCATACGGGAGAGTATTTGGTAAGGCCCGTGACACCCCTAATCTGTTTAACTTTTTCCCATACCTTATGAATTAGGAGAACAGTAGGAAACCGAGAGCCTAATTTTAAAAACTGCCCCCCTTTCAAACTCTCTCCCAGAGGTCATTTTCCAAACAAATATCTCAAACTACTAGGCGATTGTCCCTGTCCCATCTCCACCCCCCATCCTCCAATATGCTGGCATTGTGCTGATAAAAAATAAACCCAGGGGTTAGGAAGCGCCAAACCTCCTTCCTCCTGTGGCCTTTGAAAAGTTTCTTGTTTAAACCGTGGGCTTTATCCTTTTATCTCTTGTGCATCTCTTATTTTAGTGGCCAGAGGCTACACGGCGAGGGAAAACAGAAACGGAGACAATGGGCATCCCTGCCTCGTACCCCTATGTAATGAGAAACTATCAGATAATTCATTGTTTACTCTAATTTTTGCCGTTGGAGAGGAGTATAGCAACCCCACCCAAGATATAAACTTGGGCCCGAACCCAAGGCCCATCAAAACCGACCACAAGTACTTCCATTCTACACAATCAAAGGCCTTATGGGCATCCAAAGACACTACTACTCTCTTTCCAGCATTTTCGGCTGGAATTTGCATATTTAAATATAGCCTCCTTAAATTGATTGCTGTAGATTTATTGGGCATAAATCCCGATTGATCTGGGTGGATTACTTTATTAATCACGTGGGTCAGTCTGTTGGCCAAGGCTTTCGCCAAAATCTTTACATCTGCCGTAAGGAGTGAAATTGGTCTGTAGGACTCCGGATTCAATGGGTCCTTATCAGCTTTAGGAATGACCACAACAATGGCCTCTCTCATAGATGTAGGTAACATTCCCCTCTCCAACGACTCATTAAATACCTTCTCCAATTTAGTTATTACTTCTTCATTAAAAATTTTATACACCTCTGCCGGAATGCCATCCGTCCCTGGGGCCTTATTACCCGTCATGTCCGCCAGTGCCACTCTCAACTCCTCCGCTGCAAGCGGCCTATCCATCCATTCTCTGTCTTCCTCCCCTAATCTAGGAAGCTTAATCGCCCTCAGATACCTGTCCATCTCCTCTTGACCTTTATGTATCTTTGAGGAGTATAGCTCACTATAAAATTGTTTAAATACATCCAAAATTTGATCCCCCTGTGTAACCACATTACCTTCCTTAAGTTTTAATTGCATACACATGTGAGGATTCCCGTTGTGCCGAAGCTATCACTGAGAGCAGGTGCCCCACTTTTTCACCCTCTGCATAGAATGCCTCGTTCTGAAATGCCCGCCGTCTCTCTGCCTTACGGATGTGAAGTTTATTAACTTCCGACTGGGCCACTCTCATGTGGGTCTGCGTAGCTTTAGTACACTGTGCATCCAATGCTTCCTCCGCCGCCCTTAATTCCTCCATCAATGCTTTGTCTAGATTTTGAGACCTAGTCTTATATCGAGACACTTCTCTGAATAAAATCCCTCTCAAAAACGCCTTCATAGTATCCCAGACTACATGAGCCTCTGCACTACATTCGTTTGTCCTAAAGAATTCTCCCAGTTCCTCTCCTATCTTTCCCATATCCAGCAACCGTAACCAAAAGGGGTGAATTTTCCATCCCATACCTGTCAACCTCCCCCGTTCTCCCAATTGTAGAGATATCACCAGTGGACAATGATCCGATAGGACTCTGGGCAAATATTCCACTTCCTGTACCAAGTTATCCATCCCCTCATTTCCCAAAGCCACATCAATGCGAGACAGGGATCCATACGTCGCCGAGTAGCACGAGTAAGTGTAGTTCTCCATATTCCGAACTCTCCACAAGTCTATCCAACCAATTTCCCTCATGTAGTTTCCAAAAGGTGTCACATTCCCTCCCTCTCTGCTCCCCACGTTTACCCTTATCCCAATTATCATTTGCAATATTATTCACATCACCTATTACAAGCAACGGGACCCCAGTCCATTTCCCGGATAAGTCCAGAATTTCCTGTATCTTTTTTCCAGAAAATGGTGGAGGGATATACAAAGACACAATACATAATAATCTATTCAATATCCTACATACAATAAACACGTATTGCCCATCCTTGTCTATTATAGCCTCCACTTCTTCATATGGAGTAGAAGTGTGGATTAACACCGACACTCCCCTAGCATAGGCTGAGTACGTCGAGTGATAAGCCTTCCTCACCCATCTTTTTTGTAACATAGCTACTTTGTCTTTTACCAGATGTGTTTCTTGGAGGCAAATCACTGAGGGCCTCAGCTTCAGCAGATATTGTAAAATTGCGGCCCGTTTTGAGACGTTAGCGAGACCCCTAACGTTCCAGCTTAGAATTTTAATTCTACCCCCCATGATATGTTGCAATACCAAACATTTGACAAGTTATGACTGAAATCTCGGTCCTCCCCCCCATCCCTCCAACCCCACACCCCCACCTTCCCGCCTCTACCCCGTCCCAACCTTCCAACTGAAATAACTCCCATCCTCCCCCTCCCCTCCCTCCCGAAAAATTAGTTGTCTCCCACAGCATTTAAGCTGAAAAGAATTCTCTTTCCCTCTCTATTTGAGATCTAGAAGGGCGTTTTTACAGCCTAGCAATACAAGCTCTGTACTCCAACTACTCTCCCGTCCACATTTATCAAACTGCAATAAGCGTTGCGCCGCCGAACACAACCCACATAAACCAACATTAACTTATCAAATTCAAACTAAATCACAGTTAGTCACTGTTTCAACATCACTCAGAGTATGCTTCAACGGGACTGTCCCACTCTGATATTCTTTATGTTGGAGTCAAGCCAGAGTGTCGCCTCCTCTGGATTTTGAAAAAAGTGCACTCGATCCAAAGCTACGACTCTCAGCTTAGCTGGGTAGATCATTGAATAGCGCACATCCATGTCTCGTAGTCGTCTTTTAACTTCTCCAAACGTCACCCGGAGCCTTTGAACCGCTGCAGAATAGTCTGGGTAGATGGAGATGCGATTGCCATCTATGGTAAGTTCCGCACAGGTCCTGGCTTTCCTCAACAGAGTATCCTGGTCTCGATAATTCAGAACTTTGGCCAAGATGACTCTTGGGGCTGATCCTGGGGGCAGGGGTCTGGTGGGCACACGATGTGCTCTTTCAACGGAAAACATTTTAGTGAGACCATCCCCTCCTACAGTATTTTTCAGCCATGACCCAATGTACTCAGTGGGGTTATTTCCTTCCGCTTTTTCTGGTACCCCCACAATCCTCAGGTTGCTCCTACGGGAGCGGTTCTCCAGATCATCAGTTTTAAATTCCAGTTCAGCTATACGTTGCACATACATTTTTTTCCCTTTTCAACAGTTCATTAACCTGGTCTTCAGAGCTTCCCACCCGTTCTTCCACCACCTCCATTCTCTGTTCAACTTTGCGCACTGCAGCATTAATCGCAGCCATCTCTCCATTTAAATCATCCACATGACTGTTCAAAGCCGCAAGGGCAGACTTGTTGTAAATTACCACAGAAAATATATCTTTGAGCGTGGGCTCTGCTATATCTAATGTGTCTGGCTGTTCAAGCTGGCCAGCGCGCAGCCACAACAGGGGATCTCTCTTCCTGTTGTGGCTGGCCCCCTCCTTCCTGCTGTTTCCCAGGGACCTGCGTTGTGTCAGGTCTCTCACCTTCAGCCGCTGACCTCTCATTAACAGCCTCCTCTGACCTCGCAAAGCGTTCCAGCCGAGCGATCACCTCCATCCTTCTTTGATATGCTGCGCTCGCCATTGCCGCCTCCTCTGCAGCCTCGGCGCCATCTTGGGCCTGAGCGCTTCCCGACGCTGCCAGCTTCTTCTGTCTCCTGCGCGTCATCCTCGTGCGGGACTCCTCTCCACCAGACCGCCCTCCACTCACTGCTACTCCCCGGATCTCTGCACACTCTTTGGAGCGATTTCAGCGTTCGGCGGCGCCTCAGGTATCCTTAGTAAGGGAGATTGTGACTGAACATACATTTCAGTAGGCCAACATTTCAGAGTCATTTTTCAAGCTGGTTTTATAAAGTATTCTAATTTACTGAGATAATGACTTTTGGGTTTTCATTGGCTGTAAGCCATACTCATCAACATTAACAGAAATAAAACACTTGAAATAGATCACTCTGTTTGTAATGACTATATAATATAGGAGTTTCACTTTTTGCATTGATGAACTGAAATAAATGAACTTTTTGATGATATTCTAATTTTGTGAAAAGCTCCTGTACATATAGCTCTATCTATATACACACACATTTTGTTTAAAAAGCATTGAACTGAGCAATATGGGATGGGATATATACGGCCAGAAAAAATATGCACTCTCAGTGATTGTACTCAGAGTGGTGATAAATGGTTACACATCCAATTGGAAAAGTGTTTCAAATGGAGTACAACAAGGCTCTGTCCTGGCCCCAGTGTTGTTCAACATTTTTATAAATGATCTTGATAAGGAAGCTGAAGATAAACTGATCAAATTTGCAGACGATGCAAAGCTAGAAGGGACAGCTAACACAAGAGAAGACAGAGAAAGGATCCACAAGGATCTAGGTAAGGCCTCTTTCACACTTCCGTTTTTGACAGTCAGGATCCGCCAATTTTGAAAAAAAACAGATCCGCCATTTTTCTTTGCGGATCCGTTTTTTCCCCATTGACTTTCATTATTGGCGGATCCTGACTGATTGGCGTCCGTTGCATCCGTTTTTTTTGAGGATCCGCCACAATCTTAGGGTCCGTCAACATCCTCAAAGATTTCCAAACGGAGCTTGCAACGTTTTTTTGCCCGGCGGATCCTCCAGACACTGAATTAACCCCAAATTCTGTCTGGGTGCCGGACAACAACAACAAAAAAAAAAAAAAATATCAATCTCTCTCTCATCCGCTTGTCTGCCTTTTTGGCGGATTTTAACTGATGCAAATAACTGAAGTGTGAAAGAGGCCTAAGCTTGAACAATGGGCAGCAACTAACAGAATGGTATTTAACAGGGGGAAATGCAAAATTTTACATCTGGGCAAGAAAAGAGAAGTGAGAATTCCAGCAGCTGTCCTTGGCTTGTAAGAGGCGCATGATGTCCATGCCATGCGCTGCTCACAAGCATAAATCAGCGGCTGGCATCAGAACAACATGCTGCGAAGCAGCGCAGGAAGGTAAGTAGGTTGGTTTATTTTTTTTTATGCTTTCTGAAGGGGGCCCATGCCCACCAGGATAGGGAGGAGGAGCCATGCATACAAGGATGGTGATGAGAAGACAAATGTATACCAGGCTTTTACTCGAGTCAATAAGTTTTCCCAGTTTTTTGTGGTAAAATTAGGTGCCTCGGCTCATATTCGGGTATGTTTATACTTGAATATATGCGGTATGTTTTTTATTAAACTTTCTCAGGTCCAGTGCCAAGTATACATCACTGCACCCTGACTCTAGAACTAACTGCAGTGCTCACGTCATACTGACAGCGCTGCAATCAATAGCTGAGCTGCAGCTCTGTTGCAGTGGAATTCCTACATTATGTATATGGCATGGCTTTTTTATTGCAGAAAGAAGGAAAAGATGATATAGCTGTACATACAATTCACTCTTGATGGGAGATGGTAAAGGTTTTTCTGCCCGTGCTGGTAGACAATCCTCATCTTCCGTCAGCTCTTCTGAAGAACTTTGATCTATAGCGAAAAAAAAATGCTGCATTCACATAATCACATAATGTGTAAAGAATACGGCTGTCACCTTGTTCTGCAACAATCATAACGGACCCCAACTTCAATATCATATTGCAGACTTACTGTGCCACACTGTACAAACTATGCCGTCACTCTGTTCTGTTTTGAATATGACTCAAAATACAGTTACCCTACTCAAGTACACACACTAAAAACTTAAAAAGAAGGTTTTATAGACCGAGAAATTTTCAAAAAAAATTTGCAGTACTGCGTTCTTCTGACCTCTGGTCCAGGTCTTTGCTGTAACCAGACTTTGCTTCTGTGACTTATTATCGGCACTAAAGCATGAAAACATGAAATTTGAATTACATTACTGCTGTACAAAATAGTAAATAAAAAAAAATGTAATGATTCTTAGCACATAATTTGGTCAATTTATGCATGTCCATGCTAAGAGTCATGGTTTGTTCTCATATCCTAGATGCAATTCAAATTTCATATACATCAGGTTTCCATGCTATAGCATAAAGAAAAAAAAAAAAAAAAAAGAGTGCAACTTTATTTGTTAGTTATGTATGCAGACAGATACCCTTAGTATGCACCTGTTCACACCAGTATTCTGTTTGGAAGTGACAGTCAGTCTTTTAATGTTTATTATCGACAAGGCATCCAGAGTGCAACTGTTGTTTCTTCAGCCCAAAAATCGTGGTGTGAAGTCTAGTGACTCGGTCTCACACGACGTCATAACTTTACGATGCCTTGGAAGAGACAGAGGTGCCCAAGAAATGCAGCGTCGGGGATGCCAACAACAAAACTGAAGACTGGCTGCAACCCAGTACAGAGCCAGTGGTCGGAACTGGGCACCACAAATCTTTTTGCTCATCTCTTGTTCATTAGATTTTCCACGCTTTTTTTTTTACATTTTTCTTTAAATGGTTCCCTGCATAAAGCAAAGCCCCATATTAGTCTGCAAGCTGCTCTAGTGAGCATTTTCATAGAAATATGCCAAAGAAATTATCATTTATTACCTCAATCTCCTAAAGCAAGCCTTATGGGGCTCCCATTATATTTAGTAAAAAAGCGGGCAGCCCCAAAAGGGCGATTTACCAAATGTAAGGTATTGTAAGAAGTACTACTTATGAGTAACCAGAATTTCCAGCAAAAGTTGGTCATATGGCATCTGATTTTTTTCTCGCACCCATTTGATTTCAGAGTGAAATTGCATCATGCTGTGATTTTTTTTTTTCATGCCGAATAGATCAGCGCTCATCGAATAACACTAGTCACAGTGCAATCTGATTTTTATTGTATTGCACACGTCCGACTTTTACGCTGGTATGATCGAGCCCCCCACACGTATACCTGTGTGGCTATAGATCAGGGTGTTAGAGTGAGGCCGGGGTCACACTTGCAAGTGTGATGCAAGAAACTCGCACGAGTCTCTCACATCAATATCTGGCGCTGCCGCTGGCACTCAGATTACTACAGCACTTACCAGAGGGGAAGGTTTCAGTGTCCTCCAGAAATGATACATTATTCACCAACGTCAGAGCGCTCACGTAATCTAAAAAAACAAAAAACATACATTCACAACCACAGAAAGGTAAAAAGAAAAAAAAAAAAAAAAATGCAAAAGAAAAAAAAATAAATTTCTAGAGAAATATTTTCAAAGATTTCTCACACCTTTCTTTCATAATTAGTACTGACAAGCTAGGAGCCGATGACTCAGACAAACTTTACAGGGGCTGTCTCAAGTTAACTTTTTCAGGAATGAACCACTCTCCAATCTTCCCAGCGTCCCGATTTCTGGGGGTGGTGATGTGCTCCTGCTTGACAGGCAGATCAGTGGTATTGTCACAGGGATACCGCAATAGTGTGGAGCCAGAAGACCACAGCGTCTGATTGCTCCTACTCTGGTGCTGAGAAGAAGCACTTCTACATTTTAAATGTGTTTATTTCTTCTGGCAGAACAGGGGTTAATCGGCCATGTTGGAAATCTCTGTGCTCACAGCTCAGCTCGGTTAGCCACTCCCTTCCCGTTTATAATCTGGGATCTGTTACAAATCCTTGTCAGAGCAAGCTTTATTGCTGCATGGATAACGGAGGAAGAGGAGCACATATGAGAAGGAGAGTTGGAGGAGTAATTTCTGACTGTTAGGTTTGTATGTGTGGTGAGTTCTCAATCCTTCTCTATTTTGGTTTATTCCCCTACCTTCACACCCGATGCATTCCTCTGTTATATGTGAATGAATATTTTATATGCCTGGAGTTTTCTGTTAACCCTTGTTTGTGTTGTCTTGTTTGTCGGGTTGGTGTATTACGGTGCACAGTAGCGCCTCCTATTACCTGGGTGGGGGAAGACAACAGACGGAGTGCTAACTCAGCAGATAAGGCAAGGGCGGAGGCCCCGGATTCTTCACCTTCAGAAGTTTCCCGGGGAGCAGGGCGAGCTATCGCGCCCCCTAGTGTTAGGCACAGGGAGGGAACCCCTGGTCCCGGGTCACCCGACAGCTGTGTCGTTGACAGGTACCATCTCAGGCAATGGGAACTAAAAGAACTAAAAATCCATCCGTTCTTAAGAATAGAGGATTTTTAAACAAAAAATAATTTGCCAAGTTCCTGATTTTCACAAGCACGTTGAAATTTTACAAACTGAAGTATGTGGTAATGACTATTTAAAGGGGTTGTTCAAAGTTTCGAATTTATCATCTATCCACGGCATAAAGGAATAACTTCCTGATCACTTGGGGTCCGACCTTTGGGAACCATACTGATCCCGAGAATTCCCCATGTGAATGGAGCTTTGGTCAATCATTTGCACCTCTTCATTCTCTATGTAACCACCAGAGATAGCTGAACACCGAGCTCGGATGGTCTTTGGGTCTCCCATAAGTGGCTGAAGGCAGCGGATGTGCACACGATTGACCATCGTTCCATTCACATGGGCTTTCAGAACCCTAATTATTGGGATCGGTGGGAGTCCCAACAGTTGGTCCCCCAGTGATCGGGAAGTTATACTCTATCACATGGATAAGGAATAACTTCAAAACTTTAGACTAGCCCTTTAAGTCCTACATGGTTGGAAAAGTCACGGTGGTGGGTGTGTGCCTTATACCATCTAGTGTCCCAATTATAGCCCTGCTCAGAATACGATTCCAAATATATTACATTTTAAACTGGCAATTTTTAACAGAATACAACATTCCTTTTCATTGTACATCTCCATTCCTAAGTTATCAGAGAAGGACCTGGAGATATTACAGCTGCACACCCTTCCACAAATAACAGGAATTATGAATTGAATAGAACGACTAGTAGCTAGGGTAAAAATTATACATTGCAAGATTATTTTTTTTTCTTTTAAGAGAAGGATATTGAAAATATTTTTGAAAAAAAAAAATACTTTTAACATAAAAACATGAATTAACCAATAGGTCACATTCTCTTTCAGCCATAGTAAAGTAACACTGCGCAAGATTATTCATCATCACCTTGGTTTGTGGCAGCCCCATCTTTGATTTTCTGACACAGAAATTGCAACTTGCTCTGAACCTTCTTGAAGATAACATCTATGGTTCCTTCTTTGCGCTGACTTTGCCAAAATGTTTTTGCTTCATCTGAAAAACCAAGCATCCCCATTACTGTGCATCGATATGTACAGCTCGTCAGTATTTTCTACTAGGTCTCAGTGAAGGAGCTACCGGGGGGGGGGTTTGCACTTGGCTTTTATTATAAACTATCTGAAGAGCCCAGTGTTGCCCGGGCATAGTAACTAACTACGGTTAGTGATAACCAATTCTAATGATTATATCTACATATATAAAGCTGAGTGTATAGCCCCGCCCACTCCGCATAGCCACATTCACTAATATCCCACATCATCCCGTCAGCCAGAGCTACCGGACTAATATCCCACATCATCCCGTCAGCCAGAGCCGCCGGACTACTACCCCTAATATCCCACATCATCCCGTCAGCCAGAGCCGCCGGACTACTACCCCTAATATCCCACATTATTCCGTCACAGCTGCCGGACAACTACCCCTAATATCCCACATCATCCCGTCAGCCAGAGCCGCCAGACTACTACCCCTAATATCCCACATTATTCCGTCACAGCTGCCGGACAACTACCCCTAATATCCCACATCATTCCGTCAGCCTGGGGTCAGAACCAGAGCACTCCGTGGAACGGTCCTAACTTCCATACCGGAGATCCCTTTAAGAGAGGCCTGGGGTCAGAACCAGAGCGCTGAGTGGATTTGATGCCTTTAGTAGAAGCCTGAGGTGAGAATCAGAGAGCTGAGGGATTAACCCTAACTTCCATACCGGAGATCCCTTTAAGAGAGACCTAAGGTCAGTACCAAAGCGCAGAGTGGATTTGCCCTCACTTCCGTACCGGGGATCCCTTTAAGAGATCGCTTATAAAAATAAAAGATGATTAATACTATTATTATTATTATCTAAAGAGATGAGTGATTCCATTATTCTTTTTTTAACACTGTAGGGAAAATAATATAATGCGCATTGTGCGTTCCACGCTAGCAAAGGGACAGATGACACCTTTCACGGATGCACAGAGCTGGAGCACATTTTGTGTTCCACGGTCAATTTCAGGTAAGCAATGGGCTTCGATAGAGACTGGTACGTGGGAGGCGTCATCTGCAATGTCTTAGAAAGTAAACTGGGTTCCATGGCCGCCCCAAAGCTGGAGGCAGACTCTAGCAATTTAAGTGCTTGTATTGTACAGTCCAGCCATCAATGTAATAAATTGGGCATTCACATAACACTGCATGAACCGGTCATCAGCGAGTATCTGTAAAGTACAGATACATAAGGCTACTAAGTGCACTGAGGGTGTGTGAACAGATACTCCGAGAGTCCTGATTTAGGCCAATCTAAATCATGCGTTTTTAGGCCACGCTTATAACTGTTGGTATTGTGGATTAATCGAAGTGTCCAGGGTAGTGCATTCCAGAAAACAGACGAAACATGCAATAAATCTTAGAGACAGGAGGTTAGGATTATTGAGGATGTTAGCCTTAGGTCATTAGGGGAACAGCGGGCACGGGTAGGGTGGTAGACCAACAAGAGACAAGATGCACAAGAGACAAGATGCGAGGTGTTAGTCAACTGTGAAATGCTTTGTGGGTGAAAGTGCTAAATTATTTAATTCTGTAGCGGATAGGAAACCAATGCAATGGCTGGCACAGGGTAGAGGTATCGGTGTAGCGGTTGGAAAAGATGAGGATCATGGCTGCTGCATTAAGGATGGATTGGAGAGGGGAGAGTTTAGCAAGAGGGAGACCAGTATAAAAAGAGTTGCAACAGTCCAGATGAGAATGACTAAGAGCTACAGTAAGAGGTTTTGCAGACTCACAGGCAAAAAAAAAGGTTGAATTCTAGAGATCTTTTTGAGTTGTAGGGGGGACATTAGCGAACAAATGATCGGATGGATGTAACGTGGTAAAGCAATGTACTTGCTGCTGGGGAATAATGGTAGAATCACACATGGAAATTACAATATTGGGTATATGCAAGTTAGTGGAGGGAGGAAACGCAAGAAGTTTTCCACCTTGAGCTGAAATTTAAAACACTGACCATCATTACCAAACAAAAAACATGTGTGTAATACTAAAAGTAGCCATCTCCATATCTAACCATCAAATAAAATGGCACTCTCTAGCAGTACAGCATGCAAACATGAAATGTGAATTGCAGTATTGCTTTAGAAAATAGGAAAAAAGGAGAATACTCAGCACACAAATTGGCCAATTCATGTGTACCCAGCTGTCGAGAGAATGCAATTTTCTTTGCTGGGTATACACGAATTAGCAAATTTATGCACCAAGTATTCTCGTCCCCCCCCGCCCATTTTCTAGACCAGTAATGCAATTCATACAATTCAAGTTACCATGCTATAGCGCTATAGAGAGCAACTTTGTTAGTTATATATGGAGATGGCTACTCTTATTAAGCACCTGTACACACCTGTTTTCTGTTTGGAAGTGATGGTCAGTCTTTTGTTTGCTGTATGCATAGCCCTGACTGAGCACTCCACCCATCAGCCTCTGGAGACTTAAGGCTGATTGCAGACGAACTTTTTGGCCCTGCGGATTTTTCCGCGCAGAATGGAAGAAATCCGCAGGTCAAATGACCTGCATTTTTCCTGCGGATTTCTTGCGGTTTTCCACTGCGGTTTTCCCCCTGCGGATTTGGTGACAGGGGAGATGGAAAACCGCACAAAAGAAGTGACATGCTGCGGATTTTGTACCGCAGGAAAACCACGCAGAAAAATCCACAGCATCTGCACAGCGTTTTTTTTTTTTCCATTGATTTTAAGGCTACTGTACATCACAATGCGGATATGCAACGTTTCTGCGCGGTAAAATCCGCTGCAAATCTGCATCGTGTGCACACAGCCTTAATCACAGCAGGATTCTACCTTCCCATATATATGTAAGCTATCAGCCCAGGAGAGGAATCACATTAGGATAGGTCCCAGCAAAGACGTATTCTCAATTTTTCCTATTTTCTAGAGCAGTAATGCAATTCATATTTCCTATATTTCATGTGTGCATGTTATAGCGCTACAGAGTGCAACTTTGTCAGATAGACAGAGGGAGGACAAAATGTTAGAGATAGCGGAAAGGCAATCATTGATAGTTTGACATCACCTATGCATTAATACAAAGTCAAGAAAATGTGTGTATAATTGGGTGTCATCAGCAGAGAGATGGTACTGAAAAACTAATGTTTGTTTGACCGATAGGTGCAGTATATAAGTCTAAGAGGAGGGGGCCTAGGACTGAGCCCTGAGGAACCCCGACAGCAAAGGGGAAGAGGAGTCAGCAAAATATACAGTGAAGGAATGTTCAGAGAGGTAGGAAGAGAACCAGTAGAGAACAGTGTCATTGAGGCCGATAGAGTCTAGTATACAGTAACGAGGAGGAGCTGATGATGCATGGTCTCGAATGCAGCAGAGAGATCAAGGAGAATCAACAGGGAGTAAGGACCATTAAATTTAGTTGTTAGTAGATCACTATAGACTTTAGTAAACGAAGTTTAAGTAGAGTGCAAGGACCGGAAACGGGATTGGAAAGGGTCACGAAGAGCGTTATCTGAGAGATAGCGGATTAGATGGGAGAGGACCAAACGTTCCAGGAGTTTAGAGATGAAGGGGAGATAAGAGACAGGTCTGCAGTTAGAAGCGCAGCTCTGATCGAGGGATGCTTTTTTAAGTAATGGCTGTATGCTGGCTTGTTTAAAAAAGTGGAAGGAAAAATACCAGATAAAAGAGAGAGGTTAAGTATTTTTAGATGAGTAGTGACAACCGGGGAAAGGGACCGAAGAAAATTATTTTTATTTATATAGCGCCATTAATTCCTTGGTGCTGTACATGAGAAGGGATTACATACAAAGTTATAGATATCGTTAATAGTAAACAAATTTGCAATGACACACTGGTACAGAGGGGAGAGGACCCTGTCTGTGCGGATAAAGGGGAAGAGACAGAAGGCCGGGGGTGTGGCAGCATGGTTATTGCAGGCTGTAAGCTTTCCTGAAACAGGTGGATTTTCAGGTTCCATCTGAGGGATCCGAGGGTGGTGGATAAACGGACGTGTTGAGGCGTGGAATTCCAGAGGATGGGGGGGGGGGGGATATTCGGGAGAAATCTTGGAGGCGGTTGTGTGAGGATCGAGTAAGTGTGAAGGAGAGTAGGAGGTCTTGGGAGGATCGAAGATTACGTGAGGGAAGATATTGGGAGATTAGTTCAGAGATATAGGGAGGGGACAGGTTGTGGATGGCTTTGTAGGTCAGTGTTAGTAGTTTGAACTGGATTCGTTGGGGAATTGGGAGCCAGTGGAGCGATTTGCAGAGGGGAGAAGCAGGGGAGTAGCGAGGAGAGAGGTGGATTAGTCGGGCAGCAGAGTTGAGGACAAACTGGAGTGGTTCAAGAGAGTTGGTTGGGGAGGCCACAGAGGAGGGTGTTGCAGTAATCAAGGCAGGAGATGATGAGGGCATGCACAAGAGTTTTAGTAGATTGAGGAAGAGACGGATTCTGGAAATATTTTTGAGTTGGAGGCGACAGGAGGTGGCAAGAGTTTGGACGTGCGGTTTGAAGGACAGGGCAGAGTCCGAGAGTTACTCCGAGGCAGCGGATTTCAGGTGTGGGAGAGAGCGTGATGCCATTTACCATAATAGATAGATCGGGTAGGGACGATACATGAGATGGAGAAAAGATGAGTTCAGTTTTGTCTACGTTGGGTTTTAGGAAGCGAGAGGTGAAGAAGGAGGATATGGCTGATACACTCTCCGGGATTCGGGACAGTAGAGAGGTGACATCAGGGTCAGAGAGGTAGATCTGAGGGTCGACCGCATACAGGTGGTACTGGAAGCCATGGGACTTTGAGTTGTCCTAGGCCAAAGGTATAGATGGAAAAAAGTAGGGGCCCCAGGACAGAGCCTTGAGGTACTCCAACAGAGAGAGGGCGGGATGAGAAGGTAGTGTGGGAAATGCTAAATGTGCGGTCGGAAAGGTAAGAGGCGATCCAGGACAGGGCAAGGTCTTTGATGCTAACGTAACAAAGAATCTCTACCAGTAGGAAGTGGTCGACTGTGTCAAAGGCAGAGGACAGGTCGAGAAGGAGGAGGATGGAGAACCGTCTCTTAGCTTTGGCTGTGAGTAAGTCATTAGTAATTTTGGTCAGGGCAGTTTCAATGGAGTGGTGGGGGCAGAAGCCAGATTGGAGGTTGTCAAGGAGAGAGTAAAGATGAGAGGTGGGAGGAAAGTTGAGCATGGACATGCTGCTCAAGGAGTTTGGAAGCAAATGGAAGCAGTGATATGGGGCGATAGCTGGGCATAGCAGTTGGGTCAAGGTTTTTTTTTTTGAGGATGAGTGTGATGGTGGCATGTTTGAAGGCAGAGGGGAAGGTACCAGAAGATAGCGATAGGTTGAAGAGATGGGTTAGGGCTGGAATGATCATGTTAGTGAGGTTGGGGAGCAGGTGGGAAGGGATGGGGTCTAGCGCACAGGTGCTGAGGTGTGATTTGGAAAGGAGATGAGAAAGCTCTCCTTCAGTGATGTTGGAGAGGAAGTTTATTAGGGAAGGGCAGAGGTCTGGTATATGGAGTTGTTGGGGTGGTGGAACAGTAAAGGTTTGCCTTGTTTGGTAGATCTTATTTTTGAAGTAGGTGGCAAAGTCCTCAGCAGAGATGAGGGGAGTTGGAGGAAATGTGAGGGAATAGGGTCAATGGTGCAGGTAGTAGTGCGAGAAGACGTCAGTAGCCTGGTAACTTCTTCCGTGACCGGTTCAAAGACAGAGAGTGAGCAAGATGCAGTGCAGGAGGGAAGAGAATGCATATTAGAGGATCGGGAGAAAATTTCCTATCAGATGTGATCAACTTTTTGTCTAGAAATAATTGGCCAGATAATCAGCACGGAGGTTGGTGGTCAGGGTGTGCACTCTTGGATTGAGGAGGGAATGAAAAGTGTCAAGAGAGTCGTTTAGGATTGTTGGATAGTGCGATGATGAGGATGTTGAAGTAAGTTTGTTAGAGAGGTGAAGGCCAGAATTGTGTGTTTTAAGCATAACCTTATAAAAGGATGAAATCTTCAGCCACATTGGATTTTGTCCACAGACATATGGCGCACCTGGAGCACCGCTGGAGAAGACGTGTTTGCAGCGTGTCAGTATATTACCCCATTTTGTGGGGACTCCCCTTAGTATGTCCTGTTATAAAAGAAAACTGCAACATATCTGAGTACAAGGAACATCCTACCACTGGATTCTTTTTTCTCTAGCATTATGCTGCAATAATTTGCCTATGTCGTGGGTAGATGGTGAATTGGTCACTGTAGTAGTTTGAATTACTGTATGCACAGTGAAGGTTACCATTGTGGTTTGTTTCTATGAAATGGTAGTATACATAGGGTATAATCGAGCTAGCTTGTGACTATCCATCTTCCTCTTGATTACATTTCAGATGTTTTCAATGGGGTTCAGGTCTGGAGATTGGGCTGGCCATGACAGGGATTTGATGTGGAGGGCCTTCATCCACACATTGATTGACCTAGCTGAGTGGCATGGCTCAATGTTCTGCTGGAAAAACCAGTCCTCAGAGTTGGGGAACATTGCCTGAGCAGAAGGAATCAACTGTTTTTCCAGGATAACCTTGTATGCGGCTTGATTCAAACGTCCTTCGCAAAGATTAACCTGCCCAATTCCAGCCTTGCTGAAGCATCCCCAGATCATCACCAATCCTCCACCAAATTTCACAGATTGTGCAAGACACTGTGCCTTGTATGCATCTCCAGGTCTCAGTCTAACCATTTGACGACCAGGTGTTGGGCAAAGCTGAAAATTAGACTCATCAGAGAAGATTACCTTACTCCGGTCCTCTATGGTCCAATCCTTTTGGTCTTTGGCAAACTTCAGCCTGGCTCTACTTTGCATCTGATTGAGGAAAGGCTTTTTTTCTAGCTTTACATGACTTGAGCCATGCCACGAACTGTTCTTGCCGTGCACTTCACCCCAGCTGCCATTTGCCATTCCTTTTGTAGGTCACTTGATGTCATCCTGCGGTCACTGAGTCACATTCGAATAAGATGATGGTCATCCCGGTCAGTGGATAGCGCTAACACTGTGCAACATTTAAAAATTTTAGAGGGTGACTTGTACAAACAGAACTCAGATACCAAGAGAAGTGAGGGCACTGCTGCTCACAGCTTACAATTTATGAGGAAATGTAAAAATGTGCTTATATTGTACAATACAGCCATAATATACTATATAGGGTCTGCACATGATCCGGTCACCAGTCAATATGCGTACAGATATGCGTACAGTACAGACACAGAGAGCTATTAAGTGCATTGATTGTGTGAACAGATGCTACGAGGGTCATGATTTTGAAGAAAATTTAGTATGGGCAAAACGGGAATAGTTAGGTAAGTGAGGTGGGGGATTAGCCCAGACTAAAGAAATGCGTTTTAGGCCACAGTTACAACTGTGGGTATTGGGAATTAATCCAGTTGTCCTATGTAGTGCATTCCTATGAATTGGCATAGCACGTGAGAAGTCCTAGAGACAGAAATGGGAGATTTAGATTGAGGATTTTAGTTTTGAAGCCATTAGCAGAACGTAAGGCACTGGAAGGGTGGTAGACTAAGACGAGGGAGGAGATGTAGGGTGGTGCTGAGCCGAGAAGCATTTTGTGAGCGAGAGTGATAAGTTTATATTGGACGCTGCAGCGGATGGGCAACCAGTGCAATGACTGGCACAAAGTAGAGGCATGGGTGTTACAGTTGGAAAGTAATATGATCCTGGCTGCTGCATTCAGGAAAGATTGGAAAAAGGAGAGATTGGAGAGGGGAGGAGTTGGGAAGAGGGAGATCGATTAGTAGAGAGTTGCAGAAGTAAGAATGAATAAGAGTTACAGTAAGAGTTTTTGCTGAGTCAAAGGTAAGAAAAGGTTGCATTCTAGAGATGCTTTTGAGTTGTAGGTGACAGCAGGTGAGTGATTGGATGTGGGGAGTGAAAGAAAGAACTGAATCAAATATGATACTAAGACTGAGGGCATGTTGCTGGGAAGTAATGATAGAACCACAAATGGAAATGGCAATATTGGGCATAGCAGAAGGAGGAAACACAAGGACTTCAGTTTCTTGACAAAAAAGGTGACTGTGATGACGGAGCTTGCCATATGCTATGCTATACCCTGCTCGCCTCAGGGTCGTGGCTTTCCATGAAGTTCAGTTCTAAGAATCCCCCAAAGATATCCCATGCTGGCAGGATACAAATGAATGCAAAATAAGCGGTCAAAGGAAGTTGCCTAAATGATTATCTTCATATAATTTAGGACATCACAAATAATACCGAAAATGGAAGGACCACATATGAGGCTAAACTATAGCCTTCCCTTTGGAAAATAATGCAGATTGATTGTGGAGGCTGAAAAACCAATCTTACAAGAGAGTAAATCTTCTCTCAAGCCGGAGATGGCCCAGCTATTATATGTTTATCTGAAACGCGTCTCGCAAAAGGCAAAACTGGGTGTATTCATAAAGCCTGGGTAGGGCATCAATATCATTCAACTTACTCATCACATGCAAGGGAGTGAGTATTCTCCTTCACAGGCAAATATCCTTTACCTGTACAAAATCACTGATGGATGCTGAGGGCCAGCTTGTGTGTTTAATCTGCACCATTCAAGGACATTATAAAAAGGGAACGGTTATATATATTTATATTCCTCCCCCATACTCTGGTGAAGTACTAAAAATATTCTCTCTTTTTATACTTAAGGCATATTCCATGCCAGCTTTGAAAATAGGGGATTTTAAGAATTATATGAATCCCTATTGGGAAATTGTTCCCTTGTGGAACTTACCACTGAACTCAACCCCTACATCATTAGCTAAAGTTGTATCTCAAATTGGCTATAAGCATTTAAGGAGAATAAATAATCTAAAAGTGAATTGAGGCCTAAATTAAATAATACAGCCTTTGGTTAATGTGATTTTTCTAAGTGGCCCCAGACCACCTCTTAGTTTGAGACCCCTTGTCTATTTACAACCCCCAAAAGGTCTCGTGAGGCAACTAGTAAAATAAGATACAAAAAAAAAGTTAATCTTTTTCAGATTATGCATAGTGTCGCCTCCTAGTGGACAGCAGCATAACACCCCAAGGTTCTGTGTCCCCCAATTAGGCGACAGAGTAATAAGATACAAAAAAAAAAAAAAAAAAAAAAAAAAAAGAAAAAAAAACAAAACAGAAAAACAAAATAAACTTCAACCTCTATTCCAAACTGCAGTTTTTAGCTCTGCCCGGAAAAAACAAAAACTATACAGGGTTCCTAAAAACCTCACATACAGAGAATACCTAAATGTGCCCAGTTAGGAATCGGAAAAAAAGTGGCCTGGTCTAGAGATGAGATGATTAACAAAAAAAAATAAAATAAAAAAACAACACCTTACTTACGAACACAAATCTTTCTTGGGATTCGTACTGAAGAACTGATACATGGATCGGTTGCTTCTGCAGTCGTTTCTTTCCGCTTCATTTTTCTGCTAAAAACACAAACCCAATTTGTAACAAAAGGAAGCACAAGGATATTCCTTCTATCAAGGCCCTATTAGAACATACAGTAGGAAAAGTATTTGATACAATGATTATTTTGTACGTTTTCCCACCTATAAAGAATGGAGAGGTCTGTAATTTTTATCGTAGGTACATTTCAACTGTAAGAGACAGAATTTTAAAATAAAAACCAATAAAAAAAAAATAAAAAAAAAAAAAAATCACATTGTGATTTTTAAATATTTCATGCAATAAAATGCTATTTAACTAAGTATTTGATCACCGACCAACCAGCAAGAATTCTGGATCTAACAGACCTGTTAGATTTTCTGTAAGAAACCCTCCACTGTGCACCCATTACCTGTATTAATTGCGCCTGTCTGAACTTGTTTATTGTATAAAAGACACCTGTCCACACACTCAAAATAACACTCCTACTTCTCTACCATGGCCAAGACCAAAGAGCTGTCTAAGGTCACCGTGGACAAAATTGTAGACCTGCACAAGGCTGGGATGCGCTACAGGACAACTGGCAAGCAGCTTAGTGAGAAGGCAATAACTGTTGGCACAACTATTAGAAAATGGAAGAAACACAAGACGATTGTCAATTTTCCCTCTGTCTGGGGCTCCATGCAAGATCTTGTCTCGTGGATTTAGGATGATTGTGAGAAAGATCAGGAATTGGCCCTAAACTACACGGGAGTTCCTGTTCAATGATCTGAAGAGAGGGATCACAGTCTCAAACATTACCGTTAGTAACACTATGCCATCATGAATGAAAAGCCTGCAGGGCACACAAGGTTCCCCTGCTCACACCAGCACATGTCCAGGCCCATTTGAAGTTCTCCAGTGACAATCTGTATGATCCAGAGCAGGCATGGAAGAAGGTCTTGAGGTCAGATTAGACCAAAATAGAAGTTTTTGATATCAATGGCACTCGCCGTATTTGGAGGAGGATGAGTACAAGCCCCAGAAACAGTCTCATTCGTGAAGCATGGTGGGGGAAACATCATGCTTTGGGCGTATCTGTCTACTCGTACTAACCTGAAGAATGATATTGCCTGGTTAGTTTTACCATATAGTGAACATGGCAAATAACAAACCCCCCCCAAAAAAATTGTGGAATTGCACTTTAGTTTTGCAGTTTTACGGCACTTGGAATTTTTTTTCCCCATATTTCAGTACACCATTTAGTAAAATGAATGGCGTCATTCAAAAGTACAACTCATTCTGCAAAAAACATGCCCTCATACAGCTGTACTGATGAAAGTAAAAAAAATAAAAAATTAAGGCTCTTGGGAATTATCTGGTCACTGATTTTTATAACAAAAAACACACACACTAAGAATTCTGTGAAAAAAAAAAAAAAAAAAAAAAAAAAAAAAAAAAAACACCTCATCTTACCGATCCTGTTCCAATATTTTCTGGTTCCAATAATTTTCTTGATTAAGAAAGCTGAAGCTGCGTGACAGACCAGAGACTGATTTTTCAGAACTATGTAGACAGGATATGCCTTATTGCACTGTGTTGTAGAATTGATAAAAAAAGAAAAAAAGATTACTACATGCTTAAGTTTAAAAACAGGATTTTTGGGTTGCTTACCGTAAAATCTGTTTCTCGGAGCCTTCATTGGGGGACACAGAGACCATGGTGTATGCTGCTGCCACTAGGAGGCTGACACTATGCACAAAAAAAGGTTAGCTCCTCCTCCGCAGTAAACACCCCACCAACCGGCAGGAACTTCCTCAGTTAGTGAGAAAGCAGTAGGAGAAGTAACAGAATAGATTGAAACAGAACAGACAACTCAACTGTACATAACCAACAACATAAGAACAGGAGTTGTAGAACATGGGAGGGTGCTGTGTCCCCCAATGAAGGCTCCGAGAAACAGATTTTACGGTAAGCAACCCAAAAATCCTGTTTTCTCGTTCGCCTTATTGGGGGACACAGAGACCATGGGACGTCCCAAAGCAGTCCCTGGGGTGGGAAACAAACTTCCATCAGGCCAGTGGACTCACCACCGCTGCCTGCAGGATCCTGCTACCTAGGCTGGCCTCCGCCGAAGCGTATGTGTGGACCTTCTAGAATGTCACAAACGTGTGAACAGATGACCAGGTTGCAGCTTTGCAAAGTTGCAGCGCGGAAGCTCTGTGGCGCACCGCCCAGGAGGCACCCACTGCCCGGGTAGAGTGAGCTCTAATTCCCTGAGGGGCCACTCGATGCTTGATCCGGTAGGCCTCCAAAATTGCCGACCTGATCCAGCGAGCAATAGTAGCTTTGGAGGCTGGCTGACCTTTCCGCGCCCCATCTGGAATGATGAAAAGAGAGTCTGACTTCCTCAAACGAGTCGTTCTAGCTAGGTAGACCTTCTTTGCCCTGACCAAGTCCAGCTTGTTCAAGGAGCGCTCCCGAGGGTGAGTTGGACCCGGACAAGAGGACGGGAGAACAATATCCTCATCCAGGTGGAAAGTGGACACAACCTTAGGAAGGAAAGAAGGCGGAGTCCGTAGAACTACCTTGTCCTGGTGGAGCACCAAGAAGGGGGAACGACAAGAAATGGCCGCCAATTCCGACACGCGCAGGATGGAGGTGACGGCTACTAGGAAGGCTACTTTCCATGAAAGGAGAAATAGGGAAACTTCCCTGAGGGGTTCAAAGGGAGGACCTTGCAGAACCTCGAGAACCAGATTAAGATCCAATGGATGTACGGGCGCACGGTAGGAGGAGCCGCATGAGCCACTCCCTGAAGGAAGGTCTTGACCTGAGGACGGGAGGCCAATGTCTTCTGGAACAAAATGGATAGCGCCGAGACTTGACCTTTTAAAGAGCTGAGGGCAAGGCCCGCATCAAGGCCTGCCTGAAGAAACGCCAGGACAGAAGGGGGAGAAAATGACATGGGCGGAATGTTATTGGCCTCACACCAAGTGAAATAGGCTTTCTGGCCCAGATCATGGTATGAATAACCTGATCGTTTCAAAACCTTGGTCTCAATAGCCACGCGGTTAAATTGAGTGGCGGAGAATTGAGGTGGCAAATCGGGCCCTGAGACAGCAGATCTGCCCTGTCTGGAACCTTCCAGGAGGCGTCCGCGAGAAGGTTGACGATGTCCGCGAACCAAGACCTTTTGGGCCATTTCGGGGCGATGAGGATGACTGGACTTCCTTCTGCTTTGATTTTCTTCAACAGCTTGGGAATAAGGGGAAGGGGAGGGAACAGGTAGGGGAGCTCGAACTAAGACCAAGGAATGGTCAGAGCATCGGCGCCCCTGGCGAGAGGATCTCGAGCCCTGGATACAAACTGTGGGACTTTCCTGTTGAGCAGGTCAACGTCCGGAGTTCCCGAACGATGGCAAAGGTGATGAAATACATCCGGATGTAAGGACCACTCTCCCGCGGCGGGACCCTCGCGGCTGAGAAAATCGGCGGCCCAGTTGTCCATGCCGGGAATGTGCACCGCGGATATTGTTGGAACTGAAACCTCTGCCGAGTGAAGAATTTTGGACACTTCCGCTAGGGCTGAGGCACTCCGTGTCCCCCCTGGTGGTTGATATCTGCCACCGCTGTGGCAGTCTGTCTGAATACGGATTGGCAGGCCCCTGAGAAGTCTCTCCCAGTGAACGAGAGACAGATAGATCGCCCGTATCTCGACGACGTTGATCGGCAGAGCTGTCTCTAGTCGACCACCGACCCTGAACAGTTTGATTGCGAAATATTGCCCCCCCAGCCGAGGAGGCTGGCATCCGTTGTCACAATCTGCCAGTGAATGAGAAAGAATGACCGTCCTAGGGCAATGAAAGGTGACGTCCGCCACCAAATGAGGGACTGCCTGACCTGGTATGAAAGGCGAATTGGACGATACAGGGAAAGAACAGACCTGTTCCACCGAGACAGTATGGCCTGTTGGAGGGGTCTGGAGTGAAATTGAGCAAAGGGAATCGCTTCTGTCAACGCCACCATCCTTCCTAGAACTTTCATGGTTGTCCGGAGAGATGGAAGTCGTGTGGTCTGCAGCGATTGTACATCTTGCTGTAGAGAACTATCTTCTCCTCTGGGAGAAAAACCCTCGATCGACGAGTGTCGAACAATAGGCCCAGAAACACCAGACGTTGTGTCGGAACAAGTCAGGACTTTTTTGTTGACGAGCCAACCAAAATTGGACAGGGTGTAGAGGACGATGGTAAGATTTTGGCGAGCCTGGTGAAAAGACGGAGCTTTGATCAGAATGTCGTTGAGGTACGGAAAAAGAACGAGACCTCTCATCCTCAACAAGGCCATCAACGCCGCCATGATCTTTGTAAAAACTCTGGGTGCGGTGGCGAGACCGAAACGGCAGTGCAACGAACTGGTAGTGGTCCTGGTGAATCGCAAAACGCAGGAATCTCTGATGCCCGGGAAAGATGGGAACATCTTGAATGTCTATTGAACACATGAACTCCTGCGCCTCCATGGAAGCGATTACCGACCGAAGAGACTCCATCCTGAAATGACGCAATCGGACCCTGTTGTTCAGTAACTTGAGATCCAGGATGGGACGAACTGCACCATCTTTTTTCCACACTACAAACAGGTTTGAATAAAACCCTGTGAAACGTTCTGATTCGGGAGCGGGCAAAATCACCCCGGAACTGAGGAGAGAGGTGATGGATGCGAAGAAACCCGGACTAAGGCAGGGTCTTTTGGAAGGACTCGAAGAAACGATCCCGGGGACGAGAAACAAACTAACTATGTTGTATCCTGGGGATACAACTTCCCTGACCCAAGCGTCCTCTACTGAGGCAAGCCAGACGTCTCTGTAGAAAAGGAGTCGACCGCCCAGTTGGGAAGGACCCTCGGGACTTCCTTGATAGTCATGCTGATGTGGACTGACCAGATCTGGACCTGAAGGATCTGCCCTGGGATGAGTGAGATCGCCAGGAGGGAGTGGGTCTGAAGGAGACCTTCTTTCTATCCTGGCGTGCCTGCGGCCTCTGTTGGTAGACCGAAAGGGCCGAAACTGACGCCTTAGCGGAGGCCTACGAGGCTTGGACTGAGGGAGGAGGGAACTTGTGCCTCCAGTGGTGTCCCTAATAATCTGGTCCAGCTGGGATCCAAAGATACGCGCTCCCTGAAAAGGCAGATTGGTAAGGGACTTTTTGAAGACAAATCCGCCTGCCAAGCCTTGAGCCAAATTGTACGCCGGATTGTCATCATGTTGCTGGACGCCTGAGCCGCGCAAGACGTGGCATCCAAGGAGGCAAAGAGCAGATAATCCCCTGCATGGGAGATCTGGTTAGCCAGTTCGGCCGATTGCTCCGGTAGGGCTTTATCTAGGATGCCCTTGCGGAGATCCTCCGCCCAAGTAGCTATGGCCTTTGCTACCCAAGATGAAGCAAAGGCTGGGCTTAGCGCCGCCGCAGCCGCTTCGAATACTGACCTTGCTAGAGATTCTATAATTCTGCCATTAGAATCCTTTAGCGACGCCACACCTGAAATCGGAAGGACCGTGTTGCTAAGATAGTCTGGACACGGGAGCGTCTACAGAGGGGGAAGCCGACCAGTTGTCGGTGAGCTCTTTTGAAAATGGATAGAGCACGCCGAGACGCTTCCCTCTTTGAAAGCGTCTGGTCGGATTTTCTCTCTCTCCCTGGTAAGGATCTTGCCAAACTCAGAGTGGGAGGCGAAGACTCTGGAAGGTGTTACTGCCCGTCTGAACGAAACCTCCTGATCTGAGCGTTTCACAGGGGAGTCTGTATTTCGAAGGTGTGGTTAATCGCAGCAATGAGGTTCTGTACCAAAACCTTCATGTCCGCGTCCTGGTCCGAATCCAGCTCTAAAATCTCTTCGGATGACGCATCCGAGAACGCTTCACCTGACTCGGGTGAGGAGGCACGGGAAGGCGACTGCTGGGAAGGACTCTGTGGAGAGACCAGGTCAGGAGAGGATTCCGGCCGGAGATCCTGCCTGGGTCTTTTGCGGCTTCTGCTGGCTGGCTCAGATGGAACCCCTTGCGACCTGCTGGACCCTGCAGAAGTGTCCAGGGGCAACTTATCAAGAACGGCCACTAGGGACTGAGACACCCTGGTGAGGTCTGCCACAGATTGTGATAGAGAAGAGGCCTAGCCAGGAATGGGGGGGGGGGGGGGGGGGTTCACACTCACGTGGCACAATAGATGGTTCCTGGACGGCATCGGGCTGAATGGGATTACTGCAGTCTAAACCGAGGGGAGTGGGAAAGTTCTCTGTGCTGGCGGACGGGCACGTTCCGGGGTTTGGGGTTAGACATAATGAAAGAAAAGAAGAACCCCGAGGAGATGCCGGAAGGTTGAGGGAAAGAAGGCAGAGGAGGGTGTCAGTCTGCAGTTGCAGAGCTACTCACAGTCCGGTGGCCCGAAAGGCAATGTGCCCAGCTTGTCTGAGATGCAGGGCCGCAGTAGAGGATAACGAGGAACCCCTTTCCGCTGCCCGGTGTCTTCAAAGGCGTCCGGCTGACAGGCTGCAAAGATGGCGGCAGCCTGAGGTAAAAGGAACGCGCAGTTCAGGAGAGAAGAAGGGCGGAGCTAGCCGCCTGATCCGGAGAGAAGACCGCCCGCTGCCCAGCTACAGACTAGGAGGTTGGGTGGTCCTAGAACGGGCGGGAGAGCAGCCCGCCTATAACAGAGGGCGGGGGGCGTGGCCGCGACGGCCGAGTAGGCCCGAAATGAAGCCGGGGACTAAATTAGTTTCGGCGGCCGCCTGTCAGCGTGGGGCGGCGCGGAAGTCCTGCAGCGCTGCCACGGCCACCCAAGAAGAAACCGCCGCCCGAAAAAAGCCCTCAGGATAAGCCCGCATAAGAATGAGGGCGGCGGGGGGGGGGGGGTTCGGGGAGAACAAGGCCCGCGCAGCAGCCGGGGCCTGGCATGTGGCGCAATAGAAAGTGCGGCGGCTGCCGGGAGGTGCAAGCAGCTGAGGACCCTGCGGCACTGCCCTGTGCCGCTCCGAAGAATCCTCCAGTGGTGTCTTCAATAAAGGTACCTTGTAAATCCAACGCTGTCTGAGTCTATTTTCCCCGTGTCCGCGCCTCGTCCGACCGACAGGCTCTGGTAGGCGAGTGGGTGGGAGGCGGGGGGCAAGGACCATCCGTATAGCTGGCACGCACCTGTGCAAAGCTCCTGGTCCTGCTGCGGAGAGCAATGAGGATACGAGGTGGCAGTACACGCCGTACTCATAGTCTCTTGTGGGACTACAGATGTGACTATTCACTCTGTATCCCTCCGGGACTTTGAAAAGGAACGACGCACACCGAGGTAGATATGGGTCTAATGAAAGACCCGTGTCCACCTCCTACTGACACTAAGCTAAACTGAGGAAGTTCCTGCTGGTTGGTGGGGTGTATACTGCGGAGGAGGAGCTAACCTTTTTTGTGCATAGTGTCAGCCTCCTAGTGGCAGCAGCATACACCCATGGTCTCTGTGTCCCCCAATAAGGCGAACGAGAAATATAAATTAAACTATAAAAGGTCAACACTGTATATACACTGCTCAAAAAATAAAGGGAACACTCAAATAACACATCCTACACCTGAATGAAATATTCTCATTGAATACTTTGTTCTGTACAAAGTTGAATGTGCTGTCAACAAAATCACACAAAAATCATCAATGGAAATCAAATTTATTAACCAATGGAGGTCTGGATTTGGAGTCACTCACAAAATTAAAGTGGAATGTAATGTCCATAAAGCAAGTCAAAAATGAGGTTCAGTATTGTGTGTGGCCTCCATGTGCCTGTATGACCTCCCTACTGTACAACGCCTGGGCATGCTCCTGATGAGGTGGCGGATGGTCTCCTGAGGGATCTCCTCCTAGAATTGGACTAAGGCATCCGCCAACTCCTGAACAGTGTGTGGTGCAACGCAACGTTGGTGGATGGAGCGAGACATGATGTCCAAGATGTGCTCAAGCAGATTCAGGTCTGGGGAACAGGCGGGCCAGTCCATAGCTTCAATGCCTTCATCTTGCAGGAACTGCTGACACACTCCAGCCACATGAGGTCTGGCATTGTCCTGCATTAGGAGGAACCCAGAGCCATCTGCACCAGCATATGGTCTCACAAGGGTTCTGAGGATCTCATCTAGGTACCTAATGGCAGTCAGACTACGTCTGGCAAGCACATGGAGGGCTGTGCCCTCCAAAGAAATGCCACCCCACATCATTACTTTCCCACTGCCAAACCGGTCATGCTGGAGGATGTTGCAGGCAGCAGATCACTCTCCACGGCGTCTTCAGACTCTGTCACATGTGCTCAATGTGAACCTGCTTTCATCTGTGAAGAGCACAGGGCGCCAGTGGCGAATTTGCCAATCCTGGTGTTCTGTGGCAAATGCCAAGCGTCCTGCACAGTGTTGGGCTGTGAGCACAATCCCCATCTGTGGATGTCAGGCCCTCAGACCATCCTCATGGTTTCGGTTTCTAACCGTTTGTACAGACACATGCACATTTGTGGCCTGCTGGAGGTCATTTTGAAGGGCTCTGGAAGTGCTCCTCCTGTTTCTCCTTGCACAATGGCTGAGGTAGCGGACGTAGAAGAGCTGGACTTCTTTGTGGGAAAAATGGATTGTCGTTGACAGGTGAGAAAAAAGTTTATTTTAATTTTTACAGTAATAAATTGGAAAATAAGGGTGCCGTGTGTTTATTTCAACTAAAAGGACTTTATTCTTGCTTTTTTTTTATAATAATATGACTATAGAGTTAGTAATGGGGGCGTCTTATAAACGCCTCTCCATTACTAGATCCTGGACTTGATGTCAGCTGACAATAGAAAGCAGACATCAACCCTATTACTCTTCTTACCACCACACCAAGGCAAGCGGCATGAGCGAGGCCAAGCACCATGTTTGACGCATCTTCCGGATGTGCCATTTCTGGGGTGGCTGAGAACTGATGTTGGTAGCCTGGGACGGGCAATATCCCTGGCCCCTTCCCAGGCTATTAATATCAACACACAGTTGTCTGTTTAGTCTTTGCTGGTTAGAATTTATAGGTGGACCTTATGTCATTTTTTTTCTCAAGTCCCCTGTAAACTAAGGGTATGTTTCCATGGTTCGGATTACATCAGGATTAGCTGCGGATTGAACACTGCGTACAGCCACAACGTCCAGATGTTACAGCATAGTGGAGGGGATTTTAAGAAATCCCGTCTCCACTATGCGTACTAAAACGAGGGTGACACACCCACGAATCCGGACATGCGGCACGTCTTTATAGAACACAGCATGTCTGTTTATCTTGCAGACACTCCGTCTCTGTAAGATAAATAATACAGTCTATGGATATGACGTGGTGATTCCGCATGTGTTCAATGAACACTTGCGGAATCACCGCTTGTACAACAGGGGGCGGCGCTTTGGGCAGAGCGGGCTTTCTGTTGCATCCAAAGCGCATGGATTTCGCACCGTTGGAACCTACCCTAACCAGTAAAGGCTAAGCAAACAGCTGTGAGCTGTTATCGATAGCTTGGGAACCTTTTGGAATATTGTTCACTTTCCCAGATTAGTAACATCAGCCTCCAATGGTCGGCTTTCCCTCTGTTGGTTATCAAAATAATGCAGAGGCCCACGCCAAATTCATCATCAGCTGTCTTCAGCTCTCGACCCCTGGGAAAAGTGCTAAATGTACGACTTTACCCAGGCACCGGTACACGTCACACTGATGACATATAGATGTGGGACATTTTGTGGCTTGTGCTGCCGATAAAAAAAACAAACAAAAAACTGACATGTCTGCAGGTTTTTTCACACGGAAACACGGTCTGTATAGAAAAACCTGACGTGCGCACCACCATTGAATACAATGGGTGTGTGTACGTCCGTATTTGTGGTCCTAAAAAAAAACAAACTGCATAGGGACATGTAAAACAGTCATGTGAAGGGGGCCTTAATGCGAATCCTATCCTGGGCTGAATCCTACATTTATATTGGTAGGTAGGATCTTGCTGTGATCAAAACTGCCACATGCTGATGGGTGGAGTGCTCAGTCAGAGAGCCTGTGACTACAAACATTTCATGTTTGCATGTTATAGCATTACAGAGTGCAACTTTGTTAGTAAGGCCTGGATCACACTTCCGTTTTTTCAAATCCTTCACAATCCATCGTTTTCCGTTAAAAAAACGGATCCAACATTTTTTTGGGAGGATCCTTTTTTTGTCCCATAGACTTCCATTAGCGGCTACGTAAAAAAAAAAAAAGTATCTGTTTGCGCCAAAACGGATCCGTTTTTTCACACTTTGGCGGATGCAAAAAAGGAGATTTTTGTGTACTCACCGTAAAATCTCTCTCTTAGCCTTTAATTGGGGGACACAGAACCGTGGGTGTTATGCTGCTGTCCACTAGGAGGCGACACTATGCATAATCTGAAAAAGATTAACTTTGGCTCCTCCTCTGCAGTATACACCCCTGGACGGCGTCAGCCTTCTCCAGTTTTGTGCAAAAGCATTAGGAGGAATATACCAGAAACATAACCATGCCTGTAAAAAAAGGCTACTATAAACAGGCTCAAACAACAATATGAGAACCCAACCGTAACAACGGCCCGCAAGGGCAACAGGGTGGGAGCTGTGTCCCCCAATTAAAGGCTAAGAGAAAGAGATTTTACGGTGAGTACACAAAAATCTCCTTTACTCTGTCGCCTTATTGGGGGACACAGAACCGTGGGACGTCCCAAAGCAGTCCCTGGGTGGGAAGCAGTGGACGAATATTGTGCTGACAGTCCTCTAGTCTTGGGGTACTGCCGCCTGCAGAACCCGTCTACCTAGGCTCGCATCCGCTGAGGACTGGGTATGCACTCTGTAGTGTTTTGTAAATGTGTGCAGGCTAGTCCAAGTGGCTGCCTTACACACTTGATGTGCTGAGGCTTGATGCCGAACGGCCCAAGAGGCCCCTACCGCCCGCGTAGTGTGCCGTGATACCGGCCGGAAGGGGAGAATTGTTGAGACGGTAAGCCTCTTGAATGGTGGACTTGATCCACATAGCAAGGGTGGCTTTGGAAGCCGGTAGGCCCTTGCGAACGCCTTCTGGAAGAAGGAAAAGTGAATCAGACTTCCAGAAGGGAGCAGTCCTAGACACGTAAATACGCAATGCCCTGACAAGGTCAAGCGTATGCAGAGCCTTCTCTACCCTATGAACGGGAGCCGGGCAAAGAGACAGTAGTGATATTTCCTCATTGAGGTGGAAGCTGGACACGACCTTCGGAAGGAAGGATGGTACTGTACGGAGAACTACCTTGTCCTGGTGAAAAACCAGGAAGGGTTGTCTGCAGGAAAAGAGCTGAACGTTCAGACGCCCTGCGTAGTGAGGTGATTACCACCAGGAAAAACCACTTTCTGTGATAGAAAGCGGAGTGAGACCACCTTAAGGGGTTCAAAAGGAGGTGACTGTAATGCTGTCAAGACAAGGTTGAGATCCAACGGACGTTTGTAGGGGGAACCAATCGGGAAACCCCTTGGAGAAAAGTCTTCACTTGCAGCTTGTTAGCAATACGCCTCTGAAAGAGCACTGAGAGCGCTGACACCTGGCTCTTCAGCGAGCCCAGGGATAGCCCGGCGTCCAGGCCTGACTGAAGGAAACCGAGGACCTTTGGAAGAGAAATCTGCCCTCGAGAGTCGCACCATGTGAAGAAAATCTTCCAGGTACGATAGTAAATCCTGGCTGGAGTTGGCTTTCGAGCCCTGATCATGGTTTTAACAACGTCCGGTGAAAAACCTGCTTGGGTCAAAACCCAGGTCTCAATGTCCACGCCGTCAAATTGAGAGCCCCTGAGTTCTGGTGGAAGAACGGGCCTTGTGACAGGAGGTCGGGACGTGTGGGGAGACGCCAGGGGGCGTCTGCTGTGAGTTGCACGACGTCGGCGTACCATGTACGCCTGGGCCAGTCTGGAGCGATCAGAATGGTGGGAACACCCTCTTGTTTGATCTTCCTCAGGACTCTGGAGATCAGGCGGAGGGGTGGAAAAAAGTACAGAAGCTGGAACCAGTCCTGAACCAGGACATCTGCTCCGAGCGACCGCGGATCGCGCGTCCTGGTCATGAAATTGGGAACCTTGGCCTTGAGATGGGATGCCATCAGATCCACGTCCGGGGCCCCCCAACGTTGACAGATCTGACAAGACTTCGGGATGGAGAGACCATTCCTTGTCGGCTGAGATAGTCTGCTTCCCAGTTGTCCACACCCGGAATGTGGACCGCGGAGAGTATCGACCTTGCAGCCTCCGCCCATTGTAGGATACGCGTTACTTCGGTCATCGCCTGGATGCTGCGGGTGCCGCCTTGATGGTTCACGTATGCCACTGCCGTGGCATTGTCCGACTGTACTCTGATATGAGAGTCTGCCAGCAAGTGATGGAAGGCTTTCAACGCCAGGAAGATGGCCCGAATTTCCAGGATGTTGATGGGCATGGTCGATTCCCTTGGTGACCACCTGCCTTGCGCTCTGATGTAGGTGCACCGCACCCCAACTCATAAGGCTTGCGTAGGTGGTCAAAACTTTCCATTGACCGGAGAGAAAGGATTTTCCCCTTGCAAGCGAGGTTGGCTTGAGCCACCAGTGCAGGGACCTCCTGGTGTTTGCTGATAACCGGAACTCCCTGTCGAGGGAGAACGGATTCCTGTCCCAGGACCGGAGGATGGCCAGTTGAAGGGGTCTGAGGTGAAACTGGGCAAATGGTACCGCCTCCATTGCTGCTGCCATCCTGCCAAGTACTCTCATGGCATACCGGAGAGACCTGGGGGACTTGCGGAGGAGTGTGTGAACTCCCAGACAGAGAGCCAGTGCCTTGTCCCTGGGGAGGATCACCAGACCCTTGGAGGTGTCGAATAGCATCCCCAGGAAGGTCAGAGACTGACTCGGGGTAGTCAAGGACTTCTGTAAATTGACTAACCATCTCAGGCGCGTCAGAGTGTCGATCGTGATCGAGACGTTGACCTCGCAGTCCTTGAGGGTGGGGGCCTTGATGAGAAGGTCGTCCAGGTATGGAACGACTACTATGCCTCTGGAGTGCAGAACGTCCATGGTAGCTGCCATGACCTTTGTAAATGTTCCGGGAGCCGTGGCGAGACCGAACGGGAGGGCCACAAACTGGTAATGGTCTTGGTTGATTGCGAATCTGAGAAACCTCTGATGGGTGGGAGCAATCGGTATATGCAGGTATGCGTCCTGTATGTCTATGGAGGCAAGATATTCTCCTTTTCCATAGACGCAACGATTGACCGGAGGGATTCCATGCGGAAGTGACGAACTCGAACATACTTGTTGAGTTGCTTGAGGTCTAGTATGGGTCGGACGCCGCCTACCTTCTTAGGGACCACGAACAGATTGGAGTAGAACCCTCGGAAGCGCTCTTCTGCTGGGACTGGCACTATGACTCCTGCTCACAGGAGGGAAGAAACCGCTTGACGGAAGGCCTGAGCTTTGAGCGGGGATTTTGGAGGGACAGAGGGAAAAAACCTGTGCGGTGGGCTGGTAGTAAACTCGATTTTGTATCCTGAAGAAACTATTTCCTTGACCCACTTGTCTTCTGTAATAGGCAGCCAGACCTGCTGAAAGAGTAGCAGTCGTCCGCCTACAAGTGGGGTGTCTTCCAGAGGGCATGAGTCAGGATGAGGGAAAAGTCTGAGGTTTTCCTCCTTTAGGTTTTTCCTGGCTTGTCTTTGATTGCCAGTTCTTGTCCGGCCTCTGTGCCGCACGTGTGTTGTCCCTGCGGGGGGAACGATTACGGTTTTGTGCTGGGCGTGAGACAGACCAGCCTGAAGAATTCCGAAAGGATCGGAAACGAGATTGATTACGCCTTTTAAATGTGCGTTTTGGTCTTAGTTGGGGGAAGTACTTTTGCCCCCGTAGCATTGGATATCATTGTATCCAGCTTTTCACCGAAAAGACGGCCACTGAAGTACGGGAGATTTGTTAGGGACTTTTTTGAGGCCGCATCCGCTTTCCATACTCTTAGCCAGAGAATACGCCGGATTGTGATGGCGTTTGATGCTATTCCCGCTATTCCTCTTGCAGAGTCCAATGCTGCATGGACCATGTAATCTGCCACCCCTGCAATTTTCACCGCCTGGTCCGCCAGCTGAGGATTTGAAGCTTGAAGGCCCTTTTGCAATAGATCAGCCCAAGCCATGATGGCCTTGGCTGCCCAAACTGAAGCAAATGCGGGAGCCAAAGAGGCACCTGCCGCTTCAAAGATTGAACGAGCCATGCGTTCGACTTGTCTGTCTGCTGTGTTCTTGAACTGTCCGGCAGCGAGAGAAGCGTTTGTGCTGCCAGCGTAGAGACTGGAGGGTCCACTTCAGGCGGATCTGTCCAATCCTTGGTGTCTTTCTGTGGAAAGGGGTAATTTGCTTCCAAATACTTGCGATTGGCGAATTTTTTCTCAGGCTGCAAAAAATGCTTAGAAAGGATTTTTTGAAATTCCGGGTGATTAGGGAAGACCTTCGATGGTTTCTGAACACTTTCAAAGGAAATCTTGTGTTCTAGTGCTTCCGGGGTTGGATCTGAAATGTCCAGCACCCGAAGGATGGGAGAGACGATATCCTCAACTATTGCAGTATTGCTAGGGGGACAGGAGACGAGATAATTCTCTATTTCGTTGTCTGGGTTAGAGTCACATATGCCTTCCGAGTCTGTGGTCGGAAATCGTTGCGGAGATCCGCATGGTCTGTCTCTGTCAGGGGACGGACTAGGTGACCTGGAGCCACTGTGTCTCTCCATGGAGGGGGACGACCGAGTGCTATGTGAGGACGCAGATGAATGCGACCTGTGGTCGGAAGTGGCATGTCCCCGAGATTGAAACGCATGACCCCGGACCTGCTAGCGTGGGCTAGTCTCCCATTTGGGTTCCGGCCAAGGCTCAAGCTGCTTAGCGGCCGCCACCTGACGAATGCAGTCACGCTAGGCCTAGAACGGCCAGTGGCCTGGGTAACGTTCATAGCCGAGACATGACCCTGCAAAGCCTGCAGTAGTGTAGAGGTCAGGCTATGTATGGACTGTGTTATAGACTGCAACATCTGAGTAGCCTATTCCGGTATGGAAGAAGACGCAGAAGCGTTGGTTCTGACCCAGTGTTTTGGACACAGTCCCGGCAGCGTGGGTCCGTGCTGCCCCTGGGGAGTGGTCTTGCAGGCTGTGCAGAATGCTCTTGCCTGATTTTCTTCCTTGAGTCCGGCATCATGCACAGAGGCTGGCTAGCAGGGGTCCTACAGGGGCTATGCAAAGGGGAGAACTTATAGGTAATATGAATGCACAGCTGAGTAAAGAGAACCCAGCTGTGATCTTACCCCACCAGTGTGCCCCTAAGTCCAGCGCCGACAAATCACAGTCCTGTGCCCCCCCGGAGACTGTTGTATGGCTGTCAGCTATGTTTCCTGCTGCAGCAAGATGGCCACCGGGATTCTGAGGTGGAGGGGGAAGGGGGCGGAGAGCTGAAAAGGGCGCGCTGAGCTATGTAAAAGCACGCCCTTCCTGCCTCGATCCGCCCCTTCTATGACACTGCAGAGTGTCATTTTCGTCATCGGGGGGGCGGGCCAGGGGGGCGGGAATAGGGCAGCGACTTCGGCTAGGCCGAAGCCACGGCCTAAATTTGATACCTCATGCCCAGAAGGGCTCCAGGACGGCGCGGTTGTCCGGGGGGGGGGGGGTCGGATTCAAACCAGAGCCCCCCGGATTGAACGGCAGGCTAGCGGTGGGGTTATGAGCGCGAACTAGGCCCTGTGGGGGGTCCCTTTGAGGCGCTATGCAGCTGGTGCTGCCACAGAGACAGGGGCGCAGGGAGCCCTGTCTCTGACAAGTGCCATGCCTGCCTGCACCTCCCCCGGTCCCAACAGGAGCCCGCAGCTGGGCTGGGGTCCCTGGACTTGTAAGTGGCCGAATGGTGCCTGATACAGGCCCTACCTGCGGTGTCTCAACCTAATGCCCCCAGAGGGGGATTAGGGAGGGTGCTGCTGTCACCGTCAGGGGGCTTCATCCTATCCTCGACCTCAACCCAGAGCCCAAGGGAACTGGGGAAGGAGGGGGGGGTCTCGACTTCGAGCCAGTACCCGAGGGACTGGGGAAGGAGCGACATGGGGAATAGCCGTCTCGACCTCAACCTGGTACCCCTTAATAGGGGACCGAGGAGGGAGCCATGCCGGGAGTCTCGCTGGGGACCCGCTTTTCTTCATCTGTAATCCGTTGAAGAGAAAAAAAAAAAAAAAAAAACCAAGGAAAAAAACGGAGTAAAAACTCTTAGGTGTGCCTCCTTGCGACACTAAGCACAAACTGGAGAAGGCTGACGCCGTCCAGGGGTGTATACTGCAGAGGAGGAGCCAAAGTTAATCTTTTTCAGATTATGCATAGTGTCGCCTCCTAGTGGACAGCAGCATAACACCCACGGTTCTGTGTCCCCCAATAAGGCGACAGAGTAAACGGATGTGTGAAACTGGCCTAATATATATGGAGGTGGCTGCTTAGTATGCATCCAGTCACACCTGTTTTCTGTTTCTACGTGAAGGTCAGTCTATTGCTACTTACATACTGGTTTTCTGACTGAGCACTACACCACTCAGCCTATGACGGTTTTAATTATAGCAGGATCCTTACTTCTCATATACAGGAGCTTCTCACAAAATTAGAATATAAAAAAGTTAATTTATTTCAGTTCAATACAAAAAGTGAATCTCATTATATAGAGTCATTACAAACAGAGTGATCTATTTCAATAGTTTATTTCTGTTAATGTTGATGATTATGGCTTACAGCCAATCAAAACCCAAAAGTCATTATCTCAGTAAATTAGAATACTTTATAACACCAGCTTGAAAAAATGATTTTAAAATCCAAAATGTTGGCCAACTGAAATGCATGTTCAGTAAATGCACTCGATACTTGGTCGGGGCTCCTTTTGCATCAATTACTGCATCAATGCTGAGTGGCATGGAGACAATCAGCCTGTGGCACTGCTGAGGGGTTATGGAAGCCCAGGTTGCTTTGATAGCAGCCTTCAGCTCATCTGCATTGTTGGGTCCGGTGTCTCTCATCTTCCTCTTGACAATACTCCATAGGTTCTCTGAGGTTAAGGTCAGGTGAGTTCACTGGCCAATCAAGCACAGTGATACTGTTGAGTATTGGTACTTTTGGCAGTGTGGACAGGTGCCAAGTCTTGCTAGAGTATTATTTTCCATCTCCAAAAAGCTTGTTGGCAGAGGGAAGCATGAAGTGCTTTAAAATTTCCTGGTAGACGGCTGCGCTGACTTTGGTCTTGATAAAACACAGTGGACCTACACCAGCAGATGACCTGGCTCCCCAAACCATCACTGATTGTGGAGACTTCACACTAGACCTCAAGCAGCTTGGATTGTGGCCTCTCAACTCTTCCTCCAGACTCTGGGATCTTGATTTCCAAATGAAATGCAAAATTTACTTTTCTCTGAAAACACCTTGGACCACTGAGCAACAGTCCCAGTTCTTTTTCTCCTTGGCCCAGGTAAGACACTTCTGGCGTTGTCCATTGGTCATGAGTGGCTTGACACAAGGAATATGCAGCACTTGTAGCCCATGTCCTGGATACGTCAGTGTGTGGCGGCTCTTGAAGCAATGACTCCTTGTGAAGCTCCCCAAAATTTTTGAATGGCCTTTTCATAACAATCCTTTCAAGGGTGCGGTTATCTCAGTTGCAATTCCTGCCACAGGGATGGACGCCCATTAAGAAGTGGGGGATTGAGGAGATCAGTATAGGGTTTTGGGATTAATTTAACCCATTGCCTGCTCTACACTATTTTAGAATGGCGGCCCCTGTACTGTAACAGATCTACCCGTACCCGACGCCTCACTCACACTCAGTGATTGCTCACACGCACGTCCCGCGAGACAGGAGTGTTTTGGATACGAGTGACGGGACGGCAGGGATTTCCAGGGGAGGATTAATAATGACAGCTCCTCCTCTCCTATGATTCCGGTCCGCTGTGCGGTCAGTGATTGTCATGGACCTACACTTTGCACAGACGCTCCTTCCACTAAAAACAAGGTGTGAGCTGCCCCATAGATAGTAATGGGTATGTGTTACACGTGGGAAAACCGCTAACAGGAAACATGCACGTCTGAATAAGGCCCAAAAGTACGAAACTTCAACTTACAGTGGCGCAGGCAGCACCAACCCGGAGAAATCCCGCGCCATAAACCGTTCACACGCTCTCTGTACAGAGAGCACACACAGAAGCGCCGGCCGCCATCTTATGTAAGGGCAGATAGTACCAGGAAGAGCCGCAGGGAGGTCACGTGCTCCGGCCCGTCTCCTTCTGCCTGAGCACACGTGTGTCAATAAAGTTTTCGGTGTTCTGGGTTTACAAACGTCATGGCCCCGCCCCTTCCCTCCTGTCACTCATTGCTGTTGCTATGGTAGCGGCGGAGTGTCATTCTCTGGGCAGCCCAGTACGGAAGCGCCGGCTCTTCCTGACACAAGAGGTGGGATCTCGGAGTCTGCAGCGCCGCGGAGAGGTCTGTCGCCCTTATGTATCTGCTTGTCTGCCATGTTTCTTGCGCCGTCCCTGCTCCGCTCGTGTCTTCCTGAGGAGGTAGCGGCCGGGCTGCTCCTGGCCTCGGGCCTCCTCCCAGACGCAGAACCGCGCAGCTGTGAAACACTCCCGTGGAACTACAAGTCCCAGGGGGATGGGTGGTTTATCACCTCTGTGCATTCTGGGAGCACTAGTTCCACAACAGCCGTGGTCTTCCCGAGTTCCTCATGTGGTGCAGTGTACAGGGTGTCCGGCAGGGGGCGCACTTCTGGGGCGTGTGTCACGGGGCCCTGGGGGCTTCTAGGGGAAGTTGAGGGCATCTGGCAATTGGGCGCCTCAGTGACTGATGTCTATGTACCCATAGGACCCGCTGTGAGGGTCAGGCTCTGGGCAGCGCTGCGGAATTTGGTGGCGATATACGGCAAATAAAGAATGAAAGGCTAAAGCTGCGTTCCACCCTAAGGTCTGCCTGTGTGAGCCGACCATTGCACGTCCGCCAGGCGGCACAGCTTACTAGTCCGGCTGTGGGATCAGATCCTTAGATTGCGCCAGCATAGAAATAATCATCTCATTTTTATCCATGAAAAGAACAATTTTTCTTCCGTCGTGATCTGTACACGATCCATGTGCCCGTTGCGTCCATCAGTGCGGCATCTGCCTTTCCACATCAACAGTAAATGACAGCTGGCGCTACAATGCGTCTGTGAAGAGCGGGCTGTCCCTCCTACACACCTCCATGACTGAAAGCCAGCCAGCCGGCTGCTCCCGGGAGGAAGAAAGTTCATTTTTCTCCCAGTAGCTGCACTTTCAGTAATGCAGCCAGGCACCATTGTAGCATTATCCTTGCAGCCTATAGGGACTCTGTCAGCTCAGAATGACTGTTCAAACCAAGCACAGGTATTGGGTGCATCACAGCGCAGCCGATCAGGTGCATGCGCTTTCCCTCTGTGGCCCTGTGAAGCCAGAACTGTCATGTAAAGGCACGGATGTTTTTAAAACATTAGGCCGGGATCACACTAACATGTTTGATGCGAGAAATACATGCGGCTGCAGCTCCGGTCCTGAGTGCCGGGTGTTGATGCAAGAGAGTCGTGCGAGTTTCTCGCATCACACACAGTAGTGTGATCCCGGCCTTAGACAGAAGCGCCCTCACCTTCCAACGGGCAGGTCCAGAATTGGTGTCTGTTCAATTTGGAAGTCAGTAGGATCCCTATAGCATGTGATTGGCTGCAGCGGTCAGGTGACTAGATTTTGTCATTGGACGTTACTCTGATGATGTGCGTTTAGTCATCTGACCACTGCAGCCAATCCCAGGCTTCAGCAGTCCTGTTGTCTTCCGAATGGCACAGACCTCGTTTCCCGAGCTTGTGGTGCAGCTCTAAATCCGCATGGGTTAAGGAAAGTACGCACGCCTCCCTTTATTGTTTTAAAAACAGACCTGCCTAAAACAAAAAAATTACTATCATTCATTTACCAACCTCATTGCTGATAAATAGCGATTTTCCCACTCCAGGACCTCAGCAATCACCTGCTGTCTGTGCCTGGACGTAGGAGCAAGTGTCTAATTTCAAGGCAGCGCCACCACAGGTGAATCCAAGAATTACACATTTCACCATGCTGGGCTGTATATGTACTGTGCAGATGACCATTTGGATGAAAAATGAGGGGCCGGACCCTTCCTGCAATAACTCAGAATTCACTAAGAGTTATTGGAGATTAATTTCCACAATCAGACAAGTACGGTAGTTTTCTGAATGATTAAATAGTGAAACAAAGTTGGGTGAAATTTCCCCGGCGGGTCTTTCCTGCAGTGATGATGTCCTCTACTAGTTGGGGACATCAGGGTGTACTGCGGTGCCATAATGATTCCCCGAGTCCATCGCCGAGGCTGGTGATTGGCTGCTGGGTAGCGTGGCGGTAGTGCAATGTGGCCAATTTATCAGGTAAGTATTGTGGCTGTGTTTTATCCATCCCCCAACACCAACTTTGTTCTATTATTGAATAAGTCAGAAACCTCTTTTAAAGGCCATAAGTGACATCCATACTGTGTGGATAGGGGACATGTGAATACGTCATTTTCTGCTCCAGTTTTACAACCCAGTATTGTCTGTGTGTATTTACATAGAGCGGCATGTGATGTTTCTAAATGATAGGGTTACTAAGCTTTGGTCTTTCCTGTGCTCTACACGATGTTATCTGGGCATCCGGCCAAGTGACACCATTGTGTTATGCAGCGCTGACACACACTGCATGTTCTGTGGAGTGCAGATTGCACAATATGCCGGCTGCACTCTCATCACATATGTGTCCATCACCCCAAAGCTAACTTCATAGGCTAATATTGTAAAAGGGCCTATGTCACTCGGACATAACTTGGAATTCCTCTCTTTGTATTAAAGTGGATATGTCACCAAAATGCATACACTATTAAAGGGTTATTCCAATCCAAAGGATAAGGGAGAAATTATTGATCAGTGAATCCTCCCAAATCAGGGCTCAGGATCCCGGAGAAAGCCAAGTGCAGCTGTATGTATGGGAGATTTTGGGAATAAGGCCAGGATCACACATGCGAGAAATACGGCCCAGTCTCACATGTTAATACCCGGCACTGCCACCAGCACTCAGGAGCGGAGCATGCGGTCGCATACCAATACATGCAGCTGCACGCGCCACTCCTGAGTGCCGGCGACAGTGCCGGGTATTAACAGGCAAGACTCGGCCTTATTCCTCGCATATGTGATCCCTGCCTAACTCTTGAAATAGGTCTATTGGATCTCATGAAACTGGTGTACTGACTTTTAAAATTCATGTTTCTACTGTGTGTATATATATATATATATATATATATATATATAGTCCTTAGAATCATAAAGAATCATAGAATCGTAGAGTTGGAATGGACCTCCTGGGCCATCTGGTCCAACCCCCTGCTCAAAGCAGGATTCGCTAAATCATCCCAGACAGATGTCTGTCCAGCCTCTGTTTGAAGACTTCTATTGAAGGAGAACTCACCACCTCTCGTGGCAGCCTGCTCCACTCATTGATCACTCTAACTGTCATAAAGTTTATTCTAATATCTAATCTGTGTCTCCTCCCATTCAGTTTCATCCCATTGCTTCTAGTCTTTCCTTGTGCAAATGAGAATAAAGATGATCCTTCTATAATGTGACAGCCCTTGAGATATTTGTAGACAGCTATTAAGTCTCCTCTCAGTCTTCTCTTCTGCAAGCTAAACATTCCCAAATCCTGCAGCCTTTCCTCATAAGACAGGGTTTGCAGACCGGTCACAATTCTGGTCGCTCTTTTCTGATCTTGCTCCAGTTTGTTGATGTATTTTTTTAAAAATGTGGCTCCCAAAACTGGACACAGTATTCCAGATGAGGTCTGACCAAAGAGGAGCAGAGGGCAATAATGACTTCACGTGATCTAGACTGTATGCTTCTGTTAATACATCCTAGAATTGCATTTGCCTTTTTTGCTGCTGCATCACACTGTTGACTCATGTTCAGTCTGTGATCTATTAGTATACCCAAGTCTTTTTCACATGTGCTGTCACTTAGCCCTATTCCTCCCATTCTGTATATGCTTTTTTCATTTTTATTGCCCAGATGTAGGACTTTGCATTTTTCCCTGTTAAAAACCATTCTGTTAGTTGCTGCCCACTTCTCCAGTTTATTTATATCTATTTGAATCCTCTCTCTCTCTTCTCTAGTATTAGCTATCCCTCCTAGCTTTGTGTCATCAGCAAATTTAATCAGTTGAACAATACAGGGCCCAGGACAGAGCCCTGTGGTACCCCACTTGAGACATTCTTCCAACTGGATGTGCAGCCATTTACGACCACTCTTTGGGTCCGATCACTAAGCCAGTTATGAATCCACCTAACAGAAAGTCTTCCCTTAATATATCTAAAGGAGAATTTTATGCGCTCTGCTGTAACTTAACAAAAAAGCCTTAATTTCTTTAGGGTACTTTCACACTTGGTTGGTCCCATCAGGGCTTACTTCCGAACCCCCGCAAAACCGGATTTAGGCGTATGTGCTGACAGGGCCATAGACTATAATGGTCCCGAACGAGCGAACGTGTTCTCTGATGTGCATCGTTTTCAGGCCGTGTACACCTACTGGGGACGGACACAACCAGACGTAGTAGACGGGTGCCAGAACACAGTGTGAAAGTATCGTTATACAGTCATTTTAATGTGGATTTTCACAGGAACTACACCAGCCTCATCAAGGTTAAGATCTATTTAATAATGTATGTAGACCCTCTGACAGTATTTGATAACCATGTGTGGTAGGTAGTGTGCCACCTGTATGGCAGCATGTGCCCTTGATGACACGCAGCGGTACTTTCTTGTGGTGTGGTACTTTGCACTGTCCCTGTGACACACCAGTGTGTTGGGTTCATGACACCGCTCTGAGTTATTTCAGCTTTATTGTACTCGCGGCGTTCTCTTTGGCTTTCTCTCCACACCCGGTGACTCACATCGGGCTTTGACTTGGGAAATTGCATTTGATTGAGGAAACGTTTGTCCAGCTGCCGCTCACACAATAGTTGTCCCTGACTTAACGGCTGTGCTAATTAATCAGTATTGTCACATTTCTCCATACACATGCATTAGCTATTGATCAGTCCGGCCCATGTGTGATGTTCAGAGCTGAGCTTTGTACTGTAGACCTATAGCTGTGTATGGATTATCCCATCCGCAGTGTAGACCAACCCTCCAGCTGATAAACGGCATTCAAGGACGGAGCGTCATCATTTTTTACGTGGCATGTACATGAATAATACCACTGTGTTTTTATGCTGTAAGGTCTATGGACTGATTGAAGTGCTTGACAGCTGTATTCAGGAACCATGATAAATAGGATTGTGCACGAGAAGTAATTCAATGCTTGTTCCTGACAGGAGAGTCTTGCTTCAGTATAGCTCTCCCCTTTAGGGCTCATGCTCACGACAGATTATATCGGACAAGTGTTATCCATGGTTTTCACGGATAGCATTCATACCCATGATCTTCTATGGGTCTGTGCACATTTTGGATTTTTTTTTTCTGCTGACCGAGTGGTTCGAGGGGAAAAAATTGGATCAAAATCGACAATGCAAGTCTATGGGTCCAAAATCATTGGACAGCACTCGGATGACAGGCGACTGCAGTCTGATTTTCACAGAGTGTCATAAATGAAAAGGTGGAGAAACCTTTTTTGTTTTCTCTCTCTCTCCATGGCTATCTGGCCCTTCCCAACCTGATAATATAAACCTGCATCTGTCTTTTTTCCCTTAGCTGGTTATTTAAAATAGGAGGGACCCTATTTACAATTTTACAATTATTTATTTGGTAGGTTTAATAAGGCTAAACACCCTGTAGTGCCAAATGAAAGGCACTAAAGGGTTCTAGTTTATTATATGTTGGGGGGGGGGGCTTGTGACATTAAATATCTTCAGGACATTTATCTATCTATTCTATATATCCTATTCTGACAATTCTGGCTGTGAATTTACTGTATTTGGCTGATGAAATGTTGGCTTTCCTTTTGAGATGTGTGCATAAAAATCGGACCGTACATGCATGGTCCGAGTGCATGCAAAAAATATTTATAATATATATATATATATATATATATATATATATATATATATATATATATAATTATTTCTTCTCACATCCATTGACTTGCATTGGCGTGTGCAATCCATTCGCAGCATGCCAATATTTTTTTCTCTTCAGTCCGATTACAGCTGGGGAAAAACTCGCTGATATGCACTGCTTCATTTACTAATGATTGGTCAGAGTGTATTGCGATTTTGTTTCTCGCAATGCACTCGTCCAGTTTATCCGCTAATGTGAGCAAGCCCTAAATCTAATTAAAGGGAATCTGTCACCCCTCACCCCTTTTTTTTGAATATGACCTGCCGGCACCGACATCAGAGGCTTATCTACAGAATTATGTAATTCTGTAGATAAGCCCCCGATGTAACCTGAAAGATAAGAAAAAAGAGTTAGATTATACTCACCCGGGAGTCCGGTCCGGTCCGATGGGTGTCGCGGTCCGGTGCCTGCCATCTTCATATGATGCCGTCCTCTTCTTTCCTTCCTGTTGTGGCTCCTGCGCAGGCGCACTGCTCTGCCCTGTTGGGGGCAGAGCAGAGACCTGCAGTGCGCAGGCGCCGGAGACACGACAGGCAGCAAAGAAGTCAACGTTAGAAGAAGGGAGGCGCCGGACCGCAACACCCATCGAACCAAAACCGGACCACCCCCCGGTGAGTATAATATAACTCCTTTTTCTTATCTTTCAGGTAACATCGGGGGCTTATCTGTTACATCTGTTAGAAAAATGGCTGTGGGAAAAGTAAACGCAATATGGTGTTATCCAGATTAAAGCATTTAGCATAAGCCAATACCGCTCGCCTCATGCGGTTGTGTTGTGCATAGTGCTGAAATCCATTTTGTACAGGATTCCCAGGTGCTGCCGCCCCGCGGGTTGACAGATCCAGCCTAGTATTTAGGGAGTTTGGAGGCAGTGGGTGATCAGTGCTGCTGGTATTACAACCAATAAAGGAGCCCTATTCCAGAGAGGGCGTCATTATGGTCTATTCTCTACGCATCATGTAACTTACAATTAATGAATCTTTGTGGTGCTCCTGAAGAGGTGCGAATACTTTGAAATACGTTGAGAATAATCCACAATGATCTCCTCTCTTGAATTGGGCTCCTTTATTGGTTACATTACCAGCAGCGCAGGTTTCCTGCTATCTCCACAATGCCTTTTTACATCTGTAACAGAACGAGGCCTACCGTACAAGCAGAAGCTACTGTCTAGCCCAGAGCCCCTACAAGCAGGATGGCGAAAAACACTAGCGTCACCGCTCGTAGTAGGGAGCCGACAGATGAGGCGCTAAGGTGGGGGAGGAAGGACGCAACTCATACCGGTGCCTTCTGTTTCAACGCTACTCCAGGGGAACGTGGAGGCGGTTGGAATCGGCCTGTAAATTGGGATCTGAAGATGTGAGGCGCAGATGTGAGTAGTTTCCCCAGGCAGTTGACACTTCTCTACAATCTGGCACCGCATGCTTAGTTGAGCATCTGCCAAGAATAGTCTCATCTTGGGAGGTAGGTCTTGAGCTGGATTCACACACTTGTGTATCACGGTCCGAGTGCGGACCACTGTTGATGGACCGGCATTGGATTTTGACAACCTCGTATATGCATATGAGGCTGCTGTATTCATGTTGTGAAACCCGCAGCTGGTAAATAATGGGTGTATGAATGCAGCGTAATTCACAGAGCCCCGAGGTGCTGCGGCCACATCCCTACCCACCATCATCTAGTGACCCACATGCTGTAGTCTCCCATGAAATCCAGAAGCCAAAGGCTGGGTGAGAGAGGCGCCGCCATGTCTTTCCATTTTCTGCAGCCCTTTTTGCATGAACTATATGACTTTTGGGAACTACAATGACCTCCAAGTTGTGTCGCTCAATTCCCTTATTATATCTTCCTGGGCATTGTGGAAAAGCCTTTGGATTTATATAAACCACTATCCCTGATATCAAGTACCTGTCTAACTATCGACCTGGCAAGTGAGGCAACTGTGGCTTGTGCAGGAACGTGGGACCTGGATCCATAAGCACCTGACCGGCTACCTGCCACGCCAGCACTGTAAGGTGGGATAGCGTGCCAAGAATATGAGCAGCGCTCAGTAATGAGCCCCCAGTATTGACCAGTTAATGCAGCAATTCCAATAACTGAGCGCTTTCTTCTAGCACCACCATATCCTCCGTTGGGCTCTACAGTCTCTCACTGATGACATCCTGTTGGCACACATTTGCACCATTAATGCGGTTTGTCTGGGTGACAGGTTCACTTTATTTAGGAGTATAAAGCGTTTCATTATTTATCCTTCTAAATTTATGGCTGGGACCAGTCTATAATAATGTGACATTGTATTTCCTGCCCCGTTTAATGACGGAGATGAGGATTTCCAGACAAAGACACAGTGTTTCCATATTTCGTACTTCAAAAGGTGGAAAGAATATTAACGTCCCTTGTGAAGATTAGGAAGTTATGAATGGATTGTGCTCAGCGAGGGAATAAGGAGGGAGATCTGCCTCAGAAAGACTTAGTTTAATGGGCGTCCGTTCTGCTTTATTGTATCAGACACATCATATCCGGATGAATGATATTAGGAAGCCGTTTTGGCTTTGGTTTATTATTGCTGCACCACCTACGTTCCTCCCGTTGCACCTATTTGTAATTGCCACTAAGATCTTCCCATGATCATTAAAGAGAGTCGATTGTCCTGTTTCATGTGTGGTTACCCAACTACAGTGCTGAATCGGGTAAGACCTGTTCATACTAATCTGTGTGGTCGCCGATCTATTGAAGAATGTTAATAAAATCAACATTCATGATATAAATAACCTGGAAAGTGCCCCAAATTCCATCCCAGTCCTTCCAGTGCTCTGATTCTTCTCCTTAAAGGGGTTGTCCCATTTCATTTCAGTTATTTCCCCATAAGCCCATAAACCCCAAAACAACCAATAAACTGAGCTCTTATTCACTTTCTACCGCTCACCTCTCCTCCGTTCTTTATTGATCAGCTGTAGTCGTGCCATAATTTTGACAGCGCTGCAACCAGTCATTGAGCTCAGCATCTCGTGCCATCTTCATCAGGAGAACCTCTGATCTCAGTGATTGGCTGCAGTGCTATCGATGTGATGTAACAACGGTGAGAAACAGCACTGGATCTTGGGAGAGTGGGAAAAGCTCAGTTTGGTATTTTGTTTTTTTTTTGTTTTTTTACATCCCTGAGCCAACAGGAGTGATTTTACAAATATGACAACCCGTTTAAATCCCACCTAATGCTGCTTCCATGGTCTGCAGTGTTGTGACGTGTATCAGTGAGCCCGTTGCCCATGGCACGGAAAGTACCTGCAATAGGCTGGAAACACGTGGGGCGTGCACAGGATCTCTGTACAAAGCACATGTGTTATGTAGGCGAAACGTCGCTGTGCAGTAAAGGGATGTGATGCCCAGGAGATGTGCGCATATCCCTTTGGCATAGCTCTGTTCCACCTAAATGACACAGTATTCATAGTGCAAGCCATCTGACCAAAATGTCATTTTGTCTTTTTGAATTTCAATTTTCATTAAAATTTTCTTGTATTATCAAGAGTACTGGATTCTTTCCTTATTTGATTCAGGGAGTGGTATCTATCCGGGCCGCATATTTTCATATAGAGTGACGTTTACTCCAGCTAGTTACCTGACTTCTATGAGGCTGACACTCACGTGGGGAGAACTGTGGCTAATCTGTGCATTGCGGTCCGAGATTGGACTGAGATGCATGGACGTCTGAGAGGAGATGTGCTGAGGCTGGTGATTGGCTGCAGTGGTCACGTGGAAATGTGACCACTGCAGCCACTCACTTTCCTCAGTGATCTCAAAACCACTGAGACCAGTGATTGACTCCGATAGCAATGAGCACATATGCCCGCCACCGCTCCTGGACACTGAAGACTGGCAGGGAGAATAGGAGCAGCTGCACTGGCCGGCGTGGTGGGAGATTTACATTGTACACGATAAGTGGGCTTTTTGTTTGTTTTTTGCATTGCTTGTTGGCTTGAGCTAGATCTTTAATATCTACTTGATAAAAGCTTACATTGCATGGAAATACACTTTTTTTTATAGATTTAGTTTAAGATACCTGCTTGTGCCCCATAACTGTCTTCATGCTGACGACTAATCGGCTGCTGCAGGATGTGAACACGGACTTACTAATGAATCCCTATCAATGTAATGGTAGCATAGCCCTAGGTGTGGTGTTTCCAAGACTCTCAAGGTGTTTGAGTGATTTAGCTCCAGAAATAACTGTGAAATACCTGAAAATGAATGACGTTTCTAGTGATGGCTCCAGTCTGACAAGCCGCTCATGCAGAGCTGCGCTTTGTTCTGATGCTTCTTACCTAACTCCATTGATGGACACGTTAAGGTGTGCTTCTCAGAATGTGGTGAATCTAACAACATACATGTATACTGCCCTGAGAGTGAGCGGCAATTAGCTGGCGACAGATTCCCAAACCTCATATTTAGTGACGCAGAACAGTCACCAAAGTGTGACACTGCTTAGGCCTCTTTCACACTTCAGTTTTTTTGCATCAGTCAAAATCCTCCAAAAGGACGGATGGCGGATCCATTGTAGTACTGATGACAACGGATGCCACCCGTCCGTTTTTTTGACGGATCCGAGAAATGAAGAATTTTAAAGGAATCGCAGCCTGGAAAAGGAGAGAGAGATAGACAGACTGACTGGAGGATCCGCCAGAGAAAAAACGTTGCAAGCTCCGTTTTGAAATATTTGAGGATGGTGACGGACAGCAACTTTTGGCGGATCCGCAAAAAAAACGGATGCAACGGACGGCAATCCGCCACTAATGGAAGTCAATGGGGAAAAAAACGGATCCTCAAAAGAAAATTGAGGATCCATTTTTTTCAAAACCTGGCGGATTGTGACTGATTGTAAAAAACTGAAGTGTGAAAGAGGCCTTACAGTTACTATTTGTCTGACAGCAACATTATCACTTGTCAGCAGCAGATTGCTTGTTATTGAACATTACGTCGTATCAACAGTTAGGTAGCAGTGGTGTTGAGACTAACATTTCTGTACTTTCCCAAAATATGATGCAAAGTTGTTTCATTTTTTTTTAGTGTCTTCGTTGGATCCTTCTAAAGCTGAGCAGAAATCATATATATATATATGTGCACAAGAAACCATATACTGTATATGTGCATATATCCCAATAGGCAACATTTTATTATTTTTATATACGGTAACTAATTCTGTGTATGAGATCATGGAAACCCTAATTAGCATTTATGACCTCGAGTCATTGTGGAAGATAAGATAATGTACATATTACATGCCCCTTCTCCACTTATTAGCTTCAATCATATCCACCATTGTGTGTGTGTATGTAAATATATATATATATATATATATATATATACACTCACTGGCCACTTTATTAGGTACACCATGCTAGTAAGGGGTTGGACCCCCTTTTGCCTTCAGAACTGCCTCAATTCTTCGTGGCAGAGATTCAACAAGGTGCTGGAAGCATTCCTCAGAGATTTTGGACCATATTGACATGATGGCATCACACAGTTGGCGCAGATTTGTCGGCTGCACATCCCTGATGCGAATCTCCCGTTCCACCACATCCCAAAGATGCTCTATTGGATTGAGATCTGGTGACTGAGGAGGCCATTTGAGTACAGTAAACTCATTGTCATGTTCAAGAAACCAATCTGAGATGATTCGAGCTTTATGACATGGCGCATTATCCTGCTGAAAGTAGCCATCAGATGTTGGGTACATTGTGGTCATAAAGGGATGGACATGGTCAGCAACAATACTCAGGTAGGCTGTGGCGTTGCAACGATGCTCAATTGGTACCAAGGGGCCCAAAGAGTGCCCAGAAAAAATTCCCCACACCATGACACCACCACCACCAGCCTGAACCGTTGATACAAGGCAGGATGGATCCATGCTTTCATGTTGTTTACGCCAAATTCTGACCCTACCATCCGAATGTCGCAGCAGAAATCGAGACTCATCAGACCAGGCAACGTTTTTCCAATCTTCTACTGTCCAATTTCGATGAGCTTGTGCAAATTGTAGCCTCAGTTTCCTGTTCTTAGCTGAGAGGAGTGGTACCCAGTGTGGTCTTCTGCTGCTGTAGCCCATCTGCCTCAAAGTTCGACGCACTGTGCGTTCAGAGATGCTCTTCTGCCTACCTTGGTTGTAACGGGTGGCAATTTGAGTCACTGTTGCCTTTCTATCAGCTCGAACCAGTCTGCCCATTCTCCTCTGACCTCTGGCATCAACAAGGCATTTCCGGCCACAGAACTGCCGCTCACTGGATTTTTTTTCTTTTTCGGACCATTCTCTGTAAACCCTAGAGATGGTTGTGCGTGAAAATCCCAGTAGATCAGCAGTTTCTGAAATTCTCAGACCAGCCCTTCTGGCACCAACAATCATGCCACGTTCAAAGGCACTCAAATCACCTTTCTTCCCCATACTGATGCTCGGTTTGAACTGCAGGAGATTGTCTTGACCATGTCTACATGCCTAAATGCACTGAGTTGCCGCCATGTGATTGGCTGATTAGAAATTAAGTCTTAACACACAGTTGGACAGGTGTACCTAATAAAGTGGCCAGTGAGTGTATATATATATATTATATATACAGTATTCTTGGTGAATTGTTCTTTAGGACTGATTATACCCTTGATCTTTTATATCTATTACAGTAATTTAAAGACACCATAAGCCCCGTGTTCTCTCTTTTAATCTGCAGCTGAATATTATCTACTTGCACCATCTATTTGGGACTCGGGAGACCCTGACTTTAATGTATACTTATTTGGATTAATGATGGGAAGTTGTCCGTCCTATTGATCACTACTATACTTATCATATCTCCAGCTCTGAGAGTCTAGAGAAGCAGTCATATATATTGGGTTCCCTGGTGCTTAGGTCTGTTTTTAGTCCATCTTTATATTCCCCATAAAATATCAGCCCTTTGCTAGAACTGTGTTGTCCTTTCTTTTGTTTCTCCTTTTATCCATGAGTAAATTGTCCAGTAGAGTGTTCTCTTTCCCCTTGTGACAGCACATGACTACAATGTGGGCTCTGTGGTTAGATATGCAGCTTTGCAGGACTGGGGTCCTGGGTTCAAATCCCACCAAGGACAACATCCGCAAGGCGTTTGTTTGTTAATTCCCTAACAAACAGATCCGCGCATGTGTTGAGGCTGTCTAACAACTGCAAGTCATGCAGCCGCAGGGACTCGAACATAATATACAAGCACTGTCAGATGTTCGGATAAGACTTCACCTGAGCACGTTCGCTCATCACTACAGCTCATGCTTTAGGCAGTATGAAATGACTGAGTGGTTCCTTGTAATGAAAGTAGTCCAGTCCATTAATTCTATTTTTATACTGAATTGCATGAGTTTTAGTTTAAATTAATCTCGCCTTAATCATAATTTGTCTTCAAGGGCAAAATAGTGGTCCTGCATTAAAGAGGACCTGTTGCTAGGTTAAAAGTGGCCAGTTATTGATCATCTCTTCTTTTATTCCTTCTGCTCCCATGAGTATTCTGTTTTTTTTTGTTTGTTTGTTTTCTGTTTGCTTTTGATTTTTTTTTTAAATCCACGATATGGTTCCAGAGCTTTTGAATTGGTGCAGATATTTATGGTTCTTAGAAGGGGGGTGTTGCTCTCACGATAATATGCAGCCTTAAAGAGAACCCGTCGGCACGATTTTGTGTCATGGCTGTAATGACGCTGTAATACTGATTACATTGAAACCTTTGGTGAAGAAATTGGCTGTATGGGTCTTTAATCACCATTTGAAATTACCTGCTAATTAGGTTTGGGTACACTGGGATTGGACTGCACGGGGGGGGGGGGGGGGGGGGGTACCAGTCTGTGATTCCCCTCCGCTGCCTCCATACTGTGAATGACTGATCACTGCTGAGATTTCACACAGAGGAGGTCGGGAGGCAGCGGTGGGGCCGGGGATCACAGACTGGTAGGAGGAGACCTAAAGTACAGTTTTATGATACAGTACACCGATGAAAGTCGCGTATAAAAAAAAAAAAAAAAAATGCGGATGTCTGAATGAGGACTTGAAAAACAAATTTAGTGTTTAGAACTAGGCGGTTATGCAGCACGGAACGAGCGAGATGCAGCGAGGGCGCGCAAGGAAGGTAAGTAGGAAGTGTGCTGGATGCCGGCGGCTGTAACTGCGCGCTATAAGAGAAATGAATACTCACTGCCAGCGCAGTGAATATTAATTTCTGTTTAGCAGTACACAGCAGGGGCACATTTATAAGATTATCTCAGCACAGGAACATTTTTATTAAAGAAATCCAATTGTAGAACTTATTATTCTAAGATCTATTGATTAAAATGAATTTTATTAGTGGGAAAACTCCTTTTAAAGCTCTGAACAAGTCTGAGCTTTATAAGGCCTCTTTCACACATCAGGTTTTCACCGTCAGGCATGATCCGGCGCTTTTGACAAAAACTGGATCCGGCGTAATGCAATGCCGGATCCGGTTTCCCCCCCCATTGACTTGCATTAGAGCCGGATCGAGCCGGATGGCCATGCGTTTCATCCGGTTTTCGCCAGATCCGGCAATGTGTCGCGATCCGGCGTCTGGAAAAAACGGCTACTGTAACTTTTTTGTCTCCGGCGAAAAAGCCGGAAACGCCGGATCCGGCGTGTCCGGCTTTTTCACACAATGAAAGCCTATGAGCGCCGCAATGCGCCTGATGCGGCGACAGCCGGATCCGGTGGCCGGATCCGGTTTTTTTGGTCTGAGCATGCTCATTAGCTCTGCCCACAAGACATATATAAAAGCAAGACAGTGGGACCCTCAGCCACACCCAACATGCCACCCAAGCCAAGAACCAGGAGCAGGAGAAGGCAGGAGACATCTGCAGCAGCACCATCAGCACCACCAACACCACCCCAAATGGAGCAGCATGCTGAACAACGGGAGGGGAGTCCAGCAGCAGATGAGAGACGGTAATTATCAAATCCCCCATTCCTCCAAACTAGGGCCATGGAATATCAAGATATTCATTGGCCCTTTGTTTCTCTTTATTCAACAGCCGCCCAAGAGATGCAGCAGCAGCAATGGCAGCAGCAGGAACACCACCCACAGCCATGGAGTCTGGCCAGCAGGAAGACAGCACATCTTCTTCTGGGAGCCCTCCCTCGCATCGTCAGCGTTTGACGGTAAGTTTTTATTTCCAAAATCCATCATCTCTGTAATATATGTCTATTCATTGCCTTTTATTTCAAAACAGGAATCACAAGATGAAGGGGAGCTCCCAGAAGAAGAAGGAAGGGGTGGACAGACACCTGGAGTGGGCTCACAATTGGTAAGATTTTGGCATCAAACGCAGAAACACAACATCACACTACACACAACACATAGAAAACAATGTTCTGCAGACCACACACAGCAAACAAATGCCTACATCCAAAGACATAATATTTTTTGTTTTCTTCTCTAGTCTTCCCAATCTGGTGCTCGGCCAAGAGGTCCTCGCAGTGCCTCCCAGGGTCGTCGGCGACAGCAACGCAGCGGTCACCAGCGTGTAAGTATAAATATTTTTGCTTTGTTTTTTTGCACTTTTTATTTCATTTCTTTTGTGGAGGCAAATTATGTTATTTTTGTCTTTTTCTTTAACAGCCTTCACAGCGTGCTCCCAACTCTGACGGTGAGGATGGAGGAATCGATGTGGACCACCTCATCGATCTCGTCAGAGAAAGGGAGCCGCTCTGGAATATGGCTGACCGCCGCCACGCTGACCTTATCGTTACCCGACGACTCTGGGAGGAAATCTGTTCGCTCCTTGTGGACCGCTGGGAGGACCTCGATGCTCGGGCCCAGATTAAAGAGCGTAAGTATATACAGTACCGGTTGCTTGATGTAAACCAGTGTTTCCCGAACTCCAGTCCTCCTGGTCCCCACGGATCATGTGTTCAGGATTTCTATTTACTTTGGAAATCCTGAAAACATGACCCCTGGGGACCATGAGGACTGGAGTTTGGGAAACACTGATGTTGTATACTAACCACTTTGTCCTTTCTCATTTCAGGGGAGAGAATTGTGAAGCGGTGGCGGTCTGTGAGGGATCGTTTCAAGAAGGAGTTCAATAAAGAGATGCGGGCCCCGAGTGGATCTGGAGGACGCAGGAGCAAGTACAAGTACGCACGAGCCCTGTCGTTCCTCCGGGATACAATGGTCACCAGAAGGTAAATATTACACACCACATGTGACAAAAAAATGTTTAGATGTAACTTTTTTTTTTCAGCCAGGGCCATACCATGTCACTATTTTAATTGTTTTTTTTTTCTCTTTATTCCACAGCACGGTGAGCAGCACTCGGGAGCCTGCACGATTGGACCCTTCTGAGGCGATCCCTGAGGAGACCGGCACCGAGGGACACTTCGACCGCCCCGGTACATCTGCACCATCCCAGCCTTCCCACACATTCGACCCATCTGTCCCATCCACCAGCACAGGAGCATCGTGGCCGCCTACATTACATGAAGCTGCTGGTGAGGAGATCGCTTTCCCTTTACCCCACCCTTCTGCCTCTGCTACCTCTAGTACACCTGCGGGTACTGGGCGGCAGCGGCAGAGGGGTCAGGAAAAGACTTATGCGCCAGAGTTCTTGCATCTGAATGCATCTTTCCAGAACTGTCTAAAAGTCTTGTCAGAGCAAATCTCCGCAGGCTTTCAGCAGATCAACTCCAGCATTCTGGAGGTGAAGACACTTCTGCAAACCATGCATTCAGAAGCAAGATCTTCGCCAAACCACACCTTTTTCAGGTCTGTTGTGGAGCGCATGGAAACGCTCTCTCCTGCCCAGCAGATGCATGTAATGCATTCATGCCACGGTGCTTTCCAGCACGTTACCTCCCAACCTCCTCCTCCCACCACAGTAGTTCCTCCACCTGCACCCCCTCCAGCCACTTTCCATCCTCCCCCTCCTATTACATCTGCACCCCCTCCAGCCACTTTCCATCCTCCCCCTCCTATTACATACCAGCAACCTCCCCAGTACCAGCAACCTCCCCAGTACCAGACATCTCCCCACTTCCAGCAACCTGCCCCGTACCAAACTCCTTCCCCGTACCAAACTCCTTCCCCATACAACTTGCCATCAACATCATCTGCTCCTACAGTCCCTGCCCAACCCTCCACTCCACCGCCCACCACCTCTTCTGCCTCCCACATGTCCACCCATTCTGTAGCTTTTTCCACACCATCACCTCTAACTGTTCCTTCCCCACCACGATCCCAATCCTCTCTCCACACTCCCAGTGTCGAACTGTCCCGCAGCCCCTCCAGCAGTATTTCCACCCCACACAACACAGATTTGTGATGTGTTTTTGTAATAAAAATGCCCAGTTGGTTTCAAACCTTTATTAAAAAAGTTTTTTTAACTTTAAAAACAGTTTACAAAAAAAAAATATTTTAAATAAAAGTTAAATTATTGTTTACACTGGTTGTCTGTCATTTCTTTCTGCGGCGAAATATGTTTAAAAAAAAGGTTAAATACAGGGTATTTAAAAGGTAAAAAGGTATTCAAAACCAGGTATATAACTGGGTAAATTTTAGCTTTTTGCCACAGTTGTGTTCCTGGTTGTGTTTGAAGCAAAGTATTTCACCTAAAAAGTTGTGTTTATTGTTGGTGATTTCCTAACAATGTACACAACTTTTGTTAAAAGGTGAAATACTTTGCATAAAACACAACCAGGTACACACCTGTGGCCTAAAGCTAAAAATAGAGACCATGACAAGATAGCCAACTTTGGTTGGCAAAGGTATATACTGTTGGTACAGAAGGTACACAAGTTTGGTTAAGGGCACAAATCTTTCACACTCTGTCATCCTGCCAGTGTACTCTGCCTTGAGGTGACATAAAGTATAGTGCAAAATTGTCCCTCATTACTGAAACCGTCACAGAACTTCTAGTGGTAATGTCATGGTAATCTTGCAAGGTGGTTTCTTCAGAGGTGTCCTCAATGGAAATGGGTTCCTTGCAGATAACAAAATTGTGGAGTACCACGCAAGCTTTGATCACCTCGTCCACAGTTTCTGTCTTGAGGTTGATCGCAGTCAATAGGACCCGCAATTTGGCTGTCAGAATACCAAAGGTACATTCAACCATTCTTCTTGCTCTTGTGAGGCGGTAATTAAAAATGCGTTTTGTTCTTGTCAATCCTCTGCTAGAGTACGGTTTCAAAAGGTGTTCTGACAGCTGGAAGGCTTCATCCCCTACACAGACAAATGGCATAGGTGGACCAGATGTTTGCGGCAGCGGTCTAGGTGGTGGGAACTGGAAGGTGTTTCCATACAGTTTACGCCCCATGGCAGACAGTTTGAAAACTTGAGTCATTGGAGCGGCCATAGGCCCCAATATCAACAGCAATAAATTTGTATTCCGCGTCAGCGATGGCCATGAGGACAATTGAAAAATATTTCTTGTAATTGAAATATTCCGATCCCGATCCGGCTGGCTTTACAATGCGGATATGTTTCCCGTCCACAGCGCCCAAGCAGTTGGGAAACTGACATATCTGTTGAAACTTTTCTGAAATTTCAATCCACCTCTCTGTTGTGGGCTCTGGTAAAAACTCTTCAGCTAAGGAGTCCCACAGTGCACGGCATGTGTACTTCACTATTCCAGATATGGTGGAAATCCCGAGTCTGTACTGGAAATGCAGTGACGAAAGGGATTCTCCAGTTGCAAGAAATCTGTGGGGAATTAAAAAACAATTAGTTTTAAATCACAGCATTACATACCAAAACTCAGCTATAACACTTGGAGATACAAACTACCACCAACAAGATTGCAGTGAAAGTGTGCTCTGATGCGAGCACATCCAATAAATGTGGCTTACCTTAAAGTCACCATCAGACGCTCTGCGGGTAAAACAGAGAAGCGGCAATAGGTGGCCGCTTTTCTTATGAGGTGTGCAATGCGCTCCACCAAGTAATCAAAATTCTCCATTTTCATCCGAACATATCCAAAAAATGTATCCGGGTTTCGTCGAAGGTCCATGCAGAGTGTAGAATAGACCCCACGCGTCATTCTCTTGGCTGTGATGGGGTGGATCCACAAACGTCGTCTACGATGCCTGATGCGCTGCTGTCTCGCTCTCTCCTTCTCCAGAACAATCACCCTCAAACGATTCGCCTCCGCTGTAAAATCCGCCAAATTCTTCAAAATATTTCCAATCACAACATCCATCTTCGCCAGTAACTTGCTCTTCTCTCCAACCTGCACTTTCTCCTCTACAGCCTGTCAAAGAAGGGCTGTAGGAACACGCTATATATAGTTTTCCAGTAGCCAATCCCGTTCGGAAGGCCACAAGGGGTGTTTTTAAAAACCGGATCCGGCGTAATCCGTCGAAAAACGGATAGAAAAACGGATGAACCGGATGAGACGGATCCGGTTTTGTCTGTCAAGAACAAGACGGATCCGGCAGAAAACCGGATCCGTCACATCCGGTTTTACAAAACATTTGCCGGATCCGGTGTTCCGGCACGACGCCGGATTGCGCCTGACGCCGAAAACCTGATGTGTGAAAGTAGCCTAAACCAATCCAATTTTATGACTTGTTATCCATGTAATGAAATTTATGACTGGGGCCACACCTGTTGTAAAGCTGTCATCTAGTATATGTAATGACTATCTGACCCTGAGGCTTGGTGTTTCACGGTGATATTATATGGGTAATATTACTCATTATGGCTGATATCTCTTGTGCTATAACAAGTTGTTAAGGGATGTGTAATCAGATAATGGCTTATTTTATATCAAGTTATTGTTGCCGGGGTTATGCATTTAAATAGGCAAATACTTTAATCCCCGACGTCATCACACACACACACACACACACACACACTAGGGACCCCATGGGGGACACAGGTACTGTGGGTGTATGCTACTGCCGCCTGGAGGCTGACACTAAGTGGAAAAAAAGAGGTTAGCTCCTCCTCCGCCGTATACACCCTCACCTCGATTGCTGGTGGAAACCAGTTTTTTGCTTAGTGTCTGTTGGAGGCACACGTCTGTCTGTTTCCAGACTGATTTTTTTGTTCCTTTTCTTTTTCCCCATGAAGATAAGACAGGGGCGATGGGCCCTATCGAAAGGGTCCGATTTCCCCAAACCAACAACGGGCGTCCACGTGTGAGTGTCGCCTCCACGTTTCCTCTCCCGCAACGGGGATTTTTTTTTCTGGACTTTCCTTTTTTACATGAAGATGAGATAGGGGCAGGGGGGCGGACGGTCCCTCTCATCACCCCTTGAAGGGGTTAGATGGAGCCAGGGTGCCTGCACCGTCCTTGTCATATGGCCCTCCATCCCCTCTACCTGAGCGAAGCACGGAGGTGGATGGCCTGGGAGGGCTCCTGCAGCGGCGCAGCGTCTTGGCGCCACAACGTGCTCCCTGGCGTCTGTCAGCGGCGGACCCGGTTCCGGCCTTGGCTGGGGCTCGGTGGTTCCGCAACCCCGTGGGCGGATATAAAAAATTTAGGCCGCTAGGCCGCAGCCGGAAGTCATCGCGTCACGCCGGCCCCGCCCCCTGTGGCCTGGGGGGACACAGAAGAAATTTAGGCCCCGGCTTTGGGCCTAAGCTAGGCCAAGACTGAAGTACCGCCCCCGGGAGTCCTTTCTTATTCCGGGGGCCTGCCTACAGTTGTGGCGCGCAGAACGAAGCGTCGCCTGCACTTCCAGGACACGGGACGCCGGAGTGGGGTAAGTGCTGCCGCCTAGCTCCTTGAGAGGTCATGCTAGGAAAAAACAAGGAGCACCCTCCCCCAGCGTTTTTTTTTTTTTTTTTTGCGGCATGGATGCCTGGCAGGTACAGCATGTCAGGAAAACCTAAGACGCACATGTTTCTTTACACTGCATGCATCTCCTGTCGGTCCGTTTTTCCGCATGTGCAGACCAAGCGAATATGCGAAGCCTGCGAGTCCGAACGCGTCCAGGAGCCCTCCCCTGCGACCGAACCCAGTGTACGCAGTCCCCCGGAATGGGCGTTATCGCTGTTGCAATCCATGGCGTCACTTACGAGAGCAATCGAGTCCCTTTGCGCCCCAGATAGGGGCAGGAACAGTGGCTCGCCAGTCTTAGAAGGGTCCTCTACCTCACAGGAGCCTCCGGCCTGCAGGGGCCGCTCTCACTCCAGGCAGACCCGGGGGAAACGAACCCACACGGCGTCTCCCGGTCCATCCGGTGCCTCGGCATTCGTGAGCTCTGCTTCTCACTCCCCGTCACCAGCAGTCGATAGCGAGCAGGGCTCGGACTACGACTCGGACGAAACCCTTGACCTAGATATGCCGGGTGGTCAGGAAATGGTTGACAGTCTCATAGAAGCCGTCAACCAGACTCTGGGGATTGAAAATGATTCCACCCTGGCTTTGGGCCATAAGGTGTCATTTAAACGAGTCAAGCGTCCCCATAGAGTATTTTGCACTCACCCTGAATTTGAGAACATAGTGCAACGACACAGAGAACGGCCGGACAGGCGTTTCTTGGGCCAGAAAGCACTTGAGGCAAGGTATCTCCATAAAAAGTGGACGGAATCCCGAACGGTGGATCCACCTGTGTCGTGCTTGGCTACAAAAATTCTACTTATCCGTACCTAGTGGTTCTTCTATTAAGAATCCCACTGATCGTCTCATAGAGAACTTGGCCCGCTCATTGTTTGAGGCATTGGGATCAGCACTCTCTCCCTCGTTCGCAGCAACGTGGGTAGCCAAGGCCATGATTTCTTGGTCAGAATCATTGAATAGAGCCTTGCAAGACATAGACCTGCCAGCTAAAGTATCAGAAATCACAAATCAGTTAGCCATGGCGGGGGACTACTTGATCAATGCATCTTTAGATGCTGCGGCCAACTGCACGGCACTTGCGGCCGCAAATGCAATCTCCATTAGGAGAGCTCTATGGTTAAGGACATGGCGGGCCGATTCAGCCTCAAAAAAGTCCTTGACAGCGCTACCATACCAGTGTGGCCGCCTGTTCGGAGAGAAGTTAGATCAGCTCATCTCCGACTCCACAGGAGGCAAGAGCGGTTTTCTTCCTCAACAAAAGGTCAAACCGCTGTTTCGTCACAAGTTTCAGGCACGTTTTCGGGCCTTTCGCAACCCCGGGTGGACAACAGCGGCTAATTCCGCCGCTTCAGGGCGCCCCAACCAGAATAGGGACCGACAGGTCTCATATAGAGCCAACCCATTGGGCAGGATGCGGGCTAACCAGTCCAGGTCGAGGGGATCCAGGTCCCAAAGATCTGCAGCTAAATGACTCGGGGCATCTGCCAGGTGACACCAACAAGGTAGGCAGCCGCCTACTCTGGTTTCACCACGTCTGGCTCAATGTCGCACACGACACATGGGTGTGAGAGCTGGTGTCCACAGGGTACAAGATAGAATTTGTCAGGTACCCCCAAGACGATTTTTTTTTCTTTCCCGTCTTCCCAAAGTGGATAGTGATACCCGGGCAAAGGCTCTACTAGGAGCCATCGATTCTCTCAGCCACAACAGAGTCATCATTCCAGTACCGGAAAACGAGAAGACTCAGGGGTTCTATTCCAATCTGTTTGCAGTCCCCAAAAAGGACGGGACTGTCAGGCCTGTTTTCGACCTAAAGCTCCTGACCAAATTTATCAGGATCAGACATTTCCGGATGGAGTCTCTCCGTTCAGTCATATCGGCAATGGGGCAGGGAGAGTACTTGGCCTCTATCGATATCCAGGACGCCTATCTACATATCCCCATTTTCCCTCCGCATCAAAGGTTTCTACACTTCGCCATCAACAGTCTATATTTTCAGTTTGCAGCGCTGCCCTTCGGGCTAGCCACTGCCCCCAGAGTGTTCACAAAGGTCATGGCAGTCCCCATGGCCATCCTGCACTCCAGGGGCATAGTCGTATTTCCCTACTTAGACGACCTCATGGTCAAGGGCCCTTCAAGGCGGGCATGCGAGGAAAGTGTCAGCATCACGCTAGATACTCTTGCCCGCTTAGGGTGGTTGATCAGTGTAAAGAAGTCATCCCTTGTTCCAGCTCAGAGCATTTCCTTTTTAGGGATGACCTTCGACACTTGCCGAGGGTTGGCAATCCTCCCTCGAGACAAGGCCCTAGCCCTCCGGCAGGGAGTGCGGTTACTGCGCCAACCAGTCCCTCACACCATCCGTTTCTGCATGAGGATTCTAGGAAAAATGGTGGCCGCGATGGGAGCGATACCGTTCGCCCAGTTCCATCTTCGCCCCCTGCAACACGCCCTCTTGTCATCCTGGGATAAGAACCCGTTAACGCTCGATCACCGATGCCGGTTGTCCTCTCAGGTCAGACAGTCACTAGAGTGGTGGATAATCACTGCCTCCCTTTTTCAGGGGAAACCTTTTCCCCCTGAACAGTGACTGGTGATCACAACCGATGCCAGCCTCCTCGGCTGGGGAGCGGTATTTCGCCACCACACGACCCAGGGACAGTGGTCTCCGCAGGATGTACGCCTCCCGATCAACTTGTTGGCGATCCGGCTTACTCTGCAACGTTTTCATCACCTTCTAGCAGGCCGCCCAGTCCGCATCCAGTCAGAAAACGCCACAGCGGTGGCTTACATAAATCACCAAGGGTGGCACCCGCAGCAGGGCAACCATTCGCAAGGTAGGGCACGTTCTTCACTGGGCTGAGAGGAACCGCTGAGTGATATCGACGGTCCACATCCCGGGTGTAGAAAACTGGGCGGCAGACTTCCTCAGCCGACAGGAGCTTGCGTCCGGGTAATGGTCATTACACCCCGAGGTCTTTCAGCAGATTTGCTAACGGTGGGAAACACCGGTTGTGGATCGGATGGCGTCCAGGGTGAACGCCAAGGTGTCCGTATTTGTCGCCCGGTCCCGAAACCCACAGGCAATCGCCGTGGATGCCCTGGTTCTGCCATGGAACCAGTTTCGCCTCCCATACCTATTTCTCCGCTGCCACTACTTCCGAGGGTCATCAAGAAGATCAAGGTAGAAGAGGTGCCAGTGATTCTGCAGGCCCCAGGCTGGCCTTGTCGGGCGTGGTATGCAGATCTAGTGCAGCTGCTCGCCGATGTGCCATGGCGACTACCAGAGCTCCCAGATCTACTTTCTCAGGGGCCGATCTGCCACCCGAACTCAGACCCTGTGTTTGACGGCCTGGCCGTTGAATCTTGAATTCTGACTCAGGCGGGTTTTGGGCGCAAAGTGGTTGCTACAATGGTTAGCGCCCGGAAGCCTGCCTCAGCATGAATTTACCACCACACCTTGGAGGTTTTCTTTGCATGGTGTCGAGGCCATGGTTGTTCTCCACTGAGATTCTCCATCCCTAATATCTTGGCTTTTCTCCAGTCTGGCCTAGACTCAGGCTTGGCCTCCAGTTCTCTCAGGAGACAGATATCGGCTTTATCCGTCCTTTTTCAGCACAGGATTGCTACCATCTTGCAGGTAAAGACTTTCATCCAGCGGGTCTCCCACTTGGTACCTCCCTATAAGGCACCTATGGACGCCTGGGACCTTAACCTGGTCCTAAGTGTTCTGCAGGAAGCCCCATTTGAGCCGCTACATAATGTCTCTTTGTCATACCTTTCCTGGAAGGTGGTGTTCCTGGTAGCTATAACATCAATCAGGCGGGTCTCTGAGCTGGCAGCCCTATCTTGTCGAGCCCCGTTTCTGGCTTTTCACAAAGACTTTTTGCCAAAAGTCTTTTCCTCGTTTCACATTAATGAGGATATTGTATTGCCCTCTTTTTGTCCAGCACTGGTATACCATGTGGAAAAGGCCCTGCATACGTTAGACCTGGTGAGAGCACTCAGGAGGTACGTGTCACGGACGGCACCCTTTCGTCAGTCAGGCGTTCTGTTCGTGCTCCCTGAAGGTCATAGGAAGGGACTCGCTGCCTCAAAATCGACCATAGCCAGATGGATTCGTTTGACTATTCAGGACTCCTACCGCATCAGAGGCGCGCCGATTCCAGCAGGGATCAGAGCACACTCTCCTCGGGCAGTGGGCGCCTCTTGGGCGCTTCGGCACCAGGCAGAACAGGTTTGCAAGGCAGCAACCTGGTCCAGCCTGCACACGTTTACTAAACATTACAATATCCATACTCAGGCTTCAGCGGATGCGAGCCTGGATAGAAGGATTCTCCAAGCAGCGGTGGTGCACCTTTAGACAGGAGGTGCATGTAGCTTGGATCGGTGAGTCAACTTCCCACCCAGGGACTGCTTTAGGACGTCCCACAGTACCTGTGTCCTCCAATGAGGCGAAGGAGAAACATGGATTTTTGTGATAACTCACCGTAAAATCCTTTTATCAGAGACGCTCGTTGCGGGACACAGCACCCACCCTGATAACCAAGTTGGCTTCTGTTTGTTTAATTAATATGCTCTCTGTATGATATTAGGGTGGTTATTTTCTAGACATGTTGTTACTTGCATTAAGGTTGATGTCTGATTTTTGTTTGATCTCCTACTGCTTTTGCACCAAACTGGTTTCCGCTTGCAATCGGGGCGAGGGTGTATACGGCGAAGGAGGAGCTAACCTCTTTTTTTTTCACTTGGTGTCAGCCTCCAGGCGGCAGTAGCATACACCCACAGTACCTGTGTCCCCCAATGAGCATCTCGGAGAAAAGGATTTTACGGTGAGTTATCACAAAAATCTGTGTATTTGACTGCATTTCCTATTTAACCCCTTCACGACCAATGACGCCACATAGGCGTCATGAAAACTGGTACCAATCTGACCAGTGACGCCTATGTGGCGTCAGTGATCAAAATAGAATGAAAAGTAAATCCCCCCCTTTATCACCCCCATAGGCAGGAACAACTAATAAAATAAAGAAATTATTTTTATTTTTCCATTAGGGTTAGGGTTGGAAAGAGGGTTAGGGTTGGAAAGAGGGTTAGGGTTGGAAAGAGGGTTAGGGTTGGAAAGAGGGTTAGGGTTGGAAAGAGGGTTAGGGTTGGAAAGAGGGTTGGGGTTAGGGTTAGGGTTGGAGTTAGGGTTGGAATTAGGGTTAGGGTTGGAATTAGAGTTAGAATTAGGGTTGTGGTTATGATTAGGGTTAGGGATGTGTTGGGGTTAGGGCTGTGGTTAGGGGTGTGTTGAGGTTAGGGTTGAAGTTAGAATTGAGGGGTTTCCACTGTTTAGGCACATCAGCGGGTCTCCAAACGCGACATGGTGCAACCATTGATTCCAGCCAATTTTACGTTCAAAAAGTCAAACGGTGCTCCCTCCCTTCCAAGCACCGACGTATACCCAAACAGTGGTTTACCCAAACATATGGGGTATCAGCGTACTCAGGAAAAATTGCACAACAACTTTGGGGGTCTAATTTCTCCTGGTACCCTTGGGAAAATAAAAATTGGGGGCTAAAAAATTATTTTTGTGGAAAATTTTTTTTTTATTTTCACGTCTCTGCGTTATAAACTTCTGTGAAGCACTTGGGGGTTCAAAGTGCTCACCAGGCATCTAGATAAGTTCCTTGGGGGGTCTAGTTTCCAAAATGGGGTCACTTGTGGGGGGTTTCTATTGTTTAGGCACATCAGGGGATCTGCAAACGTAACGACGACCGCAGACCATTCCATCAAAGTCTGCATTTCAAAACGTCACTACTTCCATTCCGAGCCCTTACGTGTGCCCAAACAATGGTTCCCCCCATATATGGGGTACCAGCGTACTCAGGACAAACTGGACAACAACTTTTGGGGTCCAATTTATCCTGCTACCCTTGTGAAAAAAAAATTGTTGGCTAAAAATCTTTTTCTTTTTTTTTTAGGAAAAAAAAAATTTTTTATTTTCACGGCTCTGCGTTATAAACTTCTGTGAAGCGCTTGGGGGTTCAAGGTGCTCACCACACATCTAGATAAGTTCCTTGGGGGGTCTAGTTTCCAAAATGGGGTCATTTGTGGGGGGGGTCCACAGTTTAGGTACATGAGGGGCTCTGCAAATGTAACATGATGCCCGCAGACCATTCCATCAAAGTCAGCATTTCAAAATGTCACTACTTCTCTTCCGAGCCCCGACGTGTGCCCAAACAGTGGTTCCCCCCCCCCCCCACATATGGGGTACCAGCGTTCTCAGGACAAACTGGATAACAACTTTTGGGGTCCAATTTATCCTGGTACCCTTGTGAAAATAAAAAATTGCACACTAAAAAAAAATAATTTTTTGAGGGGAAAAAAAAATATTTTTTATTTTCACGGCTCTGCGTTATAAACTTTTATGAAGCACTTGGGGGTTCAAAGTGCTTACTATGCATCTAGATAAGTTCCTTAGGGGGTCTAGTTTCCAAAATGGGGTCATTTGTGGGGGAGCTCCAATGTTTAGATACACAGGTGCCCTCCAAACGCGACATGGTGTCCGATAACGATTGGAGCTAATTTTCCATTCAAAAAGTCAAATGGTGCTCCTTCCCTTCCGGGCCCTGCCGTGCACCAAAACAGTGGTTTATGACCACATGTGAGGTATCGGTGTACTCAGGAGAAATTGCTCAACAAATTTTAGGATCCATTTTATCCTGTTGCCCATGTGAAAATGAAAAAACAGGCTAAAAGCAAATTTTTGTGAAGAAAAAAAAAAAAAAAAAAAGTACTTTTTTTTTTTTTTTTACAGATCAATTTGTGAAGCACCTGGGGGTTCAAAGTGATCATTATGCATCTAGATAAGTTCCTTCGGGGGTCTAGCTTCCAAAATGGGGTCACTTGTGGAGGAGCTCCAATGTTTAGGCACACAGGGGCTCTCCAAACGCGACATGGCAACCGCTAAATATTCCAGCATATTTTCCATTCAAAAAGTCAAATGGCGCTCCTTCCCTTCTGAGCCCTGCCGTGCGCCCAAACAGTGGTTTATGACCACATATGAGGTATTGGTGTACTCAGGAGAAATTGCCCAACAAATTTTAGGATCCATTTTATCCTGTTGCCCATGTGAAAATGAAAAAATTGATGCTAAAAGAAAATTTTTGTTGGAAAAATTAAAATGTCCATTTTTTCTTTCCACGTTGCTTTAGTTTCTGTGAAACACCTGAAGGGTTAATAATCTTATTTAATGTTGTTTTGAGTAGCTTGAGGGGTGCAGTTTTTAGAATGGTGTCACTTTTGGGTATTTTCTGCCATATAGATCCCTAAGGCTGAGTGCAGACGGAGTTTTGAGCCCTGCGGATTTTTCCGTGCAGAATGGAAGAAAACCGCAGGTCAAATGACCTGCATTTTTCCTGCGGATTTCTTCCATTTTTCACGCGGTTTTCATGCGGTTTTTGTGCGGTTTTCCACTGCGGTTTTCCCCCTGCGGATTTGGTAACAGGGGAGATAGAAAACCGCACAAAAGAAGTAACATGCTGCGGATTTTGTACCGCAGGAAAACCGCGCGGAAAAATCCGCAGCGTCTGCACAGCGGTTTTTTTTTTTTTTCATTCATTTTAAAGGTACTGTACCTCACAATGCGGATATGCAACGTTTCTGCGCGGTAAAATCCGCTGCGGAAACGCTGCAAATCTGCATCGTGTGCACATGGCCTAAAGTGACTTCAAATGTGAGGTGGTCCCTTAAAAAAATGGTTTTGTAAATTTTGTTGTAAAAATGAGAAATCGCTGGTCAACTTTAACCCTTATAACTTCCTAACAAAAAATATTTTGATCCCAAAATTGTGCAGATGTAAAGTAGACATGTGGGAAATGTTATTTAGTAACTATATTGTGTCACATAACTCTCTGGTTTAACAGAATAAAAATTCAAAATTTGCAAATTGTGACATTTTCTAAATTTTCGCCAAATTTCTGATTTTTTTCACAAATAAACGCAAAAATTATCGACCTAAATTTACCACTAACATGAAGCCCAATATGTCACGAAAAAACAGTCTCAGAATTGCTAGGATCCATTGAAGCGTTCCTAAGTTATTGCCTCATAAAGGGACACTGGTCAGAATTGCAAAAAATGGCCAGGTCATTAAGGTCAAAATAGGCTTGGTCATGAAGGGGTTAAATTGTGAAGACTTTTTTTTATGTATTTTTCATCAATTTTTGGTAATTTTCTTTTTCATTGATTTGTTGTCTCGCTATCAATAATAATGAGGGGAAAAATCCTGAAATTATGCAGTTCCAACACGAGCCACTTAACCCCGTCACTTGCTGTTCTGTAGAGATCATTTCTTGGCAGTCATCTCAGCACATACTTGCCAACATTTACATTGCAAAAATCCAGACATTTCAGCCTTTTGCCTCCAAGTAGTACAAGCACCTACTTTTTTTTTTGCAAATTCCTCCTGTTTTTAGGTTTGGATCGCAAGATTGCCTCAGGGAAAAAGCTGGACTTTCATTATACAAGTGCAAAAAGTAACACGTGCTGAAGAGGGGGCGAGTGTTCAACCTCTACATTCACATGTGGCACCAGATTCTGACAATCCGGTTTGTCATTACATCTTAGCAGAAGAAACAGAGCGTGACCTGCTCCTCGTAGTGTAGTACTCATGCAACTGGGAAGTGGTAAACTGCATGTTAAAATATCATAAATCTCATCTCATTGTCACCACAGGCAGGATTACAATAGAAACATCATCTATATGTAGATATCACATGATCGCATTCATTATAGGTGATCGTCACAACTCGCCTCCTCCGCCTCTCTGCACAATGACCTCTGCACAGGTCACAGAGCATGCCAGGAAACTCTTTCATAGAGGGGAGTGGAACGCCCAGTTGTACAATTATTAATACATTTCCTGGGTTGGTAACAGAAATGGCTCAATGCTGAGTTATGAGAAATGATTCAGAATTGTTATTTCATTGGGAATTTAAAATCTGTTCTATAACAGGCATGTTCGGAGAGCAGGACCCCCTTCTAATTAGCTGCTGAATCGCCTTTACTCCACACTTAGTGATGCCCCCTGGGCCTTTATAAAAGTCTTCAGAAGGAATTCGTTCTGTGCCAGTCATTTTGTATTGACCACTCATCTATTTATACATATTAATGCGATCTCTTCAGAGGCGTTTTTTTTTTTCTAAGCTAAAGAAGGCCATATTTTCCAACCTCTCCTCATAAGGGGGAAGGCCGTCCATCCCTTGTACTGATCTGGTTGCTGCCTTTGAACTGACTCTACCTTCTGAATATCCTTTTGAAAATAAGGACCTCAAACCTGGATCCCATATTCTAGATGTGGCCTCACCAGTGATATGTAGAGGATTAATAATACATTTGTATTACAGGTTTTTATCTCCGCGCACAAGTTATGCTGTAGATGTTTCCACTGACACTTGGTGCTCAGCAAAAGCGTAGCGCGCATCAGGGGGATGTTTGCTGAGAAGCCGATGTCTAACTGTGCAGCTGCAGCAATACCGTGTGCCCATTAAGAGTTGGCAAGCTATTCTCAATTGCAGGAATTTCTATTGATGCAGAGAAAAGCCGCTGTAACATTTAGGGACTAACTCCTTAGCCGATGCAACTCGGACACATCCTGCACATGCCCCAAGCATCATTCATGACCCCAGCCTGAGAATGAGATGCCGCCACTTATTTTATTAGGCTCTGATTTATAAAGAACAGCTCCACATTTGAAACTCATTAGAAATAAAAATTTGTTTCTTGCTGAACTTGAAATAGACCAGCATTCCTAGAAAATAATGTGTAAGGAATCATTTGTGGAATGTGTCGGGTGAAAGGTCCGCGGCTGTGAGATGGTGGTTATTTATTGTATTACTTAAAGGAGCACACACCCAGGCCGGTCATGTGGGACTTTATCAGTTCTGTAGCTGGAAAACCCCTTTTTGGGATTAAGCCTTTTTGGACAAAAAAACTTATTGAGCTCAGCATATCGGAATTTAAGCTTAGTTTTTTTCTTCTTTTGCAAAAACAAAGCCGGCTAAGGCTTTTTTGTTTTTGGGATAAGTTGTACTTTTCCCCTGTACTATATTGGGGTTTGTTTCATTAGGGCTTTCTGTTTATTAAACGTTATAGGACATTTGGTTGATTTTTAAAATTAATGTATTTATGTCCATTTTATGTCATGTGACTTACAATTTGCTACGCACTTGTAGAAAATTGGGCACTAGCACCACTCCACCTTTGCCAGGTCCTCCATAGTGCTGCCAGTTAAGCACTAGAAGAGAGTTGTCCACCATCCATTATCTAGGTACTGAAATGTGTATTGTTGTGTGGGCCTCGCGATAGCGCTCACCTTTTACAGTTATGCGCTATTTTCAAAAATATAGTAGTAAATTGTGCACAATTTTCACCAACAGTAAAATACCACAGATGACCTTTTTTTTTTTTCTTCTGGGTCTTATGCCTACTTGCCAACTCTGTAAACAGCCCACCTGGAAGGACAGTGCATGTACCCTGAAATTTCCCTCTTCCATGTCTTTTCCAAGGAAAAAAGCTTTCTGAATCAGTGCTTTCTGGCATGAGAGCGGGTTTCCGGTAGGATTTGGCACTTCCCAAATGTTTTGCTAACTATTGAAGGTGTTTAGCAGGTCTCTCCTTTTCCTGTAGCCTTTTGGATGGTCCAGAAGAGTTGGCAAGTATGATCTTTCGAGACTTTTTTAAGTACTGGACTTATTTCCAAGAGACTTTTCCATAGGTTAGATACATTCTTAAATATGTAATAGGCTGCATTCGCACATGTGTGTGGCACAGACCAACCGCGGCTCTCCCAATCTGAACTCCACAGCCTCGTGGGCATATGTGTGGCTGACCAGTTTGGGTCAGGAGACCTGCGCCCAGTTCGTACCTCAAGGTCTGTACTCGTACACACGGATGTGTAAATTTGGTCTTCAGACGTGTGTCAATGTACAATTGAGAACTAATAGGGATTGTTTGGGAGTTGTAAACTGAAGCATCTATGGAAAGTAGACGTACAGAAAGTGCATCACCTACTGTATAATGTATTCTTAACATATATGTATGAGCGTGGCCTCTTCGACACATTCCTCGCTCTGTGGTACGTCCCTGGAGAAGCCTGATGAATGGACCTCGTGTGCTGTACAGAACACTTGTTACATTATACCATGGAAACACTGAATCATGTTACGCAAATTTTCAGATAGACTGGTATAATTGTAGAAGGTCTGGTCCTTCTTAAGCAATAATGTGATGTCAGCTGTACGACGGTGGTCACTCTCGGGTGGCAACTATCAGGGCATGCTGAAACTTATAGTTCTTCAGTAGCTGGAGAGTAACAGGTGAAGGGCAGTGTCAAAAATTAGCCCCTGTCCCCTGGATAGGTGATAATTATTAGATCAGTATTCTTCCCACTACTGTGATCTCCATCAGAAGACTCAAGTCCCTTTTCTCCATTGAAGTAGGTGAATGGAGCGATCTGTTGCACATGCTTAGTTTCTCAGTTCATTTCTTGCCAACAACCATTTGGCAGAAAATGTCCTTGCTTTTACCTTGAATTTTAGTGAGCTTTACATGTGGTAGTGACTTTATGATAAAACTTTTTATCAAAATTGCAAAAAAGGGAAAAAAAATAAATCAGTTTTACTTGCTGCAGACATACCCCACCCACCCCAACGATTGGCAGCTTTCTGTGTAGACTGTGCATAGTCAGAAAGCTGCCAATCATTGGAGGCGGAGGTTATACAGAGCTCATGAATAAAGAGGATGGCATGGCAGCAGGTTTTCTAGTCCTTTAGTGATGATCTCCTGCTGATAAAACTGTGACGTTATGAAAACTACAGCAAGCAGTCCAGTAAATAACACATCACTTGTATCAGGGTCTCTATCTCTAAATTATGCTTATCTCAGATTAGGTGGTAAAAACCAGGAGACAGATTCTCTTTTAAGGGCCTGTGCACACGTAGCAGATTTGTTTGTTTTTTGTTTTTTTTTGTGCAGATTTGTTCCAAAACCTGACGATTTTCCTGGTGCCAGCAAAGTTAATGAGAATCTTGAAGTCTCGTGCACACGTTGCTTATTTGTGACTTGCAGGTTTGGTGCAGATTTAAGGGTATGTGCACACGTTGTGGATTCTGCTGCATTGTACAGTACCATTAAAGTCTATGAGAAATGAAAAACGCTGCGCACATGCTGCGGATATTGCCGCGCATTTAAATCCGCAGCATGTCAATTCTTTGTACGGATCTGCAGCGTTTTGACACCTGCTCCATTATAAGAATCTGCAGGTGTCAAAACGCAGGGGAAATCCACACAAAATATCTGCATTAAATCCGCAGGTAAAACGCAGGTCATTTGACCTGCGGATTTAGCCAAATCCGCTCTGAAAAATCCACAGGGTAGTCCGCAACGTTTGCACATACCCTAAATCTGCGGAATGTCAACTTAATCATTGTTTTTGTTGCAGATTTCACTCATACTAATGAGCGTGGAAAAATCTGGACCAAAACCGCAAGTGAAAATCGCATAAACAATGTGCGTATTATGCTCTGTTTTTCCTGCCATGAGATACAGAAATGGTGCAGAAATTTCTGCATCAAATACTTAGTGTGTGCACATACCCTAATGATTTCCTCTAGTCTAGACTAGCATTTTTCTGAAAAAGTGGGCTGAGCTTAGTGGGAGGAGGCGTGGTCTAGAGCAACCCGATGGATTATTTGTGCAAATTAAGTGGCGTAAATTATACAACGTCCACGACTCAAATTTTTTTCATACTATGGCTCTCGGCAACTGAAACATGCAACAAATTATTTTTGTTAATGAATTTGGTGCCTTTTACTGCAGCGCATCTTTCATCAATAATGGCGTACAAAATACCAGGGCAGCACGGTGGCTCGGTGGTTAGCACTGTTGCTTTGCTGGGGTCCTGGGTTCACATCCCACCAAAGACTACCTCTGCAAGGAGTTTGTATGTTCTCCCCGTGTTTGTGGGTTTCCCCCACTCTCCAAACCCCTACTGATAGAAATTTCGATTGTGAGCCCCAATTGGGACAGCGATGATGTTTGTAAAGCGCTTCGTAATATGATGGCGCTATATAAGCAAAGCATAATGAATAAAGAAGTCTCGCTGAATGGATCCCTTTGTGCGATCCATAACGGCTTCCTTCTAAAGTAGTCAGACGTGTAACTATTTCTTTCTCGTGCAACTTCATGATCAAATTCGCGGCAAGAGAGAAAGAAAAATGCCGCAAATAAGTGGGGCGGTGGTGCTGTGTTCAGGTATTGCTCGTCCTCCCTTATATAATGGCTCCAGTATGTTAGGTATTCATTCCCAGGAGAGGTGAACTGCAGCCAGTAAGGCGGACACTTCTGGAGCGCTCTGCGTGCTGACGGGGACTTTAACCTCCTAGGATTCTCTTGGCAGAAGCCTTATTTTGTCTTTTGTCTTCTACACATTCCTGTGATGAGCTGCTAAGTTCAGCGGAGAGCTGGTTCTACCAGAAGCAGCACCGCCTATATCCGATGCAACAAGAGAGACTCTGAGCACTGGGAGCCTGGAGTGGAAATTTACTGCTGCAAGCCATCGATTAGGTGCAGGGGATGCCTGCTGCTCTTACATTACCAGGATAGAGACTAGAGGTGGGATATGTAATCTGCCTCATCGCCGCTGTATAAAGTGGTCCTCTGACTGCGCGGTCTTCGAGATTCTCGGTAAGTACTGCTCCTGTATGTGTAAGCTATGTGTCGTGCTAGAATATAGCATGCGTGAACAAGGAAGGGCTGCAAATGTGTCTAAGTAAATGCTTCCCGAAATTTACAGGTACTATGTGCTGTATAACCACATATGTCAAGTATCTGTGCAGCTATTGGAGGTGTACAGCAGCGTAACAAGGAGCAGTCATGGTTGACAGGTGGCTGTTACCTCTCCCCTCCAGACCACCTATGATCAGGGGGTATGTAGCTGAATCTACACCTTAAAGATGGATTATCTGTATCACAGTAATATTATAGAAGTTATATCATTCAGTGCCTCATGTTATTTTACTTATTTCATATGAAGCTCTAGCTTAGTCCGCAGCACTGGTCAGACGTTGTCATCACTCACATTAGTGTATTTGACGCACACACTTGAACCAAGTCCTTAAAGTGATTCTGTCTGTAGGATCAACCCTTCTAAGCCATCTGTATGGGCATGTAGGTCATAGGAAGCTGAATAAATTGGTACCCTGATATCTACGATCCAATGTCCTATTCCAGGGAAATCTACGGGTTTCTTAATATGTAAATGATCTGTTAAGATCTATGGGCCGGACACTGATCTCTCTTGAGACTATGCCTCCAGAAATGATTTTAGATGATAGGGGGCGTTACCAGTGTGAGACATGTAGCGACTGACAATGTGCTCTCCTGATCTACAGTGCCTTGCGAAAGTATTCGGCCCCTTGGAACTTTTCAACCCTTTCCCACATATCATGCTTCAAACATTAAGATACCAAATGTAAATTTTTGGTGAAGAATCAACAACAAGTGGGACACAATTGTGAAGTTGAACGAAATGTATTGGTTATTTTAAATTATTGTGGAAATTCAAAAACTGAAAAGTGGGGCGTGCAATATTATTCGGCCACTTTAACTTAATACTTTGTTGCGCCACCTTTTGCTGCGATTACAGGTGCAAGTCGCTTGGGGTATGTTTCTATCAGTTTTGTACATCGAGAGACTGAAATTCTTGCCCATTCTTCCTTGGCAAACAGCTCGAGCTCAGTGAGGTTTGATGGAGATCGTTTGTGAAGAGCAGTTTTCAGCTCTTTCCACAGATTCTCAATTGGATTCAGGTCTGGAGTTTGACTTGGCCATTCTAACACCTGGATACGTTTATTTGTGAACCATTCCATTGTAGATTTTGCTTTATGTTTGGGATCATTGTCTTGTTGGAAGACAAATCTCCGTCCCAGTCTCAGGTCTTTTGCAGACTCCAACAGGTTTTCTTCAAGAATGGTCCTGTATTTGGCGCCATCCATCTTCCCATCAATTTTAACCATCTTCCCTGTCCCTGCTGAAGAAAAGCAGCCCCAAACCATGATGCTGCCACCACCATGTTTGACTGTGGGGATGGTGTGTTCAGGGTGATGAGCTATGTTGTCTTTACCCCAAACATATCGTTTGACATTGTTGCCAAAAAGTTCGATTTTGGTTTCATCTGACCAGAGCACCTTCTTCCACATGTTTAGTGTGTCTCCCAGGTGGCTTGTTGCAAACTTTAAACAACACTTTTTATGGATATCTTTGAGAAATGGCTTTCTTCTTGCCACTCTTCCATAAAGGCCAGATTTGTGCAGTGTACGACTGATTGTTGTCCTATGGACAGACTGTCCCACCTCAGCTGTAGATCTCTGCAGTTCATCCAGAGTGATCATGGGCCTCTTAGCTGCATCTCTGATCAGTCTTCTCCTTGTTTGAGATGAAAGTTTAGAGGGACGGCCGGGTCTTGGTAGATTTGCAGTGGTATGATACTCCTTCCATTTCAGTATCATCGCTTGCACAGTGCTCCTTGGGATGTTTAAAGTTTTGGAAATCATTTTGTATCTAAATCCGGCTTTAAACTTCTCCACAACAGTATCACGGACCTGCCTGTTGTGTTCCTTGGTCTTTATGATGCTCTCTGTGCTTCAAACAGAACCCTGAGACTGTCACAGAGCAGGTGCATTACACGGAGACTTGATTACACACAGGTGGATTATACTTATCATCATTAGTCATATAGGACAACATTGGATCATTCAGAGATCCACAATGAACTTCTGGAGTGAGTTTGCTGCACTGAAAGTAATGGCGCCGAATAATATTGCACGCCCCACTTTTCAGTTTTTGAATTTCCACAAAAATTTAAAATAACCGATTTAAATTTCTTTCAACTTCACAATTGTTTTCCACTTGTTGTTGATTCTTCACCAAAAATTTACATTTGGTATCTTTATGTTTGAAGCATGATATGTGGGAAAAGGTTGAAAAGTTCCAGGGGGCCGAATACTTTCTCAAGGCACTGTACATGTCTCACACTGAACTTAAAAAAAAAAAAAAAAAAATGAACCGGAGCATAAGTTGGTATGCATGCAAAATAGAAGCTTTTTCACATTGGCCATGAAACAGACAAACCTCAAGACAAACAAAATAAACACATACCCTTCTGCAAGTACATAAGTAAAAAGCAATAGTGCTTAAAAACAACATTGGATACTTAGTAAACACTGTTTTTGATAAAAACATGAGAACTATCCCACCAGTGTCAAGGTGTAACCAAATTGCAGCGCTGGACTTATTTTTTCTAAGTTCTGAAAACTTGCCGCACAGCTTGATCCGCGCGCTCCAGGAGGAGGTGAGCAGACACTAAACTTTTTTGCATATTTCAAATTCGGAATGGTCCTAACCCCTTGCTTCATGGTATATGTTTTGTCGCTGTCTTGGGTTACGTCCCACACTGGTAACGCCTCATTTTATATAAAATAATCTCTGGAGGCAGATTCTTCGAGAGTTCAGTGTTCGGCCCATAGATCTTAACCGCTCATTTACGTATTACAAAAAATGTGGATTTCTCAGGAATAAAACACTGATATCAAGGTTTCATATTTTTTTTTCAGCTTCCTATATGACCTACATGTCCATATAGACTGCTCGGGATGGTTGATTCTACCGACAGATTCCCTTTTAATCTTTGGATGCATCAGAACCTGCTCTTACCTTATACATGGAACAGTAGATTGTTATAACATGTTTAGGACTTCCCCATTCTGACATCTTAGAAATGTTTGCTAGTTTTTGTTGAAGGGTATTTCACACTAACAAAAATCACTTCTCCATAATATAAATGCTAATTGCTTCATGGCCACTGCTGAGAGCACCCGGTTGTTTCCCAATTTTGCAGTTTCTTGGGATATTTAAGTCCTGTCCCTGTTCCTCCTGGGAAATCCCCCATGCCACTCAGCGTTTACAGAAATTACGCCCCCTTTCGGCCTACGAGGCGCTGGAAATCCAGGACATTTGGCAACTATTTAGTATGGAGCCGATGTGGCGATATTTTATGTTTCCTTGTTCATGTAACCTCAGTATGAACAACGTGACGTTGACTCAAGATGGTCTCATTGTAGTGGTCCACAGAGGATGGAGGACTAAAAATAAAAATGATATAATAAAAAAGAGATTGATGGTCACACTTGTTATGTGGATAATTGATGGAACTAGCGGTTTTGTTGAATCCCATAGAAATGCATCTATGCAGGGTGCAGGTCCTCATTCTCCATATAGGTGCAGGTCCTAGAGATGGGACTCTCATCTATTAGACATTTATGCAAAAACAAATATTACAACTTAAGAGCTAAAATATTTTAAATCATTTCACCACGTTTGACCTTTTATATAAAGTATTTCTTTATAACAAAAACATATCTCAAGTTATTCCCATGATTTTCAATAGTTTTACTTTCCTTTTGTCATAAGTTTGGCATCAATATGACTTTATTGTTGTAGTAGTATTTATTTTTCCATTACACGGGGAACCTGCCAAGAAAAGAAAAAATTTAGGATGTGTTTTTTTTTATATTTTTAGAATAAAAAAGTCCTATTTGTGGCAAACGAAATGTCTATTCATCAGTGAACATGCTGAATATTTCTGTCTTTTCTATTTTGGACAAGTAATTACTGTATATTTTTTTGTGTTGTCTGCTGAAACGGCGCGCCGTATTTCTTAGACACATGTGAATAGTTTGCTCTTGTGCTCACACCGTACTAAGAAGAGGAATTCTTATTTCACCCATAGGGTCCTCATGAAATCTCCTGTGCCCCTTCCCACTCCTTTTCACACCAGCATAGAGAAGTACATCTTGTTACTCATCGCTTCAAAGAGGGGAAATGGGAAGAAGCATGTTAGATTATTTGGGTCAAAAGAAAAATCTGTGTTGATTAAATCCTTACATTCAGGTCAATTTTTACACTTTTAACCTCCACAAATAAAACTCTTAGTTATCAAATAAAAATCCTATTAAACTCCCATATAGCAGATTCTGAAAATGCCACCCAACACTTGCATGCATTGACATCTTTATGCAGTTTTGCATGAAGGTATAACACCTCCAAAAAAGATTACTCAACACCCAACAGGTTTAGGCTATGTTTTATGTCCTATGTTCTCACGATCAGCTTCTGTGAGATTTTTTACACTGTGTATTTTTGAAAAGATGCAAATAACCTATATTTCTTAATGGGTGCCAAAAATTTGAAACATTAAAACCTCACCTAAAGCTCATTGTGGGAACTTAGCCTTATATCTCCCTGATTTCACTTGTTGCTTCCATTCCTACCACTCCCTGACAGACACACAACCGGAATTTAAACTTTTTAGATTAAATTATAGGGGATAACTTCCTGATCTCTGAGTGTCCGACTACTGTGACCCTGCTGCGGGGCTCTGAAAAGTGCCTTCTGTGTGGAACGAAGTCCCATTGACGGAGAATGGAGCGAATGTGTGAATGCTCAACTTGAACATGAAATGAATGAAGCTGAATTGCAATGTCTCGCACAACCCATTGTTTCTGAAATCAAGCAGGCATGTTTTTAGAGTCCTTGAAACCCCTTTAAGTGATAACATTACATAAATTATTCACAGGACCAGCGCATGCAACCACTGGTTTGAGGGTGACGTTTGTTTCTATGACATGTGATTGATGGCTGCAGCCGTCACATGAATAGCTGGCTGCGCTGTCACATGAGTAATGGTTGGGATGGTATCACAGTATTATGAATTGAGACCACCAGAGTCCCCCGTGCAGAGGGGTCTTCATTGAGTTTGCTATGGCTAGGTCTTTATTTTATAGCAAAAAAGGAAAAAATAATTCAGCCTACCGTGTTTCAGTGTCCATATAGTCCATGAGCGGTCTGATGCCAGGACATGTCCAGTGCGGTTCAACTGGTGCTCAAATACAAATTCAAATCGAAAAGGAAAAAAGAGGGGGGTCTCCAGCACCAAAGTTAGTGGAAAAAGTTAAAACTCACATTTATTAGGAAGGTTTTAAAATCCTATTACTAAGCCACCATAACAGGCAAGGCTAGCTTACGCGTTTCAGACAGATTTTACATGTCCTTAGTCATAGGTATATCTTGTCAAGACTAGGAAGCTTAAATAAATGAACATGCCGGAGACCACCCTCTTTTTTTCCTTTTAGATTTGAATCTTTATTTTATAAAGATTACCTACTTTGAGGCTACGTTCACACATCGCGTTTTTGCGGCGGTTTTAAACGCGCGATTTTGCTGCGAAAACGCAAAAAATAAGAATCCCATGCAATCCTATGGGATTCCGCAAGGCTGTGCTAATGCTGCGTTTTTTTCTGCGACGGAACCGCTTCGCGGTAAAAAAACGCAGCATGTTCATTATTTTATCGGAATCGCGGCGATCCCGCACCCATAGGATTGCATTGTTCCGCTTACTTCCCGCATGTGGCTGTGCCCACCATGTGAAAAGTAAGCTCCCGGTCCCAGTAATCCTTTGCGAGAGTGACAGCGAGGACGTCGAGATCTCCCGGGAATGCGACGTCTCGCGGTCATTTGCGCAAAGGATTACTGGGATCGGGAGCGTGGAGAGAGGCGGGAAGGCTGCACAGGACACCGGAAGGTGAGAATAACAATATTTTTTTATTTTTTTTTTAATTATTTTTTACATTTTATCTTTTACTACTGATGCTGCATAGGCGGCCTCAATTGTAAAAAGTTGGTCACACTAGTCAAACACTATGTTTGACGAGTGTGACCAACCTGTCAATCAGTTCTCCAAGCGATGCTCCAGATCGCTTGGAAAATGCTAGCATTCTGCAAGCTAATTACGCTTGCAAATCGCTAGTTTTTCCTCGGTAAAATCGCGGGAATTTAAAATGCGATTTTCCCGCGGAATGGAATCCAGAATTCTCGCCGTATCTTCCGCGAGAGTTCCGCTACGTGTGCACATAGCCTGAGGGAAAGTTTTTGTAACATCTTTGAGAACCGATTTAGAATTCTAACTATCGGCAGCCACCACTGTGGGAAGCTTATTGAAAACAGAAGATCGTAAAGCTGCATAAGGTTTATAACGCGGCATTAATCTATGTTCGTCTGTTCCTAGACACAGAGATGCTGTAGTTATAAGCCACATGATAGCCATCCAAGCCCCAATGAATGGAGCTCTATGTAATGCTGTATGTTGTGGAGTTTTCCCAGGTGCATTACATTAAGAACAAGAAACCACTCACTTGGAACAACTTAGTGTTTCCCCTAAAAATGTCCTTCTTGTCCAACCTAGTAAATGAACACATGTCCCCTCAGTTTCCCTGTACCTGAAATTCTTCGGTAACGTCACCCTCTTTATCCTCACAAGTCATACTTGTTCTCCGTAGTCTCCCAGGTTCTCATCTGTGGGTAAAATAAATGTCTTGTGCTCTTTTTTGGGGTTAGGATGACTACTTAACCACCGTGACATAGGGCTGAGAGAGCTTTTCAAAATAGAAATATTGTATCAAGGTTTGTGAAGAAATGTTCATGTTTGTGTGTATATACACATTGAGGAAAGTATTTGATACCCTGCCGATTTTGCAAGTTTTCCCACCTACAAAGAATGGAGAGGTCAGTAATTTTTATTGTAGGCACACTTCAACTGAGAGACAGAATCTTACTAAAAAAAAAAATACAGAAAATCATTGTATGATTTTTACGTAATTAATTTGCATATTATTGCTTGAAATAAGTATTTGATACAATAGAGAAATAGAATTTAATATTTGGTACATAAACCTTTGTTTACAATTATAGAAGTCGGCCATTTCCTGTAATACTTGACACTGCAGCAGGGATTTTGACCCACTCGTCCATACAGATATTCTCCAGATCTTTTAGGTTTCTGGGCTGTCGGAGAGCAGCATTGAGTTTCACCTCACTCCCAAGATTTTCTATTGGGTTCAGCTCTGGACACTGGCTGGGCTACTTCAGGACCTTGAAATGCTTCTTACGGAGCCACTCCTTAGTTTCCCTGACTATGTGTTTTGGGTGATAGTCATACTGGAAGACCCAGCCACGACCCATCTTCAGTGCTCTTACTGAAGGAAGGAGGTTATTGGCCAAAATATTGCGATACATGACCCCAGCCATCCTCTCTTCAATACGGTGCAGTCATCCTGTCCCTTTTGTGGAATAGCACCAAAGTATGATGTTTTCCCCACCATGCTTCACGATTGGGATGATGTTCTTGGATTGTACTCATCCTTCATCTACCTCCAAAGACGACGAGTGGAGTCGATACCAAAAAGTTCTATTTCAGTCTCCTCTGACCACATGACCTTCTCCTATGCCTCCTCTGGAACATCCAGATGGTCATTGGCAAGCTTCAAACGGTCATGGACATGTGCTGGCATGAGCAGGGAGACCCTGCGTGCCCTTCAGGATTTTAATCCATGATCGCTTAGTGTGTTACTAATGGTAATGTTGAGACGGTTGTCTCAGCTATCTTCAGTTAATTGACCAGGTCCTCCCGTATAATTCTGGGCAGATTCCTGACATTTCTCAGAATCATCCTTACCCCACGAGGCGAGATCTTGCATGGAGCTCAAGCCCAAGGAAGACTGATAGTCATCTTGTGTTTCTTCCATTTTCTAATAATTGTACCAACAGTGGTTGCTTTCTCTCCAAGCTGCTTGCCAATTTTCCTGTAGCCAATCCAAGCCTTGTGCAAGTCTGCAGTTTTGTCCATGGTGTCTTTAGACAGCTATTTGGTCTTGGCCATGGTGGAGATGTTGGAGTGTGCTGGATTGAGTGTGTGGACAGATTAATTACAATTAATACATATAATGCATGTAATACATGTAATGAGTGCAGAGTAGGGAGGGTTTCTTAAACCAAAACTAACAGGTCTGCAAGAGGTAGAATTCTTGCTGATTGGTATGTGATTAAATACTTATTTCATGCAATAAAATGCAATTTAGTTATTTAAAAATCAAGCAATGCGATTTTTCTGGTTTTTATTTTAAGATTCTCTCTCACAGTTGAAGTGTACCTACGATAAAAATTACAGACCTCTCCATTCTCTGAAGGTGAGAAAACTTGCAAAATCATCAGTGAATCAAATACTTTCCCCCCCCCCCCACTGTGTGTATATATTTATATATAGGCACATAGTTTTGAAGAACGTAATGGCCTTAAATTGTGGTGCATCCTTGGCATGGCCAAGAGGCTCAGTGCACTTTTTCACCAAGTGTTTTGCATGGCCTCTCATTGATGATTGACACAGCTGGCTTGTCAGAGCCTTCGCAGCACATGATGCTCGCTCCAGGCAAGCCAGTACTGTCAATCACTAGGGGGGCATGCCAAACTGGTGGGCAGAATATTGCACTGAAATTTCTAGCCACACCATAGGAGCACCACCCTAAATAGTTGTGTTTTTATTTTTTTCAAATTAAACTTTAGTTATTGCAGAACGAATGTAACAGTTGAAAGTTAATATTGGTGCCTCTTTTAGAGGGACTCTATATACCCTACAAGGCTATGTGCTTAGTATGTAGCTTCAGTTTGAGCCTTTTAAAGCAGAATCAATTAGTAATTCAAATACCTCTGTCCAAGGAAAGCTGAATACTCCTCAGATTAGAAAAGATTGAATGTTCTATCTTTACCTCACGGCTCTTTATAATGTTGTGTTGAGCTTGTGTTTAGGGAAATCAGGTACCATAAATTGTGTTATTTATTGCTTAGACGCTTGAATGCTTAGTGATCCCAGATTCCAGGGTTGGGTTATATCAGCATGATTACTAATCTGCAAACTACATAATTGAGCCAAAAGAGCCAAAGGCAATGAAACTATTCAACAGAAGAGAGGCAGATACTGATATTTGTGAATGTCCAGATCAACAAATGTATGAAGTAGTGGTTCGTTATGAGTACTTTTACAGAGGACTGGATAAAAGTTGCTGGAATTTTTTTACTGACATGGATGAAATAACTGACAGCATTAAGATCCATCCACCTCTGACAATAGCACGGACCGCTCCTCATGGGCGGAGACAGCACAACACACCTGTTACATTACTACAATGTTTGCTCCTCCTGCATTGATTTTTTTTTTTTTATTGGACTCCTTATCAGTGGGATATTGGCTGAGGGTAAGGAAATCCAGTGGACTGTGGAAAATTGCTGGAGATGAAGGAGGATCTCCGAAGGGCTTTCTTCCTGTCGTGCATTGCTGAGAGGACAGTGACCTCTTAGAGATGTGACTTGGTGTAACATGAGAAGAGGGGCCGTTGTGGTGGCAATTTGCAATACTAACTTGCTCCACTGAGAATACAGCTATTCCGGACATCCGGCTTGGCTGCGAAGTCCGTAAAACTGTCATGAGGCTGGAGAATCTGCAAGGTGAGGGAGACATGTCTGGGTCCTAACGCTGTCCTACTCCTGCTACTGCAGCCAATGACATGTTGGAGAAGAGGTCTGACTGTGGGAACAGGAGATTGCAGACTGCTGTTGAGGAAATGATTCTCGTCTATGTGAACTGTGGAAGGCAGGGGTGAGTGTGTGGTAGTCACTCTCCACTTTTCCCCCTGGGAAAAAGTTTTGCCGCTGTTTTTGCACTGCTGCTTAACACCTGAAATACATCAGCCCCAGGAATTCTCTCCACACTGGGTGAAGGTTTCCCTAGTACTAAGTGACTCTCTGGGCTGAGGGAGCTGGCTCTTGGCCAGGTGGGGCAAAATGACCTGCAGCAAGAGGAATGACGAGGAGGTAGTGATACAAATGCAACCTTCAAGATGGTGCAACTGCATCCTGTGGAAAGGATATTAGTGGGAAAGTGACTGCCAGACCGGAACAGTATGCCCATAGGGTGCAATATTCTACTCCCAGAATCCAGAGGTCGGCATTGTCCATGCAGATGCCCCTAAACATATCCCCAACAGGGTCTAGATATACAGCTCTTGCACAAGAATGGAAGGAGGAGGATGGATTCCCTGAGAAGTCCTCTACTTCCCAGGTGCCTCTTGGGGCTGAAAGATCCCCCAGGTGAAATAAGAGTGCTCATGTATGTGTATCCTTGAGAGAGTATTCCAGTTTGATGAATGTTCTCAACACAGTCAATATGTGCAATTCCATTTTTTTTACACTGACAAGACCGGTGTCCTTCATTCAGGAAACTATTTCCATAATCCATCATGATGTTCAAAAGGTGGCAGAGCGCACCACTGCTGTAGTGTCGAGTAAGCGAGTTGGAAGATGCTATGCCTTCTGTCATTCAAAATCATAATCAAGCAGTGGAGGCTCTGATGGCTAAGGCCGATGACTTGGAAAATCGCCTGTGATGTACTAAATAAAGCTGGTTGGGCTACCGAAGAAGGTGGAAGTGAGAGATCCAGATAATTTCTTTGCTAAAGATGTCCTTGAGCCAATTTCAAAGAGACCCTCACTTCTCTGTTATCAGTGAAGAGAGCTCATAGGATCCTTTCAAGACCTGTGTCAGTGTGCAGACCACCCCTGCCTATACTGATTAAAATTCTCCACTACAAGGATCAGGAAAGAAAGCATGGGAGAATCAAGACATTAGGCTTGGCGGGCAGAAGATCTTCTTCTTCCCGGATTTCTCAATGGAAGCCCAGAATAAAAGATCCATTTTTTTTAAACATTAAAAGAAGAATGATATCATTGGGCCTACAGTATTCCATGATTTATGCTGCCAAATTGGGGGTGGCTGTATTGGGTACTATTATTATTATTTATTTATTTATTTTTTTAGTCTACCACAAACACTCTGAGATGGCTGGACACTAATGAGCAGTAGATCCAACAATTTAGGAAAGCCGGACAGGTCTAAATTTGGGTGAGCTTTTTGAAGAAATAACTAAGCGTATTTCATCTCTGGACAAAATTGTTTAAAGTGGTATGATGTTTGGGTTTTGTCTGCGAGTTTGAAATTTCAGTACTACATATGCTGTTCAATTTCTGTGCAGTTTTTGTACTTTTCATTGTGATAATGTGTGAGCTCTGGAAACACCGGTATTTTGGAAATTTGCACTCCATTAGCGTAAGAGAGCAGAACAGATGCTTCTAGATGTTCTGGTACCACATTTCTTACGGGTAAGGGCAGGTTTATGTAAATTTGGGAAGGGAAAGGGTTGTTCTTGCGGTGGGAATAGGGGAGAGGTCCTCTTGGTGTACACAGGTTTTTGGTTCATTGTAAAGGAACTTATTCTGCTATTTGCGGTATTGTCTAGAATTCTGATAATTATCTCTAATTCGAGAAAATGGATCTAACGGTAAAACTCTTGTCATGGAAAATCCGATGCTTAAAAGATTTCCAAAAGGCAAGCAATGTTTGAATGTCTTAACAAATGTAACCCTGCAATTATAGGACTGCAGTAAATGCATATGACCAGGAAATCTGTCAATCTGCTACAAAGGTCTTGGACGGGCTATAGTGTACATTCTGTGTATTCTAATTATGCCGTAGGAGTTAGACTTTTGTGCATAAAAACTTTCCCTTTAAATGCATAGACTCTTTTAGAGATGATGATGGCATGTCATAATTTATGGTGACTATAACAATGTCTAAAATCCTTCTAAGGATGAGTACTCGGCGAGCGATGACAATTTACCTCCTGTTAGCCACCGTATTAATGGGCTGGATAGATATTTGGCAATACATAGCCCCTGACCTAAGGGCTTTCTCCTGTGCCTCCTCAACATATCAATCGCCGTCACAAATTGATATGATGCTTTGTGATTCCCTTATGGCCCCATTCTTAGCGAATATTGAATATGCCACTCGCTCCTTTTTGGATCACTCTCCCCTTTTGATTTCAGGTACAAGTGGAACCAATGAGGTCTAGGAACCCATTCTGGCTCAAACTTATTTACTGTGACAATGTTAAATGGAAACTGTCAGACTATTCCCAACCTAATTTTGGCTCCACTCCAATTGGTGTAGTTTGAGAAGTTATGAAGGCTTTCTTGAGGGGGGTATTTATAAGCAAAATTAAAAATGGATGGTTAAAGGTAATTCAAAGAAAAATGACGAGGATTTTGAGCATAGGGTGCACTGTGCAGGAGACTAAACAAACATATATTCAGAATAATTGACGTGCAAATTTGACGCAATGGAAGGCGGCCCAACAGCAACTGTGCTTCTGTCAATTAGAACAAGCAGATAATAAGCAAATGTTTTTAAAACAGCAGGTCGCTTGCCGGCTAATATGGCATCGGCACAGAGAGCATGCATTTATATATCAGCTATGGGATATGGAGGGAAAGGTAAGCACTTTAGATACATAGATTTTACTCTAGTCTATAGTCTTCTAGGGTTAATTACTCCCATGAGGAGTTGATCGAATATCTAGCTGGGTTTGGTCTCCCATCCCTAAGTGATAAAGATCAGGATTTTCTGGGTATGCCGATCTCAGTGGAAGAATTTCAGCAAACGGGGGAAATTGTCAAATAACAAGCCCCAGGGTCAGATGGCCTTCTGATTGAAATCTAGAAGTTATTTGAGGAAGAACTATCACAACATTTATTGAGATACCGTATATACCCATGTATAAGCCGACCCGTGTATAAGCCGACCCCCTAATTTTGCCATTAAAAAATGGGAAAACTTTTTGACTCGTGTATAAGCCGAGGGTGGTACTGCACAAGGGTTAGTGGTGGTCCAAAAAGATGCTTCATAGATAAATACCCCCATAAAATGCTGCAAAAGAGTTCATGGTGGCCCAACAAGATGCTCAAAGGATAAATACCCCCATATATTGCTGCACAAGGGTTAATGGTGGCCCAAGTACAAGCTCCATACATAAAATACCCCCCATATGATGCACAGGGGTTAATGGTGGCCTAAGATGGTCCATACATAAAATACCCCCATATGCTGCACAGGGATTAATGGTGGCCCAAGATGCTCCATACATAAAATACCCCCCATATGCTGCTGCTATAAAGAAAAAGAAACAAAAAAAAAAACCACTCACCCCTCCGTCGCTGGGGGCCAGGTGCCGCTGTAGTCGCTAGCTCAGGTCCCCGGCACTGGCTATATTTACCGTTCCCGGTTCCATCGCTGTTTCCCGGGTCCTGTGCAGTGACGTTAGCAGAGGGCCCGCACTGACTACGTCACCGCGCCCTCCGCTAAGTCACAGCCAGAGGACCCGGAGACAGCGATGGAACGGGGAACGGTAAGTATTGCTCTGCTCCCCCGTCATACTCACCAGCCCCCTCCTGGCGCCCGGTCTCTAGTCTTCAGCCCCTGCTGCTTCCAGCATGATGGCGTCCCATGCTGTTCCTGCATTCAGCGGTCACGTGGTACCGCTCATTAAATATGCGAATATTCATGAGTTTAATGAGCGGTACCACGTGACCGCTGAATGCAGGAACAGCTGGGACACTGAGATAATTGGGGAAGCAGGGGGGCTGCAGAAACCGTGCCAGGAGGGGGGAGTATGGTCTCTGACACCCCCCACTCCCCCGCCGACCCCCGTATATGACTCGTGTATAAGCCGAGAGTGGGACTTTCAGCCCAAAAAAATGGGCTGAAAATCTCAGCTTATACACGAGTATATATGGTATGTGAAAGGTGACGTTTGTGTCGGTGGAGCTCCCGAAATCCCTGTATGAGGCGATAATTGTGGTCTTACGAAAAGAGGAAATGGTCAGAGAATGATCTGATTCATATAGGTTAATTTCACTGCTGACGTCAGATGTTATGATTATGGCCAAAATCCTTGCAGTAGGTCGGAGTAGGATTATTTCCTCGGATCAGGTTGGGTTTTATGCCATCAAAATCAATAGCTATTAACCTATGTAGGTTATTTCTTAACTTTACAAGCGACATGTGTGGACCCCACAAAAGAAATGGGCTTTGGACCTAATTTTATTAAACGGGATGAGTGAGTATATAAACCTCCACGTTGTATTGTGTGCACCAAAGAGGGACAGTGGGGGGGTTGCTTCAGTAGGGAAGGGGGATTAGAGAGGGTAAATGGGAATGGTTCAAATATTTAGGCGAACAGTGGGTATATACTTCTGCAATGTGTCTGTACTGTAAATAACCTGTTGTTATCGACTGTTCTGCAGGTAATTATGAGAAATCTTTCAATAAAAGTTACCGGATTTAATAATACCTGTCTAAGATTTGTCCAGGACTGCTTTAAACAGGTCTTGGATACATTTCCTATGGCTTTAGGGCACAGGTTGTTGTTTTTTTTTTTATGTTCCCTTCAGAATATGGTTTAGTCTGCATGATACAAGACAAGTGACAGTGTTGTATACTTAATCACCTGATACTTTGTTTAGGGGAAGCACCATTAAAATTACGGTAGTCCTCGTAAAGGGAAAAATGTTATTTTCTATTGTGACTTCTCGTTATTGAGCCCATCCGTGTCGGTACAATTGCCTAAATATAGTTGCCATTGGACAGTGTAGAGAGTAGTTTACAGATCTGGGTCTGTGTGACTAGTGAGGGGCTCCGTGCACACATAGCACTTTTGGACTACAGCCCAAATAATACATTATTACCGTGTTTGTTTTTTTTTCTTCTACTTGTGCAGCTGCATTCACCAAGGGGTCACCAAAGGTCCACACGGGATCAATTGTAAAAGTGATGAGTGCTGGACAGAATGGATCCTGAGAGTGAGAGTGGCGCATGTGTCAATGACATTGGGTGCAGCAGGGTTCTGGGCCTGAAAAAAGGGAAATTTGGCTGGTTCTTAACACTGCACTGTCTGGATAATACTGTGCGGTCATCTTGTTTTGTGTTCTCTTGATTTAACTTTTTCCCCAAGACTTTTCCACTATGATTTATTGTGAGTATGTTTTCACCTATTAATGAGGAAGTAATAAATTGCATCTTTTGGCGTTCAATGACTGTGAGCTAAAACCACAGTTGTGTTATCAGTGTCTCACTCCGTACTTGGCACTCGTATCAGTGATGAGCTGGGAAGTAATCGTGTTATGCAATGTTATCCAGTATCTTATATAAATATTCCAAGCATGGTTGGCAGGGATGATCCTTTTATTAATTTGGCTATTTGTGGAGCCTTCAGGCATTGTTACAGCATTTCATGCGCTGTGTCGGGGGTTACTTTTCCCACCCTGTGTAATCCTGAAGATGCCAACATAACTTGTTAATGTCTTCATAGTACAACTAGTAACATCAGTGAGACATTACTAATAAGCTGTTTATAGCCCACCGAGCAGCAAAGCTCTCCTGCACATTGTAGGTGCCACATCGGCCCTGTTTCTGCTTTGTAGGCACTGAGTGAACTATTTGTATGGGCAAAGTATGGTGTAATCTGGACAAATAATTATCTGGGCGCTTGTCAAGGCTCTGTATGTGACTATAGACATCTATAGATATCACCTTAAATAGAATTTTGTAAACGTTTGCAGCAGTGCAGTAAAGGGGTATTCCCATCTTAAGCTGTATTTAATGGTCTTCCAATCTGAACTTTCTGCCTCAAACTTTGGTCCTTTTTGGTATTTACATCTTTAGATAAATTATAGTACTGCCTTGTATAAGTCTGAGGCTGTAAGTTTTGGTCAGGAGACCTGCGGTCAGTACAGGCATTGCGGTCATTTTATGGGGCCATGAAATACCCTGGTGAACTCGACCTTACAGTGTTACCCTGCATGTTTGTAGGATTTACCATTCCCTAATGATCAGTGGCATCCGACCTCTGGGATCCCCAGTGATCTCCATCAGCCGAGCATGCATGGTGACTGAATGAGCGTTTGTCTGGACGCTATATAATATCTATATACAAATTGTGCTAATCCCTCAAGGATGCCTTATATACCGTACTTGCTTTCTGCATACGAATTTGTTAATCAGGCCGGATGGACATACACTGGAAGCCTTTGTGGGCAGCAAGAATATGTCAGTTTGCGGATCATGCTGTTGGTATGCCGAGAGCTTTGTTTTCCAGTCTGTGAGAACATTTGGCATAGACTGGAATTGAATAATGCCTAGGGCAAAATATTTAAAGGGAACCGGAATAGACCCCAAAGTCTGAATGTGTGCGATGTCCCACGACTCTCCATCTAGAGAGATGAGCACATTTCAGGGTACGTTGCAGCCAGTTTATACAGTATGACCATTTTACACCCCACACTCGCCCTGGCTCGCTGAGCCCAGATTTCGGTAACACGCAGACATACTAGGACATGTAGCAATTGCTTACAATATGCCTCATAGCAATTTGTGATAGCGGCATTTTCATTCTGACATTGCCTTTACAGGAACAACTGTTTTAAGTAAAACACAAAATATACAGTAATAATATCTGTTTCCTGTAGAATCTGAGCATACCGATCCAGTCCACCGCAGCTGAAAAATGTAAGACGAGTCGCACGAAGCTCGACTTGTCATAACAAGATGTCAGTGATTTCCTGTGGCTTTATATTTATGCACCTAAACGAACATAAAGAAGCACAAAAAAACAAATATCCCAGCAATTCCTCCTCAGCTTTGATCCTATTTTTTTTTTTTTTTAAATAAGAATTATTTAATGAAATCTTCTCCGCGTGTCTTAGAAGATCAGCCATGTCCTCCTCTCCTCATTGTACAGTGTATAGCTGTAAGACAACTGGCTACAGCAGAATCCTCCCTGCTGTGCTATCTGGAGTAAGACAAAAGATTGTTAGTGAAGGGAGTCGGGGCTTCATCATGTCACCGGCCAAACATTGGACTGATGAGCAGGATAGTAGGTTGATGAGCAGGTTGGCCACTACTTTCACTCTTCTGCACCGTTTGCGCAGCCGATACCAGTCAAGTGATCACATCTTTCTGCTTTACCCTGGCTTTTTGTGACGTTGCATCTGATGGTTTCCATAGAACTGGAGGAGTGGTTGTCTGCGGATGAAGTGGCAAATGTAGGAATGTTCCAAGGAAGGTCCAATGAGGTCCCACATCGGAGGCTTCACAATTGCAGCGATTGTACTGACATTGCCAGCTTTTGTACATGACTGACATTAACACATTTTTACATAAGGTCGTCTACCTCCTCGTGGTCTAGAATTTTTTAATGGTTACTACCTTATATGTTGATATACAGTACTGTTGTCACGACACAGCTGTCAGGTGACCTGGGACCAGGGGCTCCTTCCCTGTCCCTAACACTAGGGAGCGCCTTAGCTCGCACTACTGAAGGTGAAGATGTCGGGGTCTCCGCCCTTGCCTTATCTCCTGAGTTAGCTCTCTGTCTGTTCTCTTCCCGCACCCAGGGAAGAGGGGCGCTACTGTGCACCGTAGTACACCAACCCGACAAACAAGGGTTAACAGAAAAGGCCAGGCGTGCAAAATATTCACTCACATATAACAGAGGAATGCAACGGGGCTTGGAGGTAGGGGAATTAACCAAAATAGAGACGGATAGGGAATTTCCACGCATACAAACCAAACAGTCAGAGATTACTCCTCCAACTCTCCTTCTCGTATGAACTCCTCTCCGTTAGCCATGCATCAAATGCTTGCTCTGACAGGGATTTGTAACAGAGCCCAGATTATAAAGGGGAAAGGAGTGGCTAACCGAGCTCAGCTGTGAACACAGAGATTTCCAACATGGCTGACTAACCCCTGTTCTGCCAGAAGAAATAAACACATTTAAAATGAAGGAGAAGTGCTTCTTCTCAGCGCTGGAGTAGGAGTAATCAGATGCTGCGATCTTCTGGCTCCACACTGTCGCGGTAACCCCGTGACAACTGTAAAAGTTTTAGGCGGGTGTAGAAAAATTACTGCAAAGTAAAAATGCTACACAAAATAAATGTATTTTTTTAATTTGATAGTGTGCAGCTCATTACCTAGCCTACCAGCCGCCCTGCAGTCTCAGTTACTAAGTTCTACAGTGGCATGTAAAAGTTTTGGCCCCTCTGGTCAAAATTACTGTTATTGTGAACAGGTAAGCAAGTTGAAGGTGAAATGATCTCTAAAAGAGCTGAAGCTAAAGATGACACATTTCCTTTGTATTTTAGGATATATATATATATATATATATATATATATATATATATATATATATATATATATATTTATTCATCTTTTACATTTTAGAAATTGCAAAAAGGAAAATTTTGCAATTGCAGCAATGCTACTGGTCTAAGATGTCAATCTTCAGGAGTGTATGACCCCCAGTAACCTGGAAGCTAAGAAGCAGAGGAGTGTTGCGCTCCTTAAGTTCAGCCGTTATTACCGCCCACAGAAGCCAAATGTAAACGGAGCAGTGGTGTAGTGCATGGAGCGGCAGTGTTCCTATTCAAATAGTAGGAGCAGATCTGCAGTTTTCGGCTGTGGCCACTAGACAGTGTGATGGAACTGTGATGTTCCATTCTGCATTTACATCCAGTCCCTAACGATACTGCAAACACTTGTTCAGTCAGGGTGCCAAGTGTCTGACTCCCCCATAAGTCTGATTTTGATGACTTATGGACAGATCATGTTATTATGGATGTGAAAAAACTGGAGGGAAAAAAACTTTGATTTTTGTCATTAAGGCCTTTCCAGGTTGGTCATTAAAGGGAATCTGTCACCTGGTTTTGCAACCTTATCTGAGAGCAGCCTGATGTAGGAAACAAGTCCCTAATTCCAGTGATGTATCACTTAGTTTTACTGGGTGCAGCCGTTGTGAGACAATCCGAGTTTTAAGGGTATGTGCACACGTTGCAGATTAGCCTGCGGAATTTTCGGCACATAAAACGCAGGTGCGTTTTTATGTGTTTTTAATGCGGATTTGTATGCGTTTTTGTAAACTAAATAAAGATATGTTATTTAACAAAATAAAAAGATTTGTGATGTAATTTCTTGTCCAACCTCTTTTACTACATTTGTCCAACCCACACTCCATTACACACACAGATAGGTGATAATAGATATGGGATGGATAGATATGAAATAGATAGAAAAAAAATCTGTGTTAGGCCTGGGTCACACTTTATGAGAAAATCGCACGAGTCTCTCACCTCAATACCCGGCACTGCTGCCAGCACTTGGACCGGAGCGTTCAGCTGCATAGAAATACATGCAGCCGCACACTCCGGTCCCGAGTGCCGGCGGCAATGCCGGGTATTGAGGTGCAAGACTCATGCGAGTTTCTCATAGTGTGACCCCGGCATTAAACGCAATATCTGTTTTGAAAAAAAAATTGTGTGGGCTCCCTCGCAATTTTTTGCGCCAGAGAGGGAAAGCCGACGGCCGGGGGCCAATATTTGTAGCCTGGGAAGGGGGTAATACCCATGGATCATCCCAGGCTATGAATATCAGCCTGCAGCTGTCTGCATAGCCTTTACTCGCTATTAAGATAGGGGGTCCCCCCCAAAAAAATGACGTGGGGTTCCCCTATATTTTATAGCCAGAAAGGCGACAGCTGCAGGCTGATATTCATAGCCTAGGAAGGGGCCATGGATATTGGGCCCTCCTGGCTACAAATACCAGCCCGCAGCCGCCCCAGAAATGGCGCATCTGTATGATGCGCCAATTCTGGCTTTTAGCCCCTCTCTTCCCACTACCATGTATCGGTGGCCTATGGGTTAATAAGGGGTTAATGTCACCTTGCTATTGTAAGGTGACATTAAGCCCGGTTAATAATGTAGAGGCGTCAATAAGACACCTATCCATTATTAATCTTATAGTAATAAAGGGTTAAAAAACCCCACACACACTAAGAATAAAGTATTTTAATTAAATAAAACACAACAGTTTTTCATAATTTTTAATACACGCATAAATCCATTTGGAGCAATCGATCACCAAAAAAAATGAAAAAACTAAACAGCAGTATACGCCCTAATCTGACGCAGTCCCTCTTTAATAACGATTGTCCCACGATGATCTCCCCTATAGAGCTGTCACATCAGCAGTGTGTCATCGGAGATAAGCCTCTCGCTTTATGGCACTACAGCGTGAGAAAATTCTTATGCTGTAGTGCCGCAAAGTGACAGGTGAACTCAGGTGACCTGTCAGCGGCGGAGTGATACAGTGCGGAGGATTATCTCCGTGATTGTACACCGGAGGCCCCTGGAGAGCGGTCGCATCTGCTGATGTGATAGCTCTTCACGGCTGATCGTTGTGGGACAATCGTTATTAATGGGGATTACGTTGGACACAGGGAGTATATATTGTTTGTATATTATTTAAATTCAGGTGAGTTCTTGCTTCGGGGATTAGCTGATTATGGTATGTATGTGCTATACATGTGTACTGTATGTGTGTGTTTTTTTGTTTTTTTTTACATTCAACACATTAGCCGGATGGTGGGACTACTACTGTCCCATCATTGGCTAATGGTGTCACTGTAGTAGGCATAGCCGGATGGGACTAGTAGTCCCATCGGACGATTCTTGCATACACACAGACCCGCACACACGCTGACACAGCCCTGCTGACCCCACACACATAGACACGCAGACACTGGCACACACACATACAGGCAGACCCACGCGCGCACATACACGCACATAGCTCCACCCACACACTTCCCTCCTCCCGGTCCGCAGCGTTTCTCACACCCACATCCGCAGATCTTTTTTACACCTGCGGTTATGCTGCGGATGTGCCTGACTCAATGCAAGTCAATAGGTGCAGAAACACTGCTGATCCGCACAATGAATTGACATGCTATGGAAAATAAAATGCTGCGAATCTGCGCGTTTTTTTTCCGCAACATGTGCACAACAAAGCTCCATTTCCCATAGATTAACATTTTCTGTGGACTACACTGTGGATTCGATGCGAATCCGCCATCCAAAAATGCTGCAGATCCGCAATAAAATCTGCAACGTGTGCACACAGCCTTAGGTGTAACATGTAGGCAAGCTTAAAACCTGCCCCCCACCACAGCTTTCTGTGTACATTGTCTATGGACAGCAAGCTGCTTATCACAGACGGGGGTGTGTGTGATCAGACAACTGCTCACTGACGGTGATTAAAGGGTTTGGTCACTACTAGGACAGCCCCTTCTTAAACTAAATGTTTGGCCCTGATAAAATATTAATCCTTATACTCACTTCCCGTGCCGGCTCCCAATCAGCGCTGGCATCACGGTCTCCGCCTTCGTACAAACTGAACACGAAGAGGAAGTCCGTGATTAGCTGATCCCTGTCATAACACCGCATCACAAGCCCGGGGAGAGCAAGTGCCGACACCGCAGGAATGGCGCCAGCACGGGAAGTGAGTATAAGCTTTATTATTTTATTGGGGCCAAACATTTAGTTTAAGAAGAGATTGTCCTAGTAGTGGAAACAACGGCACACACATCCACAACTACATTATGCTGTCTTCAGAATACTGGGCAACACCTGCTGACATGTCCCCTTTAAGGGGCTAAACATGTAAAGCAGGTGGACACATGAGTTCTGTGGCCTAGCCTGTAAAGACTATTCTTGCATTTTTATAACACTGCTTATAAATTGTCAAGAGTTTGGATACTGAAACACCATGTATAAACACCGACGTGAAATGCTCTGTGCACCCAGGCAGATGATGATGGTGACTCAATGCCAGGGTGAGAGCTGGGCAGACATATTGTTTTGGGCTGTGTTTGCCAATTCAAGCAGCGATCATCACATCCTCTGTTTGCATTTATCGTGTCATGTATTTTCTCTGTTGCCATGTCGCCATTTAGCTGGGCATTATTTATTAAGCATACAGATGATTTCATTAGTGAAGTATTTGCTCTTCAGATGAATAATTGCACTCCACTGTGTCGCTGATTGTATTACAGCCAGAATGCTCAATAAAGATTTGCTTTCCAAATATATCTGTATATTTAGATCTATTGCATATCACATGGATGAGAAGAGGGCTGAAATTATCTGAAACCACGATGAATATTTCTCTCTCACCTATGACAGCACCACGGAGAGAGGGGATCCGCCCTTCAGGGACAGGAACCTACAGATAAAAAGGGCGGTACCTCTCCTCCGCCTTCAGTCGGGTTCCTGTCCCTGACGGAGAGACCCACAGTACGGCGTACCTGCGTATCCAAGGAGTCCGGGGCCGGCCTGTCCGGTAATCGGCGGCGGGGAGGCCCCTGTCGCGGCAGGTATGGTTCCCGAAGCCGCCACCGCTGGGGCCGATGCAGGCTGCCGGGTGAGCGGGGGGAGAGACGCCGGAGTCGCCATGGTACAGAAAGTACCAAGATGGCCGCTGCCCCGGAAGTAGAGGAGCGACTTCCGGGTGCCAGAACCAGGCGCATGCGCAGGAGCGCGCTCCCCGACCAGCGCGATGCAGGGGCGGTGACGTCACGAGGGCGGCAATTTTAAAAAGGGTGAGGCGCAGAAACTCCTGTCTGGAAGCGATCCTAATAATGGAGGATAGCGACCAGCAACAGGAGCAGCATGCCAGGCAGCAGCTGAAGCAGCAGCAGCAGCACCACCAACACCACCACCGACAAAAGGAACGAAACATAGAGGGCCGTTCCAGCAGTCACTCCACGCGGCGTAGTACGTCAGCGGCAAGGAGCAAAATGCCACCAGGAGATCAGCCTATACAGGACCTGACTCAGTCTCCCGAACCGGTACCTGCAGCCGCGCACCTTTTTGGGGTAAGTGATCTTCGTGAATGTCACCCTTGTAATACAATTCCTCCCTTATTAGGGAAAGAAGAAGGCAAAAAAGAAGAACAGGGAATGTCCCACTTGCACTAGACCCCTACCTGTATCATGGGAAAAAAAACTATGCGAGTCCTGTACAAAAGAAATTGTTTGTCAGGAGACTCCGGATTTCGCATCTGACCTAAGGGCCGCAATTAAATCAGAGGTCCAGAGCGCCCTCGAATCCCTTAAACATAGGGATAAAACGAGGAAAAAAGACATGGTAGAAACCTCCCAGTCAGACTCTTCCACATCGGGAGAAATCTCGTCTAAATCCTCAGAATTCGGCTCCTCAGACGAGGAAACAGGAGGATGCCACTGTTTTCCCCTAGAAGAGGTAGACAAACTAGTGAAAGCTGTAAGGTCTACCATGGGGGTATTGGACCCGAGGCCGGATAAAACAGTCCAGGACATAATGTTCAGTGGACTAGGCCAGAAAAAACGGAGAGTATTTCCGCTTAATGAAATTGTCAAGGGTCTAATCAAAAAAGAATGGGATAAGCCAGACAGGAAAATTACTACGGTCCCTTCCCTTAAAAGAAAATATCCCTTTGAGGAGGAGGCATCCACGTCTTGGGATAGAGCCCCGAAACTCGATATAGCAGTCGCTAAGGCCTCAAAGAAATTCGCCCTTCCCTTTGAGGACATGGGCACCCTCAGAGACCCCCTAGATAAAAAGGCGGATACCTTTCTAAAGGGGGCTTGGGAGTCGGCAGGCGGTAACCTCAGGCCAGCGATAGCGGCGACATGTACCTCAAGAGCCCTAATGGTATGGGTGGACCAACTTGAGAAACAGCTGAGGGAAGGGACACCAAGAGATAAAATCTTAGATTCTATCCCAGTAATAAGGGGAGCGGCTGCATTCCTAGCGGACTCATCGGCCGATTCAGTCAGGCTATCGTCCAAAACAGCAGCACTTTCAAACGCGGCCCGAAGGACATTGGCTTAAAAGTTGGCCAGGGGACCTACAGACCAAAATGAAGTTATACTCAATCCCCTGTGAAGGGAAATTCCTTTTTGGGGAGACGTTAGATGACGTCCTCCAGAAAGCAGGGGACAAGAGAAAAGGATTCCCAAATTTAGGGCCAGCGGCATTTAAGAGGCCCTTTCGAAATAGGAGGTTTTTTCAGAGGAGACCACCAAGGGAACAAAAGTGGGATGACAAAAGAAGAGATAGAGGCTTCTTCTTTAATATCTCTCCCCGAGACAAAAAACCCTCCAAGTGACAATACGCCCAGGGTGGGGGGGAAGGTTAACCTTTTTCCTTTCAGCCTGGAGGAGAATTTCAAACAACCCATGGATAATAAACCTAATCCAGGGGGGCCTAAGAATAGACTTTCTCTCGCTCCCGCCTCAAAAATATGTAACAACCCCGATGAGATCCAGTACGCGAGAACAAGAAGCTCTAGAAAGCGAGGTCCTAGGCCTAGTAAAAAAAGGAGTCCACCAGGAGGTTCCCCTGCAGGATATGGGCAGAGGGTTCTACTCCCCCCTTTTTCTAGTAACCAAACCAGACGGCACCTTTCGTACAATTATAAATCTGAGAAAGCTAAACAAATACGTCAAGAATCAGAGCTTCAAAATGGAGTCGATCAAGTCTACCACCAAAGTCCTGTTCCCAAACTGCTACATGACGGTGTTGGAACTCAGCGACGCTTACTATCACGTCCCTATCCACAAAGACTCCAGGAAATATCTAAGGTTAGCCGTCTCAATAAAGGGCAAGGTGAAAGAATTCCAGTACAGAGCCCTGCCGTTCGGAATATCGATAGCCCCACGAGTATTCACCAAAATAGTAGCGGAAATGATGGCTCATATAAGGGAACAAGATATAATAATGATCCCGTATCTAGACGATTTCCTAATAGCAGGCAGCTCGGCTCAAAAATGCAGGGAACAGAGAGACAGGGTGATGAACACTCTTCAAGACCTAGGCTGGCTTCTAAATCTAAAAAAATCAAGATTGGAGCCCAGCAGGGTACAAGAATTCTTGGGCCTAACATTAGACTTAAACATTCAGGAGTGTCGCCTCCCAGACCACAAAAAGGAGAAGATCGCTCAAATTACAGCAAGAGCAATCCAAAATCCCTCCATGACACTAAGGAAGGCTATGTCACTGCTGGGTTCCCTATCCGCCTGCCTGCCAGCAGTTCAATGGGCTCAGTTACTCACGAGAGATCTCCAGTGGGACGTATTGGCCAACCAGGCAGCAATAGGGGGACACCTAGAGGGTCGCATTACCCTAAATTCAAGAACTATTCATTCCCTAGCTTGGTGGGGAAACCAGGAAAATCTGTCCAAAGGGATCCCCTGGGTAACAAAGATAACACACATAGTGACAACGGATGCCAGTCCCACGGGATGGGGAGCGCACATGAACAACGAGGTGACTCAGAACGTATGGGGAAATCAAGAGCTAAAAGCCTCCTCAAATCAAAAAGAGCTTTTAGCAGTAGGCTATGCCCTGACACACTTCCTACCCCGGCTCCAAAATCACCATGTCCACATTCTTTCGAACAATCGAGTCACAGTGGCCTATATAAATCACCAGCGGGGAACCAGGTCCCAAGCCCTAATGGACACATCCACCAAAATCCTCAAACTGGCAGAGGCAAACCTGCTATCTCTGACAGCCCTACACATCCGCGGTACAGAGAATCAAAGGGCAGACTTTCTGAGCCGCACCCAATTATGACAGGGGGAATGGGTACTAAAGCGGTCCATTTTTCGGCAGATTGTAAAAATGTGGGGGACCCCAGACATAGATCTGTTTGCCGATTTCAAAAACAAAAAAGTAGACGCCTTCTGCTCCCTAGATCCCAGGGGGAATCCTCTAACTCTGGACGCGTTTATGCTCCCATGGACACAGAGTCTAACATATGGCTTTCCCCCAATCATGCTCATTCCAGCGGTCCTGAAGAAAGTCAGGGAGGACGGGGCAAGAATGATACTGATAGCCCCTTTCTGCCCCAAAAGAACCTGGTTTTCCTGGCTAAGAATGCTCTCAGTAACCGACCCATGGATCCTACCGGATCTCCCGGACCTGCTATCGCAGGGCCCAGTGTTACATCCTCAGGCACTGAACCTCCATTTAACAGCATGGAATTTGAGAGGGCACTGATGAGGGACAGGGGATTTTCAGAGAACCTGATAACTACACTACAAAAAAGTAGGAAACCGGTTACCATGAGAGCTTACGGCAGAACATGGAAAAAATTTCTATCCACTTCTAGGGCAAAGGTTCAGGACGGGGTTCAGATTGATAAGATCCTAGAATTTCTACAAAAGGGCCTAGAACAGGGTCTGGCGGTCAACACATTAAAAGTACAAATAGCGGCGTTAGGCGCCCTCTATGACCATGATCTGGCAGGTGACCCCTGGGTAGCACCGTTTATTAAAGCCGCAACTAGATCTAGGCCAATAGCCAGTCAAAGGTTACCGTCGTGGGACCTGAATCTTGTACTTTCAACACTGACAGGGCCTCCGTTTGAACCAATTCACTCGGCACTCCTAAAAATCCTATCACTTAAAACGGTGCTTCTGGTAGCACTAACATCAGCTCGAAGAGTGAGCGATATTCAGGCCTTGTCAGCAAGGCCTCCATTTACAAAAATTCTAGAGGATAGAGTCAACCTAAAACCTGACCCGGCCTATTTGCCTAAAGTATCATCACATTTCCACAGGTCCCAGGAGGTAGTCCTTCCTTCTTTCTGCCCAAATCCAAAAAATAAGGGGGAAGAAAAATTTCATACTTTAGATGTTAAATGGTGCCTAGTACAGTACTTAGAGGCCACCAAAAAGTGTAGGAAGGAAGGCTCTATCTTTGTATGTTTCCAGGGTCCTCGGAAGGGGCTCAAAGCATCCAAGAGTACCCTGGCAAGGTGGATAAGGGATGTGATTGCCCTAGCATATTCATCCAGCGGGGCCAAACATTTAGATCAAGAAGGGGATGTCCTAGTAGTGGACAACCCCTTTAAGATATGTAGTATGGGGATATAGACCTAGTATTTAAGAGATTTTTTGTATTTATTTTTTATTGCTGGTATTGTATCTTTTTTCTTATATTTGCAATGGAGTTAAAGAGAATCTGTCTCACCCTTGACAAATTTTAAGCTTAAATTCTTCCAGGGGTGACAAATTCCCTTTAAAATGAACCTGTCAGCAGGATTTACTAAGTAATGCCGGTTTCACATTAGTGTTTACGGCCGCAGCATCGGGCTGCGCACGGCCGCCGCTAAGCCCCGCCCCTGTCGCGCCTCCTCCGGTAGCTCCGCCTCCGGGCGTATGAAGCTGCATGCGTCATGCGTCCCCTATCTTTATCACTGAGGACGCAGGCCGTGCGCAGTATGCGTTTGGCGGCGCCTGCGTCCTTTTGACGGTGCACCGAGCGAAACCAAATTGCAACAGGTTGCGTTTGGCGCTGGTCGGCGCACTGTCAAAAGGACGCAGGCGCCGCCAAAACGCATACTGCGCACGGCCTGCTTCCTCAGTGATAAAGATAGGGGACGCATGATGCATGCAGCGTCATGCGCCCGGAGGCGGAGCTACCGGAGGAGGCGCGGAAGGGGGCGGGGCTTAGCAGCGGCCGTGCGCAGGCCGACGCTGCGCCCTGAAATGCAAATGTGAAACCGGCCTAAACTGCAGGCATTGTCAAGTTGGTGCTGCTACACAGATTAAAGTGATACCTTGGGTGAAGAAATCCGACTAGTGGTTCTTGTGTAATCGATGTTAGAAGTTTTCAGTTAATGACATGCCCGTGTTCCGGTGCGGGACTGTAGGCAGAATCTTATCTTCCTGCTCTAAGCCAGAGAAACCAAAGAAAGACCTGCCCACAGGACGCCCTGAAGTACAGACATGTTCCTCATCGTAGAGAGAGACATACTGTTTGTGCTTCAGGTCGAGCAGCTCCGATGTTTCCAAGCATACCCATTCTTTATAAAACATGAGACTGCCAGTTTCGGTGAGGTAAGGCTTGCCTTTGAGTGGGTACAAATGGAAAGTAGAAGTGTTATTACAAATGATCATTTTCCATGCCCAGCGTGGCACGTCTGGTCATTCTTGCACTACAACAGAAGTGATCCTTATTGTGGGGGCACATTCTAATTCTAGTGCCGATACATTCACTGAGGCTATAAGCCCTGAAAGGGTGATTTGTCATCAGCCGGACTGACATGTGTTTGTGGCTTTGGTCTTTGTCATCCATGCCATGTGACTGACTGGGCAGGGCGTCAGTTTCTATTGACACTGCATTCATTGTTTTTCTTGGTTTATTTTTATGACTATGCTTTGTATTGATTTTTCCTTTCAGCTAACTGGTAATAAAGCTGACATTGCGTTTTAGTCCAGTGCAGCAAAGCCTGAAAACTGCCATTTGATTTTTTTTTTTTTAATTGCATTGTGCGTATGGGATTATTTGTACGTTGTTCTGATAGCTGTCACTTTTTGCTCTTGTTGGAGTATCAATCCAGTTTTTTCCTCTTTTCTATGAAGGTATTGTATTATTATTAAAGACCTTCACCTCGGTCTTGAGCCATGCTGACTTGGTGGATGAGCACTCTGTAGGGAGATCGATTTTGTGCAAGCCTAGATAGGTCCACCAGGGTCTTCTCCACCTTTATCTTGATAGTATGAAGCCAATGGGTTGCTGGTCTTCTATCGCAGTAGGTGAGGGAGAAGCAAGATGCATAACAACGGGGAGATGCAGTGGAAGTCCAAACACTGTGGAATGGGGAAGTGAAGACCCCTAGGCAGATCTGACAACACCCTGTAACGCCTGACGTCCCTAAATAGGTTCCTCACCTATTGCCGAGCAGGAACCTAATCCCTCGCTGACCCTAGTGATAGGCCCTGGCTAGAGAGAGGCCGGTGAGAAAACTTTTGTCAGCCACCACTTAAACTATAGACAGAGAGGATGGAAAAACGAGAGGATACACTTAGCTTGAGAAGACCACCACGCTAGCAATCCTCCAAGAGTACTCCAAGGCCCTTGCCGACTGCTAGTACTCCCAACCAGACAGCGGGAAATTGAGCTAACACCAGCACCTTGCTGAAGAGACTGAAGGTATTTAAACCTTTAGCAAGGGTGTGTTAATTAGCAGAAAAAGGTGGAGGTAACTGTTGAATCCTAGAGGGAGAAGGATATCACTCCATCACAGAGATGCAAAAATCAAAAGGCGCTTGTAGAGCTAATCCAAATGACCTTCTACAGCCGCATCCAGCATGACTGTCTGATACACCTGGCACACCCATGACATCTTCCTCTTCACCTTGTTCCTTCTATTCTTCCATCCATGATGTCCATCGATCGCCAGTGATTGCTCTCATCATAGCTTGACGATCCTTGCTTCGGGTGACATGTCTGGCTTGATTTGTTTCAAAATGGATTTAGATGAACACAAAGGCTAAACAGCAGTCTTGGGGCACAAAGATTTATGCAAACATGGAATATATGTATTTTTTTTAAATTGCATTGCTGCTATATTTGCTAGCTATACTTTTTGCAGATTTTGTTTCAATTTTGTGAGTCCATCTGTCACTACAAGGTGGCCTTGCTCAGATGGGTCCCTTGACTTATGTCCCTCTTTTTACTTAGGCCTGTTTCACACATCAGTTTTTTTGTTCAGTCCAAATCCGCTAAAATGGCGGATAGCGGATCTGTTCCTTGACTGACCACAACGTTTGTCCCCGGACCGTTATTTTAACGGATCCGTCAAAGGAAGAATTGAGAGAGAGATTTTTTCAGCCGCCAGAACAGTTTAGGGTTAAATTTCAGGCTGAGTGAAGTCTTTCGGGCATGCTCAGTGAGAAGTGCGAATCCTGCCGCCCGAAAAAACGTTGCATGGTCCGTTCGGGCATGTCGGCGGACTTCAAAATTTTGGCGGATCTGCAAAAAAACGGATCCAACGGATGGCCATCCGTCAAGATCCGCCGGTAATGCAACTCAATGGGGGAAAAAAACGGATCTGCCAAGAAAAATGGCGGATCCGTTTTTATTGCAAACCGGCGGATTTTGACTGATGGACACAAACGGATGTGTGAACCAGGCCTTAGCTGAAATCTGCGTTACATGACTGTACAGTATAATGCAGGCACTTGCTTCATATTGACTGTTAGGCTATGTGCCCACGTAGCGTTTTAAAACGCTTACTAAAAACCGGACTCCTTCCCAGAAATCGCGCGTTTTTTTCCGCACGATTTCACCGCGATTTTACCGCGATTATGATCGCCATTTTCGCGTGCGATATTCAAGCACTTTCCAAGCGATTTGAAGCATCGCTTGGAAAGTGATTGACAGGTTGGTCACACTCGTCAAACATAGTGTTTGACAAGTGTGACCAGCTTTTTACTATTGAGGCCGCCTATGCGGCCTCAATAGTAAAAGATAAGATGTTAAAATGCTAAAAAAAATAAAAAAATCGGTGTATATTTACCTTCCGGCGTCCCGCGCTGCATTCCCGGGCCTCAGCGTTCCCAGTAATGCCTTGCGAGACCTGTGATGACGTAGTCTCGCGTTGCTATAGCGATCTCGCGAGACCACGTCATCACAGGACCTTGCCGCAAGGCATTACTGGGAACGCTTAGGCCGGGAATGCATCGCGGGACGCCGGAAGGTAAATATACCCCGATTTTTTATTTTTTATTCTTTTTTTACAGGGGTATGGTACCCAGGGCCTGGAGGACAGTCTCCTCTCCTCCACACCGTGGGTACCAACCGCACATGAGACGCTTAACTTCCCGCATGGTGGGCATAGCCGCATGCGGGAAGTCAGCGATTCTCATGCATTCCTATGGGTGCGGAATCGCGGCAATTCTTTGCGATTCCGCACAAAGAATGAGCATGCTGCGATTTTTTCCGCGATGCGATTCCGCCACGGAAAAAAGCGCAGCATTAGCACAGCATGTGCGGAATGCCATAGGAATGCATGGGGGGCATTCTGTACACGATTTTTAAGTGTTTTCGCGCCGAAAATCGCGGCAAAAACGCTTAAAAATCGCTACGTGTGCACACAGCCTTAAGGTTGAATGTATATTAATGACCTTTAACAGTTTTAGAGATCGACCCTCCTTTTTTCATGAATTGTTAATGTTATTAAAGTCAATTCTAATAGTGAGTTTCCCATTATAAATGAGCCTTTCGTAAGAACTGAACCTAATCTAAATCCATTAACCGTGATGTAATAGAGCTTAATAGAGCCAATATTTGGCTATGGAGCTGTTGCAATGGTTCTATAATTGCAGCCATGTGACTGTACACAGAGTGCTTCGATTTGGTGTAATGTCATTTATAGCTTCATGTTACAGAGGACATGGAGCACTTTCCACTTCCACTTTACCATTTACATAGCATCAAAATCTATGGTATCAGTCCAGTGTACAGCAAAACTCCGTTATTTTATTTAAGAGTGTGAAAAATAGAGAAATATTGCAAATATGATGTGTCTTTGTCTATTCTTGACTGGCTGCATCTTGTGGTACAGATCTAAAAATGTACTCCCATACTGGTGTAATTGCTTTATATTTTATGTATGCTTTTTTTTTTACACCTCTATAGTGGTGTATATTTATTGCTAGATACAGATATGGGCATATCTTTTACTTGGTGATTGTAAAACGAGCATTTATTTTGCAGTGTGGCTTAATAATATTGTTCTGTCTTTCTTTTTAAGGATACTATTACTTTGACACACAGCACGAAAAATGAAGAAAATGCCATTGTTCAGCAAATCACACAAGAATCCTGCAGAAATAGTGAAAACTCTGAAGGAAAATATGGCCTTATTAGAGAAGCAGGACAAGAAGACAGAGAAGGTAAGATAGAGAAAGTAACGCTTGTATTTAAAGGGTTATTTCCCACAATAACAAGTTCTTCCCTATCCAAGCACATGGACCCATCGTTTAGGACATTACTTGTTGGTCACTGGGACATTTACGATCCTGAGACTGGGGGGTTGGCAGGGTCTTGATCTTGGAGGACAGTGTTCTGCAGCCCCCTTTTGAACAGAGCGGAGGTGTGCATGCTCGGCATCTGCTCCATTCATTATTTATAGGAGTGCTGGCAAAAGCCCAGTACATAACTCTGTTATTTCTGTTATTTCCTGCGTTCCCATTGACAATGGAGCTGAAGCTGAACATCCGCAGGTCTACTCCATTCACGATCGCTGAAGGTCCCATCGGTTAGACGCCAACTCATCAGGTCCCTAATCCTGGAGATAGTGAATAACTTTTTCTTTTGGGTGGAGTGTTGGTGAGGAATAATGTCACATTGGCACATTATTTACAAGTTTAGGAATCTTTTTTTTTTTTTCTTTCTTTTTTTCCAAAGCTCTGCCTGAAGTCTGTACGGTATAAGTTTTTATTACGTATGGAATAAAGCATTACATTTTTATTCTCCATGGAGCTGGAACATTTTTTTGGGGATTTCTCATGGTATAAGTACCCTAAAATACACATAATACCTGCATGAATCTGCAGGTTTTTTCTTTGTAATCTAAGAGCAGCATGGTGTAGGGGTTGAGACCTTGATTCCAGCGATGTGTGAGGTCGACGTTTCAATAAAATCAGTGTTTTATTAGTAAGAGATTATCACTACAGGACTAGGTGTCTCCTGCCTCCTAGTTAGTTGCTCTTAATAACCCCCGTCCCTACCACTGATTAGCCGCTTTCTGGCAATGTACAGTGTACACAGCTGCTTATCAGTGGTGTGGGCGGGGTTACACAGGGCTCCGCATTCTGAGCATTGCTCGATCAACTGCAGAGAAAACTGTGATTGTATGAAAACTATACCAGGGAGATCAGCAAGTGATACATTGCTGGAATTGGGGTTTCTGCCCCTACATCATGATGCTCTTAGATTACATAATAAAATCTTGATGACAGACTGCATTTAAATGGATTTCCATTCCTATGTCTCCATAAGACAACATTGGGTGTTCCATTAGTGGTAAAAAAAAATGTCGAACAACAAATTAAATCTGTAGGTCTCAGCACTATAATACAAGCTTTTTTCCGCTTATATAGAGATCAGATGTTGCCAATAAATGGTGTGTTTTTCATGGACAGAACACATACGCATTATAGTTTTTGGTCTGTTTACTTGTCTGTGTGTTCTGCAAAAAAAATCATGAAGACATGGATTAAAATTACGAATACGGGTCTGTGAAAATTACAAACAGCACATGGATGGGATCAGTGTTTAGTCTGTGTGCTGTCCGTGAGTGACATCGTAATGTGTAAGAGACTTTGCAGTTTACTTTTATTTATTTATAAATTTCTATATTGTAAGAGGGTCACTGGTAATGTTTCCGAGGGGAGGTATGTTCCACTGAGGTTATTAGCTTCAGTGATATGAACCTGGAAGTTTGCTCCAGCATGTATGTATGTCGCGGATATCCCAGATGTCTGAATGAGGCCTTAGCAGCAGTCCAGTGTTTTTATATTTGCCTTTAAATTTTATTTAGTGTTTGTCATAAAATATCATATTGAGAATATTTTTGCTAGATTGTTGTTAATTTTGTTTGTAACAGGCTTCTGAAGAGGTTTCCAAGTCACTTCAAGCCACAAAAGAAATTTTGTGCGGTACAGGAGACAAAGAGCCCCAGACCGAAACCGTGGCTCAGCTAGCACAAGAACTGTACAACAGTGGCCTGTTAGTCACATTGATAGCTGATCTGCACCTCATAGACTTCGAGGTAGGTATCATTTAAGGAATTAATTATCACTTCATACCCACAGCTTATTGAAGAACTTTTTTTAATTTACAGCTATATTAACACAGTTTTTGAGGATTTTGTTTGTAGCAGCTCCACTCCTAAATCCTCCTCAAAAACTTTCTTTAAAAGCACTTGACAAACTCTTCCTATTCATTTCTTTGTGAAATCCACTTGGCTGTTTGTGATTTTTTTTTTTTTCCTTTTGTTTTGTTTTTTTTTTTTCTTAAGAGGGATTTAAAAATGCTTGGCGGGGATAAAAAGTGCCTACCAATTCCTTGAAGTGGATCTTAGTGGAATCCAGTCCAAATTAGTCACTATCCAATCAAAAGGTTGCAAAAAATGCTTCTCGCAAAAAGAATAAAAAAATACTTCAAGGCCACTTTAGGGGAAAAAACAAAACTCCCCCCAAAAAAGGGCATATCCCAATGGTTTTTGTCTGATAGTCTCCTCATTTTTGGACACCTTTTAAAACTGTGTTAACATAGCCTATAAAGGAACCGAAAAATGGCAACTTTTAATACGTACCGAATTTGTGAAAACTTTTTCATCATTTTGACCAATTTGGCACACAGTCCACAAAAGTTGCTGAACTTTTGTGCAAATTCAGCTAATGTCAAATGTTATGCCTTTTTTATGCCAGAAAATTTGCATAAAGGGCGTAATAAGTATTCGAGATTCTCAATGACGGGGCTATGAAGTGCCTCCAGTATGTCTGTTTTAGCAAGGCAGCAAAAGTGCCAACATCTGTCATGATCCATGCGGGATCAGGACAGATAAAAGCACAGGTAACTTTTTTTTTCTCAAGATGTGCTTAGAGATGTTTTTGCCCCCGGTGGCCATTTGGATTATTGCACTGTGGTGTCGTTTGTTCTAAGTTTGCCCCGGGTGGTGGTGAGCGTCATTGCACTCTGTTCTTTAGTTAAGTGCACATTTATAATGCAGGTGTGATTGCTGGCTCTGCTATAAAAGAGTCACAGGTGTGGCAATCAGCGTTGGTGATAGTTTTCATTTCAACTATCCTTGGTGGAGGAAGGAGCTGGAGAACGTTCCTTGCAGCACTGTCTTAGCCCTGGTGTGGAAGGAGTCATAGGGGATTTCCTTGCAGCTCTGACAGAGCTTGGTGGCAGCGTTTCAGGAGGAGAGCTGCATTCTGGTGGTGGACTCTGTTGCCAGGAGCAAGTGCAACAGAGTAAAGCTAAGTGGTGTATCCCTGTTTGTGTTTTCCCTTCGTGTGTATTAGTACAGCGGTGGGGCCAGTGCCTGTGCCACCCAGTTCCCTAGCAAAGGATAGGTGTAGGGTGTGCTAGGGCGACAGGTATCCTGACCGGCGCCCGGTGCAGAACCAACATAGGGAACGTCAGGAGCGTTAGGGACACTGACTCAGGGGAGTGCAGGAGGTCTCCACGTCCCCTTTCCCTATTGCAGGGCCCACCGTTGTAACTGTTTTCCCTTTCCCTTCTCTTGTCGTTTTAGTTACCGGCCTGCGGGCCGTGTCAAACAGGACTGCATCACGTGCCGCGTCTTGTTGTTTACAGTTACCGGCCTGCGGGTCGCATCTCACAGGACGGGTCCCCTGACATTATCACTAACCCACAACTTTTTTTTTTCTGCTGAGCCATGGACCCAGTACAGACCTTTGCCCAAATGCTGCAGACCCTTACTGAGGAGATTAGGGGGCTGCGCGGTGAGTTGGTGCAGCAACTGCAGCAGTTGGTGGGCTTTGGGGGCTTGGTTCAGAGACAGGCTCAGCCAGAACCCAAGATATCCCTCCCTGACAGATTTTCTGGAGGGAGAGATCAATTTTTGGTATTCCAGCAAGCCTGTAAATTGTATTTCAGGCTGCGCCCTCGTTCATCAGGGAGTGAGGAGCAACAGGTGGGAATCATTATGTCCCTTCTTAAAGGGGATCCCCAATCCTGGGCCTTCTCCCTACCGGACGATTCTCCATCATTGGTGTCCGTGGACGAGTTTTTTGCGGCTTTGGCGCTTGTGTATGGGGATCCTGATGGCGTCACGATGGCGGAATCTCGACTCCGTAGGTGTAAACAGGGAGCCCGGGTTGCTGAGGAGTACGGCTCAGAGTTTAGGAGATGGGCCACTAACACTCAGTGGAATGACCCTGCACTTTGGCGATAAACCCTGCACAAATTGACTCCTAAGTTGCAGGATACCAAGTTGCAAGTTGCCAGGGGAGCTTGACCCAAGTCGTAGAGAATATCCATCTATGTATATGACATCATGAGGAGTCCTTGTCGTGCTACGTCTTGGAGGGAATGCCAGTACCTATTGTTTTAGGCCTCCCTTGGCTGAAAAGACACAACCTGGTAAATAGCCGGGCGAGGGAAGTGGTCAGCTGGGGCAGTCGTGTAAACGCTGCTGCCTAGGAACTACTGTCTCTGCCGTCTCTCCTCAACGGACCCCTTCCTCTCCGGTGAGAGCAGCAGATGTGCTGCAGGAGAGTAGGGGCAAGTCTCAACCCTCGCCATTGGCCAACCCTGGGAGGCGCAGACCTCGTGGTGGAAGGGGTTGGAGTGTGGTGTACCCCTTGGTGAAGTGTGGGGTGTCAGTGTGGTGATAATGGGGGACGCCTCTGTTGTCAATCCCAGAAAGAGTTCTCCAAGTGATGACAAACGAACGAGTGGCAATAATCGTTCAGGTCCGGACCTGTGTGTGAACGAGCGTGTATGGGTAGCCACCAAAAAACATCCAGTGGAAGTATGTTGTGGAGTGTTACCAACTCATACCAAACATACACAACCCGTTCCCCAGGTCAGCGCTTCGGAGATGTGTGGTGCCTCCAGAAACGTTGCCAATACCAGCGGGCTCGTTTGTCATCAACCTGACGTGCAGGTAGTTGCTGGGGTGAACTCTGGGTCTGGGTGTCCCCGCTGTAGGTGGTTCCCTGATGAGGAGTGGTCTTGAGGGTGGTCTTGAGTGGTCAGAGGCCCCTCATTAAGGGGAGGGTACTGTCATGATCCATGCAGGATCAGGACAGATAAAAACACAGGTAACCTTTTTTTATCTCAAGCTGTGCTTAGAGATGTTTTTGCCCCCGGTGGCCATTTGGATTATAGCACTGTGGTGTCGTTTGTTCTAAGTTTGCCCCGGGTGGTGGTGAGCGTCATTGCACTCTGTTTCTTTAGTTAAGTGCACATTTATAATGCAGGTGTGATTGCTGGCTCTGCTATAAGAGTCACAGGTGTGGCAATCAGCGTTGGTGATAGTATTCATTTCAACCATCCTTGGTGGAGGAAGGAGCTGGAGAACGTTCCTTGCAGCACTGTCTTAGCCCTGGTGTGGAAGGAGTCATAGGGGATTTCCTTGTAGCTCTGACAGAGCTTGGTGGCAGCGTTTCAGGAGGATAGCTGCATTCTGGTGGTGGACTCTGTTGCCAGGAGCAAGTGTAACAGAGTAAAGCTAAGTGGTGTATCCCTGTTTGTGTTTTCCCTTCGTGTGTATTAGTACAGCGGTGGGGCCAGTGCCTGCGCCACCCAGTTCCCTAGCAAGGGATAGGTGTAGGGTGTGCTAGGGCGACAGGTATCCTGAGCGGCGCCCGGTGCGGAACTGGCATAGGGAACGTCAGGAGCGTTAGGGACACTGACTCAGGGGAGTGCAGGAGGTCTCCACGTCCCCTTTCCCTATTGCAGGGCCCACTGTTGTAACTGTTTTCCCTTTCCTTTCTCTCGTTGTTTTAGTTACCGGCCTGCGGGTCACGTCACACAGGACGGGTCCCGTGACAACAACCTGGTTTTATTTATTATTTACATAGGACTTCTCAGTTTTAATTCAGCAAAGCTCCCTAAAGACCACATCTATCATAGAATGTTGCAGTTGGAAGAGACCTCCAGGGTCATCGTGTCCAACCCCCTGCTGAATGCAGGATTCACTAAACCATCCCAGACCGATGTCTGTCCAGCCTCTGTTTGAAGACTTCCATTGAAGGAGAACTCGCCTCTAGTGATGAGCGAGTATACTCGTTGCTTGGGTTTTTCCGAGCATGCTCGGGTGTCCTCCGAGTATTTTAGCGTGCTCAGAGATTTAGTTTTCGTCATCTTATCTGCGTGATTTGCGACTTGTAGACAGGCTGAATACATGTGAGGAATGCCTGTTTGTTAGGGAATTCCCACATGTAATCAGCCTGTCTACAAGTCGCAAATCATGCAGATAAGACGACGAAAACTAAATCTCCGCACACGCTAAAATACTCGGAGGACACCCGAGCAACGAGTATACTCGCTCATCACTACTCGCCACCTCTCGTGGCAGCCTGCCCCACTCATTGATCACCCTCACTTTAAGAAGAACTGATTTTTCTTTTTGTAAATTTACCTTTTCTTTAAGAAGGACCATTTGTCACCTCAATTTTGAGTGGTGGAAAGTTTCACTTTAGTTTTTGTAAATTGACAGCACAAAAGCAACTTTTCTTCAATCTGTTTTGCATCATCCCTCTGGTATTAATCTTGAGTAATTGGCCTGTTGTGACTGCAGGGTGCAAGGGTTACGGGGAGACAATACTATCTCACATTGGGCAGATTACTATTTATCCCAAGACTAAAGGTACTGTCACACTTAGCGATGTACCAGCGATATGACGCGGTCAGGATCGCTGGTACATCGCTAAGTAGTCGCTAGTGAGCTGCCACATAGGCAGATCTCACTAGCGACATCGCTGGGGACGGGGATCGCTACTTACCTGTCACACCAGGCGATCCTGCGTCCTCCCGCCCGGCTCCACGCTTCGCTCGTCTCTCCACAGGAAGCGCCGCAGGAAGCTGACAACGAGAAACAGTCCTGAACGTTCTCGCGCGATCAGAGACAACCAGCGGGGGAGCCGGTCGGAGGTAAGTATCAGACACAGCGATATCGCTAGCAATATCGCTATAACGTCACTAGTTATAGCGATATTGCTAGCGATATCTCTTAGTGTGACATCCCCTTTAAGAATAACGAAACAAACCCCATTGATGTTTGTGGTTTTGCTGTTGTCTTTTTTTTCAATGTAAACTTTCCTGTTGCATTTTATTTCCCTCCTCCTGTCAGTGATATCTAATAATTAATCAATCATATTGCAGGGCAAGAAGGATGTCTCCCAGATATTCAACAATATTTTGAGAAGACAGATTGGCACGCGCTCGCCCACAGTGGAATATATTAGCTCCCATCAACATATCCTCTTTATGCTACTCAAAGGGTGAGTTGTAAATCACAGAGCCATACCGGTAATGGAGGTGTCACATGTATTATAGATATATATATAGATATCTCAAAAGGTGCATGCATTGAATGTATGAAATGTAAACTGCATTATTCCAGTGCAACAATGCCTGCTTTTTTTTTTTGATGGATCATAACCGGCACGAATTGGCCAAGTTGTGCGCTAAGTGTCTCAATTTTATGAATATATTCTATGTGGCAGTAACACAATCTACATTTTATGTATTCGATGTTTGCAAATATATCTTTTTTTTTTTTTTTTTAATATGCTGAAAGGGGGTGTTCCAAGTTCTCAATCAGGAGCATAGCACTCCTGAGCCCCCTGGTGTCCTGCTTGCCTGAGAGCAATGTGCTCCTAATCGACAGCTGGTTAGGACCAATGGCATGGATGTGCTGCAGGCCCAAATGTCTCTGAAGCATCGATGGAGCACAGAGGTACTGAAACTGGCCAGATTCAGCATTCCAGCCTGCTTAAGGGTAGCGCTTACAATCTCTATTGGAAAGAGTTTTTACACATTGTGCTCCTTGCCCAGGGGGACCGGCCACCTCTGGTAGTATCAGTGGTGACTGTAGCCTAGGCAACTGGCAGTGAAGAATAGTATGTAAAAATCATTACGATTTTGAGAATTATGTAAATTGAAAAGTTGTTTGTTTTTAAAACCAGATTGTAATTTTAACCGTTTATCATCAGAAGATAAACCTTTTTATCTTTGAAAGCTGTAAAAACCCAACAACCAATCAGCATTGTTGACCATATTTTAATGTACAGTTTTCCTACAAATATTTGCGCCTGAATAGAAGTCTAAACATAATGAAAGAAGAGAACAACTAGTAAATGTTTTTTTTTATTCTACTTCTGATTTTTTATTTTCTTTTTTAAAAAGGGGAAATGTTCTTTTATTTCAATAAAGGTTTGGGATCTAATATCAAAAGACTGACCATCACCTACAAACAGTAATCAGGTGTGAACAGGTGCATACTAAGAGTAGCCATCTCCATATATAATCAACCAATAAAGTTGCACTGTGTAGCTCTATAGTATGCAAACATGAAATATGAATTGCATTACTGCTCTTGAAAATAGGAAAAACTGAGAATACTTAGCTCATAAATTGACCAATTAATGTGTACCCAGCAGCCGCGATAAGGCGATTCTCTCTGCTGAGACCTAACCTAATGAGTCCTCTCCTGGGCTGATAGTCTACGATTATATGGGAAGCTAGGATTCTGCTCTGTGCCAGAGGCTGAGGGGTGGAGTGCCTATGCATACAACTAACAAAAGACTCGCCGCATCTTTCAAACACAAAACAGGTGTGTACAGGTGCATACTAAGAGTAGCCATCTCCATATATAACCAATAAATAAAGTAGGTTAGGGCTCTAGTCAGACTGTCTGAAATCTAGGTATATTGCTAGTTTAACATACAACAGCCGTCAGAAGGGATATTGTAATCGGGTAGATGTTTTAGTCCTCTTGCGAGCCAGGGCTATTTAATTCCTAAAGGTAAGTCAAATGCATCCAGTAATTTAATCAAGTAACAGCATATCAGGGATGCTGCTCTGGACGGCTTCCTAAAATAGCTGAGCTGTCACATCTCCGCTGGAGGAAGTCAGGTTGGTGCAGAACACTGAACCCCGTTCTCTGTGTCACTTACTTGACGGAATTAGCTTTGTTAATATTTCATTGGCTTGTTAATCATTCATTATCCCAGTTTCCACTCGGCTTGTGTTGGAATGCCACAGTTTAGGTGTTTGCCCATGTGTTCATATACACAGATCGATGGATTAGCAAGTGACCTGCAGAACTTCCGTGTTGTTCCCAACTAAAGCTCAGACATTGTCATTGCATGCACTCCAACAGCAGCAATTCAAACTTGGGTCACGTGCCAGTGGTTGTCCTGTGTGTCATATCCTACACTAATGGTGCTCCTAATACGTGACCCCTGTCAAAGCCAGAAGGGAATTCAAAAGGAATGGGAAATATATGGAAAGGCTTGTACTTTTCGTTCCTCCTGCTTGACCCAATTCTGGCTTTGGCTGCAAAATTAGCATTCAAAATCTGCAGTGTTATGTTTATAAAGTGTCGTAAAGCGCCTTGAAGAATTATTCCAAAGAGACCTGACATCCATCATCTCCCTAGTCTTTATCCTATTTTTTTTTTTTTTTTCTGCACAAATTTTTGTGATTTTTATGTCCGTACTGGCCAGGTCTGCAAAATTTTTAAAAGTGGTCAGATCTTCATGGAAAAGGGGGCATAGCTGTACGAGGCTGACCAATTCATCGTAAATTATGCCAAACAAGTGGCGTAATTACAACAGAAGTATCCTTGAGTTCCCGGCTGGAGCACATTTCTTAAGAGGAGCATGCCTCTTTAGGAATTTGACATATCTTACTGTAATATACACCTCATCAATAATGGCATGCAAATTACAACTTATGATGAATCGGGGCCATAGACTTTCTACTTACACCAGTCTCCATATAGAGCAGTAGTCTGCTCAGCTCATCTGCCTTTCCCTTTTAACAATCTGTGGAGATCTCAGTTTTCGGACTTCCAAAGATCAGAACTTCTGACGGGTCTCTATGATGTGTCAAACATTTAGTAAACGTGCAGTTTCTCTTGCACTTGAACAATGTTGTATGGGTGTCTTGTAAAGAGACTTATTACTGACGTTCCCTGCTTTTACAGTGATTTATGATATTTTGAGCACCAGTTCTCACGTTCCTGCTCACATCTGAGTAACAGTAGCTCCTATTTGAATTCTCTTTGCTTCCAGGTGTTGTATAGTCAAGGTAGAGTCACAGAACCCAGAACTGGGCATGTTGCAAATGAGAAGCTTAACTGTCTTTTATCATTTGCATAAAGTTTTGTGTTGCTGTTGTGCAATTCTTGGCATTAAACGGAGCAGATATGTGCTGTTCAGCTCTGCTCAATGTTTACATCCAGCCGGAGCTCATAACAGCTGATCGATAGTGGTGTCGGACTCCCACTGTTTGATATCGATGACCAATCGAGGATAGGTCATCAATATTTATGTGCCCGGAAAACACTTTTCAGAAGAAGAATATTGAAAATGTTTCTGACTCATTTTAGTTAGGACTAGGCAGATTCAGTAGCAGATTATTTAAAGGGGTTGCCTGACTAGAGCGGGCTATACACAAAAGATACCAGTTGTGTGGAAAAGTGTTTGCCCCCATCCTGAATTCCTATTCTTTTGCGTGTTTGTCTCACTCAAATGTTTCAGATCACCAAACAAATGTAAATATTACACAAAGATAACACAAGTAAATACAAAATGCAGTTTTTAAATGAAGGTCTTTATTATTAAGGATTATTATTAAATATTATTTATTTATTATTAAGAAATACAAACCTACCCTGTGTGAAAAAGTGATTGCCCCCCCCTTAAACTTAAATTAACTGGAGTTTATCACATCTTTGGGAAGCTGAGTTCAAATTCTCTAGCCACACCCGGCCTGATTACTGCCACACCTGTTCTCAGTCAAGAAATCACTTAAATAGGGCCTGCCTGACAAAGTGTAGACCAAAAGATCTTCAAATGCTAGACATCCTGGCGTTATCCAAAGAACTTCTGGAACAAATGAGAAGCAAAGTAATTGAGATCTATCAGTCTGGAAAAAAGTTATAAAACCATTTCTAATGCTTTGGGACTCCAGAGAATCGTAGTAAGAGCCATTATTCACAAATGCGAAAACATGGAACAGTGGTGAACCTTCCCAGGAGTGGCCAGCCGAACAAAATTACCCTAAGAATGCAGCGACAACTCATCCAAGAGGTTACAAAAGACCCCATAACAACATCCAAAGAACTGCACATCTCACTTGCCTTAGTTAATGTCAGTGTTCCTGACTCCATCATAAGAAAGAGACTGGGCAAAAATGGCTTGCATAGCAGAGTTCCAAAACGAAATCCACTGCTGAGCAATAAGAACATAAAGGCTCATCTCCGTTTTGCAAGAAAACATCTTGATGATCCTCAATTCTTTTGGGAGAATACCCTGTGGACTGATGAAACAAAAGTTGACCGTTTTGTAAGGTCTATATCCCATTACATCTGACTTAGAAGTAACACAGCATTTCCGAAAAGGAACATCATACCAACAGTAAAATATGGTGGTAGTAGTGTGATTAAAGGGTTATTTCTACATTGTCAATCCATGGCTCAGAGGTTAAAAATCCTAAAATAAGTTGTCAAATACAATCAATTTACAAAAGTGCTTGCTGGTCCCCATATCACTTCCTGAACACCCATATGTAACATGCTTATTTAGCCCATAATACGTTATTTATTTTTACTCCTTTATATAGCACTATCGTACTCCACAGCGCTTTACAGACATCATCACTGTCCCCACTGTAGCTCAGAATCTATATTCCCTATCAGTGGAACCTGGAGGAAACTCACGCAAACATGGGGAGTTTCCACTATCAGGGCGCAGTGGACCCAAGTAATTATGGCAGCAACACAGGTGCAGCAATACCAATATAGCAATTACTCTCAACCTAGCAACCCATGGAGGGGTTGATTGTTTAATATACTAGTGCACACACAAAAAAAATCTGTATGCGGCTTTATTCACACAGGTAATGCAGAGCATCCGGCTTACAGCCTATTCACAACGCCCATACTTTTAGATCAGGCGGGCTGCCCAGTGCCTCCCAAATGCATCCTGTGTGAACAGAGGCCAAGTCACAGAGCCATCTGGGCCCAACTGCACCCTGAAAAGTAGATAAGGGGCACAAAAACATATCATTATATGTAAGGTATTAGTTGATATACATAAGCTCTCAACCCACGTCACGGGTCCTCACACTTGTGATTCCTACCACTAAACATCAAAACAAAGCTCACTGACACAAAGGGCTAAAAAATCCTCCAAAAATATTAAAGAATCACTGAAAAAAGGCAGAGATGCTTACCTGCCATGGGCTCATAACAAATGCACTATCAGGGTGCAGTGGACCCAGGTAATTATGGCAGCAACACAGGTGCAGCAATACCAATATAGTAATCACTCTCATCCTACCAACCCATAGAGGGAGAGAGAGAGAGACAGACAATCCGCCATTAATGGAAGTCAATGGGGAAAAAAACGGATCCTCAAAGGAAAATTGAGGATCCGTTTTTTTCAAAACCTGGCGGATTGTGACTGATTGTAAAAAACTGAAGTGTGAAAGGGGCCTAATGGAGAGAAGATATTCTACTATTAACTACTTGTCACAATTATGGCCATTTATTTTCCCTGTAATTGGCTTGGGGTAGCAGATGACCATTATTGTGGATCTCGCCAGGGACCCCTACAGCCATAATATATGTCTGCTGGCAAGTTCTCTGCTATACTAGGGGACAAACTATAGCATTGTTTAGGTGGCTTGTTATTATCTGCTCTCTAGCACTGCAGTAACAAGTAGGACATGATAATATTAGACCCTGCAAATGAGAGAGTCAAAAGTGAGTCATTTGTGGGTGGGAGGTTAGCGATCTGACCCCAGCTGTAGCTCAGCTTAAGCAATCACCACATTAGATTTTCTGATGTATTTTTTATGCTAATGAAAAAACTGTCAGGAAAGTTTATTAGAAAATATACTGTATATAGAGAGGATTAGTATCATTTCAAGCTGGAAGGGAGCGAACAAAAACGCCAACTGTGAGCAGGTCATGTGGAAGAGCGGGGCTATATATAGCCAGTATTATGCGCACTTTGGCTATTATTATAGGTTGCCAGGCAACAATGTCACAATCATGAGCGGGGGATACATTTGGTTAGTATTAGCATAAATAAAATTGGACGTTTTATTGCGTGTAAGTGGCGCTAGAGCAAAAAAAAAAAAAGTAAAAATCTGAAAAATAAAATGTATACTTTTCTTCCAGGTACGAATCCCCTCAAGTGGCTTTACATTGTGGGATAATGCTACGTGAATGTGTCCGCCATGAGCCGCTCTCCAGAACCATCCTGTACTCCGAGCAATTTGAGGACTTCTTTAAATACGTGGAAATGTCAACATTCGACATCGCTTCCGATGCCTTTGCTACATTTAAGGTAAATTGTTCCATGCTCCCTTCAGTGTTTTGTGTCGTCTATAGATCTCCAGACCAAAAGTATTTTCCTTGCTGCGTTATTAGAAGATGGGAATGAAATGCGGCAAACTCCACAAAGACCGAGACATAGTGACCTGATGCATTATAAAGTAGCGGGAATAAAACAACATTTGCTTCTATTTATTACAGTATAAAGCTGTTCCTCTTAGCATGTGTTCCATATGTGTTGGGATACGAGTGTGCTACTGTATCTTAACCCCTTCACTACCTTGGGTTTTTACGTTTTTGCGTCTCCGTTTTTTGCTCCCCTTCTTCCCAGAGCCATAACTTTTTTTTTATTTTTCCGTCAATATGGCCATGTGAAGGCTTGTTTTTTCGGGATAATTTGGACTTTTGAACGACACCATTAGTTTTGACATAAAGTGTACTGGAAAACGGGAAACAAAATTCAAAGTGCGGTGAAATTGCAAAAAAAAAAAAAAGTGCAATTCCACAATTGTTTTGTTTTGCTTTTTTTACCATGTTCACTAAATCCTAAAACTGACCTGCCATTATGATTCTCCAGGTTATTACGGATTCTTAGACCCTAAACATGTCTCTGTTTTTTTGTTTTTTTTTAATTTAAGTGGTGAAAAAGATTGCAAAGTTTCTTAAAAAAAATAAATAAATAAAAAAAGTCGCCAATTTCTGAACCCCGTAGTGTCTCCATTTTTTGTGATGTGAGACTGGGTGAGGACTTATTTTTTGCGTGCTGAGCTGATGTTTTTCTTGATACCATTTTCGTGTAGATACGATCTTTTGATCGACTGTTATTGCATCTTAATTCAATGTTGCGGCAACCAAAAAAAGTACTTCTGGCGTTTGGAGTTTTTTCTCATGCCGTTTACTGATCATATTAATTCTTTTTGTATATTGGTAGATCAGGCGATTCTGAACGTGGTGATACCAAATATGTGTATTTTTGATATATTAATTGTTTTATTTTGAGTGGGGGATGATTTGAACATTTTTACATTTTTTTTTAATTTTTTACTGTTCTTAAAAACTTTTTTTTTTTTTTTTACTTTTACACTTGCTTTAATAGTCTCCATGGGAGACTAGAAGCTACAATCATCAAATCGCTTGTGCCACACAGAGCAGGGCTTCACCTCTGCTCTATGTAGCAGAAGTGCTCACTTGCTATGAGCTCCGACCGCTGGGCGACACTCATGCCAATCGATGGGCGGGATTAGTGACGCGCTTACGGTGCAATCATGTTAAATGCTGCTGTCTGAGATTGACAGCGTCAATTAACATGTTAACAGTCGTGGGTGGATCGTAATTCCATCCGCAGCTGTTAGGGGCTGTTTAAATCAGCTGACATATGCTGGAAAAGTTACGGGCTCATCGCCGGGGCCCGCAGCAAACAGGGGAATCCAACCTTAGACGTAACTATACGTCTAAGGCTGGAAAGGAGTTAAAGGGAGTCTGTCAGTAGGATCAATCCTCCTAAGCCGTCTATATGGGAATGTAGGTCATAGGAAGCTGAATAAAATAATACCTTGATATTTGTGATCTGATGTTTTATTTCAGAGAAATGCACGTTTTTCTTAATATGTAAATGAGCTGTTAAGATTTAAGGGCCAGACACTGATCTCCCTGAGAACCTGACTCCAGAGATTATTTTAAATGAAAGGGGGCATGACAAGTGTGAGGCATATAGATCAGGAGCGGGGACTGTCAGTCGTTACATGTCTCGCAGTGGTAACGCCCCCTTTCATTTAACACACGCCCTGGAGGCAGATTATCCGAGATTTCCGTTGTCAGGCCCATAGATCTTAACAACTCTTTTGCATATTAAGAAAAACATGGATTTCTCTTGAATAAGACCTTGAATCACAGATATCATTTTATTCAACTTTCTATGACCTACATGCCCATATAGACTGCTTAGGAGGATAGATACATCTGACAGATTTCCTTTTGAAAGAACACCTTTCATCAAATGGTTGGAAACCAGATGTGGCTGCAGGACCAAATAAAGAGTTTTGTTTTTTTGCTTTTTTTTCTGCCTTTTTTGTGGCGACATTAGCACAGTATTGGCACATGGCGACTTAACTTTAGTTATGACTATTGACTAAATGGGTATTATTAGGAACTTTTCCCCTGGAGTCTGTACTTCTCCCTGTATGAGTTGCTAATTAAGGAAGGAGGCAGACATTTTATAAATCTCTATTACCAAGTTCTGCTGTGGGTATTAAGCTTCTACCATTGCTATTGGGGGTTGTCCAGTGCGATGACGAGCCGGAGCAAGCCTTCGGTGCCAGCGCAGAGAGCGGCATGCACGTCACTACAAGTATGTAATTTGCCTACATTGCAGTCACATGCCAACTAGATGGTTGTGGTATTGTATGGAGTCTAATTGGAATGTGGCCGGGAGTGTACATACTTGTGGTCACATGACTACCCGCTCCCAGCATCGGCACCAGATAATCCTCACAGCGCATGATGTGCAGATTCCCAAGACTGCAGACTTGTAGCCTATGGCCATACAACCCCTTAAGGATGGTTTCACACATCTGTGAAACACAGACAGTGCTCAGATGGGAAGATCTCATAATACTGGATCTGCTGATATGAGCTAACTGCTTGGTGTCTGGACGGGTTGTCTGACCATATTTCATTGAACGATGTCATTTTCTACCCTTGGACTTTGTTGGTGAATTCCCCACTGAAAAGCCGTTTAGAAGCAGTGTCTAAAACTGATGAAAAACATTACCACAGAAAGCTGCAAATTTGTGACGCAGCTGCGTGTATCGAAATTGTAGTGTGGTTACATGCAGGATGCCTCTGTGGTGCCGCTTCCTGCTAACACCCTCACACTTTATTTAAAGGTGGTCCTTATTTGTAATAGTGTATTGTCATGCTATACTGTTTATAGCGAAGATGGCATATTACTATCCCTGCCTTCCTACATGCTCTAAACACAGCATTTAATGAACACTATGTATTCAGGTGAGGAAGCTACAATGCCTTCTATTGCTGCTGTCCTGGTGATTGCATGATTTCCAGGTGTAGGGAAGCTACGGCAGCTCCCAAGTCTTAGTAGTCGCAGATCAGCTGTACACTGTATATTTGGTTCCGCTTTTTTCCCATGTAACTGTGGCTAATCCATCAGCACCAGATTCAGTGGCTATCGGCAATGAAAGCAATTAATGTTATAATAACAAAAAAGTGACACTAGTAACACATACTACAGCCTTGGCTTTGCATCCCCTTATGAAAGTCACTGTTTCAAAAAGTGGGGCTCAAATGAAATGTGTCTTTTGGTGGCTAATTAAATAAGATAATGAGAACTGAGATGGTGAGCACAGCACAGTATACTAGAGGGGTGCTACCCAAACCCTGTAAACATGAGTTGTATAATAAGAAGAGAAAAAGTCTGCATTTTCAGTATGACTGTAGAAAAAAGTGACCCACTGACAAAGCTGCTGCAAGCAGCGACCCGTGTTGGGTCCTGTCAGCGAAGGCATTTGTTTATCTTCCCTTTTAAATATGCAAATCTATTAATGTGATTGTTTTTTTTTTTTTTACATATTCTATGGTTAATTAATGGTTATCGTACCATTTGTAAACTTTTATATTGGTGTGTGTGTATGTATGTATATATATGTGTATGTGCATGTGTATATTTTTATAATAAATATAATATATATTTGTGTTTTGATATATCGTATGTATTTTTTACTCTGCTTCTTATGTTGTGGTAGCTACTAGAGATGGTCGGACGCCTGGATGTTCATGTCTGGCGGGTTTGGCCAAACAGTTAAGAAAAAAGTTCAGGTTCGGATACCAGGACAGTACCCGAACCCAGACCCCATTCACTTAAATGGGGGGGCCCGAACATCCAGTGTTTTCAACACTGTCATGTGCTTGTATGGACTACTACTCCCATTAGCTTTTGCCTGCTGACGCTAGTAACAGCGAGAGCAGGCGCACTGATGGGAGTATTCATGAGCTGGCGCCAGTGCTCTAAATAAATAATAATTTAAAAAACGATGTATTTTTGATTATAACCAGCCAGGAAAAACTAACAGCTGTGGGGTGCAACCCTCTGCTGTCAGATTTAGCTAGGCTGGATATCCAGAATATAGGGGTCCTTGCGTTGTATTTTTTTTTTTTTTAACTATTTAAATAAATAATTAAAAAAACGGTGTGGGGTCCCTCTCATTTTTGACAACAAGCCAAGCTAAAGCAGACAGCTGGGGGCTGGTATTCTCTGGCTGGTAAGGGGCCATGGTTATTTGCCTCCCCCAGCCTAAAAATAGCATCCCGAAGCCGTCCCAGAAAAGGCACATCTATTAGATCCGCCAATTCTGGCTCTTTGCTCGACTCTTCCCACTTACCCTTTGGCGGTGGGAAGAGGGATTCACATTTGTGGGGTTGATGTCACCTTTGTATTGTCTGGTGACATCAAGGCCACGGCAAGGTAATGGATAGGCGTCTAGAAGACGCCCATCCTTTACTAATCCTATAGTTATATTGTAAATAAACACACAGCAAGAATAAAGCTCTTTATTTGAAATAAAAAACACTTTTACTTTTTTATTTAAAAATAACAACCATTGTTATACTCGCCTAACGCCTATTCCACCAAAGCTATGGTCTCCTGTAAAAAAAACAAAAATAAAAGACAACCATATCCCTCATCTGTCCGTCGTTCTGTCCAAGGCCGTAATCCATGTCTGGGGAAAACTAGTTTTCAACCTGGACGGTGCAGCATCAGTTACCAGCGGTGTTGTCATCGAGGTTACTGTTGGTCACTGAGGTTGCCATCCCAGCCGGACCACTGAACTGGGACCTCAGTGAGACCACCGCTAGCACTGTGAGAAAATGTCTCTTGGTGCAGCTGTGAGAGTTTTTTTTTTTTTTACCCTTAAACTGCTTTATTTACCCTCCCCGGTTCCAGGGCTGAGTCTCTGCCACTGCCTGCAGTGTCTACTATAGTCTACAGCCCTGACACCAAGTTCACAGCACCGCAGCCTATTAGTGAGCTCAGTAGCTTTAAGAGGATTGTGCCATCAACTTGGGTAGACGCGCCCAGTTATTGGCTGCAGGACTGTAAACAATAACAGACATCGGGAGTACAGGCTCAGTGCTGGACCAAGGGAGGGTATTTTTGCTTTTATTTAGAACACACTGGACCCAGGGACTGGTTTTCTGAAAACAGGAAACTCCTTTTATAGATGTTTTTGCTTTTTTCCGTAATAAAGAAATACTTGTGTACGGTGTAGTACCATGATGTGTTGGCACATATTGCGTTCAATGGATATTCATGATTTCTCCAGATTTTCAGTATTCAATATTCATAAGCATGAACACTTGTTTCAATGGCGAGTGGTTGTAATGCTACCATCAGACACTTTTGGCAGCTGTTTATCTCCCATGGAAAGAAAGGATTGAGCATATCTAAATGCAGTATGTTCATCCCTATTTCTTCTGAATTTTTGGCTATGTGGGTATGTAGTATTGGACTGGGTCGGCTGGGTATTCATCTAGGTATTAAAGACTCACATATTGGAACGTTTTACCACTCCATCACCAGCTGTTACCGTCAGACTGACTGACCAATGATATTAATAGGAATTGACTCCACGGTGCTACAGCATATGGCTGACAATCATGCGATGCACTGGCACTACCCCTCTTGGCGTCCTATACAGAGATGATAGTATGCCCTCTCTACTGACCACAAGGTTATTGTCTCAGTACATAACTCTTTCCTTTGGGAAAAGCCTATAGAAGTATCATTTGGCCAAGACCACAAACACTAGTAAGTTACTATATACATACAGTGCCTACAAGTAGTATTCAACCCCCTGCAGATTTAGCAGGTTTACACATTCGGAATTAACTTGGCATTGTGACATTTGGACTGTAGATCAGCCTGGAAGTGTGAAATGCACTGCAGCAAAAAAGAATGTTATTTCTTTGTTTAATTTTTTTTTAAATTGTGAAAAGTTTATTCAGAGGGTCATTTATTATTCAACCCCTCAAACCACCAGAATTCTGTTTGGTTCCCCTAAAGTATTAAGAAGTATTTCAGGCACAAAGAACAATGAGCTTCACATGTTTGGATTAATTATCTCTTTTTCCAGCCTTTTCTGACTATTTAAGACCCTCCCCAAACTTGTGAACAGCACTCATACATGGTCAACATGGGAAAGACAAAGGAGCATTCCAAGGCCATCAGAGACAAGATCGTGGAGGGTCACAAGGCTGGCAAGGGGTACAAAACCCTTTCCAAGGAGTTGGGCCTACCTGTCTCCACTGTTGGCAGCATCATCCGGAAGTGGAAGGCTTATGGAACTACTGTTAGCCTTCCATGGCCTGGACAGCCTTTGAAAGTTTCCTCCCGTGCCGAGGCCAGGCTTGTCCGAAGAGTCAAGGCTAACCCAAGGACAACAAGGAAGGAGCTCCGGGAAGATGTCATGGCAGTGGGGACATTGGTTTCAGTCAATACCATAAGTAACGTACTCCACCGCAATGGTCTCCGTTCCAGACGAGCCCGTAAGGTACCTTTACTTTCAAAGCGTCATGTCAAGGCTCGTCTACAGTTTGCTCATGATCACTTGGAGGACTCTGAGACAGACTGGTTCAAGGTTCTCTGGTCTGATGAGACCAAGATCGAGATCTTTGGTGCCAACCACACACGTGACGTTTGGAGACTGGATGGCACTGCATACGACCCCAAGAATACCATCCCTACAGTCAAGCATGGTGGTGGCAGCATCATGCTGTGGGGCTGTTTCTCAGCCAAGGGGCCTGGCCATCTGGTCCGCATCCATGGGAAGATGGATAGCACGGCCTACCTGGAGATTTTGGCCAAGAACCTCCGCTCCTCCATCAAGGATCTTAAGATGGGTCGTCATTTCATCTTCCAACAAGACAACGACCCAAAGCACACAGCCAAGAAAACCAAGGCCTGGTTCAAGAGGCAAAAAATCAAGGTGTTGGAGTGGCCTAATCAGTCTCCTGACCTTAACCCAATTGAAAACTTGTGGAAGGAGCTCAAGATTAAAGTCCACATGAGAAACCCAAAGAACCTAGATAACTTGGAGAAGATCTGCATGGAGGAGTGGGACAAGATAACTCCAGAGACCTGTGCCGGCCTGATCAGGTCTTATAAAAGACGATTATTAGCTGTAATTGCAAACAAGGGTTATTCCACAAAATATTAAACCTAGGGGTTGAATAATAATTGACCCACACTTTTATGTTTAAAATTTATTAAAATTTAACTGAGCAACATAACTTTTTGGTTTGTAAGATTTATGCATCTTAATAAATCCTGCTCTTGTGTGAAGTTTGAAGGCTCTAACTTATTTGCATCTTATCAAACCTGCTAAATCTGCAGGGGGTTGAATACTACTTGTAGGCACTGTATATTGGATTGGACATCTAATGCCTTACTGCTCTTGCAGAGGTTTTATGTTTCATCTTCAAGTGATTTTGAGTGTTTCATAAAACATTTCTACTTTTTCCAACAGCCTCTTGTTGTCCGCTGGTTTGTACATTACATCGAGGCCCAGATTATCATATATACACATTCTCATTACTGCAATACCTAGAATCCACAAAGCTGCCTCTATTTTATACTATTAAAGTTGCATTATGCTAATCACTTAATTACTCCGTGGAATGCATGGCTGAGTTTGGCAGGGACCGTGTACACATAGGTGTTAACAGACAAGTCTATAACCTTTTCAGTGAGTTACTGTTTGCATGCTTTGTAAAAAAAAAAAAAAAGTGCGGGGATTTTTGTTTCCTTTAGTGCTGGGATAGTTGATACTACTTTATACAATTTGTTTGTTTTATACAATTTTACTTTATCTTTTTATTTAGGAGATATTTCCTTTAAAGTAGTTCTAGAGAGATGACTAGTTTAATCATTGCTCCTAGACCCTTCCAAAAACAACAAAGTGACAATATTTCAAGGATTGTCTCAAATTAAGGGAATAACTCTTATATCCTTAAAGGGAATATGTCAGCAGGTGTTTGCTATGTAATCTGAGGACAGCATGAGGTAGGGTTTAAAACACTGAATTCAATGATGTGTCACACGTGAGGATATATGTTGCTTGCTTACACTGAAGGTTTTATCACCTGCTGATTAGTCCCACTCCGCCCCCTCCTGTGATCATCAGCTCACTGTTTATAGATAATGTAAACAGAGAGCCTGTTGTGGGCAGGGGGGCAGCTTACTCGACTCTGCCGAATTTCTAAATCTAAAAGCTCTGATTGTGTCAAAACCACTGCAGCCAGTAATCTCAGTAATACATCGTTGGATTCCGGGTCTTTTTGCCACTATCATGCTGCTGTTAGATGAGATAGCAAAAACCTGCCAACATAACCCATTGCCCCACAAATTGCTAAACTGATTCCACCATGGTTGTCTATATTTTATACTGTAGTTGGTGGAATTTGGCTTCCTGTTCTGTATTAGAAAGAACTTGTGGTTCGGCAATAGATCAAAAACTGTTACAATAAAATTATATGTGTATGTGGAAACACCAGGATAGCAGGTTGTTTATTTTTTTTTTTTTTTGATTTTCCTTACTTCATAGGCTCCAAAAGGGTCAAAATAAGAAACTGAGCTTTGCTTACCCTCCCGTTTCTCCACAGCCGAATCTGCACCGCGGTCTCTTGTGTGTATAGGCTGTATGGATGTCTTCAGCAATGCAGCTTGTCAACTAAGTCCAGAGTCAGTGGCAAGGATCTGGCACTGAGGTGGGGGGTAATAACTTACCGCAAAAAGGGGATAATGTCAGATACTATAACAGCAGTTAAAAAGGGCTGGATGCTTTTCTCACAGCCGATAGGACAGTGGGTTATAAATTATTTAGCAATAGAAAATGTTAAACTGGCGGAGAAAGGTTCAGCTTGATGGGCCTGTGTCCTTTTTTTTTTTTTTTTTTAATTTTTCAACCTATATGACCATGTAAGTAAAGCCTTGTTTCTTATTTTCACCTTGTTGGGAATTTTACATGAATTAAAAAAAATCGTTCCTGGAAAACTCCCTTGATATATATAATATATGCTGCTTTGCTACAATTGGTCATTTATATCTATATTTGTTGTTGCGTTAATTTTTTAGGACTTGCTAACAAGGCACAAGTTGATGGTCGCTGAATTTCTAGAACAGAACTATGATAGAGTAAGTATGTTTTTTTTTTTTGTTTTTTTTAGATGTTTGTGTCTGTATATAAATACTATAAATTAAAACATATCGACCTGCATTGTGTGCAGATCTGTCATTCATTGCAGATTTATGGTGTTTGTGCATACTCTTGGGATAGTGAAAAGTTTTGAAACTTTCTTTTCATTGAATGAGAACATCAAGATACAGATATCTTTACAGACCTAATACCGTTATCATCTGAGAGGTTGAAGCGATTGTATGCCATCTCCGCAATTCTCTGCGAGCTGAACAGCCTGGACTTCACACTTAAAGCACCACTCCAGAAGTTTTTATTTTCAGCGCTGGAGTGGCACTTTAAATGTAAGCCCCCTGTCCCCATTCTTATACCGGTCCCACAGCGCCATTTTATACCCATAACTTCTGACTTGCCGGAAATCAAAAGTAATGTCACATAAGCTCAATGCAAGTCTATAAGAGCAAGGACGAGGCTCTCGTAGAGATGTATTGAAAAGTGACCTCCGACGCTTTCCGTGAAACCCTGGAGCCGCCGGCAGGTCACTTTTCACCGGAAACCAACGAGAGCGATGCTGAGAAAGGATGAAAATGGCAGGTGAGTATGGGGCAGGGGAATCACATTTATAGCACCACTCCAGCGGTGCAATAAAAAAACCGCAGGGCTGGTGCTTTAAGGTCGGTTTACACTGAGAAATCTGCGGCATTAAATGACCGTCTGTCAGCAACATATATGGCAATCTGTGGTCTTTAGTAGTCTGGTCAGACAGGCTGACTTCATCTCCGCATAAGCTGTCATTGTTCTCCGCAGCAAAATGTCCGATGTTTTGTTGTTGTTGTGTTTTTTTTTTTGTTTTTTTTTAATTGAGCGTTTTGCTCATTTGTCGGGTGATCGGCATCCTGTTTACATTGTGCAATAATTGGGAAATATGTCTTCTTTAGAACGCTCAATTCTGATAATCGTGCAGTGTAACTGCAGCACTATGCAATGATACCTTGTAGCAAACTATCAGGACAGAAGAGAGATTAATGCTGCTGAAATATCAGATCACAGGATTGTCGAGATTCACTGTATTTTTAGGTAACCATCTCGGTATAGACATTCATGGTATATCACTGCTATATATCAGCACTAGAATAATGGCTGCCTCTGTGCCCTAGAAGCTTAGCAGAGAGACTACGGGATGGAATAGCACATTGTGTTTCTTCCAGTACTACCATTTTATTCTAGCAGTTGGGCCTCTGACATTGGAGGACTATCCTAGCGATTTTCAGGTAAGGAAATAAAATACATAGGATCCAATTCATCATTACCACAGGTTTTTAAGTCCCTTTCCCTTTTTGTTTTTAGGTATTAGTTGGCATTTTTGGCACCAAATTCATCAAAATACCGTACGCAAGTCATGAACTTGGCGCAAAATCAAAAGTGGACTGTCTTTTTTTTTTTTTTTGTCTTGAACTGTTGTGCCAGAAGTACAAGCACATCGGACTCAAAAAATACACCTGGGGAAACTGAACGTTGTTCTAAATTATTTTTAAGAAGTTACAATGGATGAATCAAGCTAAAATATATCACTCTCCACAAGGAGAAACCTTACCCCTGAGACCCCAGTCCAGAGCCTCTCCCCTACCCAAATCAGTTCTCATACTTTGCACTGACGAGGGTAATAGCCCGAAACACCGTGTCTGATGATTGAGCTTCTGATTCGCTTTTATCCTAAGTCATATTGCAAATCTCGGTAAAGGGTTGATTGTGACTTGTAGGATCGCTACTACCAACATGTGGCGCTATAGTTCAAGTCCTCTTTCTCTCTCTGAAGAGGGAATTTGCATGAAATTGATGAGACTCCTCCAACAAAGCGGAAAAAGTAAAAGTGATTTGGGTGCAAACAAAAAAGAAGCCCAAAAATAGACAAATGATGAATTAGGGCCCAAGTATTTCATGAGTTGCAGATTATTTTCATTGCATAGTAATTCATGGATTTTTCCTAACTGAGCCATATATTCATCTTCGCACAGTCCTCTGTTGCGGTGAGATTGTTGTGATCGGTGCATCTGCACAGTACCTATGTTATTACATTCATCCCGCAATCATTATGTATTACAAAATTAATTGCCAGGGTGTAAACCTATATTTCCCACATGTTTTCCATCTCTACCCCGTCCATAAATATGATGGACTAGTAGGCCACCCTAAGTAATATCATTAGTAGGGTCCTGAAGCTCAACCCCCGACTTCATCCCTCAGTTTTTTTTTTTGATGGGTCATTAAAGGGGTGGTCCAGTTAAATAAGTTATCGCTTATCCACACGATCGGTTGTAACTTGTTGATCAGTGGTGGTCCGACCTCTGGAACCTGTACACATTGGGGAACATCTATCCTCATTAGACTAGTAAGGCAGTGTGCATGTTCGAGCTGTACTCCATTCAATCCCTATGGAGCTGTCAAACACTGCACTAGGCATTTTTCTTAGTGGTCAGAATAATAATTCCCTGATCGGCGTGGGTCCTGGTAGTGGGACGTCCACTAATTGATATGTATCTCCTAGCCTGTGGATTGCTAACTTGCTTTTTCATGGAAAACCACTTTAAAGGGAGTTTGCCATTGTCAAAATCGGTATCCAGGTATCCACAGGTCCCTGTTGGGGACGTTATGCATCCAGTGACATGGACCTGTTATTCAGCTATGGCACATTTCAGCACCAATGCTCGAGAAAAGCTTTATTGGTGCTGAATCGTCGCATGAGTGGATAAAAGCTTAATTTCACTGGATGTGTTGCCTTGCTCTCCATGCAAAAAAAAAAAAAAAGTCATTCTTTTAGTTAAAAAGTCTGCGGGATAGTTTATGGAGAAAATGCAGTGACTGGAGTGGGGCTGTGTTCTCCGGAGCAGGCTTCCTCCCAGGTGTGTAGCTCAGGATAGGTGAAGCTGGTCTACTGTAGGATGAAGGATGCTGTGGAAGACGCGGCCCACCCAAGGTGCTACGAGCACTGCATTTGCACATGAATATTTAAAAAATGCAATTTCATAGCAAATAGACTTGTTTTAATACCCCTTCTCTGTCTACCCTCCATCCAGCTCTCACCCCGTCCATCTCCTTATCTGATTATCTCACAGTATTGACCTTAGGTCTCAAAGTAATAAAGCAAAATCAAATAGTGGTGACACATTGGAAGCCGAAATCCTGCTTTGACCTTGCGTTTTTCCACTGCGGGGGTCATCCTGTCCTGACTTTACATTGGGATCATTAGTCATCACAATATATTTTCTTTTTCGTTTTTTTGTGTGTGTTTTTTTAATAGCATTTTTTTTTTTTTTGCTTAATGCTCATTGGCATGATCTGTTCTCTGCTGCACAGAAACTATGGGATCTCTTTTTAACAGTTTTCCACAATCCTTAGATCTTTCCTTATTATAATGTTTTGCTTGGGTGTGCCAAGGGTTAATCTACACTTGCATATTCGGAAATAGTATATAGAGCAAAACCAGATCGACATCGGCTGATCCTCCCAAGCCTGTCCTGCTCAGGTATTGGCTACAGTCATCCTTCTAAAGGGAAGAATACCGATATTGTGGAATTACAGTTAGGTCCATATATATTTGGATAGAGACAACATTTTTCTAATTTTGGTTCTAGACATTACCACAATGAATTTTAAACAAAACAATTCAGATGCAGTTGAAGTTCAGACTTTCAGCTTTCATTTGAGGGTATCCACATTAAAATTGGATGAAGGGTTTAGGAGTTTCAGCTCCTTAACATGTGCCACCCTGTTTTTAAAGGATTCCCTCAAGAAAAATGTTGTCTCTGTCCAAATATATATATGGACCTAACTGTATATTGGAGGATGCAGATTTATATACAATCTATATTTCTGTCATTTACAGTGTACATAGGTCCGGTGTGGCCAGGCTCTACAGTCATGGCCAAAAGTTTTGAGAATGACACAAATATTAATTTTTACAAAGTCTACTGCTTCATTTTTTCTAATGGCAATTTGCATATACTCCAGAATGTTATAAAGAGTGATCAGCTTAACAGCAATTACTTGCAAAGTCAATATTTGCCTAGAAAATTAACTTTATCCCCCAGAACACATTTCAACATCATTGCAGCCCTGCCTTAAAAGGACCAGCTAACATCGTTTCAGTGATTGCTCCATTAACACAAGTGTGGGTGTTGATGAGGACAGGGCTGGAGATCAATCTGTCATGATTAAGTAAGAATGACACCACTGGACACTTTAAAAGGAGGCTGGTGCTTGGCATCATTGTTTCTCTTCTGTTAACCATGGTTATCTCTAAAGATACACGTGCAGTCATCATTGCACTGCACAAAAATGGCCTAACAGGGAAGAGTATCGCAGCTAGAATGATTGCACCTCAGTCAACAATCTATCGCATCATCAAGAACTTCAAGGAGAGAGGTTCCCTTGTTGCCAAAAAGGCTCCAGGGCGCCCAAGAAAGACCAGCAAGCGCCAGGACCGTCTCTTAAAAGTGTTTCAGCTGCGGGATCGGGCTACCAGCAGTGCAGAGCTTGCTCAGGAATGGCAGCAGGCAGGTGTGAGTGCATCTGCACGCACTGTGAGGCGGAGACTCTTGGAGCAAGGCCTGGTCTCAAGGAGGGCAGCAAAGAAGCCACTTCTATCCAGGAAAAATATCATGGACAGACTGATATTCTGCAAGAGATACAGGGAGTGGACTGCTGAGGACTGGGGTAAAGTCATTTTCTCTGATGAATCCCCTTTTCGATTGTTTGGGACATCTGGAAAACTGCTTATTCGGAGAAGACCAGGTGAGCGCTACCACCAGTCTTGTCTCATGCCAACTGTCAAGCATCCTGAAACCATTCATGTGTGGGGTTGCTTCTCAGCCAAGGGAATGGGCTCGCTCTCAGTCTTGCCTAAAAACACAGCCATGAATAAAGAATGCTACCAGAATATCTTCCAAGAGCAACTTCTCCCAACCGTCCAAGAGCAGTTTGGCGATCGACAATGCCTTTTTCAACATGATGGAGCACCTTGCCATAAAGCAAAGGTGATAACTAAATGGCTCAGGGAACAAAACATAGAAATTTTGGGACCATGGCCTGGAAACTCCCCAGATCTTAATCCCATTGAGAACTTGTAGTCAATCATCAAGAGACCGGTGGACAAACAAAAACCTTCAAATTCAGACAAAATAAAAGCATTGATTTTGCAAGAATGGACTGGTATCAGTCAGGATTTGATCCAGAAGTTGATTGAGAGCATGCCAGGGAGAATTGCTGAGGTCCTGAAGAAGAAGGGTCAACACTGCATTAACTCATTCTAACTGTCAATATAACCTTTTGCTGCTACTCATAATATGATTGCAATTATATTTCTGTATGTGATAAAAACATCTGACAAACACACATAAAAACCAGAGGGCAGCAGATCATGTGAAAATATAATATTTGTGTCATTCTCAAAACTTTTGGCCATGACTGTACACAGCCTGCACCTATTGCACCAACTTGCGGGATCCATCTGTAATAAAACATTGCAGCGTCGGGACAGTCTGATTCATTGTCACTGACCCAGTATTCTCAGGTTTATAGCTCCCGTAATTAATTTATGCAGGAAGGAGAGAAGTAAACTAGGTCTGTCCTAAGTCTGCAGATGTCTGCTAATGGGAAAATGTCTCCTGCTGCCCACTTTGACAAATGTTTGTAGGCAAAAGGTGTATTATAAAATGGTTGTATATCCAAGCCCTGATGTAGATCGGTGATCCTGCCACTATGTAACGAGGGAATTAGTGCTCTAGAGCACAGCAGATGGTATGAAGGAGACGGGCTCCAAATCCCACTGTATATTATGTATAATGATCGAACCAAGTTTGTTTTTTTTTTTTAGGATTTAAAAAGACTCTTTCACTGGGTTTTTGCCACCTAATCTGAGAACAGCGCAATGTAGAAAGATTTCAGTGCTGAACCTGCTGTCATATCCTCCTCTGTATTCATCAGCTGCATATAACCCCGCTGACACAAGTGATTGGCAGCTTGATGCCTATGTGCAGTGCACATAGAAAACTACCAATCAGTGGTGTATGCAGAGCTCAGCATTCAGAGAACTGGTAGAAAAAAACTGATTTTTATCAACACTGCAGCAAGCAGCCGAGTAAGTGATAAATCACTGGAATGAGGGTGTCTAACCTTACATTTTGCTGCTCTCAGATAGGGTGGCGAAAATCTGGTAGCAGATTCCCTTTTAAATAAAGTTGTTTTTTTTCTTATAATATAAGGGTTTGGGCGATTGCCTTTGTATGAGAAAAATAAAAACTAGAAGCTTTCTGCCAGAAACAGTTCCACTTTTGTGTTAGTATTTACTTGAAGAGGACCGACTGTCAATACCAGACAAAGCCCAAGAATAAAAGTGTTTCTGGAAGTAAGCTGCCACCTTTCTAAATGATAAATGTGTTGACCTCACAGCCCACCGTGCTGTTTGCTCCCTACCCGTACATAGAGTTCTATATACACAGGACCTGTTACATCAATGCTGGTGTTTCCCACGCCAGTCTGGATGAGGAGACATGCTGGAGCAGCAGCTCCCGATTCATGAAAAGGCGTACGACATGAATGAGGAGTGTGCACCTCGCCACAAATCCTGCTGGAGTAAGATTTGTGGTGTAGCCAACGCCACCGATTGTCATTAATTTGGTGGCCGGTGACCGCCACGCTCCTGTCAGAGCCGAGCGTAAATGGTATATGCCAAAAGTCGCATCATTTTAGTGAAGCTACCAGTTTTGCCAAAATGATGCGACTTTTCAGAGCTTTTTAAACCAGTATACTGTCGTAAATGCTTCCATGAATTGGGCGCACGGTCTTCATACTTGGACACTCCGGTTGTAAACGGGAGGAAACCCTTTGTTTCTCGTATGTGCTATAAGTGATTGATCATTTGTCTTTTCTTAATTCTTAGTATAATATTTTCTTTCCTATTTTTTGTTTTCTAGATATTTAATGACTATGAAAAGCTTCTACACTCTGAGAACTATGTGACTAAAAGACAGTCCTTGAAGGTGAGTGCAAATTTAAAAAAACTGACCGTCACATCCAAGCATAAACTAAGTGTGAACAGGTGCTTAACCTAGAGTCACCAACTCATAAACACTCAAACAAAAAAGGAAGCACACTGTAGTGCCATAGCATGCAAACATGAAATATGAAAAAAGGAATTGCATTACTGCATTAGAAATATGAAAAATTGAGAAAGCTTAGCGCATAAAATGGCCAATTTATGTGTACCTGGAAGCCACATTAAGGGTCCTGGAAAACGAGAAACGCCTTACCGTGGCTTCCAGGTACACATAAATTGGCCTGGCCATTTTATGCGCTAAGCTTTCTCAATTTCTAATGCAGTAATGCAATTCATTTTTCATATTTCATGTTTGCATGCTATGGTGCTACAGTGTGCTTCCTTTTTTGTTTGACATGAAGGTGAGTGGGCATGGCATGCTGGTCCCGGGAGGACAGCACCTTGTCATTAGCCTTGGTGCTCGCTCTACAAGACAGTTATTTGTGGTTATGTTAGCAACTACCAAGCAGTGAAGAGCTCCAGGTGTGTATTCATTTATGGTGCCGTCCCTGATCGGATGTGCCAAGGGATAGGACTAATTTTCCCCTGCACTATATTTTCGGAGAAGTAAATATCTGGCTGTTCGTTTTCAACATGCCCAATCCTTTTGTTCTCGGATAAACTGTCATAGGTGTTCAGCATCATCTCGCACAGCATCCCTCCCAAATAGGAACACATGAACATTTATCCGAGCATTTATCTGACCGCTGTCTAAAGTGTGTGACCCACGTAATACACACCATAATGATTTCTTTAATAATGTGTTTTTTTTGTAGAAAAACTGCAGGAACACAAGTATTCTTTCCCATAAAAACTGCACTCCTCCCCCGTGGACATTTATTAGGAGGTCCAAACATTCCTTTTAAAATTAGATGTGGAGCCGAATTCTAGTATTCTCAATAGGAGTAAATACAAATGAACTATTTTGGGGTCTACATTATATCATTTCTTTTTCATGCTATCTACACTTTATGGCGAAACTTGCAGTAATCTGTAATTTACCATTTTTCGTCCTATAAGACGCACCAAAGATTTAGATATCAGAAAATAGGAACAATTTCCTACTAATTCAAATTTCTATGATGGAGGAGACACTATCACAAATAATGCAATAAGTGGGGGGGACAATATCACTAATTTTAATACACTAGGGTAGAATAGGGCCATAATACATATATTGTTAGAATTTCTCTGCAGCATGTGTATTATTTACTTACAGCTTTACAGCACACACCATTGCTACACTCTTTCTTCAGCGTACACCTATACACAACACTGCTTCATGCACACTTAGCATTGCTGTGTATGTATATAGATCAAATCTAACAGCTTTGCCACATGTGCAAACACAGCTCTGCTACAAGTGCGTACGCACACACACACACAGCTGTCCTACGCACACAGCTTTGTTACATGTGCACACATAGCCGTGTTACAAGCCCACACATATACAGCTGTCCTACGCATACAGCTTTGTTACATGTGCACACATAGCTGTGTTACAAGCCCACACATACACAGCTGTCCTACGCATACAGCTTTGCTACATGTGCACACACACCTTGTTACAAGCGCACACACAGCTGTCCTATGCACACAGCTTTTTCTACATGTGCACACAAAGCCCTGCTTCAAGCTCACAGACACACACAGATTACAGCTTTACTACATGTGCACACAAAGCCCTGCTACAAGCTCACGGACACACACAGCTTTGCTACATGTGCACACAAAGCCCTGCTACAAGCTCACGGACACACACAGCTTAGCTACATGTGCACACAAAGCCCTGCTACAAGCTCACGGACACACACAGCTTATCTACATGTGCATACAAAGCCCTGCTACAAGCTCACGGACACACACAGCTTAGCTACATGTGAACACAAAGCCCTGCTGCAAGCTCACGGACACACACAGCTTAGCTACATGTGCACACAAAGCCCTGCTACAAGCTCACGGACACAAACAGCTTTGCTACATGTGCACACAAAGCCCTGCTGCAAGCTCACGGACACAAACAGCTTTGCTACATGTGCACACAAAGCCCTGCTACAAGCTCACGGACACACACAGCTTTGCTACATGTGCACACAAAGCCCTGCTACAAGCTCACGGACACACACAGCTTAGCTACATGTGAACATACAGCCTTGCTACAAGCGCACACACGCAGACAGCTGTCCTATGCACACAGCTTTGCTACATGTGCACACAAAGCCCTGCTACAAGCTCACGGACACACACAGCTTTGCTACATGTGCACACAAAACCGTGCTACAAGCTCACAGACACACAGCTGTGCTGCATGTGCACACTTGGCCTTGTTACAAGCGCACACAGCTGTCCTATGCACACAGCTTTGCTACATGTGCACACACAGCCCAGCTACAAGTGCATACACACATACAGCTGTCCGTTGCACACAGTTTTGCTACATGTGCACACACAGCCCTTCTGTCCGTTGCACACAGTTTTGCTACATGTGACACACAGCCTTGTTACAAGTATGCACACAGCTGTCCTGTGCACACAGCCCTGCTACATGTGCACACACAGCTCTTCTACAAGTGCATGAACACGTACAGGTACAGCTGGCTTACAGAAACCGCTCTGCTACGTAAATACACACTCATTTTAAATGAAGTGTAAATATTACCACATTTTGAAGCTTCTTCCAGACATGTGACTAAACATGACCAGAAAAATCCTTCTAACTAATCTGGAGTTGATGTGCAGGTCTTGTTAGCTTTCTCTCCTGCCCTGCACCAATCAGATTGATTAGTGTCGGGCAGGAGGAGAGAGAATAGTGCCACTGCATCGTTCTCTGTGATCGGGATCTGTTCCTATGTGTGTACTGGGAGAAGCCTGTTAGCCTATTGAAGCTGGGCATGGAGAAGCCGCTGGGACCGGCCCCGGACTAGTCACCCAAGACGCATAGTCCTTGGCTGGCTTTTCAAAGTGTTATTAATGTGAATTATTTCAGAGTAGATGATAAACTTCTGCACTAATGCAGCCAGGATCTGATCCATGCTGCCCATGAATCTCAGGTCAGGTGCCATTAAACTTTTCTGTATAGCAAAGAGCAAAAAAACAACTGCAAAAGGCATTGTCGAAATTTCAGTTTTCTTTCCATTTTGCCTCTGGACTACACAATTTTTTTAAGCAATATCTATGAATATAAAACTGTAATATTACTGCTATCTGAGTACTGTATGGCACTAATACGCAGGCATGGTATGGCCATACGTAGACTCTGTAATTGTTGCACTCCCTTGGTTACTGGAAAAAGGTGTAATTTAGTATTGCTGTCATCGATTTCTTACTTTCAGGAGGTTTAACTCTTCCAATTCCTCCTGTAGCTGCTGGGAGAGTTAATCTTGGATCGGCACAACTTTTCCATCATGACAAAGTACATCAGCAAACCAGAAAATCTGAAGCTGATGATGAATCTGCTGAGAGATAAGAGCCCCAACATCCAGTTTGAAGCGTTTCATGTGTTTAAGGTAAGGTATTCAGCCCCTTCTGAGGATCAGGGGGGTCTGTGTTTTGTCAGGCCGCAGAGAAGACACGTGAAGAACATTTTATAGGAGCGCTCCTGACAATGTACTTGAGGCGAGTGTCCAAAATCCCATGTACGTCACAGGTAATGGAAATACGCAACCAGAATCTATTTCTGTACGGTTCTCTGACATGATAGATGAGAGGATGCTTACAACGATGGCCCACGCAGAAGAAAATAGTGTTCTCTGAGATACGAGTGCTGCGTCACACACAAGGGTTAGCTTCAGGTGCGTTACATTTTGTCTATCTACAATAAACAACCCATGAGGTCCCTAAAAAGCACCAATTTAATATATATATAAAAAAAATCATTTTATTGAGATCATTATGTTACAGTATCTTGTAGCGTCACCGATACTTGTTTATAGTGAATATTTTCTTGGTTGTCCTACACCTCAGCCTCCTTAATTTCTGCTCCGATCGTAGTCAGATTGGACGTCTAGATTCTTCTCTATTACAGGGGATTCTTTCCTTTAGTGACATTTACACCTTCACATTAGAGGTCTACGTCCCCTTTGCATAAAGGAAAGTTATTATTTGCACCACATGATCTGGAAACATCGCTCCCTTGCTGCATTGCCCCTCTGAAATCTGATTAATAAATTTGTTGCACCCCAGAATTAGAGCACAGCCTGCAAAAAAAAAAACTAGCTCCCCCAGACTTTATCGACGGTAAAGTAAGTCATTACTCCCAGAATATACCGCGTGCAAAAGAACTAACACTTAAAGAAATCTGCATATTTGTTATCGGCCTATTTGGACCATAGTTAAAGGGAACCTTGTTGGATTTGGGCAGCATGAATTAGACACCGGCTGTATCTTGCCACCTGTATATGTTTTAGTTGGAAATGCTGCCGTGTTTTAGAGAATATGTACTTTGGAATGTCAGCCGGGGACTAATCCAAGAGATATTGGATATTTGTCTCTGCCCCCACTCCCCTAGATTGGCAGGTCTCTTCCTATGTGAGTGTCACTGTTTGGGAACAGGATGGGCAGTATCTTCTGGGTCCGGCATCGGATTAGTCATGCAAGACTTATTTATGCTTTATCTGAAGTGCCGCAGTGCAGGGTGGGCCATTTATATGGATACACCTAAATAAAATGGGAATGGTTGGTGACCCAGATCAGCGTGCTGAATTTGCAGAATGGGCAAAACAAATTGGAACAGGACCCTCAGTTTACACAGAGCATTATGTTCAGTGATGAGGCAAACTTTTTTGGGTGCGCCATTTATATGTATACACCTAAATAAAATGGGAATGGTGACAGTTTTCTTGCGTAGGGCGTCTTGCATTGATATCTGCTGCAATGACCCAGGTACTGCGTTCACCAGACATCAACACAATTTCTATCCACTCCTCATGTGTTAACCTCTGCATCATGTCAATGGCTGTACACAAAGAGAAACTTGTAAATAACTCATGAAAGAATAAAGTTACGTTAAAACCAAGCACACCATTGTTTTTCTTGTGAAATTCTCATTAATTTTGATGTGTCACATGACCCTCTTCCCATTGGAAAAAATAAAGCTGGATCTAAAATGGCCGACTTCAAAATGGCCGCCATGGTCACCACCTTCCTGAAAAGTTTCCCCCCTCCCATATACTAATGTGCCACAAACAGGAAGTTGATATTACCAACCATTCCCATTTTATTTAGGTGTATTCATATACATGGCCCACCCTGTATATCAGAGTAAAGCATAGATGGCAGCAATAATGCAGCGGGAAAATGATTCATGCCACCCATGAATCCCATGTCAGGTTCCATTCATTCATTTATTTTATTTTTTTCATTTTACTGCATGGAAAATGGCAAAAAAAAATCAAAAACCCACAAATGTCAATGGCAAAATTTCACTTTTCTTTCAAAAGAAAAGTTGAGAAAACGTAATCAAAAAGTTATATGTATCTCCAATAAGTGCTATTAAAAAATACAACTGATCCCGCAGAAAACAATCGCTCACGCCGCTCCATGAAAAGAAATACATACTAAAGAATGTGGCAAAGCCATGGGGAAAAATATTCCTGACAAGGCTACAAGAGGTTAAAGATAGCAGTAGCATTGTACTGCCAATGCATCTTTAAAGAGAAACCATCGTTTCATATTTGTATTTTGTAAATCAATACTACACATGAGTATGAGCAACGTTGTAATGTTATCACGGAAATTTATTTCACTCTCAATTCGTGAGTAAAATCTGTATTCAGTGAATGTTATGGAGAGAGACTCTGCGTAGGGAGAAGCTGGAGGCAGCAGGCGCAGATATTCTGCTGCAAGTGTTCCTGAGGTGGCAGTCACAGTTCTCCATGGAACTCTATGAGCACCAACTGCCATCTCCTATCTCTGTGATGGGGGAAGTCTATATCCCTGAAAAATTGAGACTTTTCAGAATGATCAGTCCAGGAGAAGAAACAAGTGGTTAGAATCATAGAATCGTAGAGTTGGAAGGGACCTCCTGGGCCATCTGGTCCAACCCCCTGCTCAAAGCAGGATTCGCTAAATCATCCCAGTCAGATGTCTGTCCAGCCTCTGTTTGAAGACTTCCATTGAAGGAGAACTCACCACTTCTCATGGCAGCCTGTTCCACTCATTGATCACTCTGTCAAAAAGTTTTTTCTAATATCTAATCTGTGTCTCCTCCCATTCAGTTTCATCCCATTGCTTCTAGTCTTTCCTTGTGCAAATGAGAATAAAGTTGATCCTTCTACAGTGTGACAGCCCTTGAGATATTTGTAGACAGCTATTAAGTCTCTCAGTCTTCTCTTTTGCAAACTAAACATTCCCAAATCCTGCAACCTTTCCTCATAAGACAGGGTTTGCAGACCGGTCACCATTCTGGTCGCTCTTTTCTGAACTTGCTCCAGTTTGTTGATGTCTTTTTTAAAATGTGGTGCCCAAAACTGGACACAATATTCCAGATGAGGTCTGACCAAAGAGGAGTAGAGGGAAATAATGACTTCACGTGATCTAGACTGTATGCTTCTGTTAATACATCCTAGAATTGCATTTGCCTTTTTTGCTGCTGCATCACACTGTTGACTCATATTCAGTCTGTGATCTATTAGTATACCCAAGTCTCTTTCACATGTGCTGTTGCTTAGCCCTATTCCTCCCATTCTGTATATGCTTTTTTAATTTTTATTGCCCAGATGTAGTACTTTGCATTTTTCCCTGTTAAACACCATTCTGTTAGTTGCTGCCCACTGCTCCAGTTTATTTATATCTTTTTGAATCCTCTCTCTCTCTTCTCTAGTATTAGCTATCCCTCCTAGCTTTGTGTCATCAGCAAATTTAATCTCTGATCAGATATTTTACAACGTTTCTGATCTTCACGTGTTTACTATTGATTTGTATAGAACAAATTCATACATTGGTTTGTGTTTAAGTAACCCGAACTTTCTGACCAATGGCTGGCCACTCGCCATAACTTCTCATGTACTAATGTATGGCATTTTTTGTGTTTTGAGTGGTTAATACCATGTAGGAATTTGAGCATTTGTAGAATAAGGAGATGCATTCTGTTCCAATTCATAGGGGACGGGCCAGAGAGCTGGCCGAGGATTCTCTATGTTGTGTCACGTGTGACTTATGTCTCCAGTAAATGACATGCGTTGCTTGTTTGCCGGCTGACACAGTCCATTTGGTATTCCAGCCTGAACATCATGCCTTCACTCCTCTTACATTTTAGGTCTTCGTAGCAAATCCAAACAAGACGCAGCCAATCGTGGACATCCTGTTAAAAAACCAGACCAAGTTAATTGAGTTCCTGAGCAGCTTCCAAAAGGAGAGGACGGACGACGAACAATTCTCAGATGAAAAGAACTACTTGATCAAACAGATCCGAGACTTGAAAAAACCCAGCCCATGATGATCTCCTGCGCTGCATCCAACACCGATCACCTGAATAAGTGTTTTATGGAATTGTCATGGCATCGTTAGTGCCTACGGTTTTTTTTTGTTTCTATTTAGTTTATTAGCTGCCAAGAGTATAAAGGTTTTATATTAAAACGTAAAAAAAAAACATGTTCTTTCTAATCAGTGGGTATGTGAAATTTGCAGTTGGGTGCGAGAGGAGTCTCATTGTCCTCACAATCACTAGAGAAGGTCACTATGATGATGTGAATCTGACTGAAGTAAATCTTACTATTTTTTAGTTTTAATGTCACTTTCCAAATGTGCAGTAGAAGATCTAAATGTGACATCCATGCAGAGCGTCTTACAGGTAACTGTGGTATGACTGAGGTCACTGCCCGGCTCGCTCCGGCACCAGTACAGTCAGGACCACAGGCGTCTACACCCATTTATCTGTAGGACTTTTCTTCTCTGAATGTCCCCAAAAATCCACTCTCATGGTTTCTAGAAATGGATTATCTATCCCCTTCAGGTTTTTTTTTTTTTTAAGGGATCTGTTTCCACTTGGTGGCCCCCTTATAGCAATCCTCCACCCTGTGACTATACATTTTGCACGTATACGCACTTACCATGATGACCTCTGTACATCATCTGCTGCCGCCTCCTCTGGTCCTCTGCAGTGGACATGGACATATGGTCAGTGCAGTGGCATGAGTAAGGCTGGGTTCCATCTGTTTAACACATCCGTTACTAAGCGGCACTAACGCTATGTAACGAATGTATTAACGCACCGATTGGCATCTATTAGGGTAACGCATCCTAACGCATGTCCAAATCGGCATGTGTTAGCGATGATGCGTTACTTTTTGACGCACCTTCGAACGCGGTCTACTGCGTTTTCGGGTGCGTTAGGTCAAACGCTCAAACAAAGACAAAAATGACATCAGCGTTGGCGCATCCGTTTAACGCATAGGTTAAACGGATGGCAACAATGCAATGTGAACCTAGCCTAAGGGCAAAGCAGAGTCTAATCCATGCCTCCCTGCCTTTCGTGAGAGATGGACACAATGCCAATGTCAACAGCAATGTCCATCCCTCCGCACATGAGACAGAGACGACATGCCTTAGACTTCACTCTGCCCTGCCCATGACACTGCAGTGACCATATCCAAGTTAGATTGAAGAGGACCAGAGGCAGAGGAGGCTGCAGCAGGTGAACAACAGAGGTCAGCAGGGAAAGTGACTTTACATGCATAATACATAGTTACCTTTTACGGTTAGGGGGCAGGTTCGCTTTCACTTAACTATCACTCAACCATTCTGAGCTAACTAGTTTCAGACTATACCTATATACAGCCATCAAAGCTCCATTTTCCTGCTACAGCGCTTCCAATGTCCTGCATAGTGATAGATTTAAATGATGACATTCTGCCTGCTTTCAGCTGCCACTAGATGGCGCCTAGGAGCTTACTATTACTGTATACACCGTATGCAGTACGCTCCTATACTCCCTCTGGTGGCGGCTTCAGGCAGCAGAATGTTACTTTAAAAACCTGTCTGCAAAGGTCATTTCGAGCTCCTAGATGCATCCGTGACCATGATCAAGGTAGATTATGAGATTAATCTCTAAAGAATATTGAACCTACATGGCATAAAGAAATGTTTAAGGTAAGAAATTCTCTACTTACAGCCAATTAGGTCAATTAGACACTTGTAATCTGCGGCATTTCTGGAATCCATGGTCTTCTATGTACATGCATGAATGTCTTGCATTGTCATTGTAAATGGATTGTACTACATGACAATGGCAGATTGTATATACACTAGTAGACAGGGTAGTTTTCATGGATGTGTTCCAGCAGCCGTATTCTGCACAGCGCTCATTGCAGCCATGTATAAATGCTCTAGAAGAGTATTGCCCGTCAGTCACTTGTCCGCGGTAGTGACGCCGTTGTGGATGTGTTCATGTGATGATGGTGCCTGTGCACGTTGCCCAGCTGTGACTGGGCATTGTTATCTTATCTGTCTTCATGTGTTGTCTACTCTGAGACTGCTCGGCATTCACCCTGGAGGTGGCCGCCCGCACCCTCTAAGAGGCAACACGTTACTGTGGCGATCAAGGCATAAGGCTTAAAACAAGTTTTTATATTTTATACCTATGTAGGCAATGGAGTTGGCTTTGTAAAGGAATTCATCTTTATTAATATAATTTTAATATATTATTGGTTTAACCTAATTTTGAATGTTGTCCCTTTTTTTTTATTTTAAGAGCTTGACTTTCAGCGGCGGAGATCCTTCAGCTTTACTCTGCATGTCCATCCTTGAATTTAATTTTATTCTTGTAATTTAAATAGGTTAAAATTATGTGCTGATTAATTTCTTCCGCAGCGGTAGGTTCTGACCCAAAGCTCCAAATCCCCTGCATACACATCGATTTAAAATCTGGTATTCTGCTGCCTGCAGCCACCACTAGGGGGAGCTTACTGCATACTGAATATAAATTGACCTCCATAATAACTCCGTATGCAGTAAGCTCCCCCTAGTGGTGGCTGCAGGCGGACAGATGATGCTGTACATCTATGAATATACCGGGGAGATGGATCGATTGTTGGACCTAAAAATTTGAAGGGGAGCATTCACTTTAAGGCGATCGGCACTTCTGTTCTTTTCTGTTATGACTTGTGTTAAATATGGAGTTGGGTGCTGCATGATTCAAGGATGTCACAAGATAATATGCAAATGTATTTTATGTTTTAACCCTTTGTGTCAAACTGAGAATTTGTGATCATGGAAGCGTATGCCTTAAAGGGAATCTGTCAACCCATTTTTCGAGTATCAGCTGCTGGCACTGCCAGCTGGGGCTTATCTACAGCATTCTGTAATGCTATAGATAAACCCCAGATGTAACCTGAAAGGTAAGAAAAACGAGTTATATAATACTCACCCAGGGGCCGTCCGAGTCCTGTCTTGGTCCGATGGGTGTTGCGGTCCGATGGGTGTTGCGGTCCGATGCGGCGCCTCCCATCTTCTAACGGTGACGTCTTCTTTGCTGCCTGTTGTGGCTCCTGCGCAGGCGCACTGCTCTGCCCTGTTGAGGGCAGAGCAGAATACTGCAGTGCGCAGGCGCCGGGACAGGGACCGCCCCTGGGTGAGTATAATGTAACTCGTTTTTCTTATCTTTCAGGTTACATCGGGGGCTTATCTACAGCATTACAGAATGCTGTAGATAAGCCCCTGATGTCGGTGCCGGCAGCTGATACTCAAAAAATGGGGTGACAGATTCCCTTTAAGTTTCCCTCAAAATGAACCATTCTCGGGTATATAAGCCGTGGACAGGGTAACTTCAATGTAGGCGGTACACACCAATATTTATAACCCAAAATTCAGGCCGATTATTTAATTAAGAAGAACCCGCAAACTGCTTCTTGTGGGTGTTTTTTTTTTTTCTTCTTTTTGCAGAACAGTCCCTGGGAATTTTGGACTGTTGACAAGTATGGTGGTCTGTCTCAGTAACACAATGCAACTAGTATTATGGCCATAGATTTCCATACGGCATAAAGTACAAGTGTCGTAGAGGTTGTCAGCCGTAGTTTGGTCCCTGAGTCTGGCTCTAGACGATAAACTGTTGCCCTTCACGTCAGCTTTTTCTTCTTTTGTGTATGTTCACACAGGTTATATGGATCTTAGAGCAGATCTACTTCAGTATCCTCCTCCGAAACCTCTGAATCTGCTTCCGTGTCCTATTTGTTCTCCGTAATGAGCCTTACACATAAAGGCCTCATTTATTAATCAATGTTGGTGTAAACCGAGACCAAAATCATTCAGATTAACGTTCTACATTAAAATGCAGCAAAAAAGAGCTGTGCACGTTATTAATACATTTTATGCAAATCACTCCTTTTAATTTTATTTTTTAAGACCGGCATATATAAAATGAAAGTCTTAAATGTGGGCCAAAGGGTTTTGTTTGCCCAAGGCACACTTCTGCGACCTGACATGGCGGTCAGAAAGTGGAGCTGATTTCAGGCCCTGGCTTACGTTGGCGCCATAGCACACAACCCATAGGTAAGGGATAATGCCGGTAGAGGGCTAGACATTACATCAATGCGTGGATCCTCTTTAGTAATTTGTGGGGGGGTCCTGTCGGCCAGTCTCCACTGTTATAGGGAACCTGACAGCAGATTCCTGCTGCTTGAAGCGCAGGCACCGTGAATCGGAGAGCGGGTGCGTTATTACAGTCATGTGGAGTTTCAGAAACCGCATAATTTTAAAAGCCAGCCAGGGCGCATGTATGACTATAGTCCAAGAGGCATTCACCTGCACTAATTCTCTGACAGTTCTACCATATGTGCATGTATAGGGAGAGAACGGGCCGTCTACTGGAGCAGGAAGAAGCAGCCAGAACCTGCCTCATGCTTGTCACCTGAGACACATGGTTGCCAGCCGGCTTTTACAAGTATACTGCCTGTGGTTTGGGCAGCATGAACCTGCTGTCAGGTTCCCTTTAACCCTCATCATCTATGTCATGTGTTATAGAACGCAATAATGGCAAAACCCTTTCACATATGAACTCTGCCAGCTGTTGGTCAGGATGCATAGGTAACCGGTAAATTATGTTTTTTTTGTACATGGAAATTGCCTCTGCACGGAGGAAGAGAACAGGGACTCGATCTAGTGCCACCTGTTCGACGTAATCCTCAAAATTCAATTTTGAGTTCTCCTGATTTGCACCGATGAGGAGCAAAAACCCTGAAACATCTTTCTAGCCTTCAAATTGAGGTTCAAGATTGGCTGTACATCCTAGGTGATGTGGCAAGGTTCTTTAGAGACAGGATTGACTAAGGATTGCTACTTCTAGAAGGTGGCACTACAGATCATGTTCTCCTCCGTGCAGCTGTTACTTAGATATTTCCCAGGGGAACATTGCATAACCCATACGTCTCGCTTTTCCAACTTGGTGCTTTCTACGAGGAGAGACCTTACCCTTAGCCCCATGATATTGTACAGTCATTCTATATGCCATGATCTGTGCTACTGACTGATGCCATTGAAGCGGCAATGGATTGGTAATGGCAGTACTAAATAAAATGCCATATTCACGTTCTTTCTAGTTGAATGCTGCACTGTAACTCATCGCAGGTAAATCATGCAGAATGATTGCGCTCCTGTAAAACCTCAGCACTTTGGTTTGCAAAGAAAAACTCCTTTCTACAAGTGTGAGATGTCTGTACTGCAACCGGATTTCCACTCTGTGAGGAAACCTAACAAGTAACTAATTGCTTATTTAAACTATTGTGTGTATAAAATAAATGTATTATCCTCATCAGTTTGTACTTATACGATTATATTTACAGAGCATTAAAGGCACGGTTACTGATCGCTGGTGTGCGGCTTCTTTCAGTCTTCTTTCTCTCTTATTTAATGCACCGTGAATGGTTTTATTCCATACAAGTCAGTCCAGCATTGAAATCATGGGTACTGCATGGTGTCATGGGACACATGAGGGTGGACGTAGTGATGAAGGTAAGCTCATGGCGGCCACTGGACTCAGGTTTTAGGCTTCCATAAATAAGCAATCGCATAGGATACCGTCTTGAGTTCTGCTATAGGGTCCTCACTGCTCCAAGGACACCTGGGGATCCTTAGTAATTACAATTACAGCGAATCAAAATCTTGTGCAGAGCAAAGGTAAGGAAACTCATGTGGATATGATGGGTTTTTGAGATTTGTTTGCACTGATATTCAAAATATTGTTGATTGTAGATAATCTATTGACCACTAGATGTCAGTACAGCCCACATTGGTATTAGCAGTAGAGCACTTTCCCTTCACGACACCCGCCGCTGGTTTTGGTCACTGCGCTGTATCGTGCAGTGACAGTTAGGCTATGTGCCCACGTTAGCGTTTTAAAACTGATACAAAACCGGACTTCTTCCCAGAAAACAAATTTTTTGCACAAAAACCGCGTGTTTTTGATGAGTTTTTTTCCGGACGTCTTCTGGACTAATGCTATGTGCACGCGTAGATTTAGGTCCTGTGGATTTTTCCGTGCAGATTTGGAAAAATTTGCAGGTAAATTCTCAGGTCAAAAGACCTCCAGTTTACCTGCGGATTAGCCTGCGGTTTCACAACTCTACAATGGAGAAGGTGTGAAACCGCAGCGGAATCCGCACAAAGAATTGACATGCTGCGGATTTGAACCCGCAGCAAATCCGCGCAGAAAAATCTGCAGCATGTGCACAGCGTTTTCCAGTTTACCATGGAAAACAATGATACTGTAAAACGCACCTAAATCTGCTGTGGACCCGCAGAGCCTGAAACGCTGCGGATCCGCAGCAGAATCCGCACTGTGTGCACATGGCCTAATAGGAAACAGCTAAAAACGCGGACTCAAGCGGAAAATAATGAGCATGCTGCGTTTTTAGCCGCTAAGCGTTTCCTATGCGGAAAAACACGCATCAATTGGCACAAAAAGGCCAAAATGCATTAAAATTAATGGGATGCTTATTTTAAGCGTTTCTGAAGCGTCTGATCCGGCACAAATGCTTCAAAACGCTTAAAAAAAAAAAAAAAAGCAACGTGGGCACACAGCCTAAAGATGGCTGCTGGTGTTGACAGCAGACCATCCCTGCACGTCGGCCCAGGGGGCTGCAAAGCCACCCCTGCGTCAGCGATCACTAAGATCGGCCTGTCAATTCTGACCAGCCAATCACAATGTGACACTATGATGCTGGCTGAACCCTTTAGGCGCCAATTGGTTGAACAATAGTTACTGACCTAAAGGTTGATTTAAAATAACGATCGCCGTTCTGCACGCCATCTTTTTTTCTGGGATCTGGTGTGCAGAGCGGTTCTGTAGGTCCTCTGTGTACATGAGTGACAGAGTAGTCATTGGTGACCAGTGCGATCTGCGGCTCCAGCTGTGTCTCCTGTGCTGTCTGCTGTGTGACTGATCTGTAATCACAGCAGCAGTTTAGGAAGGTAAAAACAGGCTGTGGGAGCGCAGGGGTTAAAGGGAATCTGTCAGCAGGATTTCTCCCCTCAGACTATTTGTATGTGGGTGTAACTCGTCTAAGGACTTATCTAGCAGTACCTTCTACATGGCCAGTTTTACGGAGAAATCAGTCTCATTTGCATATCAAATCAAACACTGAAGAGCAGCGTTGAACTGGAGTACCTTGGGCCCCCCAGAGAAAAATCATTCTGGGGGTCCACCTTTCTGTTATATAGAAATAATACCAATTCTGCTGCAAAATGAGGTAATATCAAACAAAGTGTTTATTAGCCTACCACGGTAACCTTCAAAAGGAACCTGAAGACCCAACGCTTCCGACAAGCCTACAGCCTGCAGTGATCCTCAGTCTACTGAACCACCGCACGACCAGCTCTCCCCTCTCCTAGTGTGTCCTCACCCATCCCCTGTAGACTGTGAGAACTCGCGGGCAGGGCCCGCTCTCCTTCTGTACTTGTGTGTGCCTTATATTGATCATGTTTATTGTACTTGTCTATATCTGATCCTTGTTCACATGTAAAGTGCCATGCAATAAATGGCACTATAATAGTGAATAATAATAATAATTAGCCAATAAATAACCAATTTAAAGTATAAATAACAAACTAAAGAAACCCTCTAGGCACAAAAAAAAACACTTATGCAACTTTCCAACAGGCCCTGAATGAGACATAACACAACAATAAATACTTTCACAAATGGAGCTGGCATGTATTTTGAGCACGGGGCCCCGTCACACAGTGATGCAAGTGGTGAAGGAGAGAAAATTCTGGCCATCTCTCAACTAACAGTGAAACAGACGCCTGTTCCATTTGTGAGAACCACATCTGCTGTTGCAGCACATCCTGGAAATATGGGAGTACCCATTAAAGTGCAATAACAAAAAAAATGAGTATTCTCTCTATATAAAAATGAATGTGTGTATCACCAACCAATCACAAAGCATCTTTCATTTCACCAGAGCTGGTTAAAAGAAGCTGAGCTGTGATTGGTTGCTATGACCAACAGTTTTCCCACTTGGCAACACCTCAGCAGACACTGACAAGGTGGGAGAAATATAGCATCCCTGGGAACATAAGCTCCCAGCCATTGTCTGCCCCCCCTGAAAGGAGCAGAGAGCACATGACAGAAATGAATCCCCCCTCCTATGCCCATATACCATCACACATCCTCCATCCCATAGGAACATCTTCCCTCTTAAAGGGATCATTGGTATGGAAGTCAGGGCAAATACATCCAGCGCTTTGGTTTTGACCCCAGGCCTCTCTTAAAGGGATCCCCGATATAGAAGTTAGGACAGTTCCACTCAGCTCTGTGGTTCTGACCCCAGGGTCTCTTAAAGAGATCATTGGTATGAAATTTAGGGCAAATCCACTCTGCGCTTTGGTTCTGACCCCAGGCTCTTCTTAAAGGGATCCCCGGTATGGAAGTCAGGGCAATTGCCTTCAAATGCTCTGGTACTGACCCCAGGCTCTCTTAACCCCTTCAAGCCTATTTTGACCTTCATGACCAGGCCATTTTTTGCAATTCTGACCAGTGTCCCTTTATGAGGTAATAACTCAGGAACGCTTCAACAGATCCTAGCGATTCTGAGATTGTTTTTTCGTGACATATTGGGCTTCATGTTAGTGGTAAATTTAGGTCGATAATTTTTGCGTTTATTTGTGAAAAAATCAGAAATTTGGCGAAAATTTAGAAAATTTCGCAATTTTCAAATTTTGAATTTTTTTTCTGTTAAACCAGAGAGTTATGTGACACAAAATAGTTACTAAATAACATTTCCCACATGTTTACTTTACATCAGCACAATTTTGGAAACAAAATATTTTTTTGTTAGGAAGTTATGAGGGTTAAAAGTTGACCAGCGATTTCTCATTTTTACAATAAAATTTACAAAACAATTTTTTTTAGGGACCACCTCACATTTGAAGTCATTTTGAGGGGTCTATATGGCAGAAAATACCCAAAAGTGACACCATTCTAAAAACTGCACCCCTCAAGCTACATTCAAGAAGATTAACCCTTCAGGTGCTTCACAGGAACTAAAGCAACGTGGAAGGAAAAAATGGACATTTTAATTTTTCCAACAAAAATTTTCATTTAGCATCAATTTTTTCATTTTCACATGGGCAACAGGATAAAATGGATCCTAAAAATTGTTGGGCAATTTCTCCTGAGTACACCAATACCTCATATGTGGTCATAAACCACTGTTTGGGCGCACGGCAGGGCTCAGAAGGGAAGGAGCGCCATTTGACTTTTTGAATGGAAAATATGCTGGAATATTTAGCGGTTGCCATGTCGCGTTTGGAGAGCCCCTGTGTGCCTAAACATTGGAGCTCCTCCACAAGTGACCCCATTTTGGAAGCTAGACCCCCCAAGGAACTTATCTAGATGCATAGTGATCACTTTGAACCCCCAGGTACTTCACAAATTGATCTGTTAAAAAAAAAAAAAAATACTTTTTTTTCACAAAAATTTTCTTTTAGCCTCAGTTTTTTCATTTTCACATGGGCAACAGGATAAAATGGATCCTAAAATTTGTTTAAAAATTTCTCCTGAGTGCACAGATACCTCATATGTGGTCATAAACCACTATTTGGGCGCACGGCAGGGTCCGGAAGGGAAGGAGCACCATTTGACTTTTTGAATGGAAAATTAGCTCCAATCGTTATCGGACACCATGTCGTGTTTGGAGAACCCCTGTGTATCTAAACATTGGAGCTCCCCCACAAGTGACCCCATTTTGGAAACTAGACCCCCTAAGGAACTTATCTAGATGTGTAGTGAGCACTTTGAACCCCCAAGTGCTTCACAAAAGTTTATAACACAGAGCAGTGAAAATAAAAAAATATTTTTTTTTCCTCAAAAATTATTTTTAGCACACTATTTTTAATTTTCACAAGGCTAACAGGAGAAATTGGACCACAAAAGTTGTTGTCCAGTTTGTCCTGAGTACGCTGGTACCCCATATGTGGGGGGGAACCACTGTTTGGGTGCGCGGCAGGGCTCAGACGGGAAGGAGCGCCATTTGACTTTTTGAAATGCAAATTACTTCTAATCTTTAGCGGACACCATATCGTGTTTGGAGAGCCCCTGTGTGCCTAAACATTGGAGCACTCCCACAAATGACCCCATTTTGGAAACTAGACCCCCTAAGGAACTTATCTAGATGTGTGGTGAGCACTTTGAACCCCCAAGTGCTTCACAAAAGTTTATAACGCAGAGCCATGAAAATAAAAAATATTTTTTTTTCCTCAAAAAATTTAGTGCGCAATTTTTTATTTTCACAAGGGTACCAGGAGAAATTAGACCCCAAAAGTTGTTGTCCAGTTTGTCCTGAGTACACTGGTACCCCAAATGTGGGTGGGGACCACTGTTTGGGTACACGTTGGGGCTCGGAAGGGAAGCAGTGACATTATGAAATGCTGACTTTGATGGAATGGTCTGCGGGCATCATGTAACATTTGCAGAGCCCCTGATGTACCTAAACTGTGGAACCCCCCCACAAGTGACCCCATTTTGGAAACTAGACCCCCCCAAGGAACTTATCTAGATGTGTGGTGAGCACCTTGAACCCCCAAGCACTTCACAGAAGTTTATAACGCAGAGCCGTGAAAATAAAAAACAATTTTTTTTCCTCAAAAAAAAAGATTTTCAGCCAGCAATTTTTTATTTTCACAGGGGTAGCAGGATATATTGGACCCCAAAAGTTGTTGTACAGTTTGTCCTGAGTACGCTGGTGCCCCATATATGGGGGGAACCATTGTTTGGGCACACATAAGGCCTCTTTCACACATCAGGTTTTCGCCGTCAGGCGCGATCCGGCGCTTTTGACAAAAACCGGATCCGGCGAAATGCAATGCCGGATCCGGTTTCCCCCCCATTGACTTGCATTAGAGCCGGATTGACCCGGATGGCCATGCGTTTCATCCGATTTTTGCCGGATCCGGCAATGTGACGCGATCCGGCGTCTGGAAAAAACGGCTACTGTAACGTTTTTTGTCTCCGGTGAAAAAGCCGGACACGCCGTATCCGGCGTGTCCGGCTTTTTCATACAATGAAAGCCTATGAGCGCCGCAATGCGCCTGATCCGGCGACAGCCGGATCCGGTGGCCGGATCCGGTTTTTTTGGTCTGAGCATGCTCAGTAGCTCTGCCCACAAGACATATATAAAAGCAAGACAGTGGGACCCTCAGCCACACCCAACATGCCACCCAAGCCAAGAACCAGGAGCAGGAGAAGGCAGCAGACATCTGCAGCAGCACCATCAGCACCACCCCAAATGGAGCAGCATGCTGAACAACGGGAGGGGAGTCCAGCAGCAGATGAGAGACGGTAATTATCAAATCCCCCATTCCTCCAAACTAGGGCTATGGAATATCAAGATATTCATTGGCCCTTTGTTTCTCTTTATTCAACAGCCGCCCAATAGATGCAGCAGCAGCAGCAGCAGCAATGGCAGCAGCTGGAACACCACCCACAGCCATGGAGTCTGGCCACCAGGAAGACAGCACATCTTCTTCTGGGAGCCCTCCCTCGCATCGTCAGCGTTTGACGGTAAGTTTTTATTTCCAAAATCCATCATCTCTGTAATATATGTCTATTCATTGCCTTTTATTTCAAAACAGGAATCACAAGATGAAGAGGAGCTCCCAGAAGAAGGAAGGGGTGGACAGACACCTGGAGTGGGCTCACAATTGGTAAGTTTTTTGCATCAAACGCAGAAACACAACATCACACTACACACAACACATAGAAAACAATGTTCTGCAGACCACACACAGCAAACAAATGCCTACATCCAAAGACATAACATTTTTTGTTTTCTTCTCTAGTCTTCCCAATCTGGTGCTCGGCCAAGAGGTCCTCGCAGTGCCTCCCAGGGTCGTCGGCGACAGCAACGCGGCGGTCACCAGCGTGTAAGTATAAATATTTTTGCTTTGTTTTTTTGCACTTTTTATTTCATTTCTTTTGTGGAGGCTAATTATGTTATTTTTGTCTTTTTCTTTAACAGCCTTCACAGCGTGCTCCCGACTCTGACGGTGAGGATGGAGGACTCGATGTGGACCACCTCATCGATCTCGTCAGAGAAAGGGAGCCGCTCTGGAATATGGCTGACCGCCGCCATGCTGACCTTATCGTTACCCGACGACTCTGGGAGGAAATCTGTTCGCTCCTTGTGGACCGCTGGGAGGACCTCGAAGCTCGGGCCCAAATTAAAGAGCGTAAGTATATACAGTACCGGTTGCTTGATGTAAACCAGTGTTTCCCGAACTCCAGTCCTCGTGGTCCCCACGGATCATGTGTTCAGGATTTCTATTTACTTTGGAAATCCTGAAAACATGACCCCTGGGGACCATGAGGACTGGAGTTTGGGAAACACTGATGTTGTATACTAACCACTTTGTCCTTTCTCGTTTCAGGGGAGAGAATTGTGAAGCGGTGGCGGTCTGTGAGGGATCGTTTCAAGAAGGAGTTCTATAAAGAGATGCGGGCCCCGAGTGGATCTGGAGGACGCAGGAGCAAGTACAAGTACGCACGAGCCCTGTCGTTCCTCCGGGAAACAATGCTCACCAGAAGGTAAATATTACACACCACATGTGACAAAAAAATGTTTAGATGTAACTTTTTTTTTTCAGCCAGGGCCATACCATGTCACTATTTTAATTGGTTTTTTTTCTCTTTATTCCACAGCACGGTGAGCAGCACTCGGGAGCCTGCACAATTGGACCCTTCTGAGGCGATCCCTGAGGAGACCGGCACCGAGGTACACTTCGACCGCCCCGGTACATCTGCACCTTCCCAGCCTTCCCACACATTCGACCCATCTGTCCCATCCACCAGCACAGGAGCATCGTGGCCGCCTACATTACATGAAGCTGCTGGTGAGGAGATCGCTTTCCCTTTACCCCACCCTTCTGCCCCTGCCACCTCTAGTACACCTGCGGGTACTGGGCGGCAGCGGCAGAGGGGTCAGGAAAAGAGTTATGCGCCAGAGTTCTTGCATCTGAATGCATCTTTCCAGAACTGTCTTAAAGTCTTGTCAGAGCAAATCTCCACAGGCTTTCAGCAGATCAACTCCAGCATTCTGGAGGTGAAGACACTTCTGCAAACCATGCATTCAGAAGCAAGATCTTCGCCAAACCACACCTTTTTCAGGTCTGTTGTGGAGCGCATGGCAACACTATCTCCTACCCAGCAGATGCATGTAATGCATTCGTGCCACGGTGCTCTACAGCAGGTTACCTCCCAACCTCCACCTCCCACCACTGTAGTTCCTCCACCTGCACCCCCTCCAGCCACTTTCCATCCTCCCCCTCCTATTACATCTGCACCCCCTCCAGCCACTTTCCATCCTCCCCCTCCTATTACATACCAGCAACCTCCCCAGTACCAGCAACCTCCCCAGTACCAGACATCTCCCCACTTCCAGCAACCTGCCCCGTACCAAACTCCTTCCCCATACAACTTTCCATCAACATCATCTGCTCCTACAGTCCCTGCCCAACCCTCCACTCCACCGTCCACCACCTCTTCTGCCTCCCACATGTCCACCCATTCTGTAGCTTTTTCCACACCATCACCTCTAACTGTTCCTTCCCCACCACGATCCCTGTCCTCTCTCCACACTCCCATTGTCGAAGTGTCCCGCAGCCCCTCCAGCAGTATTTCCACCCCACACTACACAGATTTATGATGTGTTTTGTAATAAAAATGCCCAGTTGGTTTCAAACCTTTATTAAAAAAGTTTTTTTTAACTTGAAAACCAGTTTACAAAAAAAAAAATATTTTAAATAAAAGTTAAATTATTGTTTACACTGGTTGTCTGTCATTTCTTTCTGCGGCGAAATATGTTTAAAAAAAAGGTTAATTACAGGGTATTTAAAAGGTAAAAAGGTATTCAAAACCAGGTATATAACTGTGGGTAAATTTAAGCTTTTTGCCACAGTTGTGTTCCTGGTTGTGTTTGAAGCAAAGTATTTCACCTAAAAAGTTGTGTTTATTGTTGGTGATTTCCTAACAATGTACACAACTTTTGTTAAAAGGTGAAATACTTTGCATAAAACACAACCAGGTACACACCTGTGGCCTAAAGGTAAAAATAGAGACCATGACAAGATAGCCAACTTTGGTTGGCAAAGGTATATACTGTTGGTACAGAAGGTACACAAGTTTGGTTAGGGCACAAATCTTTCACACTCTGTCATCCTGCCAGTGTACTCTGCCTTGAGGTGACATAAAGTATAGTGCAAAATTGTCCCTCATTACTGAAACCGACACAGAACTTCTAGTGGTAATGTCATGGTAATCTTGCAAGGTGGTTTCTTCAGAGGTGTCCTCAATGGAAATGGGTTCCTTGCAGATAACAAAATTGTGGAGTACCACGCAAGCCTTGATCACCTCGTCAACAGTTTCTGTCTTGAGGTTGATCGCAGTCAATAGGACCCGCCATTTGGCTGTCAGAATACCAAATGTACATTCAACCATTCTTCTTGCTCTTGTGAGGCGGTAATTAAAAATGCGTTTTGGTCTTGTCAGTCCTCTGCTAGAGTACGGTTTCAAAAGGTGTTCTGACAGCTGGAAGGCTTCATCCCCTACACAGACAAATGGCATAGGTGGAGCAGATGTTTGCGGCAGCGGTCTAGGTGGTGGGAACTGGAAGGTGTTTCCATACAGTTTACGCCCCATGGCAGACAGTTTGAAAACTTGAGAGTCATTGGAGCGGCCATAGGCCCCAATATCAACAGCAATAAATTTGTATTCCGCGTCAGCGATGGCCATGAGGACAATTGAAAAATATTTCTTGTAATTGAAATATTCCGATCCCGATCCGGCTGGCTTTACAATGCGGATACAGTGGGGAAAAAAAGTATTTAGCCAGTCAGCAATAGTGCAAGTTCCACCACTTAAAAAGATGAGAGGCGTCTGTAATTTACATCATAGGTAGACCTCAACTATGGGAGACAAACTGAGAAAAAAAAATCCAGAAAATCACATTGTCTGTTTTTTTTTTTTCATTTTATTTGCATATTATGGTGGAAAATAAGTATTTGGTCAGAAACAAGCAATCAAGATTTCTGGCTCTCACAGACCTGTAACTTCTTCTTTAAGAGTCTCCTATTTCCTCCACTCATTGCCTGTAGTAATGGCACCTGTTTAAACTTGTTATCAGTATAAAAAGACACCTGTGCACACCCTCAAACAGTCTGACTCCAAACTCCACTATGGTGAAGACCAAAGAGCTGTCAAAGGACACCAGAAACAAAATTGTAGCCCTGCACCAGGCTGGGAAGACTGAATCTGCAATAGCCAACCAGCTTGGAGTGAAGAAATCAACTGTGGGAGCAATAATTAGAAAATGGAAGACATACAAGACCACTGATAATCTCCCTCGATCTGGTGCTCCACGCAAAATCCCACCCCGTGGGGTCAGAATGATCACAAGAACGGTGAGCAAAAATCCCAGAACCACGCGGGGGGACCTAGTGAATGAACTGCAGAGAGCTGGGACCAATGTAACAAGGCCTACCATAAGTAACACACTACGCCACCATGGACTCAGATCCTGCAGTGCCAGACGTGTCCCACTGCTTAAGCCTGTACATGTCCGGGCCCGTCTGAAGTTTGCTAGAGAGCATTTGGATGATCCAGAGGAGTTTTGGGAGAATGTCCTATGGTCTGATGAAACCAAACTGGAACTGTTTGGTAGAAACACAACTTGTCGTGTTTGGAGGAAAAAGAATACTGAGTTGCATCCATCAAACACCATACCTACTGTAAAGCATGGTGGTGGAAACGTCATGCTTTGGGGCTGTTTCTCTGCAAAGGGGCCAGGACGACTGATCCAGGTACATGAAAGAATGAATGGGGCCATGTATCGTGAGATTTTGAGTGCAAACCTCCTTCCATCAGCAAGGGCATTGAAGATGAAACGTGGCTGGGTCTTTCAACATGACAATGATCCAAAGCACACCGCCAGGGCAACGAAGGAGTGGCTTCGTAAGAAGCATTTCAAGGTCCTGGAGTGGCCTAGCCAGTCTCCAGATCTCAACCCTATAGAAAACCTTTGGAGGGAGTTGAAAGTCCGTGTTGCCAAGCGAAAAGCCAGAAACATCACTGCTCTAGAGGAGATCTGCATGGAGGAATGGGCCAACATACCAACAACAGTGTGTGGCAACCTTGTGAAGACTTACAGAAAACGTTTGACCTCTGTCATTGCCAACAAAGGATATATCACAAAGTATTGAGATGAAATTTTGTTTCTGACCAAATACTTATTTTCCACCATAATATGCAAAGAAAATGAAAAAAAAACCAGACAATGTGATTTTCTGGATTTTTTTTTCTCAGTTTGTCTCCCATAGTTGAGGTCTACCTATGATGTAAATTACAGACGCCTCTCATCTTTTTAAGTGGTGGAACTTGCACTATTGCTGACTGACTAAATACTTTTTTTCCCCACTGTATGTTTCCCGTCCACAGCGCCAAAGCAGTTGGGAAACTGACATATCTGTTGAAACTTGTCAGCAATTTCAATCCACCTCTCTGTTGTGGGCTCTGGTAAAAACTCTTCAGCTAAGGAGTCCCACAGTGCACGGCATGTGTACTTCACTATTCCAGATATGGTGGAAATCCCGAGTCTGTACTGGAAATGCAGTGACGAAAGGGATTCTCCAGTTGCAAGAAATCTGTGGGGAATTAAAAAACAATCAATTAGTTTTAAATCACATACCAAAACTCAGCTATAACACTTGGAGATACAAACTACCACCAACAAGATTGCAGTGAAAGTGTGCTCTGATGCGATCACATCCAATAAATGTGGCTTACCTTAAAGTCACCATCAGACGCTCTGCGGGTGAAACAGAGAAGCGGCAATAGGTGTCCGCTTTTCTTATGAGGTGTGCAATGCGCTCCACCAAGTAATCAAAATTCTCCATTTTCATCCGAACATATCCAAAAAATTTATCCGGGTTTCGTCGAAGGTCCATGCAGAGTGTAGAATAGACCCCACGCGTCATTCTCTTGGCTGTGATGGGGTGGATCCACAAACGTCGTCTACGATGCCTGATGCGCTGCTGTCTCGCTCTCTCCTTCTCCAGAACAATCACCCTCAAACGATTCGCCTCCGCTATAAAATCCGCCAAATTCTTCAAAATATTTCCAATGACAACATCCATCTTCGCCAGTAACTTGCTCTTCTCTCCAACCTGCACTTTCTCCTCGACAACCTGTCAAAGAAGGGCTGTAGGAACACGCTATATATAGTTTTCCAGTAGCCAATCCCGTTGGGAAGGCCACAAGGGTCAATTTTAAAAACCGGATCCGGCGTAATCCGTCGAAAAACGGATGAACCGGATGAGACTGATCCGGTTTTGTCTGTCAAGAACAAGACGGCTCTGGCAGAAAACCGGATCCGTCACATCAGGTTTTACAAAACATTTGCCGGATCCGGCGTTCCGGCACGACGCCGGATCGCGCCTGACGCCGAAAACCTGATGTGTGAAAGTAGCCTAAGGGCTCGGAATGGAAGTAGTGACGTTTTGAAATGCAGACTTTGATGGAATGGTCTGCGGTCGTCGTTACGTTTGCAGAGCCCCTGATGTGCCTAAACAATAGAAACCCCCCACAAGTGACCCCATTTTGGAAACTAGACCTCCCAAGGAACTTATCTAGATGTCTGGTGAACACTTTTAACCCCCTAGTGCTTCACAGAAGTTTATAACGCAGAGACGTGAAAAAAAAAAAAAAATTTCCACAAAAATAATTTTAGCCCCCAATTTTTTTTCCCAAGGGTACCAGGAGAAATTAGACCCCCAAAGTTGATGTGCAATTTTTGCTGAGTACACTGATACCCCATATGTTGGGGTAAACCACTGTTTGGGCACACATCGGGGCTTGGAAGGGAGGGAGCACCGTTTAACTTTTTGAACGCAAAATTGACTGGAACCAATGGTTGCACCATGTCGCGTTTGGAGACCCCCTGATGTGCCTAAACAGTGGAAACCCCACAATTCTAACTTTAGCCCTAACCCCAACACACCCCTAACCACAACCCTAACCCCAACACATCCCTAACCCTAATCCCAACCCTAACCATAATCCTAATCCCAACCATAACCCTAACCACAACCCTAACCTTCTTTCCAACCCTAACCCTCTTTCCAACCCTAACCCTAATGGAAAAATAAAAATAATTTCTTTATTTCATCAGTTGATCCTGCCTATGGGGGTGATAAACGGGGGGTTTATTTACATTTCATTCTATTTTGATCACTGTGAAAGTGATCAAAATGAATGAATGGAAATTGGAGCCGGCGGGCGCACTGCGCCTGCCATTTTCCAATATGGCAGCGCCCATGGTCCGGGACACCGGGAGAAATAACGGCACTCGTTGAGTACCGGGAGGTGGGGGGGCAATCGGAAGCCGGGGGAGCTGAGGGAAGGCGGGGGGGTGAGATGATGACAGCGGCGGCACATAGCCGCTGTCATTCAGTGACGGGGGCAGATCGCCCCCGTTAACGGGGGGGAGGGGGGTCGGATCGCTGTCACCAGCCATGTCCGATGCTACAGCATTGATGAAATATTACTATCGCTCTGATTGGCGGTTTCATTTTTAACAGCAAATCAGAGTGATCGTAGTCACGTGGGGGCGAAGCCACGCCCCCCTATGCTGAAGAACAAAGCCCCCTGTATCTGCGGGTCGGGTGACCTTTCAGTGACCTAGGTCACCCGACCCGCAGGGGGGCTTTAAAGTCATGACGCCACATAGGCGTCACTGGTCAGATTTGCACCAGTTTTCATGAAGCCTACGTGGCGTCATTGGTCGTGAAGGGGTTAAAGGGATCTCCTGCATGGAAGTTAGGGCAAATCCCTCGGTGCCCATATACTCATCACACATCCTTCATCCTATATTCCCATAGGCACATCTTCTTGACCACACCAGGTACACTGCATGTGTTGCCCATAGCAACCAATCACTAAGCATCTTTCATTTCACCAGAGCTGTTTAAAAGATGAAAGCTGAGCTGGGATTGGTTGCTATGAGCAACAGTTTTCCCAGTAAATAGTTGTGGTAACTGAGGCCTATTACTCTAATCATTTCTATGGTGTTATCGTCCTTCTGTAAAGCTGAAAATAACAATTTATTACCGTGACGACACAGACCACCCTCTGACACAGACTGCAGCGGGAGTCCAGAATCACACAAGATAGGATTAGATACACATCTCAGCAGTCAGTAGAATAGGAATACACTGCTCAGCAGACAGCATCAAACAGGATAGGATTAGAAACAGCTCAGCAGTCAGTAACACGGGAGAGGATTAGATACACGGCCAAGCAGAGTGTATGACAGGATAGGATTACATACACGGCTCAGCTGGCAGATCAGCAGGCAGTATCACACAGGATAGGATTAGATACACAGCTCAGCAGACTATTACACAGGAGAGGATTAGATACACGACTCAGTCGACAGTATCACACAGGAGCGGATTAGATACACAGCTCAGCAGACAGTATCACACAGGAGAGGATTAGATACACGGCTCAGCACACAGTATCACACAGGATAGGATTAGATACACGGCTCAGGAGTCAGTATCACATAGGATAAGATTAGATACACGGCTCAGCAGACTACCACACAGGAAACGATTAGATACACGACTTAAGGTACTGTCACACTTAGCGATGTACCAGCGACCCCGACCAGCGATATGACGCGGTCAGGATCGCTGGTACATCGCTAAGTGGTCGCTAGTGAGCTGCCACACAGGCAGATCTCAGCAGCGACATCGCTGGAGACAGGGATCGCTACTTACCTGTCACACCAGGCGATCCTGACGTCCTCCCGCCCGGCTCCACGCGTCGCTCGTCGTCACAGCAGGAAGCGCCGCAGGAAGCTGACGACAAGAAACGGTCCAGGACGTTCTCGCGCGATCAGCGATAACCAGCGGGGGAGCCGGTCGTAGGTAAGTATCACATACAGCGATATCGCTAGCAATATCGCTATAACGTCACAAGTTATAGCGATATCGCTAGCGATATCGCTTAGTGTGACATGCCCTTTAGTATCACACAGGACAGGATTAGATACACAGCTCAGCAGACTATCACAGGATAGGATTAGATACACGGCTCAGCAGACTATAGCACACAGGAGCGGATTAGATGCATGGCTCAGCAGAGTATCACACAGAATAGGATTAGATACACGGCTCAGCAGTCAGTATCACACAGGATAGGATTAGATACACGACTCAGCAGACTATCACACAGGATAGGATTAGAAACAGCTCAGCAGACTATCACACAGGATAGGATTAGATGCACGGCTCAGGAGTCAGTATCACACAGGATAAGATTAGATACACGGCTCAGCAGACTATCACACAGGATAGGATTAGATAAACGACTTAGTATCACACAGGAGCGGATTAGATACACAGCTCAGACTATCAGACAGGATAGGATTAGATACACGGCTCAGCAGACTGTATCACACAGATTAGATACATGGCTCAGTAGTCAGTATCACACAGGATAAGATTAGACACGACTCAGCAGACTATCACACAGGAGAGGATTAGATACACGGCTCAGCAGACTGTATCACACAGATTAGATACACGGCTCAGCAGTCAGTATCACACAGGATAGGATTAGATACATGGCTCAGCAGACTATCACACAGAAGATTAGATACACGGCTCAGTAGTCAGTATCACACAGGGTAGGATTAGACACACGGCTCAGCAGACTGTATCACACAGGAGAGGATTAGATACACGGCTCAGCAGACTGTATCACACAGATTAGATACACGGCTCAGCAGTCAGTATCACACAGGATAGGATTAGACACACGGCTCAGCAGACTGTATCACACAGGAGAGGATTAGACACACGGCTCAGCAGACTGTATCACACAGGAGAGGATTAGATACACGGCTCAGCAGACTATCACACAGGATAGGATTAGATACACGGCTCAGCAGACTGTATCACACAGATTAGATACACGGCTCAGCAGTCAGTATCACACAGGATAGGATTAGACACACGGCTCAGCAGTCAGTATCACACAGGATAGGATTAGACACACGGCTCAGCAGACTGTATCACACAGGAGAGGATTAGATACACGGCTCAGCAGACTATCACACAGGATAGGATTAGATACACGGCTCAGCAGACTATCACACAGAATAGGATTAGACACACGACTCAGCAGAGTATCACACAGGATAGGATTAGCTACACGGCTCAGCAGTCAATATCACACAGGAGAGGATTAGATACACGGCTCAGCAGACTATCACACAGATTAGATACACGGCTCAGCATTCAGTATCACACAGGATAGGATTAGACACACGGCTCAGCAGACTATCACACAGGAGAGGATTAGATATATGGCTCAGCAGACAGTATCACACAGGATAGGATTAGATACACGGCTCAGCAGACTATCACACAGAATAGGATTAGACACACGGCTCAGCAGAGTATCACAGGATAGGATTAGATACACGGCTCAGCAGTCAATATCACACAGGAGAGGATTAGATACACGGCTCAGCAGACTGTATCACACAGGAGAGGATTAGATACATGGCTCAGCAGACAGTATCACAAAGGATAGGATTAGATACACGGCTCAGCAGTCAATATCACACAGGAGAGGATTAGATACACGGCTCAGCAGTCAATATCACACAGGAGAGGATTAGATACACGGCTCAGCAGACTATCACACAGGAGAGGATTAGATACACGGCTCAGCAGACAGTATCACACAGGATAGGATTAGATACACGGCTCAGCAGACTGTATCACACAGCTTAGATACAAGGCTCAGTAGTCAGTATCACACAGGATAGGATTAGACACACGGCTCAGCAGACTGTATCACACAGGAGAGGATTAGATACACGGCTCAGCAGTCAGTATCACACAGGAGAGGATTAGATACATGGTTCAACACACAGTATCACACAGGAGAGGATTAGACACACGGCTCAGCAGAGTATCACACAGGATAGGATTAGATACACGGCTCAGCAGTCAATATCACACAGGAGAGGATTAGATACACGGCTCAGCAGACTGTATCACACAGGAGAGGATTAGATACACGGCTCAGCAGACTATCACACAGGAGAGGATTAGATACATGGCTCAGCAGACAGTATCACAAAGGATAGGATTAGATACACGGCTCAGCAGTCAATATCACACAGGAGAGGATTAGATACACGGCTCAGCAGTCAATATCACACAGGAGAGGATTAGATACACGGCTCAGCAGACTATCACACAGGAGAGGATTAGATACACGGCTCAGCAGACAGTATCACACAGGAGAGGATTAGATACACGGCTCAGCAGACTATCACACAGATTAGATACAAGGCTCAGTAGTCAGTATCACACAGGATAGGATTAGACACACGGCTCAGCAGACTGTATCACACAGGAGAGGATTAGATACACGGCTCAGCAGTCAGTATCACACAGGAGAGGATTAGATACATGGTTCAACACACAGTATCACACAGGATAATATTGCTGCTCCAGCCTTCTCTGCAGACCCGGTGGTGTTTTCTGGCAGGCGCTCTTTACATTCATCGCGCCCACCAGAGCGTCTTCATGTTGGCGGGGGCTCCATCTTTTCTCACTGCCGCCGCTGCTGCTCCGGTCCCTGTTTGTTCCATGCGCGCCACCCCTCGTAGGCCCGGAGGCCATTATTAGGCCTTGGGCGTCTAACTAGGCCTGAAGCCCCGCCCACTTCCACAGCGCGGACGTCTCACCAGCAAAACCTGGTCTCCAACGTCTCCCCTGTGGACGCAGCATAGCCGCCCGAGCGGAATGACGCGAGATCGGGACTCAGAAGAAACAATGCTGCCAAGCGCGCTGTCCAGACCAACCCGTCCGCTCAGCGCGCTCTGCTGCAAAACCAATGTGAAACACTTAGAACAAGCACAGCACATTATACACCGCTAACCCCCCCCATGACCCAATCACATTCGACGCACCCCTCTTCATTGGCGGATATAACGCCATCCTCCCCGCTAAACAATACACAGACAGTAATCGCCCGTTGCCCTCAAAATAACCCTGTAACACTAATTCCAGAAAATACCCAGTGGCATACACCAAGCCAGCATATAAGCGCTAACCATCGCGGTCGTAATTCTATACGCCGCAGATCTTCAACCCCCTCCTCGGGGGATTCCCACCGCCATTTTTGCTGTCCCTCTGTCGCTGTTCCTGTTACAGGCAAAGGCGCAGCTCCAACAGGAGCCGCCACAGGTCGCGTTCCTCCAGATGGAGGCCACCTTCCACATCGGGACGGTCCGATGCATCCGCGGGTCATCGCAGCAGGCGTTCTTGGGCATCCAGAAGACGGCGCTCGAGATCTCCATCCCAGACGGCCAGCCGGGGGTCACCTCAACACCACTTGCGACCTCCAGCCAGATCATCGTTGGAGATGGTGTGCCGCTACCATCAGCAACATATCCATCTCGGACAGACGATAGCCATCAGCTGCCACATGCCCCATCATTGACCACGAGCCAAGGAGAACCATCACATCGACCCAGTTCTTGCACAGAAACAGGAGTTTTGCAACGTTCCACGTGTCAGGGGATCTTAGAGCTATCATAGGCTGCCAGCCATGAGCGGGTCATCGCTGCCGCGGGAGCCGGGGTACCTACAGCAACCTTAACAAAGCACACAACACAGAGGAAAGCGAACTAGCATCTGCCATTAGGGCGCTAGTCGACCACTTAAATCAGCCTGGAGGTCAAACAGTCACCAGGAATATACCTCAATCAGCTGGTCTACACAAAGACGCTTTTTTCTGCGGAATTAGTCCGCTAGGTACACACATAGACCTAGAGACATAAGAAAAAATTTGGAATAATGACTGTGTAGACATATGGTCGCTGTTATCAGCAGACCAACAGTCAGTGGATAAGGAAAGGAGGACTGGCGAATGGTCGTATCATAAAAAGAGGGAAAATAGCTCATACAATGAACAACTGGCTGCAGGCCTTTGCTGTCCTAGGACGTATTATGGGTCAAAAACACCCAGAACGCTGCTCTGAGTTATTCATATACCAGGATTTAATATACAACGCCTATAAGTCTCATGGTGGTTTCGCATGGAGGCGCTATGACGAGGAGTTCTGTAGAAGGCTAGCCCTGCAACCAGATCTAGGATAGGGAATAAAAGCGACAGATGTCTGGCTACGACTAATGCTAATACAAAAACATCCTACCTTTTCATCAACGGCCACTAGTTTCTCAGCAGCCACAGGCCAGAACTCAGTGGTCGTACGGAGACCAGGGGCCTGCCTGTTATATAATGATGGAAACTGCCGCTTCCAGGCGGCATGTAGATACAGACACGACTGCTCAGCCTGCGGAGGCGGACACCCTGCATCAAGGTGTACACGCCACGCAAGCGGAATTACTACGAGGCAAAACACCAGTGAACTTAGCCGCCATGGGCCCCTGGCTAAGCCTTTATCCCAATAAACAAGCTGCTCAGCAATTATACGACAGTTTTAAATACAGCTTTTTTATCCCCTTCAAATTTAACCGAACACCAACATCAGCAAAAAATCTAAAATCAGCTCGAGAGTTCCCCAAGATTTTACAGCAAAAAATCATAAAGGAAGTCGAACTAGGCAGGATGGCGGGCCCATTTAAATCATTACCATTCAAAAATTTCAGAATCTCGCCTTTAGGTATTGTGCCCAAAAAAAGAACTCGGTAAATATCGGCTAATTCATCACCTTTCCTACCCAAAAGGCGAATTGGTCAACAACGCAATAACCCTGGAAGACTCGTCCGTAACTTATGCTTCGTTTGACAGAGCAGTCGAACGTGTGCGCGCGGTGGGGCAGAGCGCTGTACTGGCAAAAACAGACATCGAGTCTGCTTTCCGTCTTTTACCGGTGCACCCTGAATGCTTCCATTTGTTAGGTTGTAAAGTGGGCCAGCTTTTTTATTTCGACATGTGCCTACCAATGGGCTGCTCCATTTCCTGTCACTATTTCGAGTTTTTCAGTACCTTTTTAGACTGGGTAGTGCGTCACGAAACAGGCAGTAATTCTACAATCCACTACCTCGATGATTTTTTTGTTCGTCGGACCCAGGGAGTCTAAACTCTGTTCCTTCCTTCTTCAGAAGTTTAAATTTATTGCTAGGCGCTTCGGCATTCCACTATCGCCGGAAAAAACGATTGGTCCGTGCAATGTGCTCCCTTTCCTCGGTATTGAAATAGACACCAATTTACTGATTTTTCGTTTACCCGTTAATAAATTAGAAAAAACACTCCAAACTGTTAAAAATTTCCTCGTTGAAAAGAAAGTCACCCTTCAGCAAATGCAGTCCTTACTAGGTCTAATCAACTTTGCTTGTCGAGCTATGCCGGTTGGCAGAGCTTTTTCCCGCAGATTATCATTAGCAACGAAGGGCATCGCCCAGTCGAGCCACAGAATCAGACTTAATCGCTCAATGAAAGCGGATTTATCCGTCTGGAAAAAATTCTTGGAATCCTACAATGGGCATACATGTGTCATGTCTCAGGAAACGCTAAATAATGCCCTAGGTCTACTGGTGGGTGCAGATCTCACAAATGGTTTTGTCGCAATCTACAAGGACCAATGGTCAAAAGCAGCTGGCCGGACCTATGGACCTCAGCCGCATGGGGCCGCAACCCCGTTTTGTTGGAGATGTTTGCCATAGTAACATCAGTATAACTTTGGGGTGACAAATTAAAAAATACAAACATCAGATTCTTAATCAAAAACCCGGGAAACGCCAAATACTTGAACTCTATGCCTTCCTCATCGCCACCGGTTCCCGCGCTGTTGCACCGCCTTGCACTATTATGCCTTAGACACATCTGGTGCCGAGCCAGAGTGACGTCTACTGTGGATGATGATGGTTAACTCTTTGTTATCTTCCGATTGGCAGGCTTACAAAGTATTCCTTCCCAGCACAGAACCAACGGGCCTACTGTGTCCTCCCTCCCTCAGGGACACAGTGGCCAATCACGGATGCCCTTGATCCGCGTTTCAGTGACACCGGCTACCTGGCAGGTTTATGGTAAGGCATGGGAAGAGTGGTGCTCGCTAATTAAAGTGAGGCCAGTCGATAGTTGATACGTGTGATCGGGCGAGATGCGATGTGGTAGTAGAACTCCTGAATCAGCTCAAGTGTAGAGGCGCGTTGGGTACATTAGCGCAGCGTCATTTATTGGGAATAGCCTTTTTCTTCCCGTTAATGGGATGGGACGATGTAACTAAATATTTTTTCATTAAGCAAGCTGTTAAAGGCTGGAAAAGGCTTCAACCTAGTCAGGAATGTCGTCGCCCCGTTTCTTTAAGTCTGTTACACAATATTATCACAATCTTTAAAACGTTATGCAGGTCACAATACGAGTCAACCCTAAGTTCTACAGCGTTTGTAATCGCATTCTTCAGGGCGCTACGAATCAACGAACTAGTGCCGCGGTCAAAAACTGCAGCAGTAGGCGGGTTAATTAATGAGGACCTTGTAATATGCAGCGACGCTTTGCGCATTAGAGTGCGGAAATCCAAATGTGACCCCACCAGTAGAGGGTCGTGGGTCCTGGTTAAGGCTCTAGACGGCCCCGTATGCCCTGTTAAAATAGACACTACGCGGCTATAAGACACGAAAGTACATTTTTTTTCTCTCTCACACTGACGGGTCCCCGCTTACTAAGTATCAATTTCACACAATTTTTAAGCAATGTCTACAAGCTGTCGGTGTAGACCCTAAAGAATACAGAACGCATTCTTTTAGAATCGGAGCGGCCACTGAAGCTGCTAGGGCCGGTGTAGCAGAAGCTGAAATACAGAGATTGGGCCGTTGGAAATCCGCATGCTTTGCAAGATACATAAGACCAGACCTGCTATAACACATCTTGTTTCTTACAGGAGGTCATAAACCCAACGTATGGGTATTGGGACATTCTTTTATTTATTGGGCGTGCAAAAGAGCCGAAATACGCCCTGGCGGAAAAATTTTTTACTTCCCACATCTAGAGGTCAACTGGAGAGGCATCAGAGGGCTCCAGTGGGATCAAATCTTCCCAGAGGTGGTAAAAATTACTAAAATGGCCAAAGGGCCGCTGATATTGGGGTTACATGCTGGTGGTAATGATCTGTGCAAGCAAACAGGTGCGGAGCTCTTCACAACAATGAAAACGGACATAAAGCGGTTTGTTTGTTTTATACCAGATATGGTGGTGGTGTGGTCGGACATAATAACACGAGCGGTCTGGCATGGAGCTAAAGACCGTAAAGCCATCGACAAATCAAGAAGATAAACTCGAAGATGGCAAAATTTGTCAAGGAGAACTATGGCATCGTGGTTCATCACCACAATCTGGAAAAAGACATTTCAATCTTCCCGACACCGGATGGCGTTCATCTAACAGATATCGAGCTAGATATATTTTTAACTAATTTGCAGGATGGCGTTGAACAGGCCTTAATGATGTTGTGTGGGGGTCGGAGTCATGTGTAGGTCATACACATGATCCTCCGTGGCGGAGGTGTGGAGGGGGGCAAGGTTCGTAACCTCTCATCTGCTTCCTTGCCCAGCGGTCAGTGACGGGCTTCCAGTTATGAGACCGTTGCGAATTGTACTTGCCTCTCTCTGCTTATTAATAAACTGTAAACGACCTGTTCAACCCATCCATGCTTGTCGGTGTTTTTGTTATTAGGGGATTGGTGGGAAAGCACTGCTTACGACACACCGGTCTCTGCAGTCTTATACTGCAGGACAGAAGTGCTGTAACAGAAAAGAACCTAACAAATAAAAAAAATTGTAGAAAACCTGATTTTGCTAACTATTCATGTCATTGCCTTCCATATTACAGTGAAATTTCATTAAATCCGGTATCTGATAATCTACAATGACATATATTCAGGGTCGAACTGGGGTGTCTGGGGCCCACCAGGAGAATGGACTCTAGAGCCCCATCCTACAGCTATATGCTAATATCTGTCAGTCGTTATCCCCGTTATAGTGGAGCATCGGCTGTAAAACACAGGCGGCTCCTGCACATCTACTGTGCGCCCCCAAAACTGGGATGTATAATTACGGTAGTTTACATTCATGGGGTTCTTTGGTTAACCCCTTCCTGACATGCGACGTACTATCCCGTCCACGGTACCCGGGCCCGTATGACCGTGGACGGGATAGTACGTCTACCGCGATCAGCGGCGCCCACGTGGTGAGCGCCGCTGATCGCGACCGGGTGTCAGCTGATTATCACAGCTGACACCCGGCACTATGTGTCAGGGGCGGTATCGGACCGCCCCCGACACGTTAACCCCTTGCACACCGCGATCAAACATGATCGCGGTGTACCGGGAGTTAAAGGGAAGCATCGGCAGGGAGGGGGCTCCCTCCGTGCTTCCCTGAGCCCCCCATGGCAGCGCAATGTGCAGCGCTGCTGCGGGGGGCTCCTATCCTCCAGGCCCCCGAATCCAAGATGGCGACGGGGGCCTTCGGGGACCTGAGGAAGCTGGCTTCCTCAGTGCCTGCAAAGCGCAGGCAAGAGGAAGTCTTCTTCAATGCCTGTGACAGATTGCTGATCTGTCACAGTGATCTGTGATGTGACAGATCAGCGATCTGTCACAGGACAGTGATGTCCCACCTGGGACTATGTAATAAAGTAAAAAAAAAAATTTAAAAAAAATGTAAAAATAAATTAAAAAAAATCGCCAAATAAATTAGAAAAAAAAAAAAAAATATTCCCTCAATAAATCCATTTTTTGGAAATAATAAAAAAAACAAAACAATAAAAGTACACATATAAGGTATCGCCGCGTCCGTAATGACCCACCCTATAAAACTGTCCCATTAGTTAACCCTTTTAGTGAACCCCTTAAAAAATAAAAATAAAAAACGAAGCAAAAAATAATGATTTATTATCATACCGCCAAACAAAAAGTGTAATAACGCGCGATCAAAAAGATGCATATAAATATCCATGGTACCGCTGAAAACGTCATCTTGTCCCGCAAAAAACGAGCCACCACACAGCATCATCAGCGAAAAAATAAAAAAGTTATAGCTCACAGAATAAAGCGATGCAAAAATAATTATTTTTTATATAAAAGTTTTCATTGCATAAAACCGACAAAAACATAAAAAAACTACCTAAATGAGGTATCGCTGTAACCGTACTGACCCGAAGAATAAAACCGCTTTATCAATTTTACCGCACGCGGAACGGTGTAAACGCACCCCCCCAAAAGAAATTCATGAAACGCTGGTTTTTGTTCATTCTGCGTCCCAAAAATAGGAATAAAAAGCGATCAAAAAATGTCACGCGCCCGAAAATGGTACCAATAAAAACGTCAACTCGTCCCGCAAAAAATAAGACCTCACATGACTCAGTGGGTCAAAATACGGAAAAATTATAGCTCTCAAAATGTGGTGATGCAAAAACTATTTTAATAAATAAATAAAAAGCGTCTTTTAGCGTGTGACAGCCGCCAAACATAAAAACCGCCATAAATAGTAAGTTAAACCCCCCGTTATCACCCCCTTAGTTAGTGAAAAATAATAAAACTAAAAAAAAAGTATTTATCTCCATTTTCCCGTTAGGGTAAGGCTGTGTGCACACGCTGCGGATTAGGTGCGGATTCATCCGCGCGGATTTTGTAAAATCCGCAGGTGAAACCGCAGGTCAAAAGACCTGCGGTTTTACCTGCGGATTGCTCTGCGGTTTTGTCCTGCGGTTTTTCATCTCCTCAATAGAGGAGAATGCAAACCGCAGGAGAATCCGCAGAAAGAATTGACATGTCAATTCTTTCTGCGGATTGAAAACCGCAGATAATCCGCGTGGAAAATTCCGCACCGTCTGCACTGCGGTTTTTGATTCCCATAGGGAATCATGGTACTGTACACCGCAGCAGAAACTGCTGCGGGTCCGCAGCAGCCAAAACCGCTGCGGAACCGCAGCAAAATCCGCAGCGTGTGCACACAGCCTTAGGGTTAGGGCTAGGGTTAGGGCTAGGGTTAGGGCTCAGATTAGGGTTAGGGGTGTGTTGGGGTTAGGGTTGGAGTTATAATTGGGGGATTCCACTGTTTGGGCACATCAGGGGCTCTCCAAATGCAACATGGCGTCTGATCTCAATTCCAGCCAATTCTGAGTTGAAAAAGTCAAATGGTGCTCCTTCCCTTCCAAGCTCTGCCAGGCGCCCAAACAGTGTTTTACCCCCACATGTAGGGTATCAGCCTACTCAGGACAAATTGCAAAACAATTTTTGGGGTCCAATTTCTCCTGTTACCCTTAGGAAAATAAAAAATTGGGGGCAAAAATATCATTTTTGTGGAAAAAAATGATTTTTTTATTTTCACGTCCGAGTGTTATAAACTTCTGTGAAACACTTGGGGGTTCAAAGTGCTCACCACACATCTAGATAAGTTCCGTGGGGGGTCTAGTGTCCAAAATGGGGTCACTTGTGGGGAGTTTCAATAGTTTAGGTACATCAGGGGCTCTCCAAACGCACATGACACCCGCAGACCATTCCATCAAAGTCTGCATTCCAAAACGTCACTGCTTCCCTTCCGAGCCCCGACGTGTGTCCATACAGTACTTTTCTCCCACATATGGGGTGTCAGCGTACTCAGGCCAAATTGGACAACAACTTTTGGGGGTCCAATTTCTCCTGTTACCCTTGGGAAAATGAAAAAATTGGGGACTAATTGATCATGTTTCTGGAAAAAATACGATTTTTTTATTTTCATGCCCTGGCATTATAAACTTCAGTGAAGCCCTTGGGGGTTCAAAGTGCTCACCTCACATCTAGATAAGTTCCTTAGTGGGTCTAGTTTTCAAAATGGGGTCATTTGTGGGGGGTTTCCACTGTTTAGGTACATTAGGGGCTCTCCAAAGGCAACATGACACCCGCAGACCATTCCATCAAAGTCTGCATTCCAAAACGTCACTACTTCCCTTCCGAGCCCCGACGTGTGCCCATACAGTAGTTTTCTCCCACATATGGGGTATCAGCATACTCAGGACAAATTGGACAACAACTTTTGGGGTCCAATTTCTCCTGGTACCCTTGGGAAAATAAAAAAATGGTGACTAAAAGATCATGTTTGTGGAAAAAATACGAATTTTTTATTTTCACGCCCGGGCGTTATAAACTTCTGTGAAGCACTGGGGGGTTCAAAGTGCTCACCACACATCTAGATAAGTTCCTTGGGGGGTCTAGTTTACAAAATGGTGTCATTTGTGGGGGGTTTCCACTGTTTAGGTACATTAGGGGCTCTCCAAAGGCAACATGACACCCGCAGACCATTCCATCAAAGTCTGCATTCCAAAACGTCACTACTTCCCTTCCGAGCCCCGACGTGTGCCCATACAGTAGTTTTCTCCCACATATGGGGTATCAGCATACTCAGGACAAATTGGACAACAACTTTTGGGGTCCAATTTCTCCTGGTACCCTTGGAAAAATAAAAAAATGGTGACTAAAAGATCATGTTTGTGGAAAAAATACAAATTATTTATTTTCACGCCCGGGCATTATAAACTTCTGTGAAGCACTGGGGGGGTCAAAGTGCTCACCACACATCTAGATAAGTTCCTTAGGGGGTCTAGTTTCCAAAATGGTGTCATTTGTGGGGGATTTCCACTGTTTTGGTACATCAGGGGTTTTCCAAACGCGACATGGTGTCCGATCTCAATTCCAGCCAAAAACGTCAAATGGCGCTGCTTCCCTTCCGAGCTCTGCCATGCGCCCAAATAGTGGTTTACCCCCACATGTGGGGTATCAGCGTACTCAGGACAAATTGCACAATAACTTTTAGGGTCCTGTTACCCTTGGAAATATAAGAATTGAGGGTGAAAAGATCATTTTTGTGGAAAAAATATGATTTTTTAATTGTATGGCTTTATGTTATAAACTTCTGTGAAGCCCATGGGGGTTCAAAGTTCTCACCACACATCTAGATAAGTTCCTTAGGGGGTCTAGTTTCCAAAATGGTGTCATTTGTGGGGGATTTCCACTGTTTGGTACATCAGGGGTTTTCCAAACGCGACATGGTGTCCGATCTCAATTCCAGCCAAAAACGTCAAATGGCACTGCTTCCCTTCCGAGCTCTGCCATGCGCCCAAATAGTGGTTTACCCCCACATGTGGGGTATCAGCGTACTCAGGACAAATTGCACAATAACTTTTAGGGTCCTGTTACCCTTGGGAAAATAAAAATTGGGGTGAAAAGATCATTTTTGTGGAAAAAATATGATTTTTTAATTGTACCGCTGTACGTTATAAACTTCTGTAAAGCCCTTGTGGGTTCAAAGTTCTCACCACATATCTAGATAAGTTCCTTGGGGGGGTCTAATTTCCAAAATGGGGTCACTTGTAGGGGGTTTCCACTGTTTAGGTACATCAGGGACTCTCCAAACGTGACATGGCGTCCGATCTGAATTCCAGCCAATTTTGCATTGAAAAAGTCAAACGGCGCTCCTTCCATTCTGAGCTCTGCCATGCGCCGAAACAGTCGTTCCCCCCACAAATCAGGTATCAGCGTACTCAGGACAAATTGCACAATAACTTTTGCAGTCCAATTTCTCCTGTTACCCTTGGTAAAATAAAAAAAATTGAACCTGAAGTATTTTTTTTGTGAAAAAAAGTTAGATGTTCATTTCTTTTTAAATATTCAAAAAAATTCCTGTGACGCACCTAATGGGTTAATAAACTTCTTGAATGTGGGTTTGAGCACCTTAAGGGGTTCAGTTTTTAGAATGGTGTCACTTTTGGGTATTTTCTATCATATAGACCCCTCAAAGTGGCTTCAAATGTGATGTGGTCCTAAAAATAAAATGGTGTTGTAAAAATGAGAAATCGCTGGTCAACTTTTAACCCTTATAACTTCCTAACAAAAAAAATTTTGGTTCCAAAATTGTGCTGATGTAAAGTAAACATGTGGGAAATGTTACTTATCAAGTTTTTTGTGTGCCGTATCTCTGTGATTTAAGGGCATAAAAATTCAAAGTTGGAAAATTGCGAAATTTTCAAAATTTTTGCCAAATTTCCATTTTTTTCACAAATAAATGCAAGTTATTTGAATGAAATTTTACCACTAACATGAAGTACAATATGTCACGAGAAAACAATGTCAGAATCACCGGGATCAATGGAAGCGTTCCAGAGTTATGACCTCATAAAGGTACAGTGGTCAGAATTGTAAAAATTGGCCCGGTCAAGAACGTGCAAACCACCCTTGGGGGTGAAGGGGTTAAAACAATTTATCACCGATCCATGGGCTCTATAGGATAGGTTATCGCATACGTCCAACCATTAGAAACTGCACCGACCGGAAGAATGAGGAAGTTTCTTTAGCAAGGCCATGGTAGTCTTAGAGGTCTGTGCACACACTGAGTATTTGGTGAGTTTTTTTTACCTCAGTATCTGTAAGGCCTAGTTCACATTGCGTTTGGGGCATTCGTTTAACGGATCCGCTAACGCTGATGTAATTTTTTTACATATTTTGTGCCCTAGCGCTAACGCATTGTAGCATTTCGATGCACCTGAAAACGCTGCAGACCACGTTTGAGAGTGCCTCATAAAGTAACGCATCATCACTAACGCATGCTGTTAGGATGCGTTACTATTATTGTGGCCAATGGGTGCGTTAATGCATCCGTTACATAGCGTTAGTGCCGCTATGTAACGGATGTGCTCAATACATGGCCCCTCCCTAACGCAATGTGTACTGCCCCTAAGCCAAAACAAGGAGTGCGTAAAAAAAAAATGCAGAAGTGGTCCACGTTTCTCTTATTCTTTTCCTCTGATTGTTCCTAGTTTTAGCTTACAAATACTGATGTAAAATACTGACCAAATACTCAACGTGAGACCGTAGACTTAGTGGTCGTTACCATGCTGAAATACTGCCTGAAGCCCAGTTTCCAAAGAGAGGTGATCATGCTCTGCTTCGGTATGTCATATTACATTTTCGCATTCATGGTTCCCTCAATGAACTGTAGCTCTCCACATCTGGCAACACTCATGCAGCTCCAAACCATGACACTCCCGCCACTATGCTTCACTGTAGGCAAGACACACTTGTCTTTGTAGTCCTTATCTGGTTGCCACCACATGCGCTTCGCTTCATTTGAAAAAAATAAGTTTATCTTGGTCTCCATAGACCACAGGACATGGTTCCAGTAATCCACGTCTTTAGTCTGCTTGTTTTCAGCAAACTGTAGGCTTGCTTGTGCATCATCTTTAGAAGAGGCTTCCTTCAGGGACGACCGCAAGCAGATCAATTTTATGCAGGGTATGGTCTGAGCACTGGCAGACGGACACCCCACCCCTGTAACCTCTGCAGCAATGCTGACAGCACTCATACGTCTATTGTGAAAAGACAACCTCTGGATATGACGCTGAGCACGTGCATTCAACTCCTGTGCTTGACCATGGCGAGGTCGGTTCTGAGTGGAACCCGTCTTGTTACACCACTCAACGATCTTGGCCACCGTGCTGCAGCTCAGTGTCAGGGTGTTGGCAAGCTTCTTATAGCCTAGGCCATCTTTATGTAGAACAATTCTTTTTTTCAGATCCTCAGAGAGTTCTTTGCCATGAGGTGCCATGATAAACTTCCAGGTACTCAGTATGAGAGAATGTGATGGCGATAACACCAAATTTACCACACCTGCTCCCAAATCACATCTGAGACTAAATGTGAGGGGTGTACTCACTTTTGTGATATATATATATCATATGAACACACATATATTAGTGGGGAAAAAATAAAGTTACATACAGTATATACTCTTTATATGCAAAAGCACTGGGACACACGTTGGTATCAGTGAGATCTTTAGAACAAGCCATTTTTTCACAAACGTTAGTAGGGGAAGAGTCAGACAGCCGTATAAATTGGAAAGGGATCGTAAAGTAATGTTCGATCTGGTCGGTGGCTCTCCCAACACGCTGCATTGAAATATATGGTGTCGTGGCCGGGTCAGGAGAGCCGCTGGCCAGACCGGGCATTACGTTTCGATCCCTGTCCAAGTTATACAGCCATCTGACTCCTTACTAATGCAGACTGCATGGTGAGCGGCTTGATGTTATACACCCGTAGCAATGAGACTAAATGTATTAAAATGTGTGTCCCATGAGTTTTAGCCATGGAATGTGTATATGTACAATACCAAAACATAATTTCATGACATATTCTGGATTACCACACAAAAAAGGGCAAAATGTAGCTGTAACTTTAGAGATTGTTCAAGGCATCAGATTAAAACCATATGTTGAAACATTATTACATAAAATACTCTTATGATTAAAAAAATAATTAGTTGCCTCTGCCGTTTTACTTCGTCATGTGGTTCTTTACCAGAAACACAGAAGTTGGATTATCAGGATTTCACCAGATTGTATATTGTAATGACATTTGTGCTGCTCCCGTCACTTATTACTGGAAAGCCACTTGCTTTCTTTGTAGATCTTCATGGACCTATGTCCACACGTGTCTTAACTCCGACCTGACCTGAGAGCTGCATCCCAAACTGAGTGACTGAACAGACAGCGCCTTAATTAATGATCTGGTTAGCAAAAAAAATAAATAAAATTTCTTCTCTTCTTAAAATAGAAAAGTTTCTGCAATAAATAAAATCTTTTCTAAAATAAAACGTCAAATCACAGGAAATGAAAGACCAGATTTACGAGCTCTTCCCAAAGCAAATCCTTTAGTTCGTGAAGCCTAAATCATCTTCATCATTGCTCTTCAGATCTCCATCTACAAAATGAATTGAGACATTACCCAGGAGCACAGAGGGAGGTCAATATTATTAGATCACCTCGAGGCACTCTGAGGAGCCATAGGATAATATACTCACTTTCCGCAGCTATGGAAGGTGATGCGTTATTAGGACTCCGTCTATGAGGATTATTTTGCCACTGTTTGGAAAAAAAAAGCGTAAAAGCATTAATAACCCCTCATGAAAAACAAAACAAATATGGTCTAATATAAGCCTGCACAGATAATTAATTTCTAAGACTTCTGCATCTTCCAAACTTATGGAACTGTATATGGGAACATCAATCCATCACAAGTCCCATAGATGCCTGACAACCAGCACTATCATATCAACGGCAATAAGCCCACACCCAACCACTGTATGATTTCTGCACAGCTCAGCCCCATCTGTCCACAGCGTGTACCCTTCATTCTTCAGGTGTCCCACACGGACCTAATTCTTAGGGATGATTCCACATAGCGCCATCATATTCCACAGCGCTTTACAGACATCATCGCTGTCCTCACTGGGGCTTACAATCGAAATTCCCTATCAGTATGTGTTTGGAATGTGGGGGAAACCGGAGGAAATCCACGCAAACATGGGGAGAACATACAAACTCTTTGCAGATGTTGTCCTTGGCATCTGAACGCAAAACCACAGCGCTGCAAGTCTATACTGCTAACCACTGAGCCGCCGTGCTGCTCATGGGTAACTTAAAATAAATTATCATGGGTCTTTAAAAGAACTGGCATTTTCATACAGGACAAAGGGAACATTTGGAGAACCAGTGCCGACTGCCGAAATGGCACCTGCACTGGAGTGGAGCAGAAGTGTTATTATTTTAGCTGGTACAAACACTGGGATTGAGGATGGGCTGTCCCTTTCATTTATATATTTTTTGTGTAGCCAAGAAGCAATTCTTTAGCGATGAACAATGTGACTCCGTATATGTTCAGATGTCTAACCGCTGCTACATAATAACTCCTCCAAACTTCAGACATGAGGTGAAAGGAAATAACACTTGGAGTGCTCGTTTTAGTGATTCGTGGGGTCTCCACTATTGAACATAAGTCTTAGGACATGTGCATATCTAGTATATGAGTTTTCCTTACTAGGTCCACTTGAAAGAATGGTTTCCGCTAAAGTTTGATTTTTTTTCATGCAATCAAAAATAACAGTGTGAACTTTGGCTTTATTGCCCATTCTGTACTAGCTGACATGGGTTGTTTGGAAATCCTCTGAATCTTTTTTTTTTTAGCAGTCAATGATTATGGCCACAAGAGGGCGCAATTCTAAGGAATGTTAGTGATGATCAAAACAATGTATTATCTGGAGGAAAAAGTGATTGGAAAGTCCCCGACAGCTCGGCAAAGCCATAGAAAATCTGAGATAAACTGGAGATATGGTCTGGGTGTATAGATCTACATGGGAGCTGTATTATGGAACCATACTGCACAGATCCAGGTTATAGTTGTGCTCATGAACAGCAAATCTGCTATATGACCAGCTAAGCCTTCACTACAGCATTGCAATGGATGCTGGAAAGAAAAAAGAAAGCACGCTGATTGGTTGCGATGGGCAACTCCTTTTCATCGGTTTTGATAAATCTCGGCATGTGTTTATAAACCTTCGCCCTGTGTCTGGGGTCGGAGACAAATGCTGAATACTGATTAGACTCCTGTGTAGCCCAGGGCATTCTAATAACATGGAGGCTCATTAGTAGCGTTTTCACAGTGAATGTGTCATTGATCACATGGTATTGATGAGAGGAATCAATGCACAATCACTAAATAATTAGGTCCCAAAAATAACCCGATCTGCTGTCACCGTCACTGATGTAGGACAGACAACCACCCTTCCACCTAAGAAGTCACGCAGCCAGCGCCTCATTACTCAGGGTCGCCGTACAGCAATATCTCAGCTTCAAATAGAGCAATCTGCCACCATCACGTAAGTGTTAATGCGTCACTGATTGGGTAAATATTACTAATAGCGGGAAAAAAAAATAAAGATTTCCAGCGCCATGTCGGTAGTCCGTGGCCACCGGAGCCTCCTCTTACCTGTGTCACCCCAGGTGCCTCTGATTTACCCTCTTACAATTTAGTTTGTTCATCCTTCTTTTATGTTAATATAGGTCTACTAATACTCCCTCTATAGTATACAGACATTATACACTCAATGTGGGAATTGCACCACCAAGCAGGAAAAGGTGTGGCATTTTGGAAATCACAGGACTGATAGACATGGTAATAATATGCTAATAATGAGAAAAAGGAAAACAGTATTTTCAAATTATCTCAATTTATTCAGCATCGGGTATGATCGCCACGCACAAAACTCCTTTGGATAGATGGCTATACTACTAGTTCCGCCACCGAATTAATGTAACGCTGAGCTCTTAGTGTTCCTGGAATAAAGACTAGAGGGGTTTGGCTACCGTATATTATGCCACCTCACACCATAATCCCAGGAGTAGGACCAGTGTGATGTTCAATTTGGAAATTGAAACATGAGAAGCAAGGGAATGAAACTGACGGGGAGAAGATACAGATTAGATATTGGAAAAAAAAATTCTGTCAGTGACGTGATCAATGAGTGAAGTAGGCTGCCACGAGAGGTGGCGAGTTCTCCTTCAATGGAAGTCTTCAAACAGAGGCTGGACAGACATCTGTCTGGGATGGTTTAGTGAATCCTGCCTTGAGCAGGAGTTGGAGACAATAACCCTGGAGGGTCCCTTCCAATGCTACCATTCTATGATTCAATCATGAATTCCTCTTCATGTTGTTGTCTATGTGGTCTCCAGATGAATCTTTGGCTCACCTTGCGTCCAAGACAAAAGCGGGAGCAATTGCTGAAGAGAATAGATATCCATTCCAGCCTTCATTGCTGTCTTTCTCTGCACCATAAAAGTCTTTGACACAAGTTAATGGAACACATTCACTTACAGTACAGAACAGATCAATCGTGGAAACAGTGGCAACTTGAGAAACGAGTCGGAGTTGTGGAGGGTACTGTGTCTAAGGCAACGCAGCATCATAAAGAACTTAAAAGAGATATGGTTGCTGTGTGGGCCAAAACTGATGACCTAGAAAATAGGTCTAGACGGAATAACGTCCGCATTGTTGGCATGCCTGAACGTTATGAAGGCAAAAATCCTACTGTTTTTATTGAAGCCTGGATTAAGGAGAAAATAGGAACTGATAATCTAACTCATTTATATGCTGTGGAACCTGCTCACAGGGTTCCTACCCGCCCTCCTCCTGCTGGTTACCAACCGAGACCTATCTTGGCTAAAATTCTCCACTACAGGGACAGGGATAATATCCTTAGATACTCAAGAGAACATCCCGACCTTTCCATTGATGGCTACAGAGTTTCTCTTTACCCTGACTTCTCGCCAGAAGTCCAAAGAATGAGAGCTAAATTTATGGACATCAAAAAACGTCTACGGGCCATAGGTATCAGATATTCTATGATATTCCCGGCCAAGCTGCGGGTCGAGGCCAGGAACAAAATTCACTTTTTTCTGGATGCTAAAGATGCTATGGACTGGCTGGATCTAAATGAACAGCAGCTGAGGAAGGATGAGGAAGACCGGGAAAGCGGCTGATGATGTATTTGCTACTTTGGACACTTCTGCTCTGTCTGGTGTCTTGACTTTCGGTTCTGTTGCAGGAAACTGTTTGACATGTTGTCGTTTTGCTATAGATGGTTGCCATGTGCCGTGGGGACTCATCCTGTTATGTGTGGGCAGCAGTTAGGAAGTGAAACGCCCGTTGACTAATGTGGAAGGGAATAACATCGCCCTTGTTTGAAATACCCTTGGCACTGCCGGGGGATATGTTGGGGAGAGTTCTGGGGGGGGGGGGTTCTATGGGTTTGTCGGGTCCTATGTAACTTTTGTGCACAACAATGTAAGTTCTACTATGACATGGTGGATATTGGCACTGACTGTACATCGACTTGAGAATGGGTGACATTAAAATACTTAGCTGGAATGTTAGAGGGCTAAAGTCCCCAGTAAAAAGACAGGCCATATTTTCCTTTATAATGGATCAGAAGCCAAATGTTATATGCTTACAAGAGACGCATCTTACTCCTGAGACACTTGATATATTAAATAAGAGGTGGGTACAACATGGGTATCATTCCACGTACTCTCAATACTCCCGGGGAGTTAGCATACTGGTCTGTACAGGTGCCCAGTTTACATGCAATCAGGTGGTGGTGGACACGGAGGGGCAATTCGTCTTTCTATTCTGCAAACTCTTTGCCGAGATAATGATACTCATTTCTATATACATCCCCCCCACCATATAGTAGCAAAGTTATATATAAAATTCATACCATGTTGAGAGACTTTCCGGGGGTCCCTTAAATGGTGGTGGGAGATTTTAATAATGCTTTGGACTCTCACTGGGACAGAGGTAATCATGCACCCCTGAAACCGGGAGGTAATTGTACCCCTTTTGGAGTTTTGTTACAGGAGCTAGCCCTGACTGACATATGGAGAAGTCATAATCCTGATGTCTACCAATATTCATGCTTCTCCTCTACCTTTGTCTCAGTGTCATGCATTGATTTGGCAGTGAGTGATGATTTGATGCTGAGAAAAATTTTAGACGTTAATTATTTCCCGAGAACAGTGTCGGATCACTCACCCATGTCCATTAAAATCAAGGGGGGGGATAATAGATTGACAACTAAACCGTTATGGCGACTTAATCCGTTTTGGCTGCAGCTAGTGGATAAGAATGATAGCTTTAGCTCTGAGATACAGGAACATCTCAGGTTTAATTTGGGTTCAGCATCTAGTTTGACTGTTTGGGAAACTCTGAAGGCATACCTGCAGGGCATGTATATACGTGATATTTCAAAGCTTTAATCCAATTCCAGAGCAGAATTTCAGCTTATACTTCATGAACTGGAGGATGCGGAAAAGGCGCTCTCCATGCAGTTCACTCTCGCCACTCAGAGGAGGCTAAAAGAGACACAGTTGAAGGTGCCTAAAATGACGCTAGAAATTGCGAAACGAAAACGTATGCTTCAGTCAGTTCAATATTTTGAAAATGCGGAGAGTGTGGGTCATTTGCTCTCGGTCATAACTTCAGCACAGCGGGGGTCCTCGTTTATAGCCGGCCTTCGGGATGTGGGTGGGCAACTTTTCAATGACACGCCAGGTATTTTGAGAATTTTGGAGACTTTTTATACCGAGTTATACTCCTCACACACCAAGGCCTCGATTGAAGACCTTTTGACAACTTTTTGGGGCCCGCTAAACTCCCACGTCTAACTGACGAGGCGAGACGTATGCTTGATGAGCCGCTGGACTTGGGGGAGCTTGAAGAGGCTTTGGGATCTATGTCCAATGGTAAGGCGCCGGGGGTGGATGGCTTACCGGTTGAGGTGTACAAAAAGTATAAATCTGTACTACTCCCTACCTTGCTGGCTGTATTCAATGATAGTCTCAGTTATGGAGCTCTCCCATCTTTTATGCGGGAAGCTATTATTACTGTGCTGCCAAAAAAGGATAAAGACCTGACACTCCCGGCGTCATATAGACCCATTTCCCTCCTGACGGTGGACATTAAGCTCCTTGCGAAGGTTTTGGCCACTCGACTTTCGAAGGTGGTGGAATCGTTAGTGGATTCGGATCAGACGGGTTTCATGCCTCGTAAGTCTACGGCCATAAATATTAGGCGACTGTATTTGAACATGCAGGTAAGGGCAGATAATGTGGGGGGGAGGGTGGTCCTGTCTCTGGATGCCGCCAAGGCATTTGACAGTGTAGAGTGGACTTACCTCTGGGCTACACTTCGCTGTATGGGGTTTGGTCCGGGTTTTATTAGCTGGATCAGGCTCCTATGTTCCGAACCGAAAGCACGAATACGAGCAAATGGATCACTGTCTGACCCTTTTCCTCTTTATAGAGGTACGAGGCAGGGCTGTCCTCTGTCCCCGCTACTCTTTGCTTTAGCGATAGAGCCTCTGGCCTCCAGAATACGATATGATAAGGGCATCGAGGGGTTCAGATACGGAGGACAGGAGGAGAAAGTAGCACTCTATGCTGATGACTTGCTTATGTTCTTGGCTGACCCTGACAGATCATTACATAATGTGATGCTGTTCCTTAATTCTTTTGGAGCTGTCTCGGGACTAGTTATTAACTGGGAAAAATCTGCGATCCCCCCTTTAGATCCGATCCAAATCAACGTCACACAGGTGCCGGTTGTAACGACTTTTAAATATCTGGGTATTATGATATCTAATAAACTAATGGATTTTGAGTATTTGAATCTCTCGCCACTGATAGCCAGGATTAACCCCTTCACGACCTTTGACGCCACGTAGGCGTCATGAAAAGTCGTGCCAGAACGACCCATGACGCCTATGTGGCGTCATGACTTTAAAGCCCCCCTGCGGGTCGGGTGACCTAGGTCACTGAAAGGTCACCCGACCCGCAGATACAGGGGGCTTTGTTCTTCGCCACAGGGGGCGTGGCTTCGCCCCCACGTGGCTACGATCGCTCTGATTGGCTGTTAAAAGTGAAACAGCCAATCAGAGCGATAGTAATATTTCATCAATGAAAATTGATGAAATATTACAATCCAGCCATGGCCGATGCTGCTGTAGCATCGGACATGGCTGGAGACACCGATTCCACCCCCCCCCCCGGCGATCGCCCCCCCCCCGCAACTGAATGACAGCGGCGATCTGCCGCCGCTGTCATCATCTGCCCCCCTCCCATTCCCTCTGCTCCCCGCCAGATTCCGATCCCCCCCTCACCCCCTCTCACCTCCCCCGGCACCTTCTAAGTCCCCCTGTCGCTCCCGGTGTCCGGCGGGTCCGGTTCATGGGCGCCGCCATCTTAGAAAATGGCGGGCGCATGCGCAGTGCGCCCGCTCGAATCTGCCGGCTGCAGATTCTATTCTTTCATTTTGATCACTCTCACAGTGATCAAAATGAAAGAAAAAGTAAATAAACCCCCCGATTATCACCCCCATAGGTAGGCACAACTAATAAAATAAAGAAAATATTTTTATTTTTATTTTTCCATTAGGGTTAGGGTTAGGGTTGAAAAGAGGGTTAGGGTTGAAAAGAGGGTTAGGGTTGAAAAGAGGGTTAGGGTTAGGGTTGGAAAGAGGGTTAGGGTTGGAAAGAGGGTTAGGGTTGGAAAGAGGGTTAGGGTTGGAAAGAGGGTTAGGGTTGGAAAGAGGGTTAGGGTTGGAAAGAGGGTTAGGGTTGGAAAGAGGGTTAGGGTTAGGGTTGGAAAGAGGGTTAGGGTTGGAAAGAGGGTTAGGGTTGGAATTAGGGTTAGGGTTGGAATTAGGGTTAGAATTAGGGTTAGGGTTGGAATTAGGGCTAGGGTTGGAATTAGGGTTAGAATTAGGGTTAGGGTTGGAATTAGGGTTAGGGTTGGAATTAGGGTTAGGCTTGTGGTTAGGGGTGTGTTGGGGTTAGGGTTGGAGTTAGAATTGAGGGGTTTCCACTGTTTAGGCACATCAGGGGGTCGCCAAACGCGACATGGTGCAACCATTGATTCCAGCCAATTTTGCGTTCAAAAAGTCAAACGGTGCTCCCTCCCTTCCAAGCCCTGCCGTGTGCCCAAACAGTGGTTTACCCCAACATATGAGGTATCAGCGTACTCAGGAAAAATTGCACAACAACTTTTGGGGACTAATTTCTCGTGTTACCCTTGGGAAAATAAAAAATTGGGGGCTAAAAAATTATTTTTGTGGAAAAAAATGATTTTTTCATTTTCACGTCTCTGCATTATAAACTTCTGTGAAGCACTTGGGGGTTCAAAGTGCTCACAACACATCTTACATACGTTCCTTGGAAGGTCTAGTTTCCAAAACGGGGTCACTTGTGGGGGGTTTCCACTGTTTAGGCACATCAGGTGCTCTGCAAACGTAATGACGACCGCAGACTATTCCATCAAAGTCTGCATTTCAAAACGTCACTACTTCCATTCCGAGCCTTGACGTGTGCCCAAACAATGGTTCCCCCCCACATATGGGGTACCAGGACAAACTGGACAACAACTTTTGGGGTTCAATTTCTCCTGTTACCCTTGTGAAAATAAAAAATTGCGGGCTAAAAAATCATTTTTTGAGGAAAAAAAATATTTTTTATTTTCACGGTTCTGCGTTATAAACTTCTGTGAAGCACTTGGGGGTTCAAAGTGCTGCTCACCACACATCTAGATAAGTTCCTTGGTGGTCTAGTTTCCAAAATGGGGTCACTTGTGGGGGGTTTCCACTGTTTAGGCACACAGGGGCTCTCCAAACACGACATGGTGTCCGATAACGATTGGAGCTAATTTTCCATTCAAAAAGTCAAATGGCGCTCCTTCCCTTCCGGGCCCTGCCGTGCACCCAAACAGTGGTTTATGACCACATATGAGGTATCGGTGTACTCAGGAGAAATTGCCCAACAAATTTTAGGATCCATTTTATCCTGTTGCCCATGTGAAAATGAAAAACCGTGTGCCCAAACAATGGTCCCTCCCCACATATGGGGTATCAGCGTACTCAGGACAAACTGGACAACAACTTTTGGGATCCAATTTCTCCTGTTACCCTTGTGAAAATAAAAAATTGCGAGCTAAAAATTCATTTTTTGAGGAAAAAAAAAGATTTTTTATTTTCATGGCTCTGCGTTACAATCTTCTGTGAAGCACTTCGGGGTTCAAGGTGCTCACTACACATCTAGATAAGTTCCTTGGGGGGTCTAATTTCCAAAATGGGGTCACTTGTGGGGGGTTTCCACAGTTTAGGTACATCAAGGGCTCTGCAAATGAAACATGATGCCCGCAGACCATTCCATCAAAGTCTGCATACCAAAACGTCACTACTTCCCTTCCGAGCCCTGACGTGTGCCCATACAGTGGTCATCCCCCACATATGGGGTATCAGCGTACTCAGGACAAACTGGACAACAACTTTTGGGGTCCAATTTCTCCTGTTACCCTTGTGAAAAAAAAATTGCGTGCTAAAATTCATTTTTTATGAGGGAAAAAAAATGATTTTTTATTTTCACTGCTCTGCATTATAAACTTCTGTGAAGCACTTGGGGGTTCAAGGTGCTCACCACACATCCAATTTCTCCTGTTACCCTTGTGAAAATAAAAAATTGCGAGCTAAAAATTCATTTTTTGAGGAAAAAAAAAGATTTTTTATTTTCATGGCTCTGCGTTACAATCTTCTGTGAAGCACTTCGGGGTTCAAGGTGCTCACTACACATCTAGATAAGTTCCTTGGGGGGTCTAGTTTCCAAAATGGGGTCACTTGTGGGGGGTTTCTACTGTTTAGGCACACAGGGGCTCAGCAAATGTAACATGACGCCCGCAGACCATTCCATCAAAGTCAGCATTTCAAAATGTCACTACTTCCCTGCTGAGCCCCAACGTGTGCCCAAACAGTGGTTCCCCCCCACATATGGGGTACCAGCGTACTCAGGACAAACTGGACAACAACTTTTGGGGTCCAATTTATCCTAGTACCCTTGTGAAAATAAAAAATTGCCAACTAAAAAAATTTTTTTTAGGAAAAAAAAAGATTTTTTATTTTCACTGCTCTGCATTATAAACTTCTGTGAATCACCTGGGGGTTCAAAGTGCTCACTATGCATCTAGATAAGTTCCTTAGGGGGTCTAGTTTCCAAAATGGGGTCATTTGTGGGGGAGCTCCAAAGTTTAGGCACACAGGGGCTCTCCAAACACGACATGGTGTCCGCTAACGATTGGAGCTAATTTTCATTTCAAAAAGTCAAATGGCGCTCATTCCCTTCTGCGCCCTGCCGTGCACCCAAACAGTGCCCCCCCCCACATATGGGGTACCAGCATACTCAGGACAATCTGGACAACAACTTTTGTGGTCCAATTTCTCCTGTTACCCTTGTGAAAATAAAAAGTAGCGTGCTAAAAAATCATTTTTGAGGAAAAAAAATGATTTTTTATTTTCACTGCTCTATGTTATAAACTTTTGTGAAGCACTTGGGGGTTCAAAGTGCTCACTACACATCTAGATAAGTTCCTTAAGGGGTCTAGTTTCCAAAATGGTGTCACTTGTGGGGGAGCTCCAATGTTTAGGCACACAGGGGCTCTCCAAACACGACATGGTGTCCGATAACGATTGGAGCTAATTTTCCATTCAAAAAGTCAAATGGCGCTCCTTCCCTTCCGGGCCCTGCCGTGCACCCAAACAGTGGTTTATGACCACATATGAGGTATCGGTGTACTCAGGAGAAATTGCCCAACAAATTTTAGGATCCATTTTATCCTGTTGCCCATGTGAAAATGAAAAAACTGAGGCTAAAAGATAATTTTTGTGAAAAAAAGTACTTTTTTTTTTTTTTTTATGGATCAATTTGAGAAGCACCTGGGGGTTCAAAGTGATCACTATGCATCCAGATAAGTTCCTTGGGGGGTCTAGTTTCCAAAATGGGGTCACTTGTGGGGGAGCGCCAGTGTTTAGGCACACAGCGACTCTCCAAACGCGACATGGCAAGCGTTAAATATTCCAGCATATTTTCCATTCAAAAAGTCAAATGGCGCTCCTTCCCTTCTGAGCCCTGCCGTGCGCCCAAACAGTGGTTTTTGACCACATATGAGGTATCGGTGTACTCAGGGGAAATTGCCCAACAAATTTTAGGATTCATTTTATCCTGTTGCCCATGTGAAAATGAAAAAATTGATGCTGAAAGAAAATTTTTGTTGGAGAAATTAAAATGTCCTTTTTTTCCTTCCATGTTGCTTTAGATCCTGTGAAACACCTAAAGGGTTAATAATCTTCTTGAATGTAGTTTTGAGTAGCTTGAGGGGTGCAGTTTTTAGAATGGTGTCACTTTTGGGTATTTTCTGCCATATAGACCCCTCAAAGTGACTTCAAATGTGAGGTGGTCCCTAAAAAAAATGGTTTTGTAAATTTTGTTGTAAAAATGAGAAATCGCTGGTCAACTTTTAACCCTTATAACTTCCTAACAAAAAAATATTTTGCTTCCAAAATTGTGCTGATGTAAAGTAGACATGTGGGAAATGTTATTTAGTAACTATTTTGTGTCACATAACTCTCTAGTTTAACAGAATAAAAATTCAAAATTTGAAAATTGCGAAATTTTCAAAATTTTCGCCAAATTTCTGATTTTTTCACAAATAAACGCAAAAATTATCGATCTAAATTTACCACTAACATGAAGCCCAATATGTCACGAAAAAACAATCTCAGAATCGCTAGGATGCGTTGAAGCGTTCCAGAGTTATTACCTCATAAAGGGACACTGGTCAGAATTGCAAAAAATGGCCAGGTCATTAAGGTCAAAATAGGCTGGGTCATGAAGGGGTTAAGGGGAAGGTTAAGGCCTGGGCTAAGTTGTATCTTTCTGTGGTGGGGAGAGTGAACTTACTGAAAATGGTGATCATGCCGCAGCTTCTGTATGTTCTTCACAACTCCCCAGTCTGGCTCCTTCAAAATAGGTTTTACAAAATTAATGCGATATTTAGAGAACTCATTTGGTTAAAAAAGGGTGCAAGGATTAAATTGGAACATTTACAAAAATCTAAAGAGGAGGGGGGCTGGCGCTGCCCAATCCGTGGCTCTACTTTCTCTCCTCTCAATGTCAGCACATGGCGGGGGGTATGGAGAGCTTCCCAGCAGGGACAGCGGGGAGCCTGGTGATTTTCCGGGCTCTTGTGGGTCAGGGGTCGCTGTTATCCAATTTAGAGGCGGGCAGATTTAAACCTTGGGCGTCTAGATATCCTACGGTCCTTCTCATGATTAAAGCGTGGGATAAAATTAAACAGTTAAGAGGAATCACGGGTTTCACAAAATACTCCCCTATTTGGGATAACCTGTATTTGCCGCAAATGAGATCGCTTAAAGGTTTTGCGCAATGGAGGCGAATAGGTATCTGGTGGCTGTCGCAATTAGTGGAGGATGGGGTTTTTAAGTCCTTTGACACACTGAGACGGGATTTTCCGCTCCAACACTCTATGTTCTTCCAGTATCTGCAGTTGCGACACGCCTACACAGTGCAGGACCAAATGAATAGTATATCTATACACCAGGATGCTATTGTCAGCAGGCTCGGGCGGCAGGCATCCACTAGGGGTTTAATCTCGTTTGTGTACGGTGGACTTCTTTCAATGGTTTTGGTGAGGCATCCGATAGGAGCGCTGGCGAAGTGGGAGCAACAATTGGGCGACATTTCAGAGGATCAATGGGAATCTATTCTGCAGATGGTCCCCAGGCTGTCTCTTAGTGAACCCAATCGTTTGTCCCAACTGTATATTCTTTATAGAGTTTATAGAACCCCTAAATGGTTATTTGATATGGGGATGAGGACGGATTCGCAGTGCCCTAAATGTGCGCACGAGAATGATGATATCTTGCATATGTTGTGGACGTGCCCCTGCTTGCAGGTATTTTGGATTCTGGTCCTTAATTTTATTCACGTGACTACAGGACAGGATATCCCGCGAGACCCCGTTGTCTGTGTCTTGCTTTATGTGGAAGATGTGGGGGGAGATGAATACCTTCAAACCGCAGTTGCCAGAATGCTTTATGCTGCTAGGAAACTGATAGCATACCATTGGATTTCAGACAAGGTGCCATCTCGGACAGAATATATTAATAAATTAAACTATATACATTATAGAGGAAAAAGCCATATACCTTGAGAGGGGACGACCGAATACTTTTGAACAAATTTGGGCTGGTTGGCTGGACATCCCGGGTCTACCAGCAGCGAACCTATTCGTCTAAATAGCTGATTTTGGTCGACATTGTTATCCACTGTGTCTATGTGCATGTATTTTATATTTTCGTAAGGTTTGTGCTTTTCTGTATAATTTTCTTATTTCTTTTGTGGACCGGGCTGGGGGTGTGGGTGGGGTTTGGATGGATGGTGATACAGTTGTTTTTCACCTGTTAGTTTTTATTAACATTTTCATTATAACAATCTGATCAAAAAAAAAAAGAAGTATCGTTTCTCCTTGTGGAGTGCTCTTCTGGGAATTATGCAATTTGTCTCTTCAGAGAGGAAGAGGTCTAGAACTCTAGTGCCTCATATTGGACTTGCAATTTTAATATTGAGGACTGTTATGAATGGGTCACGAGGAGGAAAGCAAGCCCAAGCTAAGCCACAGAAAGCCAGAGAGGTTGGTAACTAATTGCAGACCCCTGATCCTATCCACACAACTAGCAGTAGCCGTGGAGTGTACCTACAATGATCTTAGACGCCTCGGCACAGCCGGAGAACTAAATAAGCCTAAAGCAAGAAAGGGGAAATCTAAAATGATCCAGAGCAGACCCCAAAGGAATAGATAGCCCCCAAACATATATTGTCGGTTAGACAAGGTGAAAACACAAACGCAGGTAGAAAAATAGACTGAGCAAATGATGGGGCCCACACTGACTAGACAGGACAGGAAAGGAAAGACACTGTCTGCAATCACGCAAAAAACCCTGCAAAAAGTCCAACACGTCTGATGCAAAAAATACTGAAGTCGCACGACTTCGCCCACTATATCAGCACTCTGGTATATTCTGAAAGCAGAGCAAAAAGAGGCCAATCTAATAAGGGACAAAAACAAACTGGCACAAGCAGTAACATATGGACAGTGATTCAGCACAGCCCCAGCCGCAGCTGGCTGACCCACACAAAACTGAGATAGACAAAACCAGATCAAATGCAAACAGAACAGCAAATGAACACTTAGCTGAATATGCAGGGACTGAGCTGGAAACATCAGACCTCAGGAGGCAGAAGAAAATCACCAGCAGGGATAGAGGGAGTCGGCTGTCTTAAATCCCAATCTGAAACCCAAGATCTCCAATCATCGTCCTCATTATCAGGTGGCAAGCCTCTGTTAATCAGATCAGCTCCATTACCTCCAGTAACCACCAGAGGGAGCCCAGAAAGATAACTCGCAACCCCTCTGTCAATCTGACCAGCTCCACTACCTTCAGTAATAACCATAGGGAGGCCAGAAAACAAATTCACAACAGAGGACTGTAGAAGACTCATGGAATTTTTCTGTATTTATAAAATATTAAAGTGTACAAAATCCAAAATATGATCTATTGTATTATAATTTACAATGTGACATATAAACTAAAATCAATATTAAAGTAAACAGTAAATACGCATGCCCCCATTGGTACAGGAGGAAATATATATCAACAGGGACGATATGTAGTTCTCCAGTGTCATTTTTTACCGTCTGGCCAGATTGTATTAAACCAGCAGATAGGAAATGACTTGTCATTCACATACTGCCATCACGTATCAGTTATAGAGGCCATAGTCCATCCTTGCTGTTAAACACAGTAATAAAAGGCTTTCAATTTCTAACCTCTGAAGACATTATTTTTCTCTCATTAATTTCCTGACTCCCTTGCTCCAGCTCCCCATACACCTTAGATAGATCTTGTCTACAGCAGCATACAGCTGACTATTCCTCCAGGCATTCCCATATACAAGCATACTTGGCTTGGCTAGGTGTGGATATGTTTTCAACAGGAAGAGGTGAATAAGCTAAAGCCACAGCCCGCCGATCCTTCCTTCTCCTTCTTTGTGATGGTAATAGTACAGACAACCCCTTACACATTATATTGATCATCCAGTCCTGTCAAAATATTTAGTTCTCTGCAAACATGTGTCTAAACCCCCCGTTACACACTGCGATATCGCTAGCAAAATCGCTGTAAAGTCACCGATTTTGTGACGTTGCGGCGATATTGCTAGCGATATCGCTGCATGTGATACCTCCGACTGGCTCCCCCGCTGGTTATCGCTGATCGCATGAGAAGCTCCTGGACCATTTCTCGTCGGCCACTTCCTGCGGCGCTTCCTGCTGTGATGATGAGCGACGCGTGGAGCCGGGAGGGAGGACGCAGGATCGCCGCGTCTGACAGGTAAGTAGCGATCCCCGTCCCCAGCGATGTCGCTGGTGAGATCTGCCTGTGTGGCAGCTCTCTAGCGACCACCTAGCGATGCACCAGCGATCCTGACCGCGTCATTTCGCTGGTCGGGATCGCTGGTAAATCACTAGGTGTAACGGTACCCTAATGTATATGGGCACCTTTGACAGGGGAATAAATATTTGTACACCTATGTCAGTGGTAACCTTTAGTTAATAAAATGTCACAAAGTTTTGGGCTGCAGTCTTAATTCATTTTCAGACCCCTTGAAATGCAGGTTGCAACCTAATCCACGTTTCAGATCTTTCTCTTGTGGGAATGCCTCTCCCTGTAACACATGCTGTGTATGTAGGTTTGGATTGCTTTTTCCCTTAATAAAGACCTTCATCTAGAAACTGCACTTTGTGGTTACTTGTTTTATCTTTGTCTAATATTTAAATTTGTTTGATGATCTGAAACATTTAAGTGTGACGAACATGCAAAATAATAGGAAATCAGGAAGGGGGCAGACACATTCACAAAACTGTATAGGATACAATATATATCTACCATGACCATAATGTATGAGACTGAGTGGCAGTAACACTTTTGACCTCAGAACACTTGAGAATAATATTGGACAGGACCAGCTTTGCCCTCATAATTCAGGGAGACAGTACTACCTACACCTACATAATGCTATAACCTAAAGGCTTGTGTTACTCATTGCTTTGACAGTTAGCACTCATCCCCATGTTATTCTGTGGGGCCGTCCCCATGTCTGATTCTGGTCAGTCTGATAAGAGTATAATTAGCATAAACTGCCAGATTTTCTCAGATGACAGAAAATTGGTCATGTGACCCCAGCCTTAGATGTTCTGTCATTTCTTACAAATAAAACAGAACCAGTGAGATGATGAACACATAACCAGTGACATGCAGGCCACATAACCAGTGACATGCAGGCCACATAACAAGTGACATGCTGCCAACATAACCAGTGACATGCAGGCCACAAATCCAGTGACATGCTGCCAACATAACCAGTGACATGCTGGCCACGTAACCATTGACATGCTGGCCACGTAAACAGTGACATGCTGGCCAAGTAACCAGTGACATGCTGGCCACATCACTGTCATGCAGACGTCTGACACGGAAATGGCTTAAGTGCATATTTTTTAATAAACAGTAACAGCATTCATGTAGATGTGGATGGCTGGACAAGAGAAGTGTATCAACTCTAAACAGATACATTAAAACCGTACATATTAGTGAATACTTACAGTATATTTACCAACTCCCTTGAGCTCAGAGAATGTCATGTACGATATATCAGCCTTCTTTTTACCACTGTCCACATCTCCGGTATAGATCTGCTTGATGCCAGATCCTTTAATCAGGGGAACACACTCATCACATGGGCATTTGGTCACAAAGATCATAGTTTGTTCATCAGGTTTAATTTCTTGGCACCTGCAATATTTATAATATGATAAAATGGCAATCGACAGCCGGACCCTTCATCTCTGATTAGTTTTCAGTAATACATTTCGTCAAAAACCTCCCGATGGCACAGATATATTTTAAAACGGTCCATTTCTTAATCATTTTGGAACGCTTTAGACTCTTCTAGCCATAACCCCTCGTCTGCACACTCTGTTGTAGACGTAAATAAAGGTTGTGTCCATAAAGGATTCTTTATAATTAAACAAAGCATATTCTTCTAAACTAAAGAAATAAACATTAGAAGCCTCTAGAGCTCTCTGCTGCCTGCTCTTGTGGTCCCGCCAGCTTCAGAAGTGATGACATCCTGTCCAACAGTCACCTGACCACTGCAGGCAATCACTGATATCAGCGTTCACCAGAATAGGACAGTGATGATAATGTGTGCAAACTGTAAAGCGCTGCGGAATATGTTAGCGCTATATAAAAATAAAGATTATTTTTTTATTAATAGCGGCAGTGGTAAGGTGACTGATGGATGACACATAATCACTTCCAGTACCAGAGTTTGCAATTTCCAATATATATACCAGCCCATTCAAGTAGCTATTCATATAAAAAGTGGTGTACATACTGTATGCAACAAAGATTTATGCCGCCATCCAAAGTATGAGTGCCAAGAAACTATTCCATAATATAGGGGAGACATGTATAAAAAAAAAAAAAAGAGAAAACAAATTACCTGAATGTTATTGCGTTTTGTTCTGCATGGATAATATATCGGAATTTCCTGATTTCTCTATCCTTCTGGTTGTCATCCATGTGAGGAAAATCAGCATATTCTGAGCCCACAGGGAACGCATTATATCCACACCCAACGAAGTACATGGTCTCTGTCCCATCACAATCAAATGAGCTCTGAAAGCAGATGATCAAGAGTCAGGGAATTATATAGAACGTCTATTTTAACATCAAAGTCCTGACTGTTAAATAACGTGACTACATAGAATTATTTCACATAACTTCATCTTAAAGAGATTAAAATAAGAAAATTACCAGGTCCAGATTATTATTATTATAATTATTATAGCGCCATTTATTCCATGGCGCTTTGCATGCGAATGGCAAACGCCTCCATTTTATACCGCAATTAAATGGCACCTGTCATCAGGTTTTTGCTAGCTCATCTCAGAGCAGCATACTGTAGGGGATTGCTGTGCGGAATTTTCTGCGCGGAATCTGCTTTTATTGGCAGAATCCGCAGGTCAAAATCCGTGCGTTTTTTATGCGGATTTCCTGCAAATTTATTGCAGATTTTGCCTGCGTTTTTACACCTGCGGATTCCTATAATGGAATAGGTGTAAAAACGCTGCGGAATCCGCACAAAGAATTGACATGCTGCGGAAAAAAAAACGCTGCGTTTCCGCAGCATGAGCACAGCGGGTTTTTTTCCCCCATAGAATAACACTGTACTGTAAATCACCTTGCTAAAGCTCACAGCTGGGGGTTGCCTGACTGTTAAGCAAAAATACAGGGGAAGCCACGCTGTTTTGTTTTTTTTATTTTATTTATTTACAGCGCAGGAGCGGCTGATGAATACTTCCATCCGCCGCTCCTGCTCTCACTGTTATTAGCGGTAGCAGGTGTCAGATGATGGGAGCTGTAGTCCCATCAGCTGACACCAGTGATCGGAGGTAAACTTTATACCTCCGATCACAGCTGAGTGCTCCCGCTGTCTTTTGACAGCGTGGGAACCGCGGGCTCTCTGACTGGATGTTCGGGCCCCCCATTCAAGTGAATTTTTTAAAATTTTAACCGCAGAGATAAAACTGCCCATCTCTACTCCTGAGGACTGCATTGAAGCAGCGCAGGCGCACATGTGCGAGATCTGAGAGGCAGAGAAGAAGGTAATAGGATACAAGGGCGGGCCAGACGGGTGAAAGAGGCGTGTTTTTCTAGGCAAATCACCGCTTTCTCTCTTTTTTTTCCATACCCCGGGCGTCCTTTCCCAGTGAGGCGCCCCCCTCATCTCGTCATCGGGACCGCTCCCCCCACCATATGCGGCGACCGCAGATTGCTCCGCACTCGCCCTATAAGGCAACCCTCGACTTTTGAGAAAATTTTCAGGTGTTAAAAAGTCGTCATATACGCCAGAAAAAAACGGTATTCAGCTTTAAATGTACTTTGTGAGGCTTATTTATTGGAAACTCCTTAAAAGTGATACCATTTTAAAAACGCTTTTTATGAGCGCACTCATGCTCCACATGTGGCCATAAACCTCTGTTTGAACACACAGCATGGCTTGGAAGGGAAGGAGCACCAATTGCATTTTGGAACACAAATTTGTCTGAAATAGATTGCGGACACTGTCACATTTGCAAGGCCCCCAAGGCGCCTAAACAACTGAAAACCCCCACAGGTGACCCCATAGATTATGCCCCATAAGATGCTCCATAGATTATGCCCCCATAAAATGCTCCATAGATTATGCCCCCATATGCTGCCCCATAGAATATGCCCCATATGCTGCTCCATAGACTATGCACCCATATGCGCATATTCATGAGGTTAATGAGCGGTACCATGCGACCGCTGAAGGCAGGGAGACTTTGGAGAAGCGGGGGAGCTGCAGAGACCGTGCCGGGGGGTATGATCTCTGACACCCCTGGTCCCCCTCCCCTGCTGACCCCCAGGTATATGACTCATGTATAAGCCGAGAGGAGGACTTTCAGCCCAAAAAAATGGGCTGAAAATTGTGGCTTATTCACGAGTATATAAGGTAATTGGGCTCTTCCTGCTACAGTAATGCCAAACGTGGCCGCTTACTGCAGTTTAGGCACAATGGGGCTCAGAAGGAGGGGGCAATTGGATTTGGTAGCACAGAACTCGCTGGATTTTATCTGAGGGGGTGTTGGAGATGTGTCACTTTTCCAGAGTTAGGAACTCACATCTTCGTAAAAGAATTGCTTTAATGACCCAGTAGTATAAAAAAGGTACAAAAAATACTTGAACACAATGCATAAAAATTAAAGAGGCAGAAAAGAAATATCTGTTGCGCGCCCAAGCAACATGTTTCAGACCTGCATGGCCCTTTTTCAAGCCTTACTAGGGCCCTCTGGTAAATTTAAAAATGAAAAAAAAGTAATTAGAGCGCCTGAGCGAGGCAGTGGCCAATAAATAGTACCTTACGACTCTAACAACATCCAGCATATGCAGAGCCTTCTCAAAAGGATGAGATGGTGCCAGACAAAAGGAGAGTAAAAGAATGTCTTCATTAAGGAGAAAACTCGAAACCACCTTAGGGAGAAGAGATGAAATTGGCTTCATCACCATCTGATCCTGATGAAGAATAAGGTAAGGAGAGCTACAAGACAGAGCCTCAAGCTCCGAGACTTTCTTGATGGATGTGATGGCTATAAGAAAAGCCACCATATAAGAAAGAAAAAGTGTAGAGATCTTTCTGATCTCTCTGATAGGAGCAAAATTTGGAGACTGAAGAGCCTGCAAAACAAGATTCAGATGCCAAGGAGAGTCCGATAGGGTGACCTAATGTGATGGCCCCATGGAGAAAAGTCTTAACCTGAGGTTTAGATGTCAAATTCCCCTGAAACAGAATAGCCTGGGAAAACACCTGACCCTTTCAAAGGGTTAAGCATCAGACCTGCCTTCAATCCAGACTGTAAGGAGAGCAGCTCTGGAAAGTGAAAATACATTGATGAAGCACTGGTAGACTCACACCAATGACGCCTCCTGATGAAGTGAGACACGAAACGTGAGTTGGGGGCGACTGGACACTCACTGGCTTTTATGTAAGTTCCTCTTGCATTTTTTGTTTTGTATTTGTATACTATATACATGGGGCTTTGTTGTAATTGTTTATGGCCACTTGGTTACACTTTTATATTAGTACACATGTAGTCTATTTAACTTGCACGGGATTCGGTGCTGCTTCACTTATATTTCATTTTTTGCACTTATGCCTTTATAAAACTTTGCATATTTGCACATACAGTATATATTTACTAATTGGCACTTTACACTTTTTTGGAGCTGCAATAGTATTATCCAGCCAGTGTTTTGTCCTTTTGTGTGGATTGGTAGCCTCTGTTTTAATTATGGATTTTACCATTATTGATTTTGAATAAAATTTAATATGTTTTGGATTATACTCTAGTTTGGTTGTTTTGTGCTTATCACACCAATGAAAGTAAGCCTTCCAAGTGCGATGGTAGATGCACAACAAGGATGGCTTCCAGGCTCTATCATAGTCTGGATGGCTGATTAAGATAGACCTGCTGCCTTTCAAATTGCAGATTTAGCAGCCATGCCATTAAATTGAGCACCTGTAAATTCAAAAGAAAAAAGGACCCTGGGATAGAAGGTCAAGGCGGTCCGTAAGAGCCCATGGGACTTCCGCCAGGAGATGAATTATATTATTATGCTTTGCTTATATAGCACTATCTTATTCCGCAGTGCTTTACATATATTATCATCACTGTCCCCAATGGGGCCTCACAATCTAAATTCCTTATCAGTATGTCTTTGGAATGTGGGAGGAAACCGGAGAACCCCAAGAAAACCCACACAAACAGGACATACAAACTCCTTCCACATGTTGTCCTTGGTGGGATTTGAACCCAGGACCCCAGTGTTGCAAGGCTAACCACTGAGCTACCGTGCTGCCCGAGATTGATAACATCCGATTAACAGGCCCTCTCTTGGCCAGTCTGGAGAAATAAGAATGGCTGGAACACCCTATGCCCTTGATTATCTTGGGAAGTATGGGTAGAAGCGGTAGAGGTGGATAGAGGTAAGGCAGAGAGGTGCCTGAGGGTTCCGATACCTTGCCACAACAGATTGATATTTGGTGTACTCCACCGCTGATATATCTGCCTGAACACCTATGGGTGAAGAGCCCACTCTCCTGCGGGTAGCTGCTGGCGATAAAAGTAGACTGCCTACTTATTGTCTACCCCTAGTATATGAACTGCCGAGATCAGAGGAACCTTGTCCTCTGCCCACTCCAAAATCTCTGCCATCTCTTCTATGGCAGATGGGCTTCATATGCCCCTGCGGCGATGGCTATAGACCACAGTAGTAACATTATCCGATTGAACCCTGACTGGCAACGACTAAGTGCTGCCAATGTAATAGAGCCAGATGGACAGCTCTGAGCTCCAGTACGCTGATTGGGAGTCTCTTGACTGCTCCAGACTGCCTGGACCATCCAGTGACGGTTGATTGCTCCCCAGCCGAAAAGGCTGGCATCTGTGGTGAGCACCTGCTACAGAATGGGACAAAAAGAGAGACCCTGTGTTAGCAGAGGTGACGTTAACTACCACCTGAGAGACTGGGGACAGCAAAGGGGGAATAGGCCAATCCAGGAACTATATTGACCTGTCCCAAGAGGCTAGAAGAGAGAGCTGTTGAGGTCTTGCCCGAAACTGAGCAAACAGCACTGCCACAAACGTCGCCACCATCTTTCCTAGGACCTTCATGCAAAATCGAAGGGAATGCCTGCCCAAATGCTTCAAAATTCTGAAGGAAAACTGAAGAGATAATCTATTCCCCCCCGGAAGAAATATAGATGCCTGAACGCTGTCAAACACCATTCCCAGAAACTGTAGCCGCTGTGTCCTGTTGACAATCCAACTGAATCGCTCCAGAGTCTGTAGAACGATCTGCATGCTCTCTAGATTCTGAGCAAAAGATGGTGCTTTGACAAAAATATCATCCAGATAGGGGAAAATAATTATCCCCCATGACTGCAGCAGTGCTATAACCAGGGCCAGGATCTTCATGAATACCCATGGCACTGTGGCCAGTCCGAATATTAGAGCCCTGAGCCCTCATTCTGAAATGAGAAGACCTACAATCACCCCCCGCCTGAAGAAGAAAGCCATCGCCTAGTCGAAACTGATTCTCATGCTTGAAGCCCTGGGAGGGCGAGAGCAAAAAGAAACGATCCTGAGGCAGAGTAGTGAACTCTATTCTGTAATCCAAAGAGATGATCTCCCTGACCCAAAGATCACGAATTGTCCCAAGCCATCCCTCCAGATAAAAACAGGCAGAGTCCACCCACCCGGGAAAAATCCCTAAGTGGGGGAAGCCCATCAAGCATTGACCTTGATGTTGTCTCTGGACCCGGAGGGCCCAGCCCATGATCCAGAAGGTCATCTGAAGGGTATGGGTCTAAAAGGTAACTCTCCTAGGCTCCTGGGAGACCATCGGTCCAACCTGCCGACCCGACTTGTCCGGTGCTGAAAACTGACTAAAGGGACGGACCTGCAAGGCCCCACGTCTCTGAAAATGATGGCTACCCCTGTAGCTTCTGAAATTATCTTATCTAGCCTGGTTCCCAATAAACGAGGCCCCTGGAATGGTAGTCCTGTCAGCAATCTTTTTGAAGCTAGGTCCGCGTTCCAACCCTTGAGCCACAGCATATAGAGAATCGCCACGCAATTACTTGCTGCTACATCTAAAAATGCTGAACAGAGATACTTCCCGGCCTGCACAATTTGAACCGTGATCTCGGCTAATGCCAAATCCTGGAAGCCAACCACAAGTCTATAACACAAATGCTTATTCCACGCCATCACTGCCTTGGAGACTCAAGTGGCATACATGCGGATCCCTTTAACTTCCACTCCATACAAATGCGTGCTATGTTGTGCAGAGGGCAAAAGCTAGTTAGCTTACAGACTTCTTCCCCAGTACCTGACTAACGATGTCATGGTACATTGGTCCGGCCACACCAATGCAATTGGATACGGACTGCATAATTACAGCCTGTACTATCCGTCGCTATATGGGTAAAACAGAGTGCACAATTACAATGTTACCCAGAGAAATCCATCTGAAAAACACAAAGCAAAGATGGTGTTAGCCCCTAACCTAAGACAGGTTTGAGAGAGACTTTGCCTTCAATTGATACTCCACTCAACTGAGGAAGCCTGACTCCAAAAGGCAGAGTATAGTCTCCTGGGGAGGAGACAATTTATTTACATGCAATAACAGTGTCAGCCTCCAGGTGGCAGCAGACTATACCATGTTCTGTGTCCCCCACCCCATGATATATCATTTCACTTAGCATTATTTCTGAAAAGAACCTGAAGGGTTAATAAACTATCATTAGTTTTGAATATGTTGAGGGGCGCTGTTTTTAAAATAGTATCAATCTGCGGGATTTTCCCAATACAGAGAACCTTCAAGGTAACTTCAAAACTGTATAGGTCCCTAAAAAAATTAATTTTGTAAAATTTCCCTCAGGGAAAAAAAAAAAAATGAAAAATGTAATATCCTAAAAAAATAAATTAACATATAACAAATTATGCTGAGGTGAGGCAGTCATAATGGTAAATGTTATTTATTAACTATTTACTTTATGTCGTATGACTTTTCGGATTAAAAAATAAACATTACATTTTGAAAACTGACATTTTTATAAACAAAAGCAAAATGTATCAACCTAAATATACCACTAACATAAAGTAGAATGTGTCACGAAAAACAGTCATCACTGGCATATATGATAAAATATTCCAGATTTATTGCGATATAAATTGACAGGTCAGACTTGAAAAATTTGGCCTGGACACTAAAGGTTTAAAAAATCATCGTTCTTGGTGGCGCTGTAAGGAGATCAAATACTGCCGAGAACAATTACAGGTTATGCACACAGAACGATCATAGTAACCACTGCTCTGTGCGTACGAAAGTGCGGTCAGCCTGTCTGATCAGGCTACTAAACAATCGCCGATCGTCTTGCACGTAGCCGATCAGCGGTTGTTTAACGACCATGATCATTTAGAGTCAATGCACCCTAACATTTTCTACATATCTGTGGACAACCCGTGTATTGTACTTGTACTGACGGTTGCTGGTGGGTGACACTTGTACTTTATCTAAATAGCAGTGTACTAAATCTCCTTGGATCGGACTTTGTGAATGAGACATTAACCTTTCAGGATCAGCGACTTTTGGCCTTAAAAAGCAGAAGTCTTGTTTTATTTTTGATTCTCAGCATTCCCACATTTTGGACCTTTTTATTTCTCAGGTATTACATTGTGTGATGCCATGGTTTGTAGGACAAGTTCTAATCTTGTAAGGGCCTCGCAATTATTATAAGGTTTAGCGCTTTGCTTCTAATGAATATCGATTTACTGAAAAAGAATTGTTCTGACGCTATTCTCAATCCATGCGGATGAGAGAATGGAGACACTGCATGTCATGTCAGCAAGACCAAATTCACAGATCTTTTTGTTTTTGTAAAAAAAAAAGATTGTGTGTCAAATCAGATTTTCACTAGTTTTTTGTCCGGGTATCTGTTTTTATCATCCGTGTGTCTTTTGTTTTTCTCGTATACAGAAAAAAAAAAAAAAAACAGAGAGCACATTCTTAGACGTGTTATTCTGAGAGGAGGTTTCATCTAGTTTTTAACACTGTAATCAGCAAGTTACTTACAGATTTCTGCTTTGCCCAAATAACGGCACCAACTCCGATTTTATGATCTTCTAAAGAAGCAAACATAATAAAATGAATAAATTAACATGTGTCACTTAACATTTAAATACCAAGCGTCTATATATAGAATTTAAAGATAATCAGAAAAATCTCAAAAAGTACTTAATTAATCTGTTGATTTTGTGATACATGATGTGCACAGACTCATAGGCCCAGATCCAGCATTTGGGTTTTGCTTACCGTATATACTCGAATATAAGTCGACCCGAGTATAAGACGAGGCACCTAATTTTGCCACAAAAAAACTGGATGAACTTATTGACTCGAGTATAAGTCGGGTATGAATTGTCCCCTCATCGCTGTCCTTGTATGCATGGCTCCTTCTCCCCTATCCTTGTATGCATGGTTCCTATATAAAAAAAAAAAACATCCTACTTACCTTGCCTGCGCGCCGCCGCAGCATCTCGTTCGGGCGTCAGCAGCTCTTCTGGCCGAGTGATGACGTGGCCCCACTCTTTAAGGTAATGAATATTCACTCCACGCCTATGGGAATGGAGAGACATGAATATTCATTACCTTAATGAGCCGGGCCACGTGATTGCTTGGCCAGAAGAGCTGCTGGCGCCAGAAGAAAGAAAATGCAGCGAGGACGCACAGGGAAGTTAAGTAGGATGTGTGCTGGAAGCCAGCGGCTGCAGCTATCACTGTGCACTATTACACAGAAATGAATATTCATTTTTCTTTAGCAGCGGCACAGGCTTTAGCCACAACTGACGGCTCCTGCCTCTGTGACCCGCTGCTCCCCCTCCCTGTGACAACAACTCGTGTATAAGCCAAAAAAATATGCTGAAAAACTGGGCTTATTTACACGAGTATATACGTTAAGTGACTTTTCTTTTCTGTGTTGCTGCATTTGATGCTGTTTTTTGTGCCAAATTCTTACAAATGGCGCAAGGGCGTTCATGAACTTTGCACAAAATCAAAGATGCCCTGTAGAACAAAAAAAGTGGCAAGATATTTTAAAATATTATAAAAATAAATAAAAGTGAAAAAAAATAAAATAAACGAGATTGATTCTGTACTCCAGTAGGGCCCAGCGCAAAACTGATGCAACATTTTGCAAAAGCTGAATCAGGACACTTGAAAAAAAGGCACAAATTATATAATGAATAAGGCACAAGCATAAAAGTCCCTATCAAAACCATTTTACTCCAGAAAAAAGACCATTCAATGTCTAAGGAGCAAATGGAAACAGACAAGTAAAGCCCCATCGACATGAAACTGAGGTGCAGGGCACATGGATGCAAACTGCTCCTCGCTAGGTGGCAAAGACAGTGATGAATCGGTTTCACATAGTAATAAGCCTAGGAGAGACTGAATCATAACTCAGAAGTGCTGTATGGGTCCCATGAGGCAGTTATAGTAGAGTACTGGAGGAGAGGCATTATGCAGCCATAGCAGATAGTGTCTCAACTTGGGTGACCTGACTCACTAGTGTCCTCAGAATGCATGTGGATTTCAATAGGAGACAAAGAAAAACTACCTTTTTTTGTAAGTGCTGCAGTCAATCCCAGTCCTCAGCGATCTCATGACACAAACTACAGTGGCTGGCGATTGCTTGCAGAGATTCAAAATGTTGGAGGTTTGTCACCTCTGCAGCCAAGAAAATAAAGACCAGCAGGAAGAACCAGCAGATCAGAAAAGTACTAGATCTTGTATTACTATTTTTACTATTCCTTCCCTTTGGACAATTTCTTTATGATCTTTGAAAACCCCCTTAAAGCACCGCTCCAGCATTTGTTTTTGAGTGGTGCCACTAATCTAAGTTCCCTGTCCCTTGTCTTATACTTCCCTGCATCCATCTTCATCTGTTATCGACGTGGCTGCGGTCGGTGTTCGGCAGGTTGTGATCTGCCGGATCGCTCTAGTGTTTGCTGGGTGATCCAGAAGTCACAACTCAATGCCAGTCTATAAGAGCCAGCAGAACAAGGCCAAATCGAGGCTCCCGTAGACTTACACTGAGAGCTTGTGACCGTTACTTCTGACTTCCGGGCAATCAGAAGTTGAAGTCACAAGATGGTGTATCGAGACCAGAGTGGCGCCGGAAAGAGCTGAAAATAGAGGATGGGGAGTATAAGACTAGGGTCAGGGAACTGGAGTGGCGCTTTAAGTGTACTACAAATTTAAAGGAGTCATTTTGTAATGGACATTATCCAGGGAATAGGGGATAAACCTCTGATCACTGGGAGCACCACTGAAACTATGAATATTAGTCCTGTGCTCGCCATTCCTCCTTACTGAAGCCAGGAGGAGTTTGCATCCATGTGTCCTGCCCCTCAGTTTAATGTCTATGGGGCTGTACTTGTCGGTTTACATTTGCCCCCTAGACATTGAATGGATTGCCAGGGTCCTGATGGTCCCAGCAGTGTGGCCCCTTACTATCTGACATTTATCACGTATACTGTGGATTGATGACCTATGACAATTACGGGACACCCCCTTTAATTATTATAATCAGTGAATTTAAAGAGCCTCTAACCAGTTCGATACGCCAGCAGTCGTGCTTGTATTGTACAGTGCTGAGCAACTTCTTGTGCAAGTCCCTGCTGATTCTCATCCCCCGAGTTAGTGAGATAGAAACCAAAATCAGAATAGCTGGGAACACTAGAAGCAACAGTAGCAAGAATGAGGACGAGTTCCTTCATGTTCTGCCGCAGGGAGATGAAATATGGGTCCTCACACAGATTTTCCAATCCAATTAACCTCAGAATTTCCTTGTGCGTGTCTTCACTGGAGACTAAAAAAAGTGCTTCATACTCCTTAACCCGCTCCTGGCGGTACTCATAAAAAGTGCTTCTCGCAAAGTCAGGCTCTACCCTGGCGATTTTCTGTATAAAGTCGCACTTCAAGGAGGTCTCTTCAACAAACTGCACCATGTAGCACGCCAACGGCTGCAGAAGCACGCACACGTGAGCGCGACTGTTCGATTTCAACCTCTCTACAGCCTTGGCATCTAGCCTGGCATCTCCAATGCTGGTTGGAGAAGAGTTTCCTTCCTGTAGACTCATCTCAGGATCTGATGGCCAGTATGAGATACGGTTCACACCAGCTGGGGAAAAAAAAAAAGTAATACACATATTAATAGCAGGTCTATTTCTGATAAACCATAAGAAGGATTTACCAGCAGCTCACCATTTACAATCATTTTCAGGCAGGTAGAGCAAGGTTTCCTGGAGAAGTAGAGATCACAGTCCTTGAGCCTTGCGCCATGCTTTATCACAGCAATCTGACCGGCATGGAGTTCGTTGCTGGAGCAGTGGAGGCCGATGATCTTCATGCTACTCACAACTACGAGCCCCGTCTTCTTAATATGCTGCAAGAATCAACAGATTCAGAAAATTCATCATGTGAAAGGAATCTAGAGCGCACAGTAGACCGGAAAAAATAAATAAAAAAATCGCTGCACGTTATTTTTATTTAACCCCTTGGAGAAGCAGATATTTTTCCTTTTTCAATCTCGCATTCCAACAACCATCATTGATGACATAGTTGTTTTGAGGGCTTGGTTTTTTTAGGAGAGGAGTTGAAATTTTAAGTGACACCATTCATTTTATTTCATGGAAAAAAGAGGAATTGAGGGAAAATAATTAATGATGTTTTTATGTAATTACTTTTACAACTTTTAAGTTGTGGAAAAAAATTGAGAAAATTGAGTTTATTCTATGGGTTATATGGGTTTTGGTGATTCCAAATTAATATAGAATACTAATAAAAAAAAGTAAGAACTTATAAACTTCAGCTTGTGTCGCCATATTCCAGGAGTCAAAAATGACTTAAATTGGTCTATAGTTCAATTTTCAGTGAAGAATCAAATAACACCTGCTGCCTATAAGGGTGTGTGCACACGCTGCACATTCTGCTGCGGATCCGCAGCGGGTTTTGGTCCTGCGGATCCGCAGCAGTTTCTGCTGCGGTGCACAGTACCATAATATCCTATGGGAAATGGAAACCGCAGTGCAGACGGTGCGGATTTTTCTGCGCGGATTTGCTGCGGTTTCTAATCCGCAGAAAGAATTGACATGTCAATTCTTTCTGCAGATTCCACTGCGGTTTACCATCTCCTCCATTGTAGAGATGATAAACCGCAGGTCTTTTGACCTGCGGATTAATCCACAGCAGAATCCGCAGCGTGTGCACACACCCTAATAGTCTATGGAGAGGTGATGGGGAGATGCTAGACAGAGATAGGCACAGAAGGATATAAATTAATAGAAACTACTGAGGTTTCTAGTTCAGAGGTAAAGAGGGACAAACTGCTAAAAATGCAGAATACTAGTCAGATAATAGCTAGGAAAAAAGTGATATTCCTCCTGTACACACAACAGCTTATTCTGAAACATTACCTGAAAGTGAAGCTATACAATAATTTTCTGCTGAATTCTGTATATAAAAAAGGTGGACATCCACTGCTGTGTAACTTTTTTGGATTGTTTCTACTAAAGATAATGGAAGTTCTGATTAGTGGGTTTTATCCACTTTGCAGTAATTTTTAGGTTGCTTCAATGCATCTACAACAAAAATAAGCAACTTTATGTCTACAGCTCCCGTGCAGATCTATGTGTCTCTATAATAACAGACTACGACCTAATCCTGTGTAGTCACACTGTGTGGCCTACCTCTTGGCTACTAGGGTTGATGCGCATTGATTTGCAGGATTCAATCCATCGGCCACATCGGTAATCTCTGGCTGATGGACCGGCGCCCAGATTACCGTCTCTTACCTGACGGCATCTGCAGATTGTCTTATGATTTGCCGGTCTCACGCGATGTCCCATGTGCATCAGGTTGTGCCATGCAGGCCAAGTAAAAGAAGAGCAGTGGACACTAGGAGGTGGGAACCGGTTCTCAGGGCTCCCGACCAGTGGCCACACATTACTGACGCGGCTGATGGATTAGGACCAGTTCTAGAACCTACCAAATGTTTGTTAGCAAGAAATAGGGACAGATGGAGGGACATATCCACAAGAACAAACCTAATTGGCTCTACTTGTCAAAAATAGCTGGTTGATAAGTGGATAAATAGATATATATATATATAATATAATCATATACCTGAGGTTTCTTTTTGCTCTGAACATCTTTAGAAGAGGGAAAAACCTCCATCCACAGGCTTAGTAGTGTGAATAAATTGACTTTAGAAAGCCTTGGGACTTGGCCTACAAAACAAAAAAGACAAAATACCAAAATGTGTATCGAATAATGTCTGCTGCCACCAAATGCACCTCTTGTAGCTCTCCATAGGTTTCTCCTTGACAAATGAGTTTCATTCTCTTTATCATCTATTACTATGTAAACTATTATTGATTCTCCATTAGAAGAAGGCAACTGTTTAAAGGGTTCTTCTACTTTTAGAAAAGTGGAGTACAACTGTGTTTGTTATTTTTAAATAAAGACGGAAAAGTGTGTTTTGTTTTTATTTCAAATAAAGGACTTTATATTTGCTGTGTGTTGACTTACAATACATTGATAACATTAGTAATGGATAGGTGTCTTATAGATGCCTCTAACACAAACAAATATGAACCCCACTTGCCACCGCTACAGGGCAAGTGGCAAGAGCCGGGCAAAGCGCCAGAAAAGGCGCATCCAAGATTAGCCGATTCTGGGCGGTCAATATTCATAGCCCCTTACCAGCCTGAGAATACCAACCCCCAGCTGTCTGCTTTAGCAAGGCTGGTTGTCAAAAATGGGGGGGACCCCACACCGGTTTTTTAATTATTTATTTAAATCATTTAAAAAAACAGAGTAGGGGACCCCTCTATTCTTAATAACCATCATAGCTAATGCTGAAAGCTGAGGGTTGCAGCCCGCAGCTGTCAGTTTTGCCTGGCTGGTTGTCAAAAATATAGGGGAACCCATGTCATTTTTTATTTACAGCGCAAGCAGTGAGTGATGAATACTCCCATCAGCCGCCACCTGCTCTTACTATTATCACTTGAATATAACTCCTCATTCTCCCCTGCTCTGCCGGCGATCAGCGATAATGCGAGCAGTGTTCAGGACCCAGCGTCGGGGAACAGCGCTAACTGTACCGCTGCTTCCCAGGCGCCGATACATTTATTACTGATGCGGCACACAGTTGCCACACGTATGCCACAAGTATTACAAATGTACATGGATATCTCTGGTTTCCGGAAATATCAGGAAGTGTGAAACAGGCCTTACACGCAGGAGTGTGGAATCGGTAAGACAAACCACAGACTCTGACTCCTCAATTTCCCTAATTCCAACTCAAATTCTGACTCCACAGCCCAGCTTCACTACTGAGCATTTGCACAGATTTATCTCAACTGAAAGCAGAGATCCTTACATCAGGAACAGAACTTTATAGGACATTTCATAACTTTCCCAATATTATTATGAAAACATTTACAGCACATCCTGCACTGAACTACTGAACCCAATTTATTATATATTTTAGGAGTCGGGGTTGGTCCATTTTATGCGGACTCCACAGCCTTACATGTAAGTGATGTTTTTTCACACTAGCAAAAAATATCACCACTTATCAGGGTGCTGGGCAGTTCTGCAGTTGTTCTTGATCAGTGTGTCCATTTTTACCATCCACGTGTCATAAAAAAAAAAACCGGATTACTTACCGGTAATACTCTTTTGTAGAGTCCACGACAGTACCCACTGAGAGAGGGGATCCGCCCCCGGAACAGGAAACCTACAGAGAGATAAATGGGGCGGTCCCCCTCGCTCCCTCAGTTTGTGTTACCGAGAACAACGGAGGAACCGCCATACATGTTTTAGTCAATTTGTTTTGGCGATTCATCTATCTTACGCCTACATCGTTTAAGTTTGCTAAGTTTAACCACGTATAAAATCTTAATTACAATCTCCGCCACCAAGGAGACCCATGTAAAAAAAGTTTTACGGGAGGGAAGTGAGCGGGTGCTGTCGTGGACTCTACAAAAGAGTATTACCGGTAAGTAATCCGGTTTTTCCTCTTCGCCACGACAGCACCCACTGAGAGATTTCCAGAGATAATCACTTGGGAGGGCACACCGTGTTAAGGACTGATCTACCGAAAGACAAATCCTCGGTAGAGGATAAATCTAGTCTATAGTGACTATAAAAGGTAGATGGAGAAGACCAGGTTGCCGCCTTACATATTTGTCCAATTGGGACGTTTGCCCTCTCGGCCCAGGAGGATGATATGGCTCTAGTAGAGTGCGCCTTAATCCCCAGCGGAGGTTCTTCTCCTTTAGCCAAATATGCCATTGTGATCGCATCTCTGATCCACCTGGATAATGTGCCTGTTGTAACTCCAGACCCCTTTCTGTTGCCCTGGAAGGAGACAAAAAGAGACCTACTCTGCCTCCAGGGACTGGTCCTATCAAGGTAGGCTAGTACAGCTCTCCTCACATCTAAGGTGTGATATTTCACCTCGTCCTGGTTTGACGGGTTTTCGTAGAAGGAAGGTAGGCATATCTCCTGAGACCTATGGAATTTAGTTACCCGTTTGGGAAGGTAATAATAATAATATAATAATAAATTTTATTTTTATAGCGCCGACATATTCCGCAGCACTTTACATTTCAGAGGGGATTTGTACAGACAATAGACATTACAGCATAACAATAATCACATACAGTAGATTATAACAAATACCAAGAGGAGTGAGGGCCCTGCTCGCAAGCTTACAGTCTATGAGGAAAGAGGTAGACACGAAAGGTGGGTGGTAACAGTTGCCCTGATTGTATGGACCAGCCATAATGTTAAGTGTGTAACAGTACAGACACAGAGGGCTAATGGATGCATAAAGCATGTGGGAACATGATGCTGGGAACCTGGTTATGGTAAAATTTTTGGCTCTGCCACACAGGGATAGGTTAGGTTAATGTGTTGAGGCGATAGGCCAGTCTGAATAAATGCGTTTTCAGGACACGCTTAAAATTGTGGGGACTGGGGACTAATCGTATTGACCTGGGAAGTGCATTCCAAAGAATTGGCGCGGCACGTGTAAAGTCTTGGAGACGGGAGTGGGAGGTTCTGACTATTGAGGATACTAACCTCAGGTCATCAGCAGAACGGAGGGCGCGGGTAGGGTGGTATACTGAAACAAGGGAGGACGGATCTGTCTTGAAAATCAGTCTGTCTCGTGTTATTGACAAGAACGGAGGGTCTATTGATAGAGCATGAAGATCACCTACTCTTCTAGCTGATACTAAAGCCACTAGTGTAGCAGTTTTCAATGAGAGGCACTTCACTGATGCTGAATCTATGGGTTCAAACGGGGCCTGAGTAAAGGCATCCAAGACCAGAGTAAGGTCCCATGCCGGAAGCCGAGGAATATGCACCGGTTCTGATCGTTGACAGGCTGAAACAAAACGGGTCACCCATCTATTTGCTGCCACGTTATAGTTAAATAGGGCTCCTAAGGCCGATATATGGACTTTAAGAGTATTCACTGAGAGGCCCAATTCTCTGCCTCTTTGAAGAAACTCTAAGATGGCCGTAATGGGTGGTTCACCGGCTAGCGCTGCTGGGTGAAAGGTCAGGAATTTCCTCCACACCTTGGCGTATATCTTTGTTGTAGATTCTTTTCTACTTTGTAGCAGGGTAATAATTAGGTTTTTCGAAAAGCCTTTCTGCTTTAATAGTTCCCTTTCAAATTCCAGGCCGCTAGGTGTAGTGCTTTGACCTGTGGATGGTAGCAGGGTCCCTTCGAGAGAAGATCCTGGTGCAGCGGCAGGATCCACGGGTCGGTTATTGACATGGCTCTCAGCCAGGAAAACCACGGCCTCTTGGGCCAAAACGGGGCTATCAAGATGACCCTCGCCCTCTCTTGTCTTATTTTCTTGACTACTGTTGGCAGCAGAACCATTGGAGGGAAGGCATAGGCTAGCTGGAATGTCCAGGGTGCTTGGAGGGCATCTAGAATGTCTGGGTTGTCTGACCTGTAGAGCGAAGCAAACCTTTTTACACGTCTGTTGGCTCTGGTCGCGAACAGGTCTATCTCTGGTCTGCCCCATTCTGAAGCTATCGTCTCGAAGACGTGCCTGCTGAGGACCCACTCGCCCTGATATAGGCCCCGTCGACTGAGATAGTCTGCTTGAGAGTTGTCCACTCCTCTTATGTGGAGTGCCGACAAGGAGGGAAGATGTACCTCGGCCACCTCTAGGATCTTTTCCGCGATAGACATCAACGGTCCCGATCGCGTACCTCCTTGTCGGTTTATATAGGCCACTGCGGTGGTATTGTCTGTCTGGACCCTCACGTGGGTTCCTCTTAACTGCGGGAGAAATTGAGACATCGCATAGTAAATTGCTTTTAGCTCCTTTACATTAGAGGAGGTTTCTATTTCATGTTTACGCCACCGGCCTTGTATCATGTGCTCCTCCAGGTGGGCCCCCCAACCTAAGGGGCTAGCATCCGTGGTGAGCACCTTGGAGGGAGTTACCCACCATTGCACTCCCTTTGACAAATTGGTAGGATTCAACCACCACTCTAGGGAATTAACCACTTCCGGCGATAGGGACATCTTCCCTTCCAACCGTCCCTGCAGTCTGTTTCCTGCAGAATAGCCCATTGTAGCTTTCTGGAGTGGAATTGAGCCCATTGCACCGCCGGGATGCACGATATCAGGGATCCCAGCAAGGACATACCCTGTCTCAATGATATTAAGGGTCTTCCTATAGTATCTTGTATCTTATTGATTATAGCCACCGCTTTAGCGTCTGGTAGAAAGCATTTTTGGCTTACAGAGTCTACTTGCAGGCCTAGGAACCTCTGACAGGTCACTGGTTCTAGCCTGGACTTCTCCCAGTTAATTAGCCAGCCCAGTGTTTGTAAGGATGAGATAATCTGAGCCATTCTTGTTTCACACTGAGAAACAGAATTCCCCACTACTAGTAGGTCGTCCAAGTAAGGGATCACTAGGGTGTCATTCAGTCTTACATACGACATCACCTCCAGCATCAATTTGGTAAATACCCGAGGAGCCATGGATAGCCCGAATGGCAGTGCCGCAAACTGGAAATGCTGAATCCGACCCTTGAACCAGACCGCTACCCGCAGGAACTTCTGGTGCTCTCGGAATATGGGGAGATGGTAATAGGCATCCTTTAGATCCAAGACTGCTATATAACACCTGGGAAACAAAAGTTTTATTGCAGAATTTATTGACTCCATCTTAAACGGCCTCAGCCTCAAGAAGGTATTAAGCTTCTTTAAATTTATTATAGTCCTGAAAGAGCCATCTGGTTTTGGGATTAAAAATAGAGGAGAATAAAATCCCATTCCTCTTTCGTCCCCTGAGACCTCTATCAGGACCTGTTTAGTTAGCAGTACTGCAATCTCCATCTCTAGTGCTTCCTGCTGTATCTGGGATTTCATGGAAGTCAATAGGAAGAGGTTCGGTGGATGCCGAACGAATTCTAGTTTTAGGCCCGATGAGACGATATCAATGGCCCATGGGTTTGATGTTACCTTCCCCCATTGGTGGCTGAATTTCAGTAGTCTGCCACCTACCGGTGTACTGGTATTAGCGGAACCTGTCTCCTCTGAAGGGACGTTTTCCGAATAGATTGCCCCTTTGTTTGGGGTCCTTATTTCCCCAGCGATCCTGAGGTTTAAAGTCTTTCTTTTTGCCAAACGGCGGTTTTCTGTAGGCCCTCCTATTAAAGGGAATATACGGGTTAGGAAAACCTTTCTTTCTCTCCCCCGCTTTTGTTAAGATCTCGTCCAGTTCCGTACCAAATAAGTACTTACCCTGGCAGGGTATAGCACACAGTCTAGTTTTTGTTTGTGTGTCTCCTTTCCACCCCTTCAACCATAAGGCCCGCCGGCCTGCATTGGTTAGTCCTGCTGCTCTAGCGGATAAACGGAGAGAGTCCGCTGAGGAATCGGAGAGGAAGGCAGCTGCTCCCTTAATGAGGGGCATAGAGGACAGGAGTTTACTCCTGGCCACTCCATTCTTAATATTGTCCTCTAGGTCATTCAGCCACACCAACATTGACCTTGCCGTGCACGTGGCTGCTATTGCGGGCTTAAAAGCTGCGGTACATGCTTCCCAGGATCGTTTAAGGAGTGTATCGGTCTTACGATCTAATGAGTTAGCCAACATTCCTGAATCCTCTACCGGCAGGGAGGATCTACGAGAGGTAGAGGTCACTGCCGCATCCACCTTGGGGGCTCTCGACCAAGCCGTCAATTCCTCGTCATCAAAAGGATATTTACGCTTTGACGTTAAGGGGAGGAAGGTTCTCTGCCCCTGTTTCTCCCACTCCCTTTTTACTAGCTCCTTTATAGCTGGGACCACTGGGAATGCTCGGACCTTTTTACGGGAAATGCCTGCAAACATTATGTCTTGCGGAGTCTTGGGTTCCCTACTCTCTGGTAGCCCCATGGTATTCCGGACCGACTTAACCAAGTTACTGACGCTGTCTGTAGGGAAACACGTCTGCTCCTCATCCTCTGAGGAAGGGTATTCCTGGGATCTATCAGAGTCTAGATCCCCGGTTTCTGCCGATGAGTTTGACGCCGGCGAAGCTCCCCCTCTTGGTGAACCTATTTCTCTCACGGAGGAGTGACCTCCCAGACTCCTGGAGCTGCCTAAGGCCCGTAGCTCTTCTCTAATTATCGCTCGGATATCTTCCTTCTTCCACGAGGATTCCTCCTGTAAGGCCTCCTCAACACACGACTGGCATAATCTTTTAGGGTGGCTGTCTGGGAGGGGCTGAGAACATAAGGCACACTCTCTATTTTTCGCCTTCTCCGTTCTTTTGGCCTAAAAAAGGGGGGGGGGGGTGCGGACCAGAAACAAGCGAACATTAGTTATTTATTCTGACTAAAAACACTCACCCGTGAGTGTCGTCAGTAACTACCGGCTGCGGGGTCCGCGACTCAGGCTTAGGCGAGGGACGGTTTTTTCTCTTTACGTTTTTTCTCCAAGGGCTCGTCTTGTCTGGAAGGTCCACTAGATTCCTTCCTGGAGCTGCCACTTCTTCTGGTGCTACTACTTCTCCTTGTAGTACCGCTTTGTCTGCTGCCATGTGGGGATTCCACTGGCTGATTTAACGGGAGCGAAGCTGGGTCATCTATGGATGACATGACTGCGCATTGGCGCTATGCTTGTGGCTTCTTTTTATAGGTTTTTTTTTCCTCTCATCTGCGCATGCGCGGGCGTTTCCCCGCGATCGCCGCCTCCTGTGTTGACCCCGGAAGTTGTCCTACCACTTCCGGGTCGCCTTTGCCTGAGAGCGCCGCAGGAAGCGGTTATGCAGCGGCCGCCGGACAGTGACCCCTATGCACCCGGCCGCCCCCCTTGCGCAGGTATGATCTCCGTAGCGCTGCCTGGCACAGCGCTCAGGCCCTTCCGCTTTTCTCCCGGGAAGGGCGCGCGGCCCCCATCCCTGATACCTCCTGGTACTTGCAATGCGCTCCCCTCAGGCTCTTCTGCTTTGTCCCGGGCCCACCGCCATCCCGGATATCTCATGGGATATGTAATGCGCTTCTCGCCCCTTCCTGGGGGGGGGGGGGGTATTATGCACTGTCCCCTTAGTGAGCCTTGGCACTTTTCTTACCTCCGGCCTCACCTGCATTACCAGCTCTGGGGGGGGGGGGGAATTCGCCTCTCCGCCCGACGCTGCCTCCAGTCCTGGGTCCCCTGCTGCTCATATTATGCATGCAGGCGGCTACCAGACCAGGTGTCCTCTTCTGCGGGTTCCTTTCCAGGAACAGGAAACCAAACTGAGGGAGCGAGGGGGACCGCCCCATTTATCTCTCTGTAGGTTTCCTGTTCCGGGGGCGGATCTCCTCTTTCAGTGGGTGCTGTCGTGGCGAAGAGGAAAAAAAAAATTAAAGCTGAGGTTTCCAAAGCTTGTTCTAGCATACAGTCTGAAAATTACCAGCACCCAGATGAGATGCCATCCATTTTTTTTCCTGACTCATACAACCCACCTTGACTTATAGTGTACTTTTCTTACCAATATAAATGTACTTTCAAATAATTTTATATAAAATGTGCTGCTGACAGAAATAAAGGATTAGGGTATGTGCACACGCTGCGGATCCGCAGCGGTTTTGGCTCTGCGGGTCTGCATCAGATTCTGCTGCATTGTACAGTACCTTTATTTCCTATGGAAAAAAAAAAAGCGCAGTGCACATGCTGCGGATTTTTCCGGCCGGTTTTGCTGCGGGTTACAATCCGAAGCATGTCAAATTCTTTGTGCGGTTTCCGCTGCGGTTTCACACCTTATCTATTATGAGGTGTGAAACCGCAGGGCAAAACCGCAGGCTAATCCGCAGATAAACCGCAGGACTTTTGTCCTGTGGATTTTCCAAGAAAATCTGCACAACCAAAACACTACGTGTGCACATACCCTTAGTGCCTCCAACGAAGTTGTAACTTGTGACCGGTTCAGACTATGTATTAGTGTGTATGGTCTTTTTCACTCCACTTGAGGGTGCTGACTGTATTAAACAGCCGTCACCCTGCTTTAGTTGACGAAATCGTAGTTGACTTTGATCCCGGCCGTTGTGGCAGACATAACATACCACAATACATAAGTATAACACTGTATTAAATATTAAGATGATGCATTTTCCTTAGTGGGACTAAAAAAAAAACAGAAAGCAAATGCATATTTTTACTAATGTTTACAAATATAAAGAAAAAGCTAAACAAAAACATTTTTAACAAATTAAAATTAATTTACCCGTGTCATAAAAAAAAGACAAAGAAAATGTAATAAAAGTACATTTAATTGGAATTACTTAATCTGTAACAACCTGAACAATAATAATAGCAAGTTATTCTACCAGCACAGGGAATGTCAAAAATAAACGTTGCGGCCTGCAGAAGAACGAGCCCTCAGACGCTACGCTGAGGAAGAAAAACAAACCATGGATTTCGGAAAGCAAAAATAATAAGACAAATAAGATATGAAGAGGTGAATGCTCTTCTGTTGCTGTGCTCCTGCCAGGGGTAAAGATCTGCAGGAGAAGCAGCGCTGGTGTTAGGAGGGCACAACGCACCTTCTGCTTCCTCACCTGTCCATGAAACATGCGGATGGGGGAACAAGAAAAAAAAAACCTGAAATGTGTGAATGCAGCCTTATACTGTGACCTGAGAACCGTCTCTCAGCGTCAGGACATATCATACACAGGCTGTAGCGGCGTGCAGAGGCTGCCAGAGACGCCCGTATAGTCCCCACGTGGCACATCAGCATCATGTTGGGACATGGGACAGCGACTGCACAGTCACCCAGCCTAGTTTAATGCTGCAACGGGCCACCAGTCTCAACAGGGTCAGACATATCAATGGTGCAACCGCACAGGGGCCCAAGAGATAAGGAGGCCACTTCCAATTCCAAAGCGTTATCATAGAATCATAATGTTAGAGCTGGAAGGCAACTCCAGCCTCTGTTTGAAGACTTCCATTGAAGGATAACTCACCACCTCTCATGGCCGCCTGTTCCACTTATTGATCACCCTCACGGTCAAAAGTCTTTTTCTAATATCTAATCCTCCCTTTGAGTTCCATTCCATTACTTTTTGTGTTTACATGTGATAAAGAGAATAATGATGACCCCTCTACACTGTGACAGCCTTTCAAATATTTAAAGACAGCTATTAAGTCTCCTCTTAGCCTTCTATTTTGCAAGCTAAACATTCCCAGATCCTTTAACTGTAACTCGTAGGACATACTTTGCAGTCCGCTCACCATCCTGGTAGCTCTTCCCTGAATTTGCTCCAGATTTTCATTGTCTTTTTTAAAACATGGTGCCCAGAACTGGACACAGTATTCTAGATGAGGCCTGACCAAGGAGGAGTAGAGGAAGGTAATTACTGATCTAGACTTTATGCTTCTCTTAATATATCCTAGAACTGTTTGCATTTTTTGCTGCTGCATCACACTGTTGACTCATATTCAGTCTGTGATCTATTAGTATATCTAAGTATTTTTCACACGGGCTGTTGCTTAGTTCTATTCCTCCCATTCTGTAGATGTAATTTTCATTTTTCTTTCCCAGATGTAGAATCTCGTATTTATCCCTGTTAAATACCATTCTGTTAGCTGCTGCCCATTGTTCAAGATTATCTAGATCCTTCTGAATCCCTTCTCTGTCTTCTCTAGTGTTATCTATCACTTCTAGCTTTGCAACGTCTGCAAATTTGATTACCGTATATACTCGAATATAAGCCGAGATTTTCAGCCCATTTTTTTGGGCTGAAAGTCACCCTCTCGGCTTATATTCGAGTCATATACACCAGGGGGTCGGAGGGGGAGGGGGGGCGGTTATTCTTACCCGTCCTGGCGCTGTCTCTGCAGCCCCCAGCTTCTCCGCGATCTCCCTTCCTTCCTTCAGTGGTCACATGGTACCGCTCATTAAACTCATGAATATGCGCATATTCATGAGTTTTAATGAGCGGTACCACGTGACGGCTGAAGGCAGGAAGGGAGATCGCGAAGAAGCTGGGGGCTGAAGAGACAGCGCCAGGACGAGTAAGTATAGCGATACTCACCTGTCCTGCGTCCTTGGCTGCTTGCTGCTGTCTGGCATGTCATCTGTCGATGACGTTCAGACAGCAGAGGGCGCGGTGACGTGGTTACTGCGCGCCACGCCCCCTGCAGTCTGAACGTCACTGACAGATGACGTGCCAGACAGCAGCAAGCAGCCATGGACGCAGGACAGGTGAGTATCTCAGGTGCCAGCAGTGACACCGGCACCTGGCCCCCAGCGACGGAGAGGTGAGTATGTCATTTTTTTTATTTTTAAATGCAGCAGCAGCAGAGGCAGCACATGGGGCCATAATCTATGGAGCATCTTATGGGGGCATCATATGGGGGAATAATCTATGGAGCATCTTATGGGGGCAGCATATGGGGGAATAATCTATGAAGCATCTTATGGGAGCATAATCTATGGGGCATTTTATGGGGGCAGCATATGGGGGAATAATCTATGGGCATCTTATGGGGGTAGCATATGGGGGAATAATCTATGGGGCATCTTATGGGGGCAGCATTTGGGGGAATAATCTATGGGGCAGCATATGGGGGAATAATCTATGGAGCATCTTATGGGGGCAGTATATGGGGAATAATCTATGGAGCATCTTATAGGGGCAGTATATGGGGAATAATCTATGGAGCATCTTATGGGGGCAGCATATAGGGGAATAATCTATGGGGCATCTTATGGGGGCAGCATATGGGGGAATAATCTATGGGGCATCTTATTGGGCAGCATATGGGGGAATAATCTATGGGGCATGTTATGGGGGCAGCATATGGGGGTATAATCTATGGAGAATCTTATGGGGCAGCATATGGGGGAATAATCTATGAAGCATCTTATGGGGGCAGCATATGGGGGCATAATCTATGGAATATCTTATGGGGCCATAACCTTTATGGAGCAGCATATGGGGCATCTTATGGAGCCATTATTAACCTTTGTGCAGCATTATATGGGGTGTATTTTGTATGGAGCATCTTATGGAGCGATCATGAACTGTATGTGGGGCTACTGATTCAATATGGATATTCAAAAACATTTAACCTACTGATGTCTCAATTAATTTTACTTTTATTGGTATCTATTTTTATTTTTTAAATTCACCAGTAGCTGCTGCATTTTCCACCCTAGGCTTATACTCGAGTCAAAAAGTTTTCCCAGTTTTTTTGTGGCAAAATTAGGGGGGGGGGGGTCGGCTTATACTCGGGTCGGCTTATACTTGAGTATATACAGTAGTTTACCTTTATTTCCCTTAACTAGATCTTTTGGTACCCCACTGGAAACACTTTTCCAATTGGATGTGCAACCATTTATTACCACTCCGTGAATACAATCACTGAGCCAGTTATGAACCCACTTAATTTTATCAAATGCTTTGCTGAAGTCAAGATATAGTATATCTACCGCATTTCCCTGATCCACCCAGTCAGTGATTCCATCATAGAAGGAAATTAGATCAGCCTGGCATGACTTGTTTGCTACAAAACCATGCTGCCGCTGCTTAATTACTGTATTCGTATCCAAGTACTTACATACATGCTGTTTAATAATTTGTTCACAGATCTTTCGTGGTATAGAAGTAAAGCTCTCTGGCCTGTAATTTCCTGGCTCCATCTTCTTGCCTTTTTTGAAGATAGAGACAACATTTGCCCTTCTACAATCTTCTGGGACTTCCCCTGTTCTCCGGGATTTTTCAAAGATTCTGGCTAGTGGTTCTGCAATTTCCTCTGCTCTCTCTTTCAGTACCCCATTATGATAGGCTATTGGTCAAAAAAAGGCCCATATATTGTTCTTGCACAGCGACCCTTGTCTATCTGTGTCCGCCAGTGTGTTTCAGTGTCAATGAAACAGCACACTTAGGGTACCGTTACACCTAGCGATGCACCAGCGATCCAGACTAGCGATATGACGCGGTCAGGATCGCTGGTGAATCGCTAGGTGGTCGCTAGTGAGCTGCCACACAGGCAGATCTCACCAGCGACATCGCTGGGGACGGGGATCGCTACTTACCTGTCAGACGCGGTGATCCTGACGTCCTCCCGCCCGGCTCCACGCGTCGCTCGTCGGCGCCGAAGGAAGCCCAGCAGGAAGTGGCCGACGAGGAATGGTCCAGGAGCTTCTCGCGCAATCAGCGATAACCAGCGGGGGAGCCGGTCGGAGGTAAGTATCACATGCAGCGATATCGCTAGCAATATCGCTATAACGTCACAAAATCGGTGACTTTACAGCGATATTGCAGTGTGTAACGGGGGCTTTAGGCTGTACTCATACAATGCAGTCATGATCCTTTTTCTCTGCAAATAACATTGGCCAGGAGAGAGGTGAGCCCTTCCCTGTGTGGACGCAGGCTTAAATGTTGGTGTGTGGTTGGGGGAATACAAGTACAACTTGGGGGCCGACTCTAACTATAAATTATAAAGTAAAAAAAAGTAACAAAAAATCCCCAAAAATTAAGGAAAACAAACACACCTGAATAATAGTAAGAATTCTGCTTCTTTCCAGGGGTTGTCCAACATAATGTAATATCGCCAGTGGCTCGGACTGACTACAAATAACAAAACAGATCATACTCCCTCCCCACCATCATCCTCTCCATGGTCTGAAAGTGATGACACCGTTCATAGCACCGCCGTGATCAGTGATTAGCTGCAGCACACCAGACAAGGCGCCTGGAACATTGCATCACAGGATGACCGCTGCGGCCGATCACAGGCAGCAGCAGTCCTGTGGATGGTGCACCGCGCTGTCATTACTTTCGGTGCTGATGCAGAACATTTTCAGCACTTGGGGCCCCCACTATGTACTTTGCTCAGGGCCACAGCCTTACACCGGCCCTGACCAAAAGATGTAAGTGAGCAATTGACATTTGCTGTGTTGTTGTCTGCAGGGACGCCATGGAGAAGACAGCCAGGATCCTGTCAGGCTGTACACAGGCTCCATGGCTGCTGTCCTGCAGTGCGGGCACAGGTCACACACTCACCTTGCATGCTGTCAGTCTGTGTCCCGGTGGAGGAGCAGGTGCTAGCGGGCTGCGGGCTCCTGTACATGGGGGAGCCGGGTGTCCTGCTCTCCGCTACACGTCTGCATTACCGGCAGGATAAGCAGGCTGGCGGCGCTCCTACTACATGACAGGTAAGAGAAGCCACACAGGTCACTGGGCTCCTCAGCCAGTGACAGCGGCCATCGTCTCGGAGACCAAACACACAAACAGTAACATTGCAAACTGTAGTCTACGCCAAAATGGCCGCCATACCTCTGCGTCGTCGCGACTTGTCCGGCCTGTGTAGTTTTTCCTCTGTCGTTTGTGACTGGAATCTGAGTGGATTCAGTTTTGAACTGTAATTTATTTTATATTTATTTATTTCTATGTAGGTGAGAAAACATCAGAGCAGAAGCTGCAGCTGGAAAGTGAGAGGCAGAGATACAATTGTGGTCAGGAAAATAAGAGATAAAAGCTCCATGAGGTGCGTATTGGGGCTCAGTCACACATTTGATGATTTTTTTTGTGCTCCAAGTGTCATTTTTTATTTTTTTTTTATGTGGAGAAATTAAAAAGAAAGCTTCCCCGCCGTCTTCATTCTGACAGTCCATGAAAATCAGACCACACTCAGATGTTATCCAAGCGCGATGCGACTTACACGGCCTTGGATCTAAATCAGACATGTGAATGAGCCCTTAGCAGCTATACTGCATTATGGAATTCTCCACCGGAATCTGTTGCCAAAACCAACTGTGCAGGCATAGATCTAGAGGAAAAAGTGGCGCCAGTATATTGAAAATGGTATCTGATCTGCAGGCCGGGTGTTATAGGGAAGGAGCTGATCACAGCCTGTAACGTTATGTAGAAAAAGTTCCAGTAAAACTTGTATTTTAATCATTGAAATTCTGGAGATTGTGTATATACAGAGGCGTATCTAGGCTTCCTGGCACCCGGGGCAAGAATTTGGTTCAGCGCCCCCACCCCCCAAGCACACATGCGACTTGCACACTTAGCCATGTACCCACGAGCCGCTCTCCCTAATGCTCTCAATGTTCAGTAAAAAACTGAAAGCAGGAAGAGAAGCTCGTTGTCAAGTATGAAAATCGCACATGAGTGAAGTGTCCATGTGATGACTACTGCAACCTGCAGAGCTGAATCCTGACATTGCAGCTTCTGAATTCTCACAACGAATGCACTGCACACTTTTAGGATTCTCCCTTGCCGATGTACAGTCATGTCAGCACAAGTATGTGATTTGTATACTTCTGGCCACATTCCGACTAGACGTGCCCGGCCTCGCTCCGTTCACTTTCATTGAGTGAGGCCACACGTGTCTAGTCAGCATGTGACCGTATGTATGTAAATTACCAGCACGAGAGAATCCTAACGGCGTTCAGTGAGCACTGTGAGAATTCAGAAGTCTGCAGTCACATAGAATGACAGCAGACTCAGCGCAAACCTGGACAACCCCTGTAATGTTCCTAACAAATAAACACATGAGAATAAGTCAGTAGCACAAATAACATTTACATCCAAGTACCTTATAGATGACGTCGTCTCTGCAGTCAGTCACCTTTTCTTCTAGACCCCATGATGAGTTTTCTCATCCACATCTCATCTCTGCAGACTTCCATCTTCTCCGGTCTTCTGCAGCAAATCTCCACACGATCCCCTTAAAGATAGAAGTGTCATTATAATGCCCCTAAATAAAAATGTCTGCAATATACTGTCACCTCACACTATTCCCCTCCCTCCTCTAACATCCCTCTGTTCACCATACTGTCTCATCATATATTTACCCCCTCACTCTCTATACTGTCTGCTCACACATACCCCTGACTCCCTATACTGTGTACACATACATTAACCCGTTCGCTCCCCATACTGTCTGCACCCAACCCCCATACTGTTTCCTCACACATACTCTGTGTCCTCAAATCTCCCCACACACATTAAATCCCCCCATCCCCACTCCAAATCCCTCACACACTTTAAGTAACCCCCATCCACACTCCAAATCCCTCAGACACATTAAATACCCCCCATCCACACTCCAAATCCCTCACACACATTAAATAACCCCCCATCCCCACTCCCAAATCCCCCACACACATTATGTACCCCTCACTCCAAATCCTCCACACATTAACCCCATCCCACTCATTAACCCCCATCCCCACTCCAAATCCCCCACATTAAATAACCCCCATCCCCACTCCCAAATCCCCCCACACATTAGGTACCCCCCACTCCAAATCCCCCACATATTAACCCCATCCCTACTCATTAACCCCCCCAAACAATAACCCCCATCCCCACTCATTAATTCCATCCCCACTCATTAACCCCCCGTCCCTTCTCCCAAATCCCCCACACATTATGTACCCCCCACTCCAAATCCCCCACACATTAACCCCCATCCCCACTCATTAACCCCCCACACATTAATTCCATCCCCACTTATTAACCCTCCACAAATTAATTCCATCCCCACTCAATAACCCCCATCCCCACTCATTAACCCCCCACTCAATAACCCCCATCCCCACTCATTAACCCCCCACTCAATAACCCCCATCCCCACTCATTAACCTGCCACACATTAACCCCCATCCCCACTCATTAACCCCCATCCCCACTCATTAACCCCCCACTCAATAACCCCCATCCCCACTCATTAACCCCCACACACATTAACCCCATCCCCACTCATTAACCCCCCACTCAATAACCCCCATCCCCACTCATTAACCCCCCACACACATTAACCCCCATCACCACTCATTAACCCCCCCACTCAATAACCCCCATCCCCACTCATTAACCCCCCACACACATTAACCCCCACTCAATAACCCCCATCCCCACTCATTAACCTGCCACACATTAACCCCCATCCCCACTCATTAACCCCCACTCAATAACCTCCATCCCCACTCATTAACCCCCCACACACATTAACCCCCATCCCCACTCATTAACCCCCCACTCAATAACCCCCATCCCCACTCATTAACCCCCCACACACATTAACCCCCAACTCAATAACCCCCACCCCCACTCATTAACCTGCCACACATTAACCCCCCACTCAATAACCCCCATCCCCACTCATTAACCTGCCACACATTAACCCCCATCCCCACTCATTAACCCCCCACACACATTAACCCCCATCCCCACTCATTAACCCCCCACACACATTAACCCCCATCCCCACTCATTAACCTGCCACACATTAACCCCCATCCCCACTCATTAACCCCCCACACACATTAACCCCCATCCCCACTCAATAACCCCCATCCCCACTCATTAACCCCCCACTCAATAACCCCCATCCCCACTCATTAACCTGCCACACATTAACCCCCATCCCCACTCATTAACCCCCCACACACATTAACCCCCATCCCCACTCATTAACCCCCATCCCCACTCATTAACCCCCCACACACATTAACCCCCATCCCCACTCATTAACCCCCCACACACATTATCCCCAATCCCCACTCATTAACCCCCCACACACATTAACCCCCATCCCCACTCATTAACCCCCCACTCACATTAACCCCCCCACACATTAACCCCATCCCCACTCTTTAACCCCCCCACACAGTAACCCCCATCCCCACTTATTAACCCCACTACACATTAACCCCATCTCCACTCATTAACCCCCCCACACATTAATCCCCATACCCACATTAACCTCATATCCACTCATTAACCCCCCCCACGCATTAACCCCATCCCCACTCATTAACCCCCATCGCCACACATTAACACCCCCCATCTTCAGTGGTTTCTTCAGCTCCACAGTGGAGCACACTTACCACCAGCGCTGAGCGTTCACTCTGGGCGCCGGGGAGTGACGTCAGCAGCGTGATCACATGACATGTCACGCTGCTGACGTCGCTCTGGCCCGGCGGTCAGAGCTGCAATTGTACTGGCGTCTATACAGACGCCAGTACAATTGTTCCCTGGGAGCCGGCACGCGCACCTTCTCTGCGGCAGCTGACAGCTTGACAGCTGACACAGAGAGCCGGCGACTCCCAGGCCAGGGGGGCGGCAGAACGCATCCGCCAGGGAGGACACTGGACCGCTGCATTAGGCGGCCCGGACTGCGCCCCCTGCCGGCTGCGCCCGGGGCAACTGCCCCGGTTGCCCCCCCCTAGATACGCCCCTGTGTATATAAGTCCATTGGGCGGTCCTACTGATGACTGACCGTCTTGCCTGTATGACTGCATTAAGAGATAGCTGTCAATCACTAGTAGGACCGCCCACCGGACTCCTATTTATACAAAGACCAGGGATTTCAATTAATCAAATACAAGTTAGGCCGGTTTCACACGTCAGTGTCTCCGGTACGTGTGGTGACAGTTTTCTCACGAACCGGAGACACTGACACACGTAGACTTATTCAAATGAATGGGTCTGTGCACATGTCAGTGTGTTTTCACGAACCACGTGTCCATGTACAAAGCACGCTGACATGTCCGTTTTTAAGTGACAGCATGGATCACACGGACCCATTCAAGTCAATGGGTCCGTGTAAAAACGTACCGCACACGGATGGCGTCCATGTGCATTTTAAAAGTCATAGGGTTAACATTGAAACAAATTGTTTCAACACACGGACACGCACCCATGGACAGCACACGGATCACACACGGAAAGCACACGAATGTGGCAAATTGACACATGGACACGGATTTCTCCGGTACTGTTTTTTCCGGTACCGGAAATATCAGGATGTGTGAAACCAGCCTTATAGTGAATCTTTTCCCACAAAGCGATCTATCATACTACTCAGCGCCTCCTTCTCTATACAAGGCGGTCCACAGATTGGAAGGCATGGGCAACCTGACAGGTTCTCTGTAACATAAAATATAGCAAATCTATCACTGGTCATTTTATTTATAATTTTTCTAAAGATGTTTCAGCTGTAAAATGGGCAAGGTTTATGCATACGTTGCTGGTTAGGGGGTCAGACTTCCCTAGAATTTCCATTTTCCTATAAATATTCCCAGTATATTGCCCTCGGGTTACATTCACAAATCCATTTTCATTTTTACAGCCATAAAAAATAGCCATTTTTTCCCACCTTTCGTCCTTTTTTTGCCTATTTTTTCCCTTCATTCATTTCTTAAAACTGAAGAAGGGAAACTGTATTTTTTTCCATAGACTCATAGTAATTGATCAGAAAAAAAAAGGGAAAAACTGATGTTTTTTCTTTTATCCATTCCATTTTATAACAAATTCCTATATATTTGAATGGACGAGCTTGATATGTCAGAAAACGGATGAGAATAGGACCTGAATCAGTTAAAAAGAATGTATGATTTGTTCCATTATAGTCTATGGGTCATTTGTGGTCCTCGTAGTGATGGATGAGCCCGTGGATGTTCGGGTTTGGCCGAACATCTAAAAGAAAGTTTGGTTTGGGTACCAGAATGTTACCCGGAACCCATTCAGTTATAAAAATGCACACACAAACAGCCGAGAGAGACACCGGGGAGTGATGGATGGGTGAAAAAACAAAGTATGAGAGGGAGAGGATTTGCACACAACCAAAAACCTAGCAACAGTCTTAGATAAATCCACCAAACGCCTTCTCAAACAATACTCCACCAACTCCTGAACCACGCAGTAAAGAAGCTAACTCTGGCATTTCCTGATTGCCAGAGTCCAGTTTATATAGGAGAAGGGAGTAGCCAACAGTGAACAGATGAGAGCCTTAAAGCAGGAAAGCTTCCAGGAGCTCTCAACTGAGTATATTAACCAATGGACTGCTAAAAGAAATCTGCACCATTTAACATTAAGGTGAAGTGCTTCTAGTCAATGCAGGAGTAGGAGAAATCAGAGGGCATGGTCTTCTGGCTCCTCTCGGTCACGGCGATCCCATGACAGTTGCAGTGGTAATGGCTGTAGGGTTGATATCATCTGTTTTATGGCTGCTGACATCAAGCACACAAGTTAGCAATGAAGAGGCGTCTATAAAACATCCTTTATTACAAACCCCATAGTAAGATTGTGAAAAAGACACAGCCAGAATTAAATCCTTTATTTGAAAGAAAGACACAAACTCCTTTATTTGAAATAAAAATAAAAAAACACAGTTATAGTGACCTCCTTACGCCTAATCCATTGAAGCCCTTGTCACCTGTAAAATAACAAAAATAATAAACAACCATATCCCTCACCTGTCCGAAGTGAAGATTACCCATACTGTCCCACGCCATAATCCATCTCTGCGATAACTGGTTTGCAACCTGAATGGTGCCATGATGTGCAACCATCCTAGCTGAAAACCAGGACACAATGAGGTGCTGCGAGCGCAGCTTCAGTGACGAGCGGTTACCCCAACCATTACCCCACTTGCCAACACATCAGAGCAAGTGGGAAGAGCTAGGAAAAGTGCCAGAATTGGCACATCTAATAGTTGCGCCTTTGCTGAGGCGACTGTGGGCTGCTATTTTTAGTTTATAGGTAGCAATATCCATGGCCCCTTACCAGTTTGAGAATACCAGCCCCCAGCTGTTTGCTTTAGCTTGGCTGGTTGTCAAAAAATGGGGTGGATCCCACACCTTTTTTTAAATTATTAATTTAAATAATGTAAAAAACGGCATGGGGCCCCTCTATTCTTGATAACCAGCCATGATAAGGCTGACAGCTGAGGATTACAGCCCGCAGCTGTCAATTTTCCCTGTGTTGGTTATCAAAGATACAAGAAACTCCGCATAATTTTTTTTATTATTATTCAGTTATTTTTAGCACAGGTGCTGGCTGATGAATACTCTCATCAGTGGCGCCTGCTCTCTCTGTTATCAGTGACAGCAGGCGTAGGCTTATGGGAGGAGTACTCTCTCGTCAGCAGACACCTGTGACCGACGGTAATATTTTTACGGCCGGTCACAGCTGCTGGCTCACGCCGTCATCTGAACTGGGAACTGCAGCTCTCTGATTTGTGGTAACAGTGCCGCTGTTGTTTCTCGCGCTGTCTTGTAGATGACAGTGTCGGAGAAACATGATGTTCGGGGTGTTTAACCCAAACAGTAGAAGTTCATGGAGAAGTCCATGTTCGAGGACCGTACCCAAACAGATAGGGACCCCGAACTTTACTGTTCGGGTTTGCCCTTCTAAAACTTGTCTGTTTTATAAATGGATAGCACACGGATGAGAAAAATGTATGTGTGAACGAAGCCTTGAGGCTATTTCACACAGGTAGAGTATTATAATACGTACTAATCGGATAGGGCACCAACACCACACTGACCAATGGTTTTGAATTGGTCTTTTCAGACAGTTTTTTCATACAAACAGATTGTCCTTGTGAAAAAAAAATTGCAGCATGCTCTCTCCTCTTCCATATTTTGGCAGAGAGTCGCCTATTCAAATCTATGGGTATAAAAAAAAATCTGATCCCATACAGATTAACCTTATAGCATCCACTATTTGTTCATGTACATTTATAAACGTAGATGTATAAAAACGTCTGTCATGCACTTCACATACGGTTGAAAATTGACAAAAATGAATTTTTTTATGCACTTGTCTGAATCCAGCTTTATAATTAGTACACTATAAAGGGAAGGGATTCCAAGTTATCTCAAATCTTATGCTGTTTTTATAAAACCTGGATAATCTTTTTAATCCAGACCAAAATCCATAATTTAGAACATATAATGGAGACATTATACCGGTCCCAATATTCTGATTTCATTAGATCCCATAACATACCCCAATATTCAGCTCTCAGAACATAACACAGAATTCAATTTTCAAACACTAAATACAAATTCCAGAATAGAATTCTCAGACCATATTCTAATATACAAACCTCAACCAGACCCCAATATACAGTATGTATTCTGAAGATCCCAAAGTAAACCTCATAATTCAGACCCTTTATTTACTGACCTCACATCTAGCTCCTCTTGTGAATGCCAGGTTCCTCTATAGCTTAGCACACCACCACACATGAGATCAAACACCAGCAATCAAAGGAACCAGAATAGTAGAGGACGATCAAGGAAGGAGCAGAAAATAGTAATTTAGTGGCCAATAACTTTTTTGGGACCCACTGTAGCTTGCTGACTTTCTATGCACCAGCATTGCTCAGTAATGGCCTCACATTCTTCACTCCATAATTTCCATTCTTCCTCTGTTAATAATATTGAAAGCCTCAGAGAACTCCTTAGTATGTGCTTACTGTAAGTTCATCTTTTTGGCCCCAATTATACACTGACAACTTACATGTTCTCTTAGTTGTTTTTTTTATTTTTTGCTCCAATGTTGCTGACCTTGTTACTAATTTGGTTATGATGCTATGTCACAACCTCGACTTTATCGGACTCTGATCTCTATTCTATGTGGCGATTCTGTACTTTGGGTTGAAAAAAATAAATAAATTGAAAAATCTGAAAGCATTGGTGTAGCAGGCAATCAGTAGCCAGGACTACACATCTTGCTGAAGGTCCACGTGACCCTTAGTGCTTCAATAGTCCATATTGTATCTGTATTATTCTTGTACAATATTTTCAGATTTGTAAACAAACAGAACAATACAAAGACACAAATGTACAACACAAGTGCAGTTGCCGGGATCACTGCTGTCCACCGACCTTCATGTGCATATTTCTCTGATAGTATCCAAGGGGTGCCAGGCTTCCATTGTCACTTTTCAGGGCTGTGCGATTCCTGTGAAAACTCACTATCGTGTGTTTGGTTACGCTATCGCAAAGCCAATTCTGCAAATATTTGTATGTGGATGAGTACAAATGGGAAGGCAAATAATTTTAGGAACTAATGGCTTGTTCTTATTATATTACTGACGGTAGACTGCGCATTTTGTCAAGGCATGTACAAATAACACATATGCTCCCATATGAATAGCCAGCTATCTAAGTCCATCTGCTTTCTAAAGAAATGGATTGATAGTTGTTACACGTGGATCCTGTAGTGGACACTCCCACTGATAAGGGGAAAAATAGACAGAAGCTTCCTACACGTTTCTTCCCCAATGGTGGGAATTCATCAGGGAAGTCAAATAGATATAAAGCATTATAAAGCATATATTTGCCCTAGGACGTCAATCACACTCTGTTCGCATTAAATGCGATTCTGGTAATCGGTAGCAGCTGATGGAATGCAGGGGGTTGATATTAGTAGCAGCCGTATTTATTGCCCTAGGACGCTATTCACACTCAGTTTCTGTTTCACGCGTCCTGTATTTTGGAATATAGGAAGAGGCTGCATTAACCTGTTTATGATACCATTCACACTTTGGAATCATGAAATATGATATTAGAAACAATAGGTAATATGGCCGTTTCCTTGCATGTGTTCTGCATTTTGGAAAACAGGAGGTTAATATCGGTAGCAGCTGATGGAATGCAGGGGGTTAATATCAGTAGCAGTTTGCGATCTGATGTCAGACGCTGCGGTGGAGCATACCAATAATGGAGTCTTTATCAAGAGTCCATGTGCTTTCCCCTCCAGGACTTCAATTGGTAGTGACAGGGACAGTCACACTAGTTTGTTAGGCACCTCGCCACTGCATTTCCTGTGGACTTAATGGATAACACTAATTCTATATATCCTTTCCTACTGCTTTATATCTATATGACTCCCCTGATGAATCCCCACCATTGGGGAAGAAATGTGTAGGGAGCTTCTGTCTATTTTTCCCCTCATCAGTGGGGGTGTCCACTACAGGATCCACTTGGGGCCTGTCCTTGTTAGGACAGGAGTAACGCTGGGGCACGACAGGGAGTGTAGGGAAATACTTTACATTAACACTGGTTTTCCCATGTCTCGGTTCCCCATGAGTGGATCGTCTCTCCAGCAGGATACGCCCTGATGCTGGAATGCTATATCTAATACCAATGGTGAGACCAAACCATTTTTTATTGAGCACTGGTTCACATGAGCACTTTTTTGTAATGTTTTTGTGTGTTATGTCCTTTTAATGGTTCATTAAAGGTTATGTTTTAATTGACTTTATGTGGGATACTCTCTAGGCTGTGTGCAACATTTAACCCCTGAGGGTTTTTTGGCATAGTGTCAAAAAGCTCACACTCTAGCTGTTAGGCGTCGGGTTCGTGCAGCTGCTCGGCCATGCGCTAGTATAGTCTCTAGTTGTGTTGTGAACTCATTTTCTGGTCTGACTCTGGTTTCTGGTGAGGGAGCTGGTTGTGCTGACAGAGGAGTTGCGAGTTCTCTTTCCGGGCTCCCTCTGGTTGTGGCAGGAGGTAGTGAAGCTGATCTAATTAACAGAGACCTGCCACCTGATAATGAGGAAGAGGATTGGACATCATCTGGAGTCTCAGACTGGATTTAAGACAGCTGACTCCGTATTCCCATTCTGGTGAATTTTTCCTGCCTTCTGAGGTCTTAGTTTCCAGCTCAGTTCCTGTCTTCTCAAGCTAAGTTGTCTTTGCTAATGTTCACATTTGATTTGATTTGGTTTGGTCTATTCAGTTTTTTGTGTGGTCAGCCAACCCCGGCTGGGGCTGTGCTGAATTTCCACTCTTATGTCACTGTATGTGCCAGTTTGCTTTTTGTCCCTTATTAGATTGGCCTCTTTTTGCTCTGTTCTCAGAATATGCCAGAGTGCTGATATAGTGGGAGAAGTCTAGTGACTTCAGGGTATTTTTTGCTATCAGAACTGTTGGACATTTTTGCAGGGTTTTTTTTGGCGTGATTGCAGACGGTATCTTTCCTTTCCTGTCCTTTCTAGCTAGTGTGGGCCCCATCGTTTGCTCAGCCTATTTTCCTACCTGTGTTCGTGTTTTCATCTTGTCTCACCGTCAATACATGTGTGGGGGCTGTCTATTCCTTTGGGGTCTGCTCTGGGGTAGTTTTAGATTTCTCCTTTACTTGCTTTAGGCTTATTTAGCCCTCCGGCTGTGACACGGCGTCTAGAATCATCGTAGGTACGCTCCACAGCTGCTGTTAGTTGTGTGGTTAGGATCAGGGGTCTGCAATCCGCGTAGTTACCAACCTCTCTGGTTTTCCATGACTTGGCTTGGTCTTGTTTTCCTCATCGGTGACCCATTCATAACAAGTTGCCTACTGTGTGAATGATGATGGATGCATGAACCTGCGAATGACTCATTAAGATCTCCTACCTCTGATATTACGAGTGTGTACAGGGACTTAGGCTTAGAGTCCGCGCCAGCCAGTGGCAAGCCACAAGCCACAGCAGCATCATCAACAGTGCTAGCGTCCGACAGTTCACCTGCTACCGGGCATTGTCCATTAGCGGCAGTGTCTGTTGCCACGCTGCAGTCTGCAGCTCCCCTTGGCGTCCGCAATAGCGACGCCGTATGCACGGTAGGTCTAGACGGACGCTGACCCTCTGCCTAGGGTTCAGCTCCTGTGACCAGATACCGTGCGTGCACTTCTCTGAGACCTGTGGCGTTAACAGGCTCAGCCTTTTGTGTTTAAGACATAGGCGTGTCTGTGAATTAAGAGAGATCGCTCAGCGCACCCGGGTGACGTTCAGCCCGCGTGCGTCATACCGCCATATTGTATGTCCGCCATTATCTGGCAGCAGTGTTTACACCTTCTGCACGGTGGACCCCAGGCGGCGAACGCACTTTACGTTATTTTATATTTAGTGCGTTCCGCTGTCCCTAACATTATACTAGCGCCAGGGTATGGCTAATAATGGCGGACCTGCAGCAGCTACGACAGTACATTCGGCAGCTGGAGGGCAGGTTGGCAGCTATCGAGAGCTCCACCTCAACTGTGAATGCTACAGTGGCTGCTGCTCAGGCAGTCGCAGAGGCTGTCTCGCATGTGCCCACATTCACGCCTGTGCCGACATTGTCCCGCTTCCCGTTGCCCAATAAATTTTCTGGTGACAGCGCCTCCTGCAGGGGTTTCGTGAGCCAGTGCTCTATCCAGCTTGAGTTACTGGCCGCGCGATTCCCTACAGAGCGGGCTAAGGTGGGGTTTATCGTCTCCCTCTTGTCGGGTAGGGCATTAGAATGGGCCACGCCGCTGTGGGAGCGTGATGACCCCGTGGTTCTGAGCGCTGCTAAGTTTCTAACCTCTCTAAAGCAGGCCTTTTTGGGACCACGAGTCACTCACGACCTCACTCCAGCTATTAGCGCTAACACAAGGATCCCGCTCGGTCAGCCATTATGCCATCTGTTTTCGGACTCTGGCTTCCGAGTTGGAGTGGCCTGATAAGGCACTCGTCCCTGTGTTCTGGAGGGGTTTGGCGAAGCATGTCAAAGATGCTTTAGCTACCAGGGAGGTTCCCGTAACTCTGGAGGAGCTGATTGCTATCTCTACCCGCATTGATCTCCGTTATACTGAGCGCGGGTTGGAGCGACCTCAATCCAGACAGAAGGTTAGGTTGGCCCCTACCTTCTCTGTACCTCTTGAACCCACGGAGGTGTCACGCACCGGTTCCAAGTCAAGTTCGGCGCGAAGATTCGCACGCTGTTACCACTGTCGACAGTTTGGTCACCTGGCTAACAAGTGCCCGCAGCGCTTGAAACAACGAGCACGTACCATGGTAGTAGGTGGGGGTCTACCTGATATGAAACCCTTTTCCCCCAAACCAGTATTTCGGGGGACGTTGGATAGCGGTACTTCCACCTGGGAGGTAGAGGTCACGGTGGATTCCGGGGCAGAAGGAAATTTCATGTCCTCGTCCTTCGCCCAAAAGCACACTATTCCACTGATGCTACTGCCCCATCCCTTGACCATCAGGGTGATTAATGGTGCACCTTTACCATATCAGGTTACCCACCAGACAGCACCTCTTGGGCTCTCAATCTCACCATCTCACCACGAGACTTTGTCCCTGTTCATTTTGCCAGATGGCATCGACCAGGTGCTTCTCGGAGTTCCGTGGCTCTGTTGTCATTCCCCTCATATAAATTGGTCTTCGGGGAATATACTGGGTTGGAGCAAGGACTGTGAGGGAAGGTGCTTGAGGGGCAGTGTGCAAGTAGCCTCCACGGAGGTGCCCACATATCTTTCCGCGCTCCCTAGTCACTACCGGCAGTATGCGGACGTCTTCTCCAAGAAGTCAGCGGAGACGCTTCCGCCGCACCGTCCTTACAATTATTACACCAAAAGACATGAGTCTAAATTGCCAAATGTACAAATTTTATTAAATGCAGAAGCATGATATACAATAATCAATACAAAATACAGATAAAAAGGACACTGCTATCCAAAAGAAGGGGAGCCTATATTGCACAATTGCCAAAAGCTGTATATACCAATAGACTCAGTGCATAAAGATCTCATACATATATTAGATAGAGATTACATCCATGAAAAATACATCTAGTCTAAAAAAGACCTTTCACAGTGAAAGCAGACATTACTAATCACCAAATTCATATGGATTCCTAGGTATACATATTGTACCACTCGGTTAACCAAGTACCTTGACCATATGACATAAGGGTATAAGTCCAATCAATATTTAAGCAAATAAAGAGATGTTCGCACCAAAGTACTTATATAGTTAAAGTATGGCACTGGCTTCCCTATCGCCCCTTTTTAAATTGCCAAATGTACAAATTTTATTAAATGCAGAAGCATGATATACAATAATCAATACAAAATACAGATAAAAAAGGACACTGCTATCCAAAAGAAGGGGAGCCTATATTGCACAATTGCCAAAAGCTGTATATACCAATAGACTCAGTGCATAAAGATCTCATACATATATTAGATAGAGATTACATCCATGAAAAATACATCTAGTCTAAAAAAGACCTTTCACAGTGAAAGCAGACATTACTAATCACCAAATTCATATGGATTCCTAGGTATACATATTGTACCACTCGGTTAACCAAGTACCTTGACCATATGACATAAGGGTATAAGTCCAATCAATATTTAAGCAAATAAAGAGATGTTCGCACCAAAGTACTTACATAGTTCAAGTATGGCACTGGCTTCCCTATCGCCCCAATGCGCGTTTCGCTTCTTCGTCAGGAGGCGTGTCTAAGGGCTTGTTAAGTGGGCGTTATATACTATGGGCAACCAATCATATGGAAACACTCATCCACATCATTAAATCACGCCGAAGCGCAGCCTAACTACGTGTCTCCACTTCCTGCCCCATGGCGCATGTACCGCTGACGTCACCCTCCTTAAATAAATAGACTGCCGGTTTGCAGACGTGGAGTAAGAGCGGCGACGCGTCGCTATAGCGACCGCGCAGGCGCACTCCTCTCCTAGTGTCTGTTTACCGGATAGTCGGAGCAGACGGAGCCGGACATGCGCACTGGGCAGTAATGGTTAGACTGCAATATACAGGGAACTATACAATAGATCAAATAAACTATATGTGAAAATATGTGATAAATATATGTACACAGCTTATAATGACTATAATATACAGCCAATATTAATAAAGAATCATAAGTATAAACAATATCCAATAGAATATTAATTACAGTGAAGATCACATACAGAGTGCATATATAAGAACAATTAAACATGTGAAATGACACAAAAATCTTACAAATAAAAAATAAATAAATAATAAATAATGAATATGATTTTAATATTAATACAAAAAAATTTTTTTTACAAAAAAATCTTTTTGAAAGATTTTTTTACGAAAGATTTTTTTCCTCCAAATTTTCTAGTGCACTTCGTAAGATCCCTTGTAAAGCAATCCATGTAGTTACGTCCCATATTCATGTAGAATGGAAAAGAACCATCCATTATAGTACAATCTAGACAGCAAAGTTGAAAAACACAAAAAAAACAAAAAATTAAAATCAAATGCAACAAACTACCATAGTAGCCAACCCTCTAAAACCCAATAAAAAACCCAATAAAAAATATTTTTTTAATTAATTCATTAAAGGAATGAACTAAACCCGAAACTCTCATTCAACCCAAAGGGGGTAATGGAATGCAATCGATATATCCACCTGCTCTCAACTTGGGATAGACTTTTAAATAAATCACCCCCCCTGGCACCAAGATTCACCTGATCAATCGCTTTAACCACAAGCTTACTTGAATCCGAATTATGATGCTCCTTAAAATGTTTAGCAAGGGTCTTCAACGTGTCCAAAGGATCCGAATTCTTTGCCTTTTCGATATCACGTACATGTTCTCGTACACGAATTTTTAATTCTCGAGTAGTCATTCCCACATAAATCAATCCACAAGGACATTGAGCGTGATATATGACTCCTGTAGATGAACAAGTGAGGCGGTGCAAAATTTTAAAGATGCGGGACCCATCGAAATTGGAAAAGTCTTTACATTTCACCAAATTTCTGCAGGCTTTACAAAGCCCACACGGAAAAAAGCCTTTTATAGACTGACTAGTTGAATTAGTTCTAGGACGTTCATAATGACTTCTAACGAGCAAGTCACGCAAATTTTTAGATCTTTTGGCAGTGACTAAAGGAGATGAAGAAATAAACTTCTCAATAATGGGATCTAATTTAAGGACATCCCAATGTTTCCGAAAGATCCCTTTTAAGTCTTCCCATTGATTGTTAAACGGAGTGATCAATCTAACCGATGGATTGACATTTTTTTCCTCTTTGCTAGAGGACTTACATAACAATTCATTCCTTGTTACTCCACTAGCTCTCTGATAACCTCGCCGAATAGTTCTATGACTATATCCACGTTCCCGAAATCTAGAGTATAGATCCCTAGCCTGATGTTCAAATGTTTCTTTGGTCGAGCAGATTCTTTTAATTCTAAGGTGCTGACCAATCAGAATACTGTTGATGGTCGACGGCGGGTGTGAAGAGTCAGCATGCAAAAGAGCATTGGTGGACGTGGGCTTGCGATACACATCAGTGATTAACAGACCATCCTCCCTACATTGAATATCAATATCCAAAAAATTAATTTTACGACCATAAGTATGGGTCAACTTGATGTTTAAACAATTATTGTTAAGTTCAACCATCAACGCATTCAACTGTTCAACCGAGCCCTCCCAGATGAACCAAATGTCATCGATATACCGAATCCATTTATGGATTCTATCCATCTGGCTCACCGGGTTGCTCTGGAATATATCTCGTTCCCAAGCCCCAAGGAACAGGTTGGCATACGAGGGGGCACAACATGCCCCCATGGCAGTACCTTGGAGCTGAAGGAACACCTGGTCGTTAAAGGTAAAACAGTTGTGTTTCAATATGAATTCAAGGAGAAGAATTATGGTCTCAATCAAAGATTTCTCAAGATTGCTAGAATTTAAATACCATGACACAGCCCGCAAACCATCCTCATGTCTTATGGAGGTGTACAGACTCTCCACATCCGCAGTCACCATCAACATGTTATCATGTAACATCAACCCATCAAAATGACCAAGGGCAGATGTCGTGTCCTTGATAAAGGAAGGCAACGTGGAAACTAATGGTTTTAAATAGTAGTCAATAAATTGACATACCACCTCGCAGAGACCTCCATTCCCAGATACTATGGGTCTCCCTGGTGGATCTGTTGGATTTTTATGCAGTTTGGGAATTAAATAAAATGTTGGAAGACGCGGTTTAATCCCAATAATAGTGTCCTTCATCTTTTTAGAAATAATATTTTTATCAAATGCTTTGATAATAATTTCACATAATTTTTCTTGAAATGACACAAGTGGATTATGTGTCAACTTTTTGTAACAATTTTTGTCTGAAAGTAGCCTCATGGCTTGTTTCTCATAGAGTGTATTCGGCCAAATAACCAAATTCCCCCCTTTATCAGCGGGTTTAAATGTTACATCGGACCAAGATTTCAACTCCCTTATAGCAGTTTCAATAGACAATTTGTTCTTATTTTTATTTTTAAAGGGAATAGTTCTCAATTTCTCAATATCAGTGAAAACCAATTTAACAAAAATGTCAACTGCCGGACAAATATTAAGACTAGGAATTTTTTTTGATTTATTAAAGAGATAATGTGGAAAGTCACTAACCTCAAAAGTACCACTCTCATCCCCCAGGGATTCCAAAATAGCCAGGGCTTCTCTCTCTTCCCTAGTATCAAGTACCATATTCATATTGGATTTTTCGTGGAATCGTTTAAGAATTAATTTTCTGGCAAATAGATGGACATCCTTTATTGCCGTGAATGGGTCTAAAGGAGTACCAGGAGAAAAAGTTAGACCTTTCTCAAGTAAGTCAATCTGAACTTCAGAAAGACAATGTTCCGATAAATTAACTACCTTAGGATGATCTTTACGTCTGAAATCGTCATGTTTGGCCTTATAATCACGAAATATACTTTTTCCCCCAAATCTTGTTCTAGTCCTTGAATGACCACCAAATTCTGATTCAGAATTGGAGGATAGGCTGCTTGCATGTGAAGACAGCGAGATATTAGTTGAACTCCTAATCAAAGGTTTGTCCAATTTGTTGATCTTAGACTGCCAACGATACACCTTCTTGTTTTCATAGTCACAAATATCTCTTTGATATTTCTTAGTCTTAATTGTACTTATTTCCTGTTCCCATTTACTCAAATCACGCTCAAGGTCCTTGTAGAAAGAATTCATATCCTCAATCGGAAATTTCTGACTCATCGAATTCTGCGACTGTTCAATCTGTGAGTCAGTCTCAGCAAGTAGTTTGACATTCTTCTCATTAATAATTTGCATAAAAGACAAAGAGCAATTAGTTGCACATTCTTCCCATTTCTTGAGAAGCAACTCATCATCCAATTCAAAAGATGGAAATAATTGGACACGTAAACCCCTTGGAATTATTTTCAATTTTAAATAATTGTCCATTGAAGTTTTAGTCCACCATAATCGTGTCTTTTTATGAACAAGATTTCTATGGTTCCGGGTCAGTTCTTTAAAATCAGAATGGGTATCAATAAAATTGGATGCAGTTCCTGGAACAAATATATTTGAAGCTTTTTGTAACCAGGTCAATTCCCTAGCTTTAAGGTCCATCGTGACCAAATTTGGGTATAAACTGTCAAAAAACAGAAGAAACAATGATAACCAACACAACCCAATACATATAATTGAGGCAAAAACTCTAAATTCAATTATTACACCAAAAGACATGAGTCTAAATTGCCAAATGTACAAATTTTATTAAATGCAGAAGCATGATATACAATAATCAATAGAAAATACAGATAAAAAAGGACACTGCTATCCAAAAGAAGGGGAGCCTATATTGCACAATTGCCAAAAGCTGTATATACCAATAGACTCAGTGCATAAAGATCTCATACATATATTAGATAGAGATTACATCCATGAAAAATACATCTAGTCTAAAAAAGACCTTTCACAGTGAAAGCAGACATTACTAATCACCAAATTCATATGGATTCCTAGGTATACATATTGTACCACTCGGTTAACCAAGTACCTTGACCATATGACATAAGGGTATAAGTCCAATCAATATTTAAGCAAATAAAGAGATGTTCGCACCAAAGTACTTACATAGTTAAAGTATGGCACTGGCTTCCCTATCGGGCGATAGGGAAGCCAGTGCCATACTTTAACTATGTAAGTACTTTGGTGCTAACATCTCTTTATTTGCTTAAATATTGATTGGACTTATACCCTTATGTCATATGGTCAAGGTACTTGGTTAACCGAGTGGTACAATATGTATACCTAGGAATCCATATGAATTTGGTGATTAGTAATGTCTGCTTTCACTGTGAAAGGTCTTTTTTAGACTAGATGTATTTTTCATGGATGTAATCTCTATCTAATATATGTATGAGATCTTTATGCACTGAGTCTATTGGTATATACAGCTTTTGGCAATTGTGCAATATAGGCTCCCCTTCTTTTGGATAGCAGTGTCCTTTTTTATCTGTATTTTCTATTGATTATTGTATATCATGCTTCTGCATTTAATAAAATTTGTACATTTGGCAATTTAGACTCATGTCTTTTGGTGTAATAATTGAATTTAGAGTTTTTGCCTCAATTATATGTATTGGGTTGTGTTGGTTACCGTCCTTACAATTGTCCGATAGACCTATTGCCAGGCGCGGCCTCCTCTGTCTCCAGGAGAGATAGTCACAATATATCCGGGAGAACCTGGCAAGAGGGTTTATCAGAAAATCTGTGTTGCCGGCTGGTGCAGGGTTCTTCTTTGTGCAGAAGAAGAGTGGAGAGTTCCGCCCCTGCATTGACTACAGAGGTCTTAACGCCATTACAGTATAAAAGAAATACCCTCTTCCTTTGATCTCTGAGTTGTTTGTCAGGTTGCGAGGGGCCCGGATCTTTACTAAATTAGATCTACGGGGGGTGTACAACCTGATCCGCATACGCAAAGGAGACGAATGGAAGACAGCCTTTAATACCAGGGATGGCCACTATGAGTATCTGGTCATGCCCTTCGGCCTCTGTAAAGCGCCTGCTGTCTTCCAGGACTTCGTGAATAACGTCTTTCGCAATATGCTCTCTACCTCGGTGGTGGTCTATCTGGATGACATCCTCATCTTTTCTTCAGATTTGACCTCTCACCGGAGAGACGTCTGCAAGGTCTTCGACCGTTTGCGGACGAATTCTCTCTTCGCCAAGCTGGAGAAGCGCCAGTTTGAGCAGGAGTCCTTGCCGTTCCTGGACTATATCATCTTGGCCCAGGGGGTGGCTATGGATCCTGCCAAATTGCAAGCGGTATTGGACTGGCAGGTGCCCCATTCTCTGAAAGTGGTGCAGCGCTTTTTGGGGTTCGTTAACTATTACCGTCAGTTCATTCCGCACTTTTTCCTAAGATTTGGTCAGAGCAGGTCTCCACGGCCTTCTCGTCTCTGAAGACCCATTTTGCTGGCGCTCCTATCCTCCACCGTCCCGATGTGGATAAACCCTTTATCCTAGAGGTAGACGCCTCATCCGTCGGTGCAGGAGCAGTCCTTTTCCAGAAGGATGCTCAAGATCGGAAGCATCCCTGCTTCTTCTTCTCTAAGACCTTCTTACCGGCGGAGAAAAACTACTCCATCGGGGACAGGGAGTTGTTGGCCATGAAATTGGCTTTTTCCGGGTGGAGACATCTCCTGGAGGGAGCCCGTTTTCCCTTTCATGTGTACACTGCCCATAAAAACCTAGTCTATTTATAAACGGCCCAGCGCTTGTACTCTTGTCAAGCTATGTGCTCGCTCTTCTACTCCCATTCCTGCTTCACCTTGCACTATCTGTCTGGAGAGAACGTCCGTGCGGATGCTCTCTCTCGCTCGGTGGTCTCAGCGGAGGAAGAGGACACTGAGCCTCGGCTAATTGCCCCCACTGAGAGCCTGAGGACCGTGGGCCCGGTTGCTCTTGAGGCAGTACCGCCGGGCAAAACCTTTGTCCCTCCTCACCTGCGACCAGAGGTCCTCACGTGGGTGGACTGGAAGGGTCATGGTCCTGAGGCCCGGACCTGGGAGCCATTGGAGAACATCCACACCCCGCTCCTGATCACGGCTTTTGAGTGTAGTGAGGCTCAGAGGGGATAATGTTAGGCGTCGGGTTCCTGCAGCTGCACAGCGGGAATCCAGAGCCTTGCATTCAGTGGTCTCCCATTTTCCACCGACTGCTCAGGAGCCTGCACAGCAATCCCAGCATCTCAGACGCTCTGCTCAGACCACCTCTGTGGGTCTCGCTGTTGCTGCCCCCTCTGGGCCAGCAATGGCAGCGCTGGCTGCTCATTAACGAGCCACTCCAGAGGCTAAGTCCTCCACTTGTTCTACTGGGCATGCTTACGGGACGATCTCCCATTGGAGATCGGGAGTCACATGCCCAGGTCCTTCTCATGATCTGATTGGTCCATGTGTCAGGGATCTGGAAGCTTCCGGAAGGTCCCGGCTATAAAAGGTTCGCATGGTCGCTCGGCCATGCACTAGTATAGTCTCTAGTTGCCTACTGTGTGAATGATGATGGATGCATGAAACTGCGAATGACTCATTAAGATCCCCTCCCTCTGATATTACGAGTGTGTACAGGGACTTAGGCTTAGAGTCAGCGCCAGCCAGTGGCAAGCCACAGCAGCATCATCAACAGTGCTAGCGTCCAACAGTGCACCTGCTACCGGGCATTGTCGATTAGCGGCAGTGTCTGTTGCTGCGCTACAGTCTGCAGCTCCCCTTGGCATCCGCAGTAGTGACGCCGCACACACGGTAGGTCTAGACGGACGCTGACCCTCTGCCTAGGGTTCAGCTCCTGTGACCAGATACTGTGCATGCACTTCTCTGAGACCTGTGGCGTTAACAGGCTCAGCCTTTTGTGTTTAAGACATAGGCGTCTCTGTGAATTAACAGAGATCGCTCAGCGCACCTGGGTGACGTTCAACCCGCGTGCATCATACTGCTATATTGTATGTCCGCCATTATCTAGCAGCAATGTTTACACCTTATATTTACACCTTTATATTTAGAGCGTTCCACCGTCCTTAACAATAGCTGAGTGCACGATAGTTGTTACACTGACATTATGACTAAAGCCCCCATCACACACAGCGATCTCGCTAGCGAGATCGCTGTGTGTGACACTTATCAGCGACCGGCCCCCCTGCCGGATATCGCTGATCGTCCTTGAATGGCCTCGACATTTTTTTGATCGTTGGTCTCCCGCTGGCCAGCACGCATCGCTACGTGTGGCAGGCGGGAGACCAGCGATCAGCAAGCTGGAGCTGGTAACCAAGGTAAACATCAGGTTTCTAAGCGCCGCGCGGCACTTAGAAACCCGATGTTTACTTTGGTTACCAGCTCCCTGCACCAGCGCACTGGTATCTTAACGTACACTGTGGGTAACTGTCCTTATCACTGGTGAAGCTGCCTGTTTGGCAGCTCCCCAGCGATCATGTAGCGACTCACCAGCGATCCTAACAAGGTCGTATCGTTGTTAGGATCGCTGGTGAGTCGCTATGTGTGACGGGGCCCTAAGACAAAGATTTAAATTCTAATCTACATGTTAGGGTTATCCAGCCGGTAGTGATTGTTGTACTGCTGCTGTCCGTTTTGCTTATATAGATGTTACAAAGACTTATTCTTCGGGGCTATTCACATTGCTTATTTTGCCAAAAGATCTTGCCATTGAAGTGAATGGGTCAGCAAAAAAAAAATGCACAACCAATGGATATCGTCCATGTACTGTCCGTGTTTCATGTATTGATTGCCAGGAGATACCCAGGAGACCTCCCTTTAAATTATTTTGTGCACATGAAATCCTGTGACACAAAGGACCTGATTCATTAAAGTGATTACCCTAGAAATCAGGAGTAAATTGCTCTGAAAATTTTGCACAACATGGAAATACACAAAAAAGTTGTGACTTTTTCATGTCAGTTTCAGCCAGCTTCACCAAAATGTCAGAGCTGAGAGAGGACATGACACCACAGAGAGGAAGTGACGAATACATTATACCAGAAATCTTATTGCCATTCCTGACTAGAGTAAAGGCCCCGTCTCACATAGCGAGATTGCTGATGCGTCACCGATTTTAACAGCGATCTCACTACATGTGACACATAGCAGCGACCGCCCCCCCCCCTGCTGGATATCGTTGATCGTGCTCGAATGTCCTGGGCCAATTTTTCATCGTCGACGTCCTGCTGGCCAGCATGCATCGCTGGGTTTGACGCTGACGAGAGACCTCGTTGGCGACGCAGAACTCAGGGACGCAGGCTGGAATAGTTCAGAATAGCTGCTGTGTGACAACGCACCAGCGATCCTTACCAGGTCGTATTGTTGTCGGGATCGCTGGTGCGTCGTTGAAGAGATCTGCCTGTTTGGCAGCTTACTAGCGACCATGTAGCGACGCACCAGCGATCCCTACCAGGTCGTATCATCGGGATCGTTGGTGCGTCGCTATGTGAAACGGGACCCTAAGATTTGTGGGTGACCTTACTTGTCAGACACTCCTGATTGATTAGGAGGCGTGTTTACAAGATCAGAACCACCGTCATCACATAGAAGCGACACTGGAACCACCATTAATTCATGAATGTGGCGCTAGAACCATCGTCAGTACTTGATTGCAACACCAGAACCACCATCGGTACATTATTTCAAAGCAATAACCACCGTCAGTACCTGAATATAGTGTCAGAACCACCATCAGTGTATGAATTCAGAGCCAGAATCACCGGCAGTACAATGATGGGGTGATAGGAAGAAGGCAATGATGGGGATGGTGGTGGAGGAGGAATTGATGGAAGTGGTGGAATGGGCAAGGTTGGGAATGTGGGGGAGGAGAAAATGATGGAGGTGGTGGAAAGGGCAATGATGGAGATGGGGGAGAAGAGAATAATGGTGGTAGTGGAAAAACAATGATGGGAGTGGTGGGGAAGGAGGCAGTGATGGGGAGATGGATAAGGCAATGATGGGGTGATGGGGAGAAGGTAATGATGGGGATGGTGGTGGAGGAGGAAATGATGGAAGTGGTGGAATGGGCAAAGATGTGGGAGAGGAAATGATGGAGGTGGTGAAAAGGCAATGATGGGGGTGGGGGAGAAGGCAATTATGGAGATGGGGAAATGACAATGATGAGAGTAGTGGAGAAAGAGGCAATGATGGGGTGGTGGTGGAGAAGGCAATAATGGAGGTGGTGGAAGAGGCAATGATGGGGGTGATGGAGAATGCAATGATGGGATGGTGGGGGGAAAAAGAAATGATGATGGGGGTGGTGGGTTAACCCCCAGCTGTTTCTATAATTTTTTTTTTTTGGCAATAGGTATCATCAATTGCCTTCTATGGGAACCAATATGGATATAATTCTGATGTTCCTTTATTGAACCACGCTATTTTTTACCTCTTGTCTGTGCTTGTCTGATTTGACTGCAGAGAGTTTTTTTTGGCTTCATTTGATAATGCATATGGAATCTATGTTTTCTGTAGTCTATTAATACCCAAAAAGACAAGATTGCCACTATCTACTGGTAGCTTATGGAATCTATATTTTCTGTGGTCTATTAATACCCAAAAAGACAAGACTTGCTACTATCTATTGGTTATACAAGAGGTTTCTCTATGTTTACATGTAATAGCCTGTCTTTTATATATTTTACATTAATAGCCTGTGTATTATATTAAGCACTATCTTTCATCTCTTTTATTTGCTTATTGTGTTCCCACCTGTATTTTATTAGGGTCATTTAGGGCGAGTCTGGGACAGCCGCAGCGGAGTGGGGGCACCAAATTGTATCCTTTAGTGTGCCAACCTCCACTGTCAGGAAGGGAATAGCAGGCTAGTGTAGGGCTATCGTAGGTTATTATTGTATAGAGTTTGTTAATTGTGTTATTGCGCTAGGGGGGTGTTTTTTACCTCAATTTCTTAAAGTTTCATATTTTTAAAGGGATTATATGATTGCACTGGGGGTGGTGGTGGAAAGGGCAATAATGGGGGTGTTCGGGGAGGAGGAAATGATGGAGGTGGTGGAATGGGCAATGATGGGAGTGGTGGGGGAAGAGAATGATGGGGTGGTGGGGGAGGAGGAAATGATGGAGGTGGTGGAATGGGCAATGATGGGGTGGCAGGGGAGAAGGCAATGATGGAGGTGGTGAAGAGGGCAATGATGGAATGGGGGAGAGGACAATAATGTGATGCGGGGGGAGGAGGACAATAAGGGATGTGGGGGATTGGGATGGGAGGAAGGGGAACTTATAATGGACTTAGGAACAGGGGGAGGTGGAGGAAGACATCACATATTATGTCTAACACAGTCCCTTAGTATATAGTGTACGTACATATTATGTATCACACATTCCCTTAGTATATAGTGGACTCACTAATTCTGTATAACACCACCCTTAGTTACATAGTTTCCTCTTTTATTATGTATAACACGTCCCTTATTACGTACCATCCTCTCTAGTTATATATGGTGTCGTCCCTTATTATATAGCTTCCTCTACTGTTATGTATAGTGCTGTCTCTTACATAGTGTATTCTTGTTAATTTTGTTATTCACAACGTCCTCTTTTATTACCTAGTCCACTTTCTTGTTAGATATAAAATGACTGCTGATGGAGGAGCCGGTGACCAGACAACCAGTCTATCAGCTCCTCCATTAGAAAGGAAGCTTTCACATGCTCCATCAGCCATCATTGCATTATACAGCTAAGAAGACAGGACGGTATGTAATAAAAAACAGGACTCTATATAATCCAATATGTAAGGGACGGTACTGTACATAACAAGAGAGGGCACTGTATAAGGGGCAGCAATATACATAATAAAGGAGACTATGTAATATATATATATATATACACATGTATGTGTGTGTGGCCATATATATTTATGTAGCTTTGTCGCCATAAAAGGAGGGGGGCCCAGACACATTTCTTGCACAGGGGCCCCAAGCTGTCAGTGTCCGCCCCTGTCTTCTACCTAGCGATTGATTTCATTCAAATGTTGAGGGATAGTCCGTGTTGACACTGATGCATCCTGAGCCTGCAGGACAGCTTGAATTTCTTTTGTACTTGATTGGGGCTGCTTATCCACCATACTGACTATCCTGCGTTGCCATAGTTCATCAATTTTTTTCTGCTGTCCAGGTAGATTAGCTACAGTGTAAACTTCTTGATTATGTTGTGCACATTGGACAAAGATTCCTCTAGTGGCCAATACCTGAAAAGTTACTATTTTTTAAATTGGATTTATAAAGGCCATAAAAAAATCAAAACAATTATATCATAAAAAATGGATGACATGATCCTCTTTTAAAATGTATGCAGCTATTCATGTGATACAAGGCTGCCCGAGCTAAGGCCACTCTCTGCTCTGGTTTCTAAAGATGGTCTAGAACTTGAGCTATTTGATTTACCTTTCCTTTTAATAGTTCCCTCAGAACTTTGTAAAATAAGAGCTCCAGCGCTGTCAGTCTATATGTGTTACTTTATTACAGTATATGTACAGCCATTCATTACTTCATTGTAGGTAACCTGATAATATTTGATCAATTTATTTGGATATAGAAGATTGTTAGCCCTCTTACATAACATGATGATGGAAACACATTAACAGTTAAATAATAAATATTAATAAATATATAAGCATATAATCTGGTAAATTCATGTAAAAAAAAATTACTACTAGTTACTCACACAGAATGCCCTTTTATATGAAAATGTAAAAGAAAACAACATTAATTATGTGATCAGTACAGCAAAGTGATATTTGTCATCTGCGGAACAGTAAATACGTCTAATGAGAGTGAAACACTCGTATGATATTGGGGAGGATTGTGTTACACTTCATGCTGTGAGAGGATTCCAAGGCACTGGGAGCAGACGGAGATGCAGTTATATGAGTGGCATACTTCCAGCCACATTCCGACTAGACTGTCTGGCCTCACTCACTACACTTGCATTGAATCGAGGTTGTGCACATCTAGTCGGCATGTGACCGCATGTATGCAAATCTTATCCTTGAAGTAATCCAAACATCGAGCCACACAATTGATGAATGAATTGCTTGCGATGTGAGAATTCATAAGTCTGCAGTCACATATAGTGACTGCAGACTTGTAACCCAAGGCCAGACAATCCCTTTTATGTGGATTTTCTAATCACATCTCTAAATTTGCTCCAAGTAGCTGCCACTGTTTCAGTAACATTTTCTGGCATTTCATCTAATGCTTACCCTAATGTCAGATTTTGCCATTTGTTATAGTTTTTATTTAATGGGGTTTTCCATTATAATGTTATTGATTGCCTATTCTTAGGATAGGTTATCAACATCAGATTTCAGATTGGTGGGGGTCTGACATTCGGCAATTCCTCTCCCTCCCCAATAAGTTGTTACCAGTGGGCAGATGTAAACAGTGTATGGAGAGGAATAATACAGCTCCTGAGGATAGGTCGTCTATATCAATGTAGTGGAAAACCCCTTTATACAGAATGCAAGTGTTCACTAAAGACGTCATGTCAGTCAAGCTGACAAGTCCTATGGCATTGGGCACTGCTTTAGCAGGCTCTTGGTGCCTCTGATATTAGTAATACTTAAAGAGGTTGTTCCGTGAGAATATGCTATCACATATGAAAGGGGGGTCCTACCGCTGAGATCCACACCTTTGCCGCAACAGGGCACTTTGATCACCAACGGGGAACTGTATATCTCTGTTAGAATGGAATGGCAGAGCACATTCTTGACCACCGCCCCATTCATTACCTATGGGGCTGAAATCGGGGATAAAAGTGCCACATTCTGTAGTGTGGGTCCTGCAGATAAGTGATACATTATCGTCATTGGACTTTTCCTTTAACAGTAAAGACTGAACACTTCTATGATCTGTTTATAGATTGCAGAGGTTTTTTTTTTTAGACCTGGACTGTTGATAACAAGCAAATAAGAAATGCAGCTTTGTGCAGTGTATTCATGTAAGAAATGATCATGAAGAAACACAGTTCTCTTTCCACTAGTTCCAAATATTCGGGTCATTGTAAGCCCTTCTGGTCAGCATATATTCGATTATTTCTGCTCTTAGTAACATCAAGATCAGCAGTTCTTTATTATATTTCCTTATGATCAGGCCTGCAGATTAAGTTGGTAAAGAAAATAATAGGAGCAATGATTACGTGCCTTCCTAAGAATATATATATTGCAGTTGTTACATAAGACAGGATTCTTCCGCAGTATTTTCTCTACCTATCAAAGGGGCTGTCCACAACATGTTATAGGTTTAAAAATAATCTCATGTTGGTCCTAAAATTAAAAAAAAAACCCACAAAAAAGCAACTCGCCAATAATGCACTTCTGTTTACTCCTGTTATGCCTTGCTTCCTCTTCCTTACTGGTAGAATGAAAATTGACCGCTGCAGGCAATCATTTGCCACTGAATGGCTGCAGAGGTCGTCTGTTGACCCCTCCAAAAGGAAGTGACCAGGAGTCTGACAGGTAACACGAACACTACAGTGAAATTATAGGGACCTTTTAGGAGCGCCATCAGACCACTTTTAAATTGATAAAATGTAGAGGACAACCCCTTGATATATACAATCCTTACAGGAGCTTCTCACAAAATTAGAATATCATCAAAAAGTTCATTTACTTCAGTTCTTCTATACAAAAAGTGGTATATTCAAACTGTAAAGCACTGCAGAACATGTTAGCTTTATAGAAAAACAAAGATTATTAACTCATATATTATATAGAGTTATTACAGAGTGATCTATTTCAAGTGTTTATTTCAGTTAATGTTGATGATTATGGCTTACAGCCAACGAAAACCCAAAAGTCATTATCTCAGTAAATTAGAATACTTTATAACACCAGCTTGAAAAATGATTTTAAAATCCGAAATGTTGGTCTGCTGAAATGTATGTTCAGTAAATGCACTCAATACTTGGTCGGGGCTCCTTTTGCATCAATTTACTGTATCAATGCGGCGTGGCATGGAGGCATTCAGCCTGTGGTACTGCTGAGGGGTTATGGAAGCCCAGGTTGCTTTGATAGCAGCCTTCAGCTCATCTGCATTCTCTATGGGGTTAAGGTCAGGCGAGTTTGCAGGTCAGCAAGCACAGTGATACTGTTGTTTGTAAACCAGGTATTGGTACTTTTGGCAGTGTGGAAAGGTGCCAAGTCCTGCTGGAGAATTATTTTCCATTTCCAAAAAGCTTGTCGGCAGAGGGAAGCATGAAGTGCTCTAAAATTTCCTGGTAGACGGCTGAGCTGACTTTGGTCTTGATAAAACACAGCGGAGCTACACCAGCAGATGACATGGCTCCCCAAACCATCACTGATTATGTAAAATTCACACTAGACCTCTAGCAGCTTGGATTGTGGCCTCTCCACTCTTCCTCCAGACTCTGGGACCTTGATTTCGAAATTAAATTTAAAATATACCCTCTTTGTGGAGTGTGTCAGTGACTGCCTTCTGGACATCTGACAAGTCAGCAGTCTTCCCCAAGATTGTGGAGCCTACTGAAACAGACTAAATGCCCCTTTACATTTAGCGATGCACCAGCGATCCCGACCACAATACGACCCGGTCAGGATCGCTGGTGCATCGCTAAGTGGTCGCTAGTGAGCTGCCAAACAGGCAGATCTCACAGCGATGCAGCAGCGATACAGCGGTCGTTACTTACCTTTCAGACGAAGCGATCCTGACGTCCTCCCATCCACGTCCACGCATTGCTCGTCGGCACCAGCATGAAGCGCCCAATGAGAAATGGAGCTGCGCGATCAGCAACAGACAGCAGGGGAGCCGGGCGGAGGTAAGTATAACACATAGCGATATCGCTGCTGCGTCACCAAATCGGTGATGCTTTAGCGATATTTCTAGCGATATCACTATGTGTAAAACCTCCTTTAGAGACCTTTTCAAAATGTTTAGGAAGCCTTTGCAGGTGTTTCTGTTAATTATTCTAATTTACTGAGATAATGACTTTATGCTTTACAGCCAGTGAAAACTCTAATCAACAACATTAACAGAAATAATCACTTAAAATAGATCACTGTTTGTAATGACTCTATACAATATAGGAGTTTCATGTTTTGCATTGAAGAACTGAAATAAAATAACTTTTTGATGATATTCTAATTTTGTGAGAAGCTCCTGTATGTGAGCTCTGACTCTGCCTTTACAGATTTTCTATGCCTGACTATACACATTCAGATATGTGTGATATATTCATTCTGAATACATGTGGTCTCCGTGTGACCGCCTGTCTCATCTTTGATGACGTTGTATGCCCGGTCATCTGACGTGCCAAGTCGGAGAAGCTTGTAAGCTGCCGTCCTATATTTCTTTGAAATGAAGTTGTAGAGGAGCGGGTTGATGGAGGCACTCAGGTAAAACAGCTGCATTGCAACTATGTTGAAATACTGGGATACTTTCAGTGTCTGGAAATCATTGGTGTTTGCAAAGATGATTCTTCCAATGTGAAATGGCAGCCAGCAGATTATGAAAGAAAGTACGACCACAGCTTCAAAACAAAAAGAGAAGAAAACAGGTCAACAATATTACCAATAACTCATTTATTTTTTTTTTAATTTTCTGTATCATTCTATTACATTTATGACCATTGACAGGTGAGTATAGGACAGACATATCCAAGAGAGATTTCACAGATGTGTACTGTAGCCACTTCCCCATTGTATTACTCACCCACCCTATAAACATGTTACAGATCCTCAATCCCTGTTATTCAACTATAGTTAAGTATATTCGCCTAACAGTTTTAATGACCTTTTTACAGCTTCTGATTTTCAGCTGATGATCTTTAGTATATGAAGAGCTTCCAATTATCCCAATAGCTGATGTTGGGGAAAAGAAAGATTAGACCAGTTGGACGTCATCAGGCCAAGAATTGATGAACAAGCATTCTAGAGTATCCATCACTGTAGTCTTAAGGCCCCGTCACACACAGCGATCTTGCTAGCGGGATCACTGATTTTGTGACGCCACAGCCATCTCGCCAGCGAGATCGCTGTGTGTGACGGGGATCAGCGACCGCCCCCCTGCCGGGTATCGCTGATCGTGCTCGATCGGCCTGGGCCATTTTTCGATCACTGGTCTCCCGCTGGCCAGCACGCATCGCTGCGTGTGGCAGAGAGAAACCAGCGATCAGCGACGCTGGACACTGGTTTCTAATGTAAACATCGGGTATCCAGGAGCCGCGTGGCTCTTAGATAACCGATGTTTACCTTGGAAACCAGCGTGTATGCCGGTTTCCAAGGTAAACAGCGGGTATCCAAGAGCTGCGGCTCCTGGATACCCAATGTTTACATTAGAAACCAGCTTGCTCGCTGGTCCTGATCACTGGAGGGGCTGTCTAACGATGTCCCAGCGATCCCATCCATGTCGGATCGTTGGTGGGATCGCTGGGATATCGTTGTGTGTAACGGGGCCTTTACGAGCAATGACCCAAGTAATGATAAAAATGCTTGTTATCAGGTGATAGGATTATTTATGGCAACATAAAAGTCATCATTATCGGCAGCTCACGTAAACAGGCGATGTGCTGCTGATAACAATAGTCTATGGGGACAGAATGATTGTATTAGCAATTGTTCTGTTCTCATCAGCCTGTGTAAACAGGCCAGGAAATGAGCGCTGATGGACATGCATAATTTAATCAGCGCTCATTGAGGCCCCATTAGACTAATGTTGGCCAAACCCATCAACAGGTTCATCAAGACGTCTGACTGCTGTGCTTGACAACAAGCGTTTTGCCACCAAGTATTAAGTCTTGTCTGCCAGAGGGATCAAATACTTATTTCTCACTGCAAAATGCAAATACATTTATACAATTTGTACAATGTGATTTTATTTTTTATATTCTATCTCTCAATGTTAAAATTAACCTACCCTTAAAATTATAGACTGTTGATGTCTTTGTTAGTGGGCAAACTTAGAAAAAAAAGACATTTATCGCAGGTCACTAATATAAACATATAAACAGTGACTTCACCATCAGTAGCATTCAGTTTCCAGAAGGAATAAGTCAGGTCTCTTAACAACTCATAGGCTACAGTATGAAAAAAATCGTTCACAGTTGCATCCAGTGGGAAGATTATTTTCTCACTTGTCATCCATGTGCCATCTGTATACAAAACGGTTTTTTTTTACAGCAGCTGCTATTAATCATTTATAGGACCATTTACAGTTATCCATGTTACAGAATTGCAATGTATCTGAAAAAATCGCATGCTTCACAGTGGCTCTGAATGGCATCTTATATAGGGGGAATCTTGAATGGGTGAGTCTCATCCAATTTATAGAAGAATATCGCACACACTGCGATTGTTTTCACATGCAGATGCAGTCAGTGAAAAAAAAAAAATCATTCGTCTGCACTGATCTATTGAATAACATTGATCCTAGTGTGATCCGTTTTTTTTTTGTTTGTTTTTTTTTTTTAACAGCACTCGGTGCAAAAATACGGTCATGTGCATGAGCCCATAGTGTGTTAAATACAATACAGTAAATAGTACTAGTAGACATATAAACCACTGGGGGATACATAAATGAGCATTGCTTCATGAGTAAAGGCCCTTTTACATTTAGCGATGCACCAGCGATCCAACCAGCGATCCGACCCGGTCAGGATCGCTGGTGCATCGCTAAATGATCGCTAGTGAGCTTTCATACAGAAAGATCTCACAGCGATGCAGCAGCGACGCAGCGCACGATACTTACCATTCACACACAGCGATCCTGCGTCCTCCCGCCCGCCTCCACGCGTCGCTCGTCGTCACAGCAGGAAGTCTCAGCAGGAAGAGCCCGACGAGAAATGGAGCCGGACATTCTCGCGCGATCAGCGATGAGCAGCGGGGGAGCCGGTCGTTGGTAAGTATCACACATAGCGATATCGCTAGCAATATCGCTATAACGTCACAAAACCAGTGAAGTTTTAGCGATATTGCTAGCGATATTGCTTAGTGTAAAACCCCCTTAAAAGTGGCACTATTTGCACAGAATAAAAAAAGCGGACTCTTTTATATAATCCTGAACAGCCCATTCAAAAAAAATAAAAATTTTATATATATATATACACACACACACACACACACACACGGTATAGTGGCATGGCATTACTTAATCTGTATCATGCCCATTATCTGGGCAGCTGATTAACCCCTTAACCCCCAAGGGTGGTTTGCACGTTCATGACCAGGCCAATTTTTACAATTCTGAACACTGTCCCTTTATGAGGTAATAACTCTGGAACGCTTCCATGGATCCCAGTGATTCTGACATTGTTTTCTCGTGACATATTGTACTTCATGTTAGTGGTAACATTTCATTCAAATAACTTGCGTTTGTGAAAAAAATGGAGATTTGGCGAAAATTTCGCAATTTTCCAACTTTGAATTTTTATGCCCTTAAATCACAGAGATACGGCACACAAAAAAACTTAATAACATTTTACATATGTTTACTTTACGTCAGCACAATTTTGGAACCACATTTTTTTTTTGTTAGGAAGTTATAAGGGTTAAATTTGACCAGTGACTTCTCATTTTTGCAACACCATTTTATTTTTACGGACCACATCACATTTGAAGTCACTTTGAGGGGTCTATATGATAGAAAATACCCAAAAGTGACACCATTCTAAAAACTACACCCCTCAAGGTGCTCAAAACCACATTCAAGAAGTTTATTCACCCTTCAGGTGCTTCACAGGAATTTTTTGAATGTTTAAAAAAAAAAATGAACATTTAACTTTTTTTCACAAAAAAATTACTTCAGGTCCAATTTTTTTTATTTAACCAAGGGTAACAGAAGAAATTGGACTGCAAAAGTTATTGTGTAATTTCTCCTGAGTATGCTGATACCTGATATGTGGGGGGAACCACTGTTTTGGCGCATGGCAGAGCTCAGAAGGGAAGGAGCGCCGTTTGACTTTTTCAATGCAAAATTGGCTGGAATTCAGATCGGACGCCATGTCACGTTTGGAGAGCCCCTGATGTGCCTAAACAGTGGAAACCCCCCACACATAACCCCATTTTGGATACTAGACCCCCCAAGGAACTTATCTAGATATGTGGTGAGAACTTTGAACCCACAAGGGCTTCACAGAAGTTTATAACGTACAGCTGAACAATTAAAAAATCATATTTTTTTCCACAAAAATGATCTTTTCACGCCCAATTTTTATTTTCTCAAGGACCCTAAAAGTTATTGTGCAATTTGTCCTGAGTACGCCGATACCCCATATGTGGGTGTAAATGACTATTTGGGCACATGGCAGAGCTTGGAAGGGAAGCAGTTCCATTAGACTTTTTTGGCTGGAATTGAGATCGGACACCATGTCGCATTTGGAAAGCCCCTGATGTACCAAAACAGTGGAAACCCCCCACAAATGACACCATTTTGGAAACTAGACCCCCAAGGAACTTATCTAGATGTGTGGTGAGCACTTTGAACCCCCCCCCCCCAGAGCTTCACAGAAGTTTATAACGCCCGGGCGTGAAAATTAAAAAATCATATTTTTTCCACAAACATTATCTTTTAGTCCCTAATTTTTTTTTTATTTTCCCAAGGGTAACAGGAGAAATTGGACCCCAAAAGTTGTTGTCCATTTTGTCCTGAGTACGCTGATACCCCATATGTGGGAGAAAACTACTGTATGGGTACACGTCGGGGATCGGAAGGGAAGTAGTGTTGTTTTGGAATGCAGACTTTGATGGTATGGTCTGCGGGTGTCATGTTGCCTTTGGAGAGCCCCTGATGTACCTAAACAGTGGAAACCCCCCACAAGTGACCCCATTTAGGAAACTAGACCCCCTAAGGAACTTATCTAGATGTGTGGTGAGCACTTTGAACCCCCAAGTGCTTCACAGAAGTTTATAATGCCCGGGCGTGAAAATAAAAAAATCATTTTTTTCCACAAAAATGATATTTTTGCCCCCAATTTTTTATTTTCCTAAGGGTAACAGGAGAAATTGGACCCCAAAATTTGTTTTGCAAATTGTCCTGAGTAGGCTCATACCCCATATGTGGGAGAAAACTACTGTATAGGCACATGGCAGAGCTTGGAAGGGAAGGAGCACCATTTGACTTTTTCAACGCAGAATTGGCTGGAATTGAGATCAGATGCCATGTTGCGTTTGGAGAGCACCTGATGTGCCCAAACAGTGGACCCCGCCCAATTCTAACTCCAACCCTAACCCCAACACACCCCTAACCCTAGCCCTAACCCTAATGGGAAAATGGAAATAAATACATTTTTTTTTTATTTTATTATTTTTCCCTAACTAAGGGGGTGATAACAGGGGGTTTGATTTACTATTTATAGCGGGTTTTTATGTTTGGCAGCTGTCATACGCTAAAAGACGCTTTTTATTGTAAAAATAGTTTATGCATCACCACATTTTGAGAGCTATATTTTTTCCATGTTTTGACCCATCGAGTCATGTGAGGTTTTATTTTTTGCGGGACGAGTTGTCGTTTTTATTGTTACCATTTTTGGGCACGTGTAATTTTTTTGGTCACTTTTTATTCTGATTTTTTGGACGCAGAATGAACAAACACCAGCATTTCAAGAATTTCTTTTGGGGGGTGCGTTTACACCGTTCCGCGTATGGTGAAATTGATAAAGCGGTTTTATTCTTCGGGTCAGTACGGTTACAGCGATACCTGATTTGTCTTTTTTTATGTTTTGGCGATTTTATGCAATGAAAACAATTTTATATAAAAAATTATTTTTGCATCGCTTTATTCTGTGAGCTATAACTTTTTATTTTTTCTCTGATGATGCTGTGTGGCAGCTCGGTTTTTTGCGGGACAAGATGTCGTTTTCAGCGGTACCATGGTTATTTATATCTGTCTTTTAGATCGCGCGTTATTGCACTTTTTGTTAGGCGGTATGATAATAAAGCATTATTTTCCCTTCACCCATTACAGCACACCTGAGAGAGGGATCTGCCCCGCCAAGACAGGAACCTACTGAGATATAAGGGGCGGCACCTCTCCCCCGCTTCAGTTGGGTTCCTGTCCTGGAAAGGAATCCCACTGTTGGCGGTGCCTATCATGGGGAAAAAAAAAAAGGTCCCAGGCCCATCTCGGCGCGGGAAGAACAGGGGTCTCACCTGTAGCGCCGGCCGTCGGGTCCTGGATGCACAGTCCCCGGTGACCCCTCGGGCTCCGGTTTCGTGTGGGCGCTGGTGGCGGCTCCCGGCGGCTCCTGGAGGCCCCACTGCGCCGCCCCGCGATCTCGCTCCCCCAGAGCACCTAGCAGGGGAGCCGCGGACGTCTTCTGGCCGCTGACGTCAGCGGCGCAGAGGATCATGGGCGCGCCGACTGACGTCAGCATAGGCGACGGTGTCATGGCGCCGGGTGCGACGTCGGCCAGCTTTCTGAAGCGGTCGGCCGGCGGTCGCAGGGGGGAGGGGAGGAGACACCCACCAGGACGGAGGCGCATTATTTAAGCAAGGAAGAGCAGCATGGCGGGCGGTTCAGAATGGAGTCAGAACAGGAGTGATCGCTGTCTCTGCCTTCCTCACAGCCCTCCGTCCGCAAACATGGAAACCGTTCAAGCAGTAGTCGCCCCAGCCGTAGGTTGGGGGACTCCTCAAGATCCAGAGAGCACAGGTCACGTGCTCCGATGCAGCCTCCGAGTCCGGTACCCTTGATTACGGATGGTGAGTGATCTTCATGAATGCTAGCAATATGTTAATAGGGGTTCCCTGTTGTATGTTTAACCCTGTAGGAAAAAACCTAAAAAAGCGGGAAGTAAGAAGAATAATAATAGGGACTGTGCCATATGTAAAAGCCCCTTAGCAAGAGACTGGCAGAAAGACCTCTGAGCCAGTTGCTTTCAGTGAACCATGGCTGAAGAAGCGCCTAGTTTCGCAGCTAATCTTATATCAGCCCTCAGATCAGAAATGGAGGGTTCAATTAAGACCTTGTTGAAAAAAGGGAGAAAAGGTAGAAAGCATCCCCCTAGTTCTCCGACAAACTCCTCTTCGGCCTTGTCTCAGACCGAACAGCCATCCTCCTCAGATTCCTCAGACAGTGACATGGGGGGTAAGCCATGTTTCTCGGTAGAAGACAGGATGCTCTCCTGAAGGCCATTAGAACAACAATGGGCCTACAGGAAGAAAAAGCGGCTAAATCCCTGGAGGATGTCATGTTTGGGGGACTACAAGAGAGGAAAAAACAGACTTTTACAGTTAATGAAAAGGTCCAAGCACTTATTGAAAGAGAATGGAGGAAACCCGAGAGATCAGGGGGGCTCTTCCCTCTGCCTCTAAAAGGCGATACCCCTTTGAGCACAAGGATGCAGAAATATGGGACAAAGTCCCAAAAGATTGACGCAGCGGTGTCCAGGTCTTCCAAAAAATCGGCCCTGCCCTTGGAAGACTCAAGGGTTCTTAGGGACCCGCTAGAAAAAAAGCAGATTCCTATTTAAGGCATGCATGGGAAGCAACAGCAGGAGGATTGAAGCCAGCAATAGCGGGCACCTGCACGGCACGTTCTCTAATGATTTGGCTGCAGCAGTTAGAAGAGAGACTAGCGTCAAAAGTCCCAAGAGAAAAGATATTGGCAGATATGTATCTTCTGCATGGGGCAGCAGCTTTTTTGGCAGACACCTCGGCGGACTCCATGAGGTTGACAGCTAGGGCGGCAGGGCTATCAAATGCCGCTAGACGTGCGTTATGGCTTAACCCCTTCACTACCAAGGGTGGTTTGCACGTTAACTCCCGGGCCAATTTTTACAATTCTGACCACTGTCCCTTTATGAGATAATAACTCTGAAACGCTTCCATGGATCCCGGTGATTCTGACATTGTTTTCTTGTGCCATATTGTACTTCATGTTAGTGGTAAAATTTCATTCAAATAACTTGCATTTATTTGTGAAAAAAATGGAAATTTGGCGAAAATTTTTAAAATTTCGCAATTTTCCAACTTTGAATTTTTATGTCCTTAAATTACAGAGATACAGCACACAAAAAACTTGATAAGTAACATTTCCCACATGTTTACTTTACATCAGCACAATTTAGGAACCAAAATTTTTTTTTGTTAGGAAGTTATAAGGGTTAAAATTTGACAAGCGATTTCTCATTTTTGCAACACCATTTTATTTTTACGGACCACATCACATTTGAAGCCACTTTGCGGGGTCTATATGATAGAAAATACCCCAAAGTGACACCATTCTAAAAACTGCACCCCTTAAGGTGCTCAAAACCACATTCAAGAAATTTATTAACCCTTTAGGTGCGTCACAGGAATTTTTTGAATATTTAAAAAAAAAATGAACATTTAACTTTTCACAAAAAAAATACTTCAGGTTCAATTTTTTTTTATTTTACCAAGGGTAACAGGAGAAATTGGGCTGCAAAAGTTATTGGGCAATTTGTCCTGAGTAAGCTGATACCTGATATGTGGGGGGGAACCACTGTTTCGGCACATGGCAGTGCTCAGAAGGGAAGGAGCGCCGTTTGACTTTTTCAATGCAAAATTGGCTGGAATTCAGATCGGACGCCATGTCGCGTTTGGAGAGCCCCTGATGTACCAAAACAGGGGAAACCCCCCACAAGTGACCCCATTTTGGAAACTAGACCCCCCAAGGAACTTATCTAGATATGTGGTGAGAACTTTGAACCCCCAAGGGCTTCACAGAAGTTTATAACATACAGCCGTACAATTAAAAAATCATTTTTTCCACAAAAATGATCTTTTCACCCTCAATTTTTATTTTTCCAAGGGTAACAGGACCCTAAAAGTTATTGTGCAATTTGTTCTGAGTGCGCTGATACCCCACATGTGGGGGTAAACCACTATTTGGGCGCATGGCAGAGCTCGGAAGGGAAGCAGCGCCATTTGACGTTTTTGGCTGGAATTGAGATCGGACACCATGTCGAGTTTGGAAAGCCCCTGATGTACCAAAACAGTGGAAACCACCCACAAATGACACCATTTTGGAAACTAGACCCCCCAAGGAACTTATCTAGATGTGTGGTGAGAACTTTGAACCCCCCAGTGCAGAAGTTTATAATGCCTGGGCGTGAAAATAAAAAAATCGTATTTTTTCCACAAACATGATCTTTTAGTCACCAATTTTTTTATTTTCCCAATGGTACCAGGAGAAATTGGACCCCAAAATTTGTCCAATTTGTCCTGCGTACGCTGATACCTCATATGTGGGAGAAAACTACTGTATGGGCACACGTCGGGGCTCGGAAGGGAATTAGTGACGTTTTGGAATGCAGACTTTGATGGAATGGTCTGCGGGTGTCATGTTGCTTTTGGAGAGCCCCTGATGTACCTAAACAGTGGAAACCCCCCACAAGTGACCCCATTTTGGAAACTAGACCCCCTAAGGAACTTATCTTGATGTGTGGTGAGCACTTTGAACCTCCAAGGGCTTCACAGAAGTTTATAATGCCCGGGCATGAAAATAAAAAAAATCATATTTTTTCCACAAACATGATCAATTAGTCCCCAATTTTTTATTTTCCCAAGGGTACCAGGAGAAATTGGACCCCAAAAGTTGTCCAATTTGTCCTGAGTACGCTGATACCTCATATGTGGGAGAAAACTACTGTATGGGCACACGTCGGGGCTCGGAAGGGAAGTAGTGACGTTTTGGAATGCAGACTTTGATGGAATGGTCTGCGGGTGTCATGTGCATTTGGAGAGTCCCTGATGTACCTAAACTATTGAAACGCCCCACAAGTGACCCCATTTTGGAAACTAGACCCCCCACGGAACTTATCTAGATGTGTGGTGAGCACTTTGAACCCCCAAGTGATTCACAGAAGTTTGACGCCCGGGCGTGAAAATAAAAAAATCATTTTTTTCCACAAAAATGATATTTTTGCCCCCAATTTTTTATTTTCCTAAGGGTAACAGGAGAAATTGGACCCCAAAAGTTGTTTTGCAATTTGTCCTGAGTAGGCTGATACCCTATATGTGGGGTAAAACACTATTTGGGCGCATGGCAGAGCTTGGAAGGGAAGGAGCATCATTTGACTTTTTCAACGCAGAATTGGCCGGAATTGAGATCCGACGCCATGTTGCATTTGGAGAGCACCTGATGTGCCCAAACAGTGGAAACCCCCAATTCTAACTCCAACCCTAACCCCAACACACCCCTAACCCTAATCTCAGCCCTAACTCTAACCCTAGCCCCAACCCTAGCCCTAACCCTAAGGCTGAGTTCACATGTGGTGTTTTTTTCGCATTTCCGCGGCGGTTTTAACCGCGTGATTTTGCCGCGAAAACGCGAAAAATAAGCATCCCATGCATTCCTATGGGATTCCGCAATGCTGTGCTAATGCTGCGGTTTTTACCGCGGCGGAATCGCTTCGCGGTAAAAAAACGCAGCATGCTCATTAATTTGCAGAATCGCGGCGATCCCGCACCCATAGGAATGCATTGTTCTGCTTACTTTCCGCATGTGGCTGTGCACACCATGCGGAAAGTAAGCAGAACAATTGCGGATGGTACTCACGGTCCGGAGGAGAAGAGACTGTCCTCCGGGCTTTGGGTACCATATCCCTGTAAAAAATAGAATTTAAAATAAAAAATATTGTTATTCTTACCTTCCGGCGTCGCGCCTCTCTCCACGCTCCCGTTCCCAGTAAGCCTTTGCGAAAATGCCCGCGTTGGCGTCCGTTCTCGCGGGATCGCGAAGTCTCGCGGTCATCGCGAATCACCGCGAGACATCGCGATCCCGCGAGAACGGACGTCATCGCGGGCATTTTCGCAAAGTATTACTGGGAACGGATGCGCAGGACGTCGGAAGGTAAGAATAACACCATTTTTTATTTTTTTTTACATTCTATCTTTTACTACTGATGCTGCATAGGCAGCCTCAGTAGTAAAAAGTTGGTCACACTCGTCAAACACTATGTTTGACGAGTGTGACCAACCTGTCAATCAGTTCTCCAAGCGATGCTACAGATCGCTTGGAAAACGCTAGCATTTTGCAAGCTAAATACGCTTGGAATTCCGGAATTCTCGCCGTAATTTCCGCGAGAGTTCTGGTACATGTGCACTTAGCCTAATGGGAAAATGGAAATAAATACATTTTCTTTTAATTTTATTATTTTTTGCTAACTAAGGGGGTGATAACGGGGGGTTTGATTTACTATTTATGGCGGGTTTTTATGTTTGGCAGCTGTCATAGGCTAAAAGACGCTTTTTATTGAAAAAATAGTTTTTGCATCACCACATATTGAGAGCTATAATTTTTCCGTATTTTGACTCACTGAGTCATGTGAGGTCTTCTTTTTTGCATGACGAGTTGACTTTTTTATTGGTATCATTTTCGGGCACGTGACATTTTTTGATCGCTTTTTATTCCGATTTTTGGGACGCAGGATGAACGAAAACCAGCATTTCATGAAATTCTTTTGGGCGGTGCGTTTACACCGTTCCGCGTGCGGTAAAATTGATAAAGCAGTTTTATTCTTCGGGTCGGTACGGTTACAGCAATACCTCATTTATGTCTTTTTTTTATGTTTTGGCGGTTTTATACAATGAAAACTTTTATATAAAAAATAATTATTTTTGCATCGCTTTATTCTGCGAGCTATAACTTTTTAATTTTTTCGCTGATGATGCTGTATGGCAGCTCGTTTTTTGCGGGAGAAGATGACGTTTTCAGTAGTACCATGGATATTTACATGCGTCTTTTTGATCGCGCGTTATTGCACTTTTTGTTCGGCGGTATGATAAATCATTTTTTGCTTCGTTTTTTTATTTTTAATTTTTAAGGGGTTCGCTAAAGGGGTTAACTAATGGGACAGTTTTACAGGGCAGGTCGTAACGGACGCGGCAATACCAAATATGTGTACTTTTATTGTTTTGTTTTTTTTATTTCCAAAAAATGAATTTATTTGGGAATTTTTTTTTTATTTTTTTTTATTAGCGATTTTTTTTTTTTAAATTAATTTTACACTTTTTTTAATTTTTTTTATAACTTTATTAGGTTGTCCCAGTGGGGACATCACTGTCCTGTGACAGATCGCTGATCTGTCACATCACAGATCACTGTGACAGATCAGCAATCTGTCACAGGCAGTGCTGCAGACTTCCTCATGCCTGCGCTTTGCAGGCACTGAGGAAGTCAGCTCCCTACAGGCCCCCGAAGGTCCCCGTCGCCATCTTGGATCCGGGGACCTGTAGGGAAGAGACCCCCGCAGCAGCGCTGCACATTGCGCTGCTGTGGGGGCTCAGGGAAGCACGGAGGGAGCCCCCTCCCTGCCGATGCTTCCCTTTAACCCCCGGTACACCGCGTTCGTGTTTGATCGCGGTGTGCAAGGGGTTAGCGTGTCGGGGGCGGTCCGTGACCTCCCCTGACACATTGTGCCGGGTGTCAGCTGTGATAATCAGCTGACACCCGGCCACGATCAGCGGCGCTCACCACGTGAGTGCCGCTGATCTCACTAGACGTACTATTCCGTCCTTGGGACTTAGGTCCCAGGTCACATGGAAGGAATAGTACGTCCAATGTAGGTAAGGGGTTAAAGGCTGTCCAGGTGACCTGCAGTCTAAGGCTAAACTGTGCTCGCTCCCCTGCGATGGTCGTTTTTTATTCGTGAAAAACTTAGATGATATCCTGGAGAAGGCGAGCGATAGGAAGAAAGGCTTCCCCAGATTCCCGACAGATCAGAGAAGGCCGCCCTTTCGGAGAGGAAGATTCAATAGGGGTCGTCCTCCGGCTGACAGAAGAAGATGGGAAGATAAGAGAAAAAAGGAGTCGGGATTTATGTTTGGTGGAGGCACCTCCACTTGAAAAAAATCTCCACAATGACGCCAGCATTCCGGTAGGGGGGAGATTGCCACTCTTTTCTCGGAACAGTTGGCCTTAGAATCAGAGATCCTGAGCCTAGTAGACAAGCAGGTCCTTTCCGAAGTCCCAAATATGCAGGAGGGAAGGGGGTTCTATTCCACCCTTTTTTGATGAAAAAAAACAGATCTATCGTTCAGGACAATCATAAACCTCAGAGGCCTCAATCGGTGGATAAAGAATCAGACCTTCAAGATGGAATCGGTGGCTATGGCCATGAAACTGCTACATCAAGATTGTTTTATGGCCGTAGTCGATTTAAAGCAGGGTTTCCCAACTCCAGTC